>NC_057866.1:170656402-171256402 GCF_019393635.1 Dromiciops gliroides | reverse complement strand
GTATAAAGGGATTGAATTCCAAGTATTAAGGGATTACCTATGAAACAGGGTGAATTTGGTTGGAATATAGAAAGAATGAATGAGAATAATTGTGAAATAAGGATGGAAATATAACTTGGAGAGTTATGAATAGAGAGAGAGGATCTTGATTAACAGCAACAACAAAAATATATATTTTAAACTGTAAACAATAGGAAGAACTAAAGATCTTTTTTCTTTTTCAGGAGACGGGATGGAATAGTCTGTTAATCTAATGTTTTAATACCTTAGAAATAAAGGCAAGAGATCAATAACATCAATTACTGATTTTTATTGTTGTTGGGTTGTTTTTTAGTCATGTCTGACTCTTCATGACCGCATTTGGAGTTTTCTTAGCAAAGATTTTGGATTGGTTTGCTATTTCCATTTGGAGTTCATTTTACAGATGAGGAACTGAAGCAAACAGAATTAAACAGGCTGGCTATTTACTATGTACTTTCCCAGGGTCACACAGTTAGTGTCTGAGTCCAGATTTGAACTCAGGAAGATGAGTCTGGCACTTTATCTACTGGGACACCTAGCTACCCCTTAATTATTGATTAGATGAGTGTAATTCATTGTGAAATTGCATGTCTTATCTACAACTAAATAGAAAACCAACATTGAAGCCTTCTTTTGAAGACCTTCCATTCACCACAGTTATACCTAGTATAGTAGATAATTTGATAGAATTCCAAGTGCTGCTGCTTCCTGCCAAATATTATCTTTTGTAGGATAGGAAACTATTACCTGGCATGTTCAGTGAGTGAAATATTCTGATTATTGAAATATCTTCATTGTCATCCAAGTAAGGCCTCTATTAGCAGAGCATCTAAATAACCAGAGCATTCTATCCTCCTATAAATTCATATTATACATATATAACCTAGATTTCAAGCCAAGAATGGGGAATATTTCATGAAATTCTCTTATTGTGGAGAACTTCCTTGACACAATGCCAAGTTGGAAAAATAGCGTGAGAGTGGAAAGGACATTCTTAATTCTTTCTTCATGGGAGACAGGTGTGGTTCCAGATTTTTTTTCTCCTCCAGAAAGAGAAAGAGACTCACTAGCAAAAATGTAAGGGAATCAGCTCTCCAACATATCGCTGATCTCTAGCTTGCTTCCCTAGAGGCTTCAAGAATTCCCCTTGGGGGTTTTTCTTGGTTGATCAAGATGAGAACTTTCTCCAATACCACCTCCCAGCTTCCTTGAGTTTTCTTTACTTTTTTAGCTTGAAGCTTTTCTGAGTTCTTAATCTTAATGCCTTCCCTCTAAATTTATTCTAAGTTATACTGTGTAGATTTTATTTGAATGTAGATGTTCATTTATTGTCTCCTTCATTTGATTGTGAGCCTCTGGAGATCAGGAACATTTTTTTGTTTGTTTTTCTTTTTTCCTTTAGTGCTAAACATAGTACTAGACACATAGGAGGCATTTAATAAATCTTAGGTGATTTCACTTTTAAAAGTTATTCACTCTTGTGTATGTAATGATATATTCTAATCTGTAAACTTCTATAATTGCTGGTTGCTATTTATTTGGAAAAGGGGGTTTATTGTGCTCTCTTTGGTGATAGTCTTGTCTAAATAGGCATTTGGTGGGAAAGAATCAACCTGTATTGTATAAACTAAGGGCTATTCTCTCCCCTTTAAGAAATAGTGATCGAGGAAAGCTTGTTTTTTATTCTAAATCAATCATGCCTTATACTAGCTACATTAGAAAGAAAGGCAAATACTAATTCTAATTTTTGTAAACATATCTCAGGGCCCCCTTTTCTCCTGCTCCCCACAAGGCATGAATCTCAGTTACCCTAGTGGAAAGATTGGGATTATTCCAGAGATAGCTATGGAATGCTTCCCTTGAGTCTCTTGTCTATACATTTAGAAAACACTGTGAAGATATATACCTTACATATAGAGTATACAGGCCCTATATTTATATGCTAGAGTAAATCATAGGAGGTAACTGAAGGTCAGGGAGGGGGAAATAACTTGGTGAAGGCATACAAGTAATGAGTACTATAACCAGTTTTGAACCCAGATCTGCTTGAATCCAAATCATATATTCTTTCTACCACATCACAAAGCCACTCATCTATCTGTAAATACTATTGTTAAACACAAAAACATGAACTTTGAGGGGTTGTAGGAAACAGGCACACTGATGCTCTGTTTGATGGTGATGTGAATTGATGGCAGCCATTCTGGAAATCATTTTGGAACTGTGCTCCAAAAGTATCTAAACTGAGTATACCCTTTTGACCATCTATGCCACACCTATGTTCTGAAGAGACCAAAAAAAGAGGAAAAAGACCAATATGTACAAGATTTATGGCAGCTCTTTTAGTATTAGCCTTTAAACTGGAAATTGAAGGGTGGTATCAACCTATCATGGCTAAACAGATTGACGTACATGAATAGCATGAATATTATCTATATTCCTATCCTGTGCTATGAGAAACAAAATGACATTATAGAGGAAGTATAAGTCCTGTATGAACTGATAGAGAGTAAGATGAACAAAACTAGTAAACAATTTATATAGTAGCAAATTTATAAAGAAAAATGACTTTGAAAGACTTCAGATATCTAATAAATTCATTGATAAATCATTAGGTACAAAAGATTGTAGATGAATATATTACCAAGACCTGCCAGGGATGCTATAGAAGTAAAACTGGGAAAAAAATGAGACTTACATGTTTGGACAAAACCAACTTGAGAATTTGTTTTGCTGGGCTAGTCGTATTTACTATGAGGGTTTTCCTTTTCCTTTAATTTTTTGTTTTGTAAGTGCTCAGTGGATCAGGTAGTTGGAGAACAGGTAATAAATGTTGGTAAAAATGAATTAACAAATGAAGTGCAAATTCTATAAAGGAAGAAGCTATGTCTTGTTCATTTTTAAATTTCTTCTAGAACCTAAGATAGTATTCTAGAAATGGAAGGCACTTCTAAGTATTGTTAACTGATGGATGAGTTTTAACCTTTAACTTTTCAACTGGGGGTAGGAAAAGATGGATGTTGAAGTATCTGAATTTGAGGCAGGATAGAAAAAAAACAGAAAACAACATGAGTTTTCTGTGGTTTGCTATCAATTGCATGTTTAGTTTTGCTAAAGCAGCCCATATATTAGGAAGAAAATATGAAAATTAAATACTATACATGAAATTTTAATTATTTTACCACCAGGTTGTGTTTGAACTATGAATCAAGGTCCACCCAGGATTCCCATAGGCATGGTTAATATTTTATTCAAATTTTGCTTATTCTAATAAAAATAGACTCTAAAAAACAGCTACAGCAAACAAAACTATTAATCAATAATTCTAGTGCCTTTTTCTTATATGGAGTTGACCCAGGAATTCTCAAAGGCATTATTAATTAAATTTAAGTTCTAATTGTTCCTACCAACTAGAAAAGTTTGAGTAAAGGATGAATGGGTATGTATATTACCCAAGGGCCAATTTAAACTAAGTCCATTAAATTTTCACCAAGACGTTTATGTTTCCAATCACAGTAATGGATTCTTTTTTTTTTTTTTTTTAGTGAGGCAATTGGGGTTAAGTGACTTGCCAGGGTCACACAGCTAGTAAGTGTTAAGTGTCTGAGGCCAAATTTGAACCAGGTACTCCTGACTCCAGGGCCAGTGCTCTATCCACTGTGCCACCTAGCTGCCCCACAGTAATGGATTCTTAACCTGGAGTCTATGAAACCCAAGGAATCTATGGATAGACTTCAGGGTATACGTAAGTTTTAAAATATTTGAATAAATATATTATTTTTTCTTAATAGTATTTTATTATTTTCACTTACATGTAAAGATAGTTTTAAGGCAGTCATTTTTATAAGATTTTGAGTTCCAATTTTTTATCGCTCTCCTCTTTTCCCCCCACCCCAAACAGCAAGTAATATGATATAAGTTATACAGTACAATAATGTTAACATATTTTTACATTATTCATGCTGTGAAAGAAGAATCAGAACAAAAGGGGAAAAACATGAGAAAGAAGAAACAAACAAACAAAAAAACAGAAACAAAATGAAAATAGTATGCTTTGATCTGCATTCAGACTCCATAGTTCATTTTGGGGATGTGGAGAACCTTTTTCCACCACGAATCTTCTGAATTGTTTTGGATAATTTTATTGCTGGAGAAGAGCTAATTCTATCACAGTGATCATCCCACAATGTTGCTGTTACTGTGTAAAAATGTTCTCCTGGTTCTCACTTCACTCAGCATCAGTTCATGTCTTTCCAGGTTTTTTCTGAAATCTGCCTGCTCATCTTTATATAACACAATAGTATTCAATTATATTCAGTATACATTACCTACTGACACTTGTTCAGCCACTCCCCAATTGATGGGCATCCCTTCAATTTCCAATTCTTTGCCACCATGAAAAGAGCTGCTATAAATATTTTTGTGTATGTGGGTTGTGAATAACTATATTTCAATAGAATTGTGGTTTTCTGTGGTCTGTGGTCTGTATAGTTTATTTTATGCATCAAAATATTCTTAGAAGAGGTTCATAGATTTTGTCAGAATTCCAAAGGGGTCCAGTACACACAAAAAAGTTAAAAATCCTTGTTCTATAAAGAATTGTTAGACTTATGTTCAGCCTCAGTGGAGTAAACACTTATAATGAATCAAATATTTATGTAATCAATGGTTAACATTGGTTTTTTTTGTTTTTTTTTTATGAGATATTTTATTTTTTCCATTACATGTAAAGATAGTTCTCAACTTTTGTTTATACATGCTTTACAATTTCAGATTTTTCTCCCTCCCTTCCCTCCCTCCCCCCTCCCCTAGACAGCAGTTAATCTGATATAGTTTATATCTATATATCTCTATACATATACATATATATATATATACACACATATATATATACACATAATAACATTAATCCTATTTCTGCATTAATCCTGTTACAAGAGAAAAAATCAGAGCAGTGATGCAAAACCTCAAAATAGAAAAAAAAAACTACAGCACCCAAAACAAAAGAAATAATATGGTTCAATCAGCATCTATACTCCACAGTTCTTTCTTTCTTTTTTTTTCTTGGATTTAGAAATCCTCTTCTATCATGAGTTCCCTGGAACTCTTCTGTACCATTGCATTGGTGAGAAGAATATAGTCCATCACAGTAGGTCAACACTCAATGTTGATGATACTGTGGACAATGTTCTTCTGGTTCTGCTCATCTCACTCATCATCAGCTCACCTAAGACCCTCCAGGTTTCTCTGAACTCTTCCTGCTCATCATTTCTTACAGCACAATAGTATTCCATTGTATTCATATACCACAACTTGTCCAGCCATTCCCCAATTGATGGACACCCCCTCAACTTCCAATTCCTTGCTACCACGTAAAGAGCAGCTATAAATATTTTTGAACATGTGGGTCCCTTTCCCCCTTCCATGATTTCTTTGGGAAAAAGACCTAAAAGTGGGATTGCTGGGTCAAAGGGTATGCACAGCTTTATCGCCCTTTGGGCATAATTCCAAATTGCTCTCCAGAATGGTTGGATCAGCTCACAGCTCCACCAACAATGCATTAGTGTTCCAATTTTCCCACAGCCTCTCCAACATTTATTATCTTCCTTTTTTGTCATTTTAGCCAATCTGATAGGTGTCAGGTGGTACCTCAGAGTTGTTTTAATTTGCATCTCTCTAATCATTAGAGATTTAGAGCATTTTTTCATATGGGAATAGATAGCTTTGGTTTCTTCATCAGAAAACTGCCTGTTCATATCCTTTGACCATTTCTCAATTGGGGAATGACTTGGATTCTTATAAATTTGATTTAATTCCCTATATATTTTAGAGATGAGGCCTTTATCAGAAGCACTGGCCTCAAAAATTGTTTCCCAGCTTTCTGCCTCCCTTCTAATTTTGGATGCATTGCTTCTGTTTGTACAAAAATTTTTTAATTTAATATAATCAAAATCATCCATTTTGCATTTTATAATATACTCTATCTCATGTTTGGTCAAAAACTGTTCTCCTTTCCAAAGATCTGATAGGTACACTACTCCTTTCTCTCCTAATTTACCTATGGTATCACCTCTTATGTCTAAATCATGTATCCATTTTGACCTTATTTTAGTATAAGGTGTAAGATGTTGGTCTAAGCCTAATTTCTGCCATACTATCTTCCAGTTTTCCCAGCAGTTTTTGTCAAATACTGAGTTCCTATCCCAGAAGCTGGAGTCTTTGGGTTTATCAAACACTACATTACTAGTGTCATTTACTACTGCATTTCCTGAGCCTAGCCTATTCCATTGATCTACCACTCTATTTTTTAGCCAGTACCAGATAGTTTTGATGACTGCCGCTTTATAGTAAAGCTCCAGGTTTGGTACCGCTAACCCACCTTCCTGTGAATTTTTTTTCATTATTTCCCTGGATATTCTTGATTTTTTGTTTTTCCAGATGAATTTTGTTATTATTTTTTCTAGCTGTATAAAATAATTTTTAGGTAGCCTGATTGGTATGGCACTGAATAAGTAAATTAATTTAGGCAGTATTGTCATTTTTACTATATTAGCTCTGCCTATCCATGAGCAATTGATATCTTTCCAATTATTTAGATCTGATTTGATTTGTGTGAAGAGTGTTTGGTAGTTGTGTTCATAGAGTTCCTGGGTTTGTCTTGGCAAGTAGACTCCCAAGTATTTTATATTACCTACCGTTACTTTAAATGGAATTTCTCTTTCTATCTCTTGCTGCTGGACTTTGTTGGTCATGTATAGAAATGCTGATGATTTCTGTGGATTTATTTTATATCCTGCTACTTTGCTAAAGTTGTTAATTGTTTCAAGTAATTTTTGACTTGATTCTCGAGGATTCCTTAAGTATACCATCATATCATCTGCAAAGAGTGATAGTTTTGTTTCCTCCTTGCCTATTCTAATTCCTTTAATTCCTTTCTCTTCTCTGATTGCTAAAGCTAACATTTCTAGGACAATATTAAATAATAGGGGTGATAATGGACATCCCTGTTTCACCCCTGATCTTATTGGGAAGGCCTCTAATTTATCTCCATTGCATATAATACTTGCTGATGGCTTTAGGTAGATACTGTTTATTATTCTAAGGAAAGCTCCCCCTATTCCTAAACTCTCTAGTGTTTTTATTAGGAATGGGTGCTGTACTTTGTCAAAAGCTTTCTCTGCATCTATTGAGATAATCATATGATTTTGGTTGGTTTTCTTATTGATGTAGTTGATTATGTTAATAGTTTTCCTAATGTTGAACCAGCCCTGCATTCCTGGTATAAATCCCACCTGGTCATAGTGTATTATCCTGGTGATCACTTGCTGTAATCTCCTTGCTAATATCTTATTTAAGATTTTAGCATCAATATTCATTAGGGAAATTGGTCTATAATTTTCTTTCTCTGTTTTTGCTTTGCCTGGTTTTGGTATTACCACCATATTTGTGTCATAAAATGAATTTGGTAGAACTCCTTCTTCACCTATTTTTCCAAATAATTTGTATACTATTGGAATTAATTGTTCTTTAAATGTTTGGTAAAATTCACCCGTAAACCCATCTGGCCCTGGGGATTTTTTCTTATGGAGTTCATTAATAGCTTGTTCAATTTCTTTTTCTAATATGGGTTTATTTAAGGATTTTATTTCCTCTTCAGTTAACCTGGGCAGTTTGTATTTTTGTAAATATTCCTCCATTTCATTTAGATTGTCAAATTTATTGGCATACAGTTGGGCAAAATACTTCCTAATTATTGCTTTAATGTCCACTTCATTGGTGGTAACATCACCCTTTTCATTTTTGATACTGGTAATTTGGTTTTCTTCTTTCTTTTTTTTAATCAAATTAACCAGTATTTTATCTATTTTATTGGTTTTTTCATAAAACCAGCTCTTAGTTTTATTGATTAATTCTATAGTTTTTTTGCTTTCAATCTTATTGATTTCTCCTTTAATTTTCAGGATCTCTAATTTAGTGTCTAATTGGGGATTTCTAATTTGTTCTTTTTCTAGCTTTTTAAGTTGCATGCCCAATTCATTAATCTCCTCTTTCTCTTTCTTATTCATGTAAGCATTTAGAGCTATAAATTTTCCCCTAAGCACTGCTTTGGTTGCATCCCATAGATTTTGGTATGTTGTCTCATTATTGTCATTCTCTTGGATAAAGTTATTGATTGTTTCTATGATTTCTTGTTTGGCCCATTCATTCTTTAGAATGAAATTATTTAGTTTCCAATTGATTTTCATTCTACTTTTCCCTGGCTCTTTCTTACATGTAATTTTTATTGCATCATGATCTGAGAAGGATGCATTTACTATTTCTGCCTTTCTATATTTGACTATGATGTTTTTGTGCCCTAATACATGGTCAATTTTTGAAAATGTGCCATGTGCTGCTGAGAAAAAGGTATATTCCTTTCTTTCTATCCCCATTCAATTTTCTCCAGACATCTATCATGTCTAACTTTTCTAGTAATCTATTCACCTCTGTCACTTCTTTCTTATTTATTTTTTGGCTAGATTTATCTAATTCTGAGAGGGGGAGATTCAGATCCCCCACTAGTATAGTATTACTTTCTAATTCCTCTTGTAACTCATTTAACTTCTCCTCTAAGAACTTGGATGCTATACCACTTGGCGTATACATATTCAATATTGATATTACTTCATTATCTATAGTACCTTTAAGTAAGATGTAATTTCCTTCCTTATCTCTTTTAATGAGATCTGTTTTTGCCTGCACTTTGTCTGAGATAAGGATTGCTACCCCTGCCTTTTTTACTTTAGCCAAGGCATAATATATTCTGCTCCAGCCTTTTACCTTTACTCTTTGTGTATCTCTCTGCTTCAAATGTGTTTCTTGTAAACAGCATATTGTAGGATTCTGGTTTTTAATCCACTCTGCAATTCGCTTCCGTTTTATAGCAGAGTTCATACCATTCACATTCACAGTTATTATTACTGACTGTCTATTCCCCTCCATTCTATTTACCCCCTTTGTACTTTTCCCCCCTTCTTTCACCCTATTGCTCCTCACTGATGTTTTACTTCTTACCCCTGCCTCCCCCGATCTGCCCTCCCTTTTTATCACCCCCCTCTCTTTTCTTTACCCTTTTCTCCCTTGCTTTTGTCCTCCCTTCTATCAGTCCCCCCCTTTCCCTTCCCCTTTTGTTTCCCTAAAGAATGAGTTAAGTTTCTTTATCCCAATGAACGTATATGTTATTCCCTCTTTGAGTCAAATCTAATGAGAATAGGGTTGAAACCATGTTCCCCCCTCCTTTCTTTCCCTCTATTATAATAGGTTTTTTTCCACCTCTTCATATGATATAATTCATCCCATTCCACCTCCCCTTTCCTCTCCTCCCCATAGACTCCCTTTTTATCCCCTTAATTCTTTTGTATCATCACATCTAAGACAATTTATATTTATACCCTCTATATAAAGTCCTTCTCTCTGCCCAAATACATTTACAGTTCTTAAGAGTTATGAGTATTATCTTCCTGTGTAGGGATATAAACAGTTTAACCTAATAGGGTAACTTTTTTTTTTTCCCCTCTGTTTACCTTTTTAAACTTCTCTTGAGTCTTGTATGTTGAGATCAAATTTTCTATTCAGTTCTGGTCTTTTCACCAGGAAAGATTGAAAGTCCCCAATGTCATTAAATGTCCATCTTTTCCCCTGAAAGAAAATGCACATTTTTGCTGGGTAATAGATTCTCAGCTGCAATCCAATCTCCTTTGCCTTCCGGAATATCATATTCCAAGCCTTGCGGTCCTTTAATGTTGAAGCTGCCAGGTCCTGAGCAATCCTGACTGTGGCTCCATGATATTTAAATTGCTTCTTTCTGGCTGCTTGGAGTATTTTCTCCTTCACCTGATAATTCTGGAATTTGGCTACAATATTCCTTGGAGTTTTCCTTTTGGGGTCTCTTTCAGGAGGTGATCGATGGATTCTTTCAATGATGATTTTATCCTCTGATTCTATGATATCAGGGCAGTTCTCCTTAATAATTTCCTGGAATATGGTGTCTAGATTCTTTTTCTGGTCATGGCTTTCAGGCAGTCCAATGATTCTCAAATTGTCTCTCCTGGATCTGTTTTCCAGATCAGTTGTCTTTCCAATGAGGTATTTCACATTTTCTTCTCTTTTTTCATTTTTTTTATTCTGCTTGACTGATTCCTGGTGTCTCATGGATTCCTTTTCTTCCAACTGTCCCACTTTAATTTTTAAGGCATTGTTTTCTTCAGTGAGATTATGCACCTTTTTTTCATTTGGCTAAGTGAATTTTTTAAGGTATTGTTTTCTTCAGTGAAATTATGTACCTTTTTTTCCATTTGGCTAAGTGAATTTTTTAAGGTATTGTTTTCTTCAGTGAGATTATACAGCTTTTTTTCCATTTGGCCAAATGAATTTTTTAAGGCTTTGTTTTCTTCAGCTTCCTTTTCCAAGCTGCTGATTCTTTTTTCATAGTTTTTTTTGTTTTGCTTTCATTTCTCTCCCCATTTTTTCTTCTACCTCTTGCAATTGATTTTTAAAATCCTTTTTGAGCTCTTCCAGGAAGGCTTTTTGTTCTTGCGACCAATTCACCTTCCCTTGTGAGGCTTCAGATGTAGACAATTTGAGGCTATTGTCCTCATCTGAGTTTGTGTTGGCTTCTTCCCTATTGATACAGAAGCTCTCAATGGAGAGGGCTCTTTTTTGCTTCTTACTCATTATTGCAGCTTATTTATTTATTCTTTAAGTTGAGGTCTGCTCTGGGGGCACCAGGGTCCCTGTTTTGGGCTTCTTGTGCAGGTGTATAGGTGCTGTGTGACCGGGCTTTTACTCTGAGGCCTTTATGGCGTGTGGAGATGCCCCGCCCTGCACTTCCTGTATGATTGTGCTCGGCCAGCCAGGCGCCAGACCCCGGCGTCTGATCCCGCCGTTCGTGGCCCTCTCGGCCGGTGCAGGTAAGTTTTTCCACTGTCCTTCTTGGCCACCAGATTTTTGAACCAGGTTCCGGGAGCCTCAGTTGTTCGGCTGTGGCCCGCAGCTCCTGCTGACTTGCCCCGACCCCCTTGGCGCTGGGTTGCTGCCCTGCGCTGGGCCTCCCTTTTGCCCGAGTCAGACCGACCTTTTCCTGAAGTCTTCTAAATTATCTCTGGTTGGAGGACTGTGTCTCTCTGTCTCTTTGCAGGTTCTGTAGTTTCAGAATCCGTCCAGAGGCTTGATTTAATGTTCGTTTTGAGGGAACAGAAGGAGAGCTCAGGCAGCTTGCTGCTTCCTCTCCGCCATCTTGGCCCCCACCGTTAACATTGTTTTTAAAATTTAGAAATAAAAAATATATGGCATGAAATTCAATTTAGGGCAAGATTTAAAGAAATACAGATATCTAAGTATAGCTAGCTACCATACTGATCAACCATTTACCATTTGCAATCCTGTTTGCCTCTGGATAAAGTAGCACACATTTTTTTTAACTCACTCTTTTTGGGAGAAGGATCCTACTTGTACTTGTGTGATGCTGTGGGACTTTCAATAATTTCAACCAGTGTCAAAAGTACTGCAATATTTTTGCCATATCTGTACTTGTTCTAAAGATATAATATTATCTGTGATTGCTCTCTCTTAATTCCAAGAAATGTTCCTTTTTCTTTTTCTTTTTGCAGGGCAATGGGGGTTAAGTGACTTGCCCAAGGTCACACAGCTAGTAAGTGTCTGAGGCCGGATTTGAACTCAGGTACTCCTGAATCCATGGCCGGTGCTTTATCCACTGTGCTACCTATCTGCCCCCCCAAGAAATGTTTCTTATTAGTTTTTTCTGCATCCACATGAGCACTTTCAGAACTTGGGGCACTTGTACCATTCCTTCTACCTTTTCAGAAATAGAATGGAAAACAAAATAACAGCTGATAATTATGTAGTATTTTTAAATTCCCAAACCACTTTCAGACATCACTTCATTCTCACCAGATCCTATGAGAAAGGTACTACAAATACCTATAATCACCTTTTCAAATGGGGGGAACTGAGTCTCAGAGAAGTAATTTGCCCCTGATCACCCAGGTAGTAATTGTCAGAAGCAGGAATCTGAACCTTTATCTTGCTGATTGTAAATCATGTACCAGTCTCTGTGTCTATCAGTGTGACTGCCACTGTGTGGCTTTTCCTCAGGAAGAAGACTTTCCTCCACTGCTACCTCTCTTTATTCTGTATAACTTGACCCTTGAAATAAGAGATCTGTTATTTCTAAATTATATTAAAATTTACCGATTAAACACTGGTTTTTTTATTTTCTTGGTAATAATTTCCAAATTTTCATCTCATTCATAAGCCTCCTTCCAGTCATTTAAAGGGATTACTCTTCTTTCTTGAACCTCAAATTATTAATGAATCTTAGGATACTGTAGCACTATTTTTAAATAAACAAATAAAGTGACTTGAATCTATCAAGTCTTGATGAGCTATTTTTATAAAGCATTGACTCAGTAAGTTAAATAACCACCAAAGCTCCTCTTTACTTTGTGCTGGATAGACACAACATAAATTAGCAAGCATATTTTATTTTTCCTCATTTCCCTGGGATTATATTTATACTCTCTAGAAAAGGTCAATGTCTTCATGGGGAGCCTGGCCTCACAGTTTGAATATAAGCATTTTAAAAGAATTAATCAGCCTTAAGCAAACTAGGGGGTAATGAAATGCATTAAGGACACTTGAATAGAAAAGGTAGTTAAAATTCTATCCCACTCCTTCAATAAGAAGTATGTTGCAAGAAAAATGCCTTTTAATGGAGAAAGTAGTCACCAAATACATTAAATAAGGCAAAAGATGGTGGTCTCATTAAACTGATATCATTCTAAGTGATTTCTAGACTTAGGCTGGAATTCCATTCTGCAAGAAGAGTTCATCTTGATATGTTCTCAAAATAAGTAATTTCCTTAGGCATGTATTTCAGGAAAAGTAGGGAATGTGGTATAAGAAGCTATGAACTTTAAAAACTACCACCAAACATACTGTGTATGGCAAACTCCCTATGAAATATAAGTAGTTTTAATTCATTTGAACTCCATATCT
Organism: Dromiciops gliroides; assembly: GCF_019393635.1. NCBI lineage: Eukaryota > Metazoa > Chordata > Mammalia > Microbiotheria > Microbiotheriidae > Dromiciops > Dromiciops gliroides. Next base: position 171,243,325 of record NC_057866.1, on the reverse strand, counting down.
TTCTGTCGGAAATCACCTTGCCCAAGCAGTTGGATCTCTACATAGTAATGCAGTTTTGCCCTTTTTATAGGTACAATAAATATCATGTCTCAGAGCAGGGTTTAAATAATAAGGTTATTAGCCATTATCTTTGAGTTATTCTAAGAAAAACCATAAAGAATATTGTTCCAATCTAAATGGTAATCCTTTCAAGGGTCCTCAGTTGCTCTCTGAAACTCGCAGGAGACCTATTTCAAATTCTATCAGCAGCTTCTTCTGTTGCTATTTTTGTAAAATTTAAATTATAATAAGGATGAGAAAGTCTCAGAAACATGGGTTTCTGTTTCAAGGATATCTTCTTCATCCTTCTCTCTCCTTTATTAATATTATCTATGATAAATATTTGTTTTGATCTTTCAAAATACAAACTGAATATAACAACTATGTAGCCATTATAATCATTGACTTAGACATTTAAAAAAAAGATTATATAGATAATCTGGTTCACTCTCCTTATTTAATGGAAAGGAAACTGAAGCCCAGAGAAGTGATTTGCATAAGTAGCAGGACTGTCATTGGAATCTAATTTCCTAGGCAAGGCACCCAGAGTGGCAATAATAAATACTTACTATAATCAGTGAATTCTGAATTTTTCCTAAGAACCTTTTGTATGAACCAAAGATGTTTCCTGTGCCTCTGTTTATTATCGAGACTAACAATTTGTTACTTTTCTGTGTTTGAAATTCACCTGTTGACACTTTCATCTTAGCATCCCAGATTCCTTGACAAACCTTGGATATTGTTAAGGCTAAAATTCTAGCTAGTCTGTCTAAAATATCTAATGAATGGTCGCCAATAAATTATAAGTTTTAGCAAGAGTTAGACTTTTAAGCATTTATTAAGGAGAATAAGAGTTTGGTAAAGAGAGAGAGAAAGGCCTAGATTCCTATCTATTAAAGGGAGAGAGCATTCCTAGCTCCGCTGTCTGCCAGAGTCCACAGGAAAGAGCCCGAGTCAGAGTGCCAGGCTCCCCTTTCTTCCTCCCACAAGCAAACGTCACTTCCTGACGCCAAAGAAAAGATGCATGGTCTTGCCCTCAAAGACCTTCACCTCATGGCGGAGCTTTTCTACAGTAAGTCTCCAGCAGGTGGCGTCATTCCAATCATTACAATATATAGCCATAATAGAATGGTTATATTGTTCTTAGTGCTCAAGTTATGGGAAACCTTTCCAGTTTGTCCAGATAGACCTCAGAACTTTTTGATTCAACTTTGATTAATCTATTTTATCTTTTTAAACTATTGTGGAAAACTAAGGTACAATAAGGCTTTTAAAAATGTTTAGTAGAAAAAAAAAATGTCACAACTCTCTTTCTGAAATGTGTCTAAGTAGAAATAGCACCTCCTGACTGATAACATAAAATAAATTATCACTGCAAAGAGAAGAAAAATGCAGCCAGTAGTATGAATTGTGGAATTAGAAGGGCCAAAGAACAAAGAACAGAGAAATTGATACTCAGTAGGAGAGAAAGTCAATAACAAATATTGTTCCTCAAAATAAAAATAATGAGTTCATCTCCCAGTATTCATTCTCAAGCAGAAGGACTTGGTGGGGACAGACACCAAGGGTACACCAATGTCATCACTCTTTCATTAAGGGTGAACCAGGGAGATTATTTAGCATATGGTCACACAGAAATTTTGACATAGACCAGTTATCTTTCATCACAGGGTGTATCTTAATGAACACATAATTTGAGTTTTTATCAGTCTTAATGTCCTAGTTTAAATCTTCTAGAATGTAAGTAACTTCTAGAGGGGAGAAGGTATCTCAAGCTTAAAAGCTCAGACTATAGCCAGAGTTCATCTGTTTTTAAGCACCCAAATGTTCCACTAGTACCCTGAGTGTCCCCTCTCTCACTTAGGCAAACAATCAAATACAGCACCTCTTAACCTTTTATATGTTGTGGACTCTGGCAGTCTGGTAAAACCTAAAGGCCCCTTCTCAGTAGAATGTTTTTAAATATATAAAATAAAATACATAAGAAACCAATTATGTTGAAATATTGTTATTATTATTTTACAGAAATCACATGTCCCAACTTAAGAACCCCTGTTCTGAGGCAAAGTTCTGTAAACTTGCATGATTCAACATCTAAAGGAGTGAGTAGTATTGATGACCTAGTACCTAGTCATAGAAAAATGGAAAATGAAGAGGCATTAAAAATGTGGACCCTATTAGGTGATGACTATTATTAAAAAGTATGAACACCTTCCTTTGATGGAATTAAAGGAAGTCTGGTTACTGGACAGAGCAGAAAATCAGCCATTCCCTCTGAGGGTTTTGGAAAATTTGGATTGTTTGATCTGAAAGAAATCTGAGACAGGAAATAGACATTGGCATCTTGATGACTTGGAGATCCAGAAGAAATCATGTAGAGTTGAGTAAACAGAAATACAGACAAAGGGGCCACAAAGAAAGGATGCAGGATTCTGGGAGCAAAATAAGTTATGAGGAGAGTCAGGAATCAGGAAGCTGTGTTTCTCTAAAACTCTCCTGGCTACAGACTTAAAGACCCCTAGTATTTCTGAGTAACAACTAGGTAGTACAGTGGATAAAGTAAAAGACCTAGGGGCAGGAAGAACTGAGTTCAAATTCTGACTATGAGAGTTGTTAGTGCTGTGACTCTGAGTAAGTCATTTCCTCTTAAAAGTGAATCCTAAAGAACCAGGAGAAAGAACCTGACAAGAATGTATGACAATGTACAGGAAAGACCAGCTATAGGAACACAAACAAAATCATATTGAAGTTTATCCTGGCCACAGCATGTGAAAGGTTTCAAGATTTGTCTAACACTGAGATGTCAGAATTTTTAAAAATACCCTGCTGAGGGAAGCTAGGTGGCACAGTGGATAAAGCACCAGCTCTGGATTCAGGAGGAACTGAGTTCAAATCTGGCCTCAGACACTTGACACTAGCTGTGTGACCCTGGGCAAGTCACTTAACCCCAATTGCATCATCAAAAAAAATCCTTCTGGAACTAGAAGGAAAATAGAGGATGAAATCTTGGTCTGCCTCAGTTTTCTCATCGATGAAAAGAGGATAACATTAGGGGTTGTTGTGAGGGTAAAATGTAGCAGCCTTTGTAAAACTTGTGGAATCCCCAAACCTATCCTACTGGACATGGGAAAGTCTGTTTACATTTCTATCTTTTGCATATTTACTTTGTCTTTATAAACAATGTTTAACTACAGTCCTTTGTTGGTCTTGGTGTAGCTATTGGAAATAAAAAGTAATTGCACTGGGGGTGGAAGCAAAGAGAGAGAAATAGCACAGGTGTTTTGCCATAATGCTGTCTATGGTTTAGGGCTCAGTGATAAAAAAAAAGAGAGAGAATTACACATATTTTGATATAACTTCCCAAAATAGAGGAGGAGCATTTATACTAGGGAACCCATCTGGGCAATACATTAGTAGGGGAATGAAAGGGGTAAAATAAAAATTTTTCAATAACTCTGTTCATCACATAATCCCATGACTGTGACAAATTACTAGAATCACAGCATTTTTCAGAGCTAGACAGGACCCTAGAAATCCTTTCGTACAACTCCTCTCCTCTCTCAGCACTACTATTTTAACAGTTAGGAAACAGAACCCAAAGAGTTTGTTTAATTGGTTTGCCTAAGGTCAACAGAGATTTAGTTGAAGATTTGGGACTATAAAGTTCCTTGCCCATAACCCCAACTTTCTCTTTACTGTACCATACTTCCTTTCAACCCAATTTATTGGTTCCAAAATTTTCTATTGGCATTTTTTTGGCTTGCAAATCAAATAGATTGCATTCATTAAATCATATTGTGTTTTGGAAGCTAAGGATTTTGAAAGCAATATACAAATGCTTTGCAAGTATTAGGGAGCAATAATAACCAAGGACAAATGCAAAAGAATAGCATAAACCTGTAAGAATAGAGGGTTAAAAAAAATGGAGGCAATAAGAAGGACTTGAGAAGTATGATACAGGTCAAGAATGACTCTGTTCAAGCTTTCTAAAACAAATTCTGCCTGTCTATAGCTACATGGGGAGAGAACAGATTGTTTGGATTCAGAAGAAGGGCAGAGCAGCTGTGTGGTGTGGCCATAAGAGGCATGGATGCTAAAGAACCAAAACTGAGACGCTGAGAGTAACGCATGTGAATGGACGGGAGAATCCAGCAGTGTAATGGGAAACACAGTAGTGTTGAAGTGGGACCTAGCCTTGGAATGTAAAAGGCTTTGGAATGGGTTTTGCCCAGAGGTTTCAGGATGTTGTCCTTGTTTTGTTATGTTATGAAAATAACTTTCCCTTCTGAGATCAGAAGGGGGAAAACAAAACTGAAGAGGCAAATGATTTTGAACATTAAGTTTCGCGGTCAGTGTTGTCAGTCTGAAAGGATTGAGTTTGTCTTCCCATAATAAGGTGGAAGGGAGAGCGGTAATGGTGGAAAATAGAGAGATTGACTGGAAATTGGAGTTTTACTCCCCTAGAGGTAGAGGAAATGGCAACCATTTTGTGATTGGGTACAGAGAGTGCTTTAACTCCTTGTTTACTATTCTACTCTAATTAATTGTCTTGCTTTCTAAGATTCAATTAAATGATCAACAACAATTTATTGAGAGCCTAATATGTGTCAGAGATTGTGCTAGGTGATAGGGCTACAAAGACACAAATACCTTAGGCTCTATTTGGTGTCTTTTTATGGTATGACTCTGAAATGCATTCATGGGGACTTGGGTCATGGTTTTGAAGAGATGGAGACCCAGAACTGAACCAGGACCATAGTAAAAAGTTCCAAAGTCCCACAGGGAAGCTGGGGGCAGCTCAGTGCTACAAAATCTAAGTTCAGTGGACAGAAGAAGAAGAAAGAACTAAGCCATTGTTTGAGTAAGATAGTGGCAGAGAACAAGCAGAAACTACTGAATGTCGCGTTGGTACATAAGTCTCTGTTCTTGGCCAGGGTTCCTTCAGTGCAATTATTAATGTTTGAATTAAAAGGAAAAGCTTATCAGATTGGCAGATGAACAAAGCCAGGGTGGGAGATGTAATGCCATAGGTGAAATAATCTAGAGGTTTTTGAAAAGCCTTTAATGTACTAGAAAACTGGAGGTAGTCCAAGATGAAATTTGACAATGACAAATGTTCAGTCCTGCATTTAGGTACAAAAGATTAATTACACAGCTATAGGATAAGGAAGAACTATGTGGAAAATATCTGGAGGATTGAGGTGACCACCTCAGTATAAGCCAACAATGTGATTGTGAAGGGGAAAAATACATTTTTAGGCTCCATTTAATTGAATTCATCAAACATTTATTGAGCTCTTTCTATGTCTAAGGCACTCTGCTAGTGGAAAGGGGATTCAAAGACAAGAAAACAAGGCAAAACACTCTCTCTCCTCAAATTGTTTATATTATACTGGGGCAAGAATGTCTAAGAAATTCATAGTTAAGTAAATCTATCCTCAAACAGAAAGGAGGAAGGGAGAGAGGAGAGAGGGAGGGAGGGAGGGAGAGAGAGAGAGAGAGAGAGAGAGAGAGAGAGAGAGAGAGAGAGAGAGAGAGAGAGAGAGAGAGAGTTTAATACCTTGAACTTCTGATAAATTTTCACAGAGGAAGCATGTCTGTATAAAGAGTGCTGGATTTGGACCTGGGTTCAAATCCTTCCTCTGACACCATGTGTATGACCTTGGAAAAGCCACTTAACTTCTTTAACCTTCAGTATTTTCAAAAGTAAAATGAAGGGATGGGCTAGATGACTTCTAAAGTTCTTGGTATCTCTGAATCTATGAACTGAACTTGGAAGAAAGATGATAATTCTAAGCAGGGAAGATAAGGAGGAAGTAAATTCAAGAATGGAGGACAGCCCATCTGAATGCACAGTTTTAGGAGATAAACATATGAAGTTCAGACAAAAGCTGAATTTCAGTGGAGCAAGATGATAAAATTTTTAACATAAATATCTATAATACAGCAGGAAAGAGAAGTTGAAGCTAGGTTTGGAGCGGAGGGGAAGCGCTGTTAAATGTCAAGTCAATAGTAAGGTTATGGTTAATCCTATAGTAATAGGGGAGTCATTGATGATGTTTAATAAATGAGTGATATAGTCAGTCATGTGCTTAGGAAGATTATTTTGGAAGCTTCAGAAAAAGGAATTGGTTAGAGTAGCTAGAAGCAAAGGACTTTATTAACAGGCTATTGTTGCAACCCAGGGAAGAGATTATGAGGGCTTAAATCTGGGTGGTGATTTTGTGTTAGAACAGAAGACATATTTGAGATATATTTTGCAAGTATATTGAAAGGATTTAGCAACTGATTAACCTTGGAAGTTGAGGGGCAAGGAAGAGTCAAACATGATTCTAGTCTTATGAACTCGACTGACTAGGAGAACAGCAGGAAGTATACCCAATGGAAGTTTGGGGGATAGTGTGTTAAGCGGGGGAAATCAGTTCTATCTTGGGAATGTTGATGTGAAATAATGCCAAGACATCTAAGGTAATGCCCATCAAGAGTTTAATGATAGGGATTAGAGTTTATGAGAGAGATCAAGGAGTCCTATACATTTGGGGAGTCATCTGCTCAGAGGTGATAATTAGACTTATGGGAACTGATGAGATCATCAGGAAAGAAAGCGTAGTGAGGAGAGGATGATAAGACATAGGACAGATTCTGGGGGGACATTCCATGATAAGGGGCAAGAAATGATTGATGGTCTAAGAAAGATGATTGAGAAACAAAGGTAAAACAGAAAGGAAAAGCAGGAAGAACACTACCTTGGAAGCCAAGAGCTTTGGCTTCCATCTTTTGGCTACACTATTATTTAGGTCTCTTTGCTATTTGCATCATGGGAAGTACCTCAGTAAGTGGGTGGGCGGGCTTCACTAACCAGATGTATAGACTATTGAAAAGGGATATTTTTTATGGCCATGAACTGTTTATGATGAATTACTCAGGTTAATACTGGGCACCAGGAAATCAAAATCAATCAACAATTACTTAAATTCTATGCTGAGAAATTCAATGAAATTCAGTTCCATATAAAAATGTAATTCAATAACCACTTAGTTTTGTCCTGCTATGTGCCAGGGCAGTGGAATAACAATGCAAGTGAAAAAATGAAAACAAACCCTGAATTTAAGGTGTTGGCATTCTATTGAGGGTATGTACAAGGGAGCTAGGCGGCACAGTGGATAGAGTACTGCCCCTGAAGTTGGGGAGGACCTGAGTTCAAATCTCACCTTGGACACTTAATAGCTATGTGACCTTGGGCTATGTGATACAGGAGTGGTTTGCCATTTCCTTCTCCAGCTCATTGTATAGATGAGAAGATTGAGGCAAACAGGATTAAATGATTCACTCAGGGTCTCACAGTTAGGATCTGAGGTTGGATTTGAACTCAGGTCTTCCTGACTCTACTGTACCACCTAGCTGCTTTTCTTTGTATGTCTTTTATATCCCTATACATTGAGCATGTTGTTTCCCTTTTTAAAAATGTAAGCTGTTTGAACATAAGGACCTGTTTTTTTTCTTTGTCTTTAAATGCAGGCAAAGTGCCTGGCACACAGTGACTGTTTATATATAGTTATTGATTTGCTGTGGGATTATTTGAAACACATATAAGGTGACATGTAACAAGTAAAAATTAAATCAAACACAAAAAGAGATTTTGGAAACTGTTTAGGAAGAATATATTTTTCTTACCATAAGAAACTTGCTCTTATCAAATATTTCTTGTCTTTTCTCTTTCATGTGCCTACATAGACAATGCTGAATTGTATTTCATGGTCACATTCCAAAAGCACAAGAGACCAAGAGATGACAGTACCAGGGAGAGCCACAGAATCTGGAGTTCAAGAGATGAGTGAAGCAAAACACAGAGGTGCAGCATCAGGTTGGTGTCAGGATGAAGGGAGCATGAAAATCTAGCTATTATGGCAAGAGAAGCAGCAAGTAGAGTAATGCAAGGGAATTTTTCACATCTTTGGTAGCTAGGTAGTGCAGTGGATAGAGCACTGGCCTTTTATAAAGTATCGATTTGGATTTGAGTTTAATCTGACCTTCGACATTTACTGTGTGATCCTGGGCAAGCCATTTAACCTCTCTCTATGTGGCAGGATCCTTGAATATAAATGATAATGATGGTGGTGGTGGTGATGATCTACCTCCCAAGGTCATTGTGAAGATCAAAAGAGTTACTATTTGTAAAGCACTTAGCATAGTGCCTAGCATATTATAAATCCTTGTTCCCTTCCTTCCCACCCCCCCTTATCTGTTGGAAATGGGATGTGGGAAATAATGTAAGCACATTGGTATGAGGGTAAAACTGTATCTACCTGACATGAATAACGGGCAAACTAAGAGCAATACAATAAGAAGAATTGTGACGAAAAGGACAATTTTGCTGTATTGAGATATTCTCCTCAAAGAGGCAACGATTTTATATCATTAGTTGGTTTCAAAACCACCTTGACAACCTTGATCTTTTGTGAATGAAATGAGTGACATTGAATTTTGTAAGACCATGACATCATAGATTCAAGATCTGAATTACCTCTAAGGAGCCATAAGTCCATCCCTTTCATCATTCACGAGAAAAATGAAGCTAATGGAGGTCAACTGACCTGGAAGTAACAAGGAAGGAAGTGGGGCTAATTAATAGAAAAGAGGAGGAAACAAGTTCCAAAATTCTCATTTCCCAAGGTCACATGGGTTGGAAAGGACACAGGACAGTGTAAGAGGTGACTAATTTTGAATGACTCACTAAAAAAGATACAAAAATAATATATCAATTTGAAGAAAAATGTTCTCTGACATTGTACAGTTAGGAATGTCCCTGAGGGTCTTATGAAATCTCTCAATATAATAGAAAGTTTTAGGGGCAGCTAGGTGGCACAGTGAATAGAGCACCAACCCTAAAGTCAGGAGGACCCGAGTTCAAATCCGGATTCAGACACTTGATACTAGCTGTGTGATCCTGGGCAATCACTTAACCCCAATTGCCTCACCATATATATATATATGTGTGTGTGTGTGTGTGTGTGTGTGTGTGTGTGTGTGTGTGAGTATATATGTGTATATATATATGTATGTATGTATATTTATATATGTGTATATATGTATGTGTATATATATATATTATATATATATCTATGAAAGTTTTGATGATCAATTTATAATTAGCTGTTGGCTCAGAAGAGAGATTCACTGAATTATTCTAGTATGGAATGAATGTTAAGGAAAAAAGTCACTCTCTCTGCCTTTAATTTAATAAGTAAAACAAGGGTAATGATATCTTTCTGTGCCATCATGATCTTTAATGGGAAATTGATTACTTGGTGCAATAGCCATTTTGATGACTTATTGGATAGGTACCTTAAAGAGATCTGAGCAGAGTTTTGTGTTTTCCATCTGAAAGTGTATTATGCCATTTCAAAGAGACCCTCTTGAAATTGGAATAAAGAGTTTTTGTCAACAGCAAGTAATGAACGTTTTAAGCCCTGAGAGTGGCAGTAGCAGTCTCTGTTCTAGTCATGCATCTGTCCATGCTTAGGAAGCACAATACTATTTTATAACAACTCTGGCAAATCATCCTGGGTAGTTCTTATTAACACTACTAGTAAATGGAACATATTCAGCTCTCACTGTAGCTAATAAGAATTATATGAGAATATCCCCAAGGGAAGTAGAATATTCTCCTTGGATTGTCCTTACACAAAGGTGTAAAGTGACATTTTACACGTGTTGGAATTTTTAATGTAAGTCGATTATGATAAAATTCCACAATGCTTAAATATCTTAGTTGAATGGTATAGTATCTGATATTCTTTTGCAAGAAATAATTATTAATAATGATATCTTGGGGATCCAGTGATCTTCCCTTGTTATTAGTCCTTTTTCTCCCACCACCACTACTATTACCACCCATTCGAAGGTCTCCTTGAAAGTAGGATTCCTCTAGGGTCAAGGAGTCTTGGGTAAGACAAATCTGTCTAACTAGATAGTTTAAGGACTTTGCTGATGGATCTCAAACTACACCTAGGTGGAATATATTGTGCTCTAATTATCTTGGGGGGTAGGGTCTTATGTTCTTTCTTTTGATGTCATTCTTAATAAGAATGAGTGACCAAAGTCCAGTATCCCTAGAATTCATTTTAATAAAACATGCTTCCAAAACACATCAAACCAAATAGATTTGATTGCTATGTGATGTACCCTCCTACACTTAGAAAGATATATTAATCTTGAACCCAGCACCATTAGGGTCTTTGGTCTGAGAGAGATGGCCAATAGACTATCCTTTAAAAAAAATAACTTGTTGGCCTATTAACAAAATTATTAAATTACCCATAAAATTGTCTCATTTTTAATTATCACACTTCTTAGCAATGAATAAATCACTATGTAGACATCAGGTTTTTATTATGCTATTCCTCCAGTTTTGCTTTTGATACTTTCAACATATTTGCCATCTATATGTTCAGTTGTGTCTCTCCCTTATCTTTATTTATCTGATCTTCTAACCTCCCTTTTATTCTCCTGAATTCACTAATTTATTCATTCATCTATCTACTTAAACATTTATTAAATGCCTATTATCTGTTGAAACTTCTGTTAGGGACTTGGACTGAAATAGAATTCAGATGATATTAATACAATCTGTATAAAATGGGTCCAATTGTTATGGCTTTAGGTCAGGGACAATTCCCATAAATGACCAGCATATGAGTGAATAAGGTAGAGAGATTAAATTGGGGAATGAAGACTGAGTGACATAATGTATAGAGAGGTGATGTAGAGATCCCCAAGAGCAAGCAATTGTTTTGGAGAGCCATACCATTTATTTTTTGAGAACATGTTAATGTATGGTGACCGAATATCTATTTGTGAGATAGGAAAGTCACCTAGCATGCCTGCCCTACTCATTTTTAAAAATTAAGTTGGCCTTGAATTTTTTAAGATGCTCAGACAAGAATGAAGTTGGTTAAATCAGAGAAATGAAATGGATTCACAAAACTGTGTTCTTGGTTGAATCTTTCTCCCTGCCCCATTTAGCCAGACTGTTATAATGTTCCTCCATCAAACTTGGGACTTTATTGTTTATTTCCTTGCAGATGTGCCAGCTTCAAATTCATGCTACTTAATACCAACTTCACAATAACTTGTTAGTGTAGGTACTGCAGGTGTCCTCTTCTTTTTAGAGATTAGAAAGCTGAGGCTTGAAGAGGAAATGGAACTTGTCTATAATCACATAATTAGCATCAGAGAAGAGAATTAGAATCCAGATTGCTTCTGACTCAAATGAGCCCTCTTTCTTTGACAAAGCAAATCTCCAACAAATTTATCTTGGTCCATTTCTTAGTAAATGTCTAGTCCAGTACACTTTTAGCAGAGTATTATCAAGTTCTTTAGATCTATGAAAAAACTGTCCTTATCATAGTGGTACCTAGGAAGCCCATGGAGGTTAATGAGCAGTGAAGTCATCTCTCCTGGGCCTTAGGATATCTCTGTTGCAGCCAGACTGCCATCACTGGGAAAAAGCTGATTAACATATCCGTCTGCCTTGCAAGGGAGGATCAGATAATAAAGAGATGCACTTTTTTCTTAACCTTGTATTTAAGTACCTATATCCTTTCTAAGTAGTACATACCAACGACAGCAAAATTATTTTCTTGGGAATTAGAAGAAAGGAAACACCTTACTTCCTTTGTTATAAGATAGATTTCCTAAGTCCCAGAAAATTCTTTAAAGATTACTTGGGACTTATGGGCCTTTTGTTCCCTTCTGGTTTTATGATAACATTTTTGCTCATGTCTTTTACTGCCAAAAGTAATCTATGTATAGAACAGTGAAGAAGGAAAAAAAATGCACTAAGGATTTTACTGTAGGTTTATTCTTGAAAAGAAAAAAACAATATTTTTCCTTGGATGCCTGAGAGTGTGGGCAGGGATGTTAGAGGAATAGAAAATCAAGTTTATATGCTCCATCTTGAAGCTGAGATATGGGAGAGATTAGTGAAGTTGACATATAAGGACTCTGCCAAAGATAACCTTTTCAAAATCAATTTTACACACACATTTTTCTTTATAATACAAAATCTAGACTAAAAAGAGATCAAGAAGTGGGGAGTGGCAGCTCTCCATAGCACATACGTATTAGGGAAATATTTTTTCAATGTTAAACTTTTGACTATAAAAAATGAGCTTTGTTTATGAGAATGTAAACCTAAATCCAATTTTCTCTTTTATAAAACTGTCACAATGAATCCACCATCACTGGTAGGCAACTGGCTGGAAGGAACAGGGGATTATGACAATAGAAAGAATGTCAGAATTTCCCTACCCTGTCCTCTTCCTTTTGCCAGAATGGAATGAGATATCAGACTAGCACAATACTTATGTCAATATATTTGAATTAGCTTCCTCCAACTTTGTGTAATGCAGCTCATAAAGCAGGGTACTGTGGGAGTAAAGTAGCTTGCAAGATAATGCTATTTCTTGAGAGGAAGTGTGGATACAACCAATCAATCGATAAGTATTTGTGTTTTTGGTTGTTGTTTTTTAAGTATAGACAACACATGGTATTATTCTTGGTGCCAGAGATACATTTTGGCTTCAAGAAACTTACATTCTACTAAGGGACACATATTGAGCTATACATACCAATATATTACACAAAAAAGCTGATGGATAATAGCACTTGTTTTGCAATTTACAAGTTTAGAGAGTTTTCTAGTGTACCAAGAGATTAAGTTATTTGCCCAGAGCAAACATAACTACTGGTGTTTTGTAATAGTTGTGTCACATATGTCAAAGGATCCTTTAGGCCCTTCTGAAAAGTAACATTTCTATTTGCATAAAAGCTGTATTTTAAGGGAATTTTCCTGATAATCTTAAAATCATAGAATTGTGTGATCACAGGTTTAGTGCTGGAAAAGACCTCAGATGCTATTTAGTCTATCCCTCTCATTAACAGATAAGGACAGGAGATACTCCATTCTTCACATTAAGTGAGATTATCTAAAGTGTTTTACAAAGCTTAAAGTGCTAAAAATGTTATTTATAATTATTATTTATTAATAACAGCTCCCAAAATCATCATCCTAAGGCCCAAGAAAAACAACCTCACTGCTCAGTACCTTCATGGGCTTCCTAGGTGCCATTATGGTAAGGACTGATAGATCTAAAGAACTGGATAATACTCTGCTAACAGTGTATTGGACTAGACATTTACTAAGAAATGGACTAAGATAAATTTGTTGGAGATTTGATTTGCAAAAGAAAAAAAGACATAAAATTTGGTCTAACAGATGGAACATTTAAAAGAGAAACAGCTGCTTATCGTCAACTCATTTTTCTTAACAAATATACTTTCTCAGACATTAAAACACTTTTCCAAGTCAAGGTACAAGTTGGAAATAGAACATGGATCAACACACAGTTGTATATTCTCAAGAGATAAATTACCATTGTACCATTGTACAGCTTCTCAGTGCAATTAGTATGTTTTTGCAACATCCAAAAGAAGGGGAAAAGGAAAAAAAAAACATTGCATTAAGAGGGAAAGGACATATCCAAAAAGAATAACAATTATTTTCCACATTACTGTATGCTAGAAGAGAGATTTTCTAAGGGATTTTCAAAAAATTCTGAAATTACTAGTGAGAATGTCTGTAGATCATCAAGTCCTTTTTTCTTTAACCTATTGCCAACCTTGCCCTGAAAAGCCTCAGTCTTATATTATTCCAACTATATGTTTCCTTCATTCACATCCTGTTGAACAAAGTAAGAGAAAATCACAAAAGCATGAGATCTGGGTCTACTACAAATTTAGGTTCCATAATCTCAACTGGATTCTCACTTATATCTCCCAAATTGATTTACTATCCAATCCCCATGAGATTTTTCTAAACCATTTTGTCCTTTTCGTATATCCCCAGATCATACCACCTTGGAGGCAACAAAAAGCTTGAAAAATTCCAGGACTAGTTCTGAAAACAGCAGTGTGAAAAAAATTAAAGCTTGAGACAGTGCTGCTCCCATACCCTGGCTCATGCTGGGAACAGAGCCCAACTTTAACATAAAATTCAAAATCATGAAATAGGCTGAAAAAATGATTAAACAACATGAAAAGAACCTGACCATAAAAAGCTTTGTGGTGACAGGGAGAGCAAAACATATACTCAATGGAAGAAAATTAAGTCAAAACAGTTAAAAGCAAAGCTTCAAAGAAAAATGTGATTTGGACACAAGCCCAATAAAAATTCTTGGAAAAAAATGATTTTCAAAGTTAAGTAAGAATGGTAGAGGAAAAATTAGGTAAAGAAATTATAGTAAAGGAAGAAAAATTTTAAAAGACAATTAGCATCTTGGCAAAAGAGGAATGAAATACTGAAGAAATACCTTGAAAAGTATGCTTTTCAATTTTATAATTAATAATTTCATAATTAGCTAAATGTAAAAAAGAAGTACAAATGCTCACGGAAATAAACCATTCCTTAAAAATAAGAATTAGGCAAGTAGTAACTAATGACTCCATGAGACACCAAGAAACAAAGTTTAAAAAAATAAAAGGGGGCAAAATAGAATAAAATGTGAAATATTTTGCCAGGAAAACATTTGACATAGAAAATAGATCGAGGAGAGAAAATTTTTTAATTTTTGGACCCCTTGAAAGCCATGACCAAAGAAGGAGTCTAGGCATCACATTGCAAGAAAATATAAAGTAAAACTTCCCCCATACCTAAGAATCAAAGGGTAAAATAGAAATTGAAAGACTCTACCAATAACCACCTAAAAATCAGAGATCCTAAAATAAAAACTCCTATGAATATTATAGTCAAATTTCAAAGTTCTCAGGTCAAAGAGAAAATACTTCAAACAGTCATAAAGAAACCCTTCAAATATTATGAGGCCACTGTGAAGATCATATAAGATTTAGCAGCTACCATGTTAAAGAAGTGAGGCACAGTGGTGATGAGGAGGCTTGAAATATTATATGCCAGAAAACAAAAGAGCTAAGATTACAACTCAGAATGACCTGCCAAGGAAAACTGAGCATAATCTTTGAGTAAGAAATGGACATTTAGAGAAATAAAAGAATTTCTAGCATTCCTAACAAAAAGACCAGAAAATTTGACTTTCAAATAAAAGATTTAACAGAAGTAATAAAGGGCAACTATGAAAGAAAAATCAAGGAACTCAACATTAAACTATTTATTTTAGATATGGGAAGGTAATACATGTAACTTTCAAGAACTTTATTATTGTTAGTCCAGTATGTAAAAATAGGAGAGGGATGCCCTAATAGAAAGGGGAAGGGAGAGGATGAATGGAGATTATTTTCCACATAAAACAGGCATGTAAGGAAAAGCTTTTACATTAAAAGTGGAAATGGACGGGAAGGCAATGCCAAATTTCACTCACATCTAAATTGGTTCAAAGAGGGATATCTATCTATCTATCTATCTATCTATCTATCTATCTATCTATCTGTCTGTCTGTCTGTCTGTCTGTCTGTCTATCTATCTATCTATCTATCTATCTATCTATCTATCTATCTATCTATCTATTATCTCTCTCCATATATATATATATGTATATATATGTATGTATATGTATGTGTGTGGATATGTATAGATACATATGTGTGTGTACAAACACATGCATATATATATATACATATATACATACACACATACATACATACATACTCAATTGGTAATAGAAATCTAGCTTACCCCACAGGGAGTGGAAGGGAGGGAGATAAAGAAAAGGAAAGGGTGATAAATGGAAGAGCAGATAAAAGAAGGCAGTGATCAAAAACAAAATAGACTTTAGAGGAGAAACAGGATATGAGAGAGAGAGAGAGAGAGAGAGAGAGAGAGAGAGAGAGAGAGAGAGAGAGAGAGAAAGAATAAATAAGAAAATAGGATAAAGGTAATTACAATTAATAATTATAGATGTGAATGTGAATAGGATGAACTCACCCATAAAAAGAATATGGATAACAGAATGGATTAAAAATCAAAATCCAACAATAGATTGTTTACAAGAAATACACTGAAATAGACACAGTTAAAATAAGGGGCTGAAGCAGAATCTATTTACCTGAAGTAAAAAAAGGCAAGGGTAGCAATCTTGATCTCAGAGAAAGCAAAAGCAAAAATGGATCTAATTAAAAGGGATAAGTGAGAATACTACATCTTGTTAAAAGCAACCATAGACAATGAAGTAATATCAATATTAAACATATATGTGCCAAATATAACATTCAAATTCATAAAGGAAAAGTTAAATGAATTATAGTACTAAATGGTAAAATTATAATATTCAGAAACCTCAATTTTTGCCTCTAAGAGCTAGATAATTCAAATCATAAAATAAATAAGAAAGAAGTTCAAAGAGATGAATAGAATCTTAGAAAAGTTCAATGTGATAAGATCTCTGGAGAAAACTGAATGGGAATAAAAAAGAAATAAACCTTTTTTTTCTCAGCTGTACACCGCACCTTCACATAAACTGACCATAAAAAACCTTACAAACAAATGCAGAAAAGAAGAAATTTTAAATGCACCCTTTTCAGATAATACTGTAATAAAAACGCATTCATAAAGCATTGCAGGGGGGTGGAGCCAAGATGGCGGAGGAAAGACATCAATGCACAGAGCTCCTGACACAATTGAACCCAAAACAGCAATAAAACAAGCCCTGGAGTGGCAAAACCGACAAAAAAAATGGGCTGACATTATTTTCCAGATTAGAGGGGGCTGTACTGGGCTGCAAGCAGAATCCAAACCTGTGATTGCGCCAACACAGACCCCATATGTGCTGCACAACTTATCCTCAAGCCTCTGAATCAGCTGCAGTACCTGCGTCTTCTGGAACTAAGCTTATGGTCAGGTGAGAGGGTTGAATGGTCAACTGGGGGAGGAGGAAAGTGCAGGGGTGTCTGTGGGACATAAGGAGGAATTTGGCTATCTCACACAGTAGGGAACCAGGAAGAAATCCTGAGCAATGGGAGGTGCAGGTGGAGGAGGGGTGCAGACTCCTTGAAGCTAAGAACCACCACAGCACTCTGCTGGCTGGTTAACTAACAATTTGGCTTGAGGTTATCTTCAGACCAGAGAACAGACCAGGCAAGAGAAAAACCTGCCCTCCCTCAAACCAAAACACCTGGGATCCTCTGAAACTTGGGACAGTGTAGCTTGGAATGAGGGCCACACTGTAAGAGGGAGTTAAAAGTCAAGTAAAAAATGGCAAGATATGCAAGCAAAGAAAGTTGAGAACAATAGAAAGTTTCTTTAGCAACAAGGAAGCTCAAGGAGCACCCTCAGGGACCCTATATCCAAAGTTTCCAAGAAAAATATGAATTGGTCTCAGGTCATGGAATTGCTCAAAAGGGACTTTGAAGAGAAAGTAGGAGAGATAGAAGGAAGATTTAGAGAGGTGGAGGAAAGAATGGAAAGAAAAATGAGAGGAATGCATGAGAGTCATGAGTAAAAAGTCAACAGCTTGAAAAGCCAAATGGAAAAGAAGATAAAAAGGCTTTCTGAGGAAACTTATTGCCTAAGAACCAGAATTGAACAAATGGAAGCTAGGGACTTTATGAGAAACCAAGACACAGTAAAGCAAATCCAAATGAATAAAAAAATAGAGGGCAATATGAAATAGCCCCTTGGAAAAAAAAGGTGACCTGGAAAATAGATCCAGGAAAGATAATTTGAAAATTATTGGACTACCTGAAAACCATGACTAAAATAAGAGTTTAGACAGAATCTTTCAAGAGATTGTCAGGGAAAATTGCCCTGATATTCTAGAAGCAGAAGGCAAAATAGAAATTGAAAGAATCCACAGATCAGCTCCTGAAAGAGATCCCAAAAGGAAAACATTCAGGAATACTATATCCAAATTCCAGAGCTCCCAGGTCAAGGAGAAAATATTGCAAGCAGCTAGAAAAAATGAATCCAAATACTGTGGAGCTACAATAAGGATAAAACAAGATTTAGCAGCATCTACATTAAAGGACCAGATGACATGAAATATGATATTCTGGAGGGCAAAGCAATTGGCACTACAACCAAGAATCATGTACCCAGCAAAACTGATTATAATCTTTCAGAGAAAAAAAAATGGTACTTCAATGAAAAAGAGGACTTCCAGGCATTTGTGATGAAAAGACCTGAACTGAATAGAAAATTTGAGTTTCTAATACAATACCCTAGAGAAGCATGAAAAGGTAAACAGGAAAAATAAATCACGAGGGACAAACTGTTTACATTCTTACATGGGAAGATAATACTTTGAACTCATAAGAATGTTCTCAGTAAGGAATACACAGAGGACACAGGTCTGAACTGAATATAAAGGGATGGTATCTGTGAAGCATTTATTTTTGTTTATACTTGTTCTTTGTGGGGCAAACAGGCTGGGGTGTCTTATGTCTGGGGCCAGATGTGGGCATGGGGCCTCCTGGGTCCAGGGCTGGTGCTTTGTCCACTGTGCCACCTAGCTCACCCATGATGACATCTTTAAAATAGGGTTGAGTGGTAGGAGGAATAGACTGGGGGAGGGGGAAGGGGAGAGGTGGACTGGGGAGAGGTAGTTCATATGAAGGAAACAAGAAAAACGCTTATGGAGGTGATGGAAAGAGGGGGAAGGAGTGGGGGAGTGAGTGAACCTTACTATCATCAGAATTGGCTCAAAGAGGGAATAACATACATACTCAAGTGGGTATAGTAATATATTTTTGCCCTGAGGGAAAGTGGGAGGGGAGGGAAATAAGGGGTGTGGGGAGAAGAGGGAAATGAGGGAAGGGCAGATTAGGGGAGAGAGCAGTAAAAAGCAAAACACTTTCAAGGAAGGTGAAGATGTACTGCATTGTGCGCAAGTATGACATATTGAATTGCTTGATTTCATAGGGAGTTTTGAGGAGGGAGAGAGGAAGAAAAATTTAGAACAAAGAATTAGCTCAAAGACATTAATCTCATCAGAGTGGGCTCAAGGAGGGAAAGTCACTCACACCCAATTGGGAGGAGTAATCTATTTAAACCTACAGGAAAAGTAGGAGGGGAAGAAGATAAAGAGGGAAGGGTGAAAGAAGGGACAGCAGAGTTGGGGAGGGGAGAGTCAGAAGTAAAACAATTTTGAATAGGAGTAGGGTAAAAGAAGTTAGAAAATAGAGTAAAATATTATGGGAAGAGAATAGGATGGATGAAAATAGGTATGATGATTGACTATAATGGCAAAATATATGATACCTACTTTTTTGGGCTATTGTGAAGAAAATTCTTTGTCAAGTTTAAAGTACTATATAAATAGGATGCTATCAAAAAGGCCTGGAAAAACTACATGAACTGAAGCAGAGTTAAATGTACTGTATACAAAATAACAGCAATAGTGTAAGATGAGCTCCTGAGAAGCGCATGGTTATTTTCAGCAAGGCAATGATCCAATATAACCCTGAAGGACTTATGAAAATTGCAATCCACTTACAAAGAAGGAACTGATGGTATCTGAAAACAGATTGAAATGCATTTTTAAAATTTATAATTCCTTAATCTGAAGTTTTGTTTTTTTAACTGTTTTCTCTCACAACCTAGCTAATGTGGGGATGTTTTCCATGACTACTCATGTATAACTTATATTGAATGTCTTGAGTTTTTTGGGGTGGGGGATGGGAAGAGAGGGAGGAAGAGAAGTTGAAACACAAAGTTTTAAAAAATTGATGTCAAAATTTGTTTCTACAAATATTTTGGAAAATAAAATTCTAAACAGAAAAAAAAGAATTTGGGAGGACTATCATGTGGAAGAGAGATTTGATTTATTCTTCTTAGTCTCACAGCAGAACTAGGAGGCAAGGTTGGAAATTGCAAAGAAGAACAAAGTTTCTACAACTAGAAGCTGACACATACATAAACACAAACATGAAACATGGTGAAAAGCACTGTGGTGATAGGAGGAGGGTGTGTTGGCTCTAGAAGCAGGACATTTAGGTCTGACATCCAGCTCTGACCCCTTCTCCCTGGGTAGCTCTGGGCAAGGTGTTGTCACTTTCTGAGCCTTAGTTTCCTAATCTCTAATCATAATAATACTTACCATTGCTGTGATGAAAGTACTTGGTGGATCTTAAGGAAAGTTTGGAAATAAAAGTGAGCCAAAAAGTTAAAATAAAATAAAAGTTTAAAAAAATAAAGCATTGTAGAAACATAGATAAAAAATTAATAGGAAATAAATAATCTAATCCTAAAGAATAATGGGTTAAAGAACAAATCATAGAAGCAATCAATATTTTCATTAAAGAAAATGACCACTATGAGTCAATATACCAAAATTTGTGGGATGCAGTCAAAGCAATACTTAGGGGGAAAATTCTTTGACATGGTTATTCTTTAGATTTAGATTATTTATTTTCCAGTTAAAATTTAATCTATCCTTCCATGACCCTTTCTTGAATGTATTTTATATTGCATTCTGCTGAAAGGGATACATTTAATATCTTTGCTTTTCTGCATTTTTTTAGAGATTCATATGTCCTAATTCATGGTCAATTGTTTGAAGGTGCCATGTATACCTGAGACAAGTTATACTCTTTTCTGTTCCTATTCAATTCTTTTCAGAGGTCTATCATATCTACCTTTTCAAAGATTCTATTCATCTCCTTAGCTTCTTTCTTACTTATTTTATAATTAGATTTATCTCATTCTGAGAAGCAAAAATTGAGTATAGTTTTACTGTCTATGTCCTTCTGTAATTCATTTAACTTTTCCTTCAAGAATTTGGATGCTATGTTATCTAATGTATATTTTTAGTATTAGTTTTAATTCACCATGTATGGTTCCTTTTACCAAAATGTAGTTTTCCTGTTTATTCCTTTTAATTAGATCTGTTTTGCTTTTTCTTTGTCTGAGATCATGATTTCTACCCCTGCATTTTTTACATCAGCCAAACATAATAGATTCTGCTCAAGCCCCTTATTTTAATTCTGTGTCTCTCTGTTTCAAGTGTGTTTCTTGAATCCAACATACTGTTGGATTCTGGTTTCTAATCTATTCTGCTTTCTACTCCAATTTTATGGATGAATTTGTCCCATTCAGTTACAGTTATCATTATTATTTTATTTTATTTTTGGTGGGGCAATGAGGGTTAAGTGACTTGCTCAGGGTCACACAGCTAGTAATTGTCAAGTGTCTAAGGCCGGATTTGAACTCAGGTACTCCTGAATCCAAGGTCAGTGCTTTATCCACTGTGCCACCTAGCTGCCCCTACAGTTATCATTAATAACTGTGCATTACCTTCCATTCTATTTTATTATTTTTATCCTTCGCTCTTTTTTTTTATTCTATCCTTCCTCTAAGGTTTGTTTTGCTTCTGATCACTGTCTTATATCAGCCCTCCCTTTTTTCACCCATCTTGTTCTTGTATCACTTTCCCCTCCTCCTTCTTTGTTGGGTAACATTTCTATACTGAATTGGGTTCGTGTATGTATTTCCCTCTTTGAACAAATTTATATAAGAGTAAAGTTCAAACAATGTCGTCCTTTTTTCCTCCCCAGTGTAAAAGCTCTTCCTTGTGTACCTCTTTTATATGAGATAATTTTTCCTGTTCTTTCAATCCCTTTATCCTTCTTCCACAGCATCCCTCTTTTTCATATATCCACTTTTAACATCACCCTAACATAATCAACTCAGTGCTGCATTGTCTGTGTAGAATCCTCCTCACTGTCCTAATAATGATAACATTTTTAGATGTTACATATATCATCTTCTCATATGGGAATGTAAACAGTTTAACCTTATTGAGTCCCTTACGATTTCTCTTTCCTGTTGTCATTTTTATGCTTCCTTTGAGTTTTGTATTTGAAGTCATATTTTCTATTTGGTTCTGATCTTTTAATCAAGAATACTTGAAATTCCTATATTTCACCATATTTTCATTTTCCCCCTGAAAAATTACACCAGATTTTACTGGGTAGGTTATTTTGAATTGTAATCCTAGCTCTTTTGCTTTCTGGCATATTCTGTCTTTCTTTAATATAGTAGCTGCTAAGTTCTGTGTCATCCCAATTAATTGTGGCTCCATAATATTCAAATGGTTTCCTTCTGAATATTTCAATTATTTTCTCTTTGAATTCTGAAATTTGACTGTAATTTTTCTCAGTGTTTTAATTTTAGGTTCTCTTTCAGGTAGTGATTGATGGATTCTTTCAATTTCTATTTTACCTTTTGGTTCTAAGATATCTGGAAAATTTTCCATAATAATTTCTTGAAATATAATGTCTAGGCTCCTTCTTTGATCTTGGCTTTCAGGTTGTCTAAAAATTCTTATATCATCTCTCCTTCACATATTTTTCAGGTTATTTCTTTTGCCAATGAGATATCTAATATTTTCTTCTAATTTTTTAAATTCTTTTGTCCATAATTTTCTCTTCTCTTTAGGTTTTCTTGTCACTATCATCTCTTGGTCCTCTTATTGCTAGTCTGATAACTCCTTTTCAATCTCTTGAGGAATCTTCACCTAACTCATTTTTGCTAAAGGTAATTGTTCTCCAAAGTGAGCCCTCTTCTCACCTTCTTCTAATTTGTCTGGTGATTTGATCAGCTCTCATTGATTCAATTATCATCTCTATGCAGATATTTCTCACATCTATTTATCCAACCCTAACTTACAGACTTGTTTTAGCCTCTTCCTATTGTGATAACAATTATTTGTGGTAAAATTAATATTTCAGTTTTTAGACAACTCATTTGAGAGGGGCCATACCTGGCCCACCCTGGGGTTATGTATGCTACTGAGGTCAGAAGGATAGCTCTCCTTAGGCAGTTTTTGAAGGACCTTCCCTTTTTGGGGGAGGAAAGATTGAACGTACTCTTAAGGGAGGCAGAGGTTCTTCTGGAATGCTAGGCTTCTTCCAGAACGCAGTTTCTCTTGGATTTCTCCCCTTGTGGTGGTGGCATGAGTTCTCTTGCTCTCGGGTGGCTGTTTTTCCCGGCAGGCACAGGCAAACCTTAGACTATCCAGGTTTTGGTGAGTTAATAACAGAAAAACCTAAATTCCTTTGAACTAGCTTGATTGGAAATGGTCTGGGGATTGCATAGGTTAAGTTTAGAGTTGAGTAATTCTCTGTATTTCTATTTTCCTATTTCCTTATCTTTGATTTTTATTAGTTTTACCTTTGTTGTTTATTTAATTCCCAAGTAATAAAATTTGATCCTTTTGTGAACTAAAGCTTAAAGGCTCCTTTCTTATTGGCCTAGGAGAAATATCTCAAAGGGGCAGTTCAGAGGGGACCCCAATATTCTGGCGAGTCACCCAAATAACGCTCCATATATCAAATTTTGGCCCTCACACTATTGAATATCTTGAACTGGATTTCACATTCATATCCTAAACTGGATATTTCAAAAAATAAACTTATTATCTTTCCGCCCCAATCCTTCCCTCTTCCCAACTTCCCTATTACTGTTAAAGGAATCACCTTCCTCCAAGTCTTTGAAGCTCACAACCAAAGTATCACTCAACTCCTCACTCTCTCAGACTCCCTATATTAATTCTCTTGCCAAAGCTTGTTCATATTCCTCTAGCCACTGCTGCCCCCCTCCCCCAATTTCCTAGTTTTTACTTGGTGTTACATATACTTTTGTGTATGTGTTGCCCCCCCCTCCAGTAGAATAACAGCTCCTTGAGGGCAGAGACTTTGATTTTTTGTCTATTTATCTCCATTGCCTACTGCACTGTCTGGTATATAATAGTCATTTAATAAATGTTTATTGATTGATTTATCTATTTAAAATTATTATTTTCATATTTGTCATCAAAACCACCCTTCAGAAATTGCCTGATAAACAGAATCTTTCTGGAATACATTTTATTATCACTTTTTTTTAGAGGGGGAAGGACAACTTTCTTTTTTGAGCATCAATTTAGTAGTCCTTATAAAAGAGACTGATGAAGGATTTAGATTTAGAAAGGACTTCAGAGATCATGGAGTCCAACTCCTCATTTCACAGATGAAATAACTATGGTCAAGTGAATTGCCCAATATCAATGGTAACAAGTAGCAGAATTGGGACTTGAATCCAGGCCCTCTTAATCTAAATATTACCCTCTTTCAATTGTATCAAGCTATTATATGGTCTCTTTCATTTCCTAAAACATTATTTGGAAGGGGAGTGTGGGTGTGGATGTGGGTGTGCACATGTGCATATGCATATAGCATTTATCAAAAAAGAGACTCAGTTTATAGTTAGTGAAACCAAAATATGCTCATTTTAGGCTAGGTGGGGTGAGATACAGAGTTGTTGAGTGCAAAAAAAACCCCGCAAATTTAGAAAAATATTTGTGGCAAATCCAAATATCTGGGCTTTCTGGAATGATGAAAGAAAAGAAAGTTCACTTCCTTAGGCTTTAAAACATCATGTAATAGTGAGCTATTGATACTGTAGCAACCTGACTCTCATTCTCAAATAAGTACTTGGAAGTCAGAAAGGCAGGTTTGAATCCTACCTCAGAGACTTACTAGCTGTATGACCCTGGATAAGTCATTTGTTTACTCTTGTCAAGATAATGGAATGTGATAGATAAGATTTGGCAGATACTCAGGAGCCCGCCTGAGTGGATTACTGGCTGATTTGACTGGATTAGTAGTTGACTAGATTCTAAGCACATCTGGCTGGTACTTGAGAGTACTTAAGAAAGCATGATTCTCAGAATCTAAAAAAAACTTTGAACTTGCAGGCCAATCAACCAACCACCTTGAAGAACCTCCCCATTCTGGGAGGGGACAGGTAGGAGGAAAGGGGAGCCTGCGCAAAGAGCGCTGTCTTTTTAGTTCCTGACTTGGTGGTGATGGCAGGGAAAGACAGAGAGGAGCTGAGGAAAGATAGGATTGTGAGGTTGTAAGAATTCTGTCCTCAATCTTTCTCTTTCTATATTTCAATAAACCCTTAAAAATCTAAATTCGTTTTATCAGTGATTTTAGTCAGTTTCCCCCAAAATGGGGGGAACAGATTAGAACCCACATTTAGAATTTTAAATTACACACTCTCATTCTCCATTTCTTCATTTGTGGAAGGAGTGACAATAATATATGTTGTTCTACCTCTTAGGGGTCTGATAATCAAATGAGATAATGTATTTCAAGTTCTTTAGAAAACTGATTAGTGTGGGGGCAGCTCGGTGGTGCAGTGGATAAAGCACCAGCCCTGGATTCAGGAGGACCTGGGTTCAACTCCAGCCTCAGACACTTGACACTTACCAGCTGTGTGTGACCCTGGATAAGTCACTTAACCCTCATTGCCCCGGAATAAAAAAAAAGAAAGAAAACTAATAAGTGTTCTGTAAATGTCAGCTCTGATGATGGCAGTGATAATAAGCACATGATGTTATTAGTGTTTCAGAGATCTCCAGGATCTTTAAAAATAATTTTCATTAAACAATGTTGGGAGGCAGGGAGAATTCCATTGCACTAGTAAAGGAATTTTCTAAGATTTTTTTCTCTCCTGCTGCCAGGATGTATAAATGGAGAGAAAAAAAGGCAGAGAGATACTCCTCCATCATTATTATGCCACCCCCATTTATTACTGTTATTGAGGTTACAGGCACCTGCAAAATGAGGAATAGCAAGGATAAGCCATTCTCCCCAGTGAAGGCTTAAAGATTTTATTTTTACTAAGCTTCCGTTTATGAGGTACTGATGCTTTATCTGGGTGTGAGGTCTTAGGGGAAGAATGAGTCATAAAAAATGTTGATTTTTCTTTTATGAGATTTAGCAAAGGACTTTCTATTTTCTTAAAAATTTTATGAGCCCCCAAATGCCTCATAAAAAGAATCAAGGAATTTCCTCTTTTAGAGTAAACATCATAATGCTAATAATACCTTTCATTAGTATTGAATTTTGCAACTTACATATTGAAGTTCTCATTACCAAAGTCCTTGGAATTGTTAAATGGTTCGGTGTCAGAAATGGATATGATTTTATTAAGTGAAAAGTTGCTTTGATATCTATTTTGTTGCTATACCCTAAGGACCACTGGGCCTTCCCATCTGCCATATTGCTATTTTATCTTTATGCTCTTATATTTTATCGTCTCCTTGAGAGGGGAGACTGTCAGTTTTCTATCAGAATCCACAATGTTTAGAACATAGTAATCACTCAGAGCCTTTTCATTCCTTTATTCACCTATATTATTTCATTTTATCATCATAAGAGCTCTGGGCTAGACAGAGCTGTCTTCCCAATTTTTATTCCCGATGTTATTCCCATTTTATGACTGTGACAACTGAAAAGTGAAATTCTTTGCTAGAGGGATAGATTAGGCCTGGAACCCAAGCATTTTGACTCT
This sequence comes from Dromiciops gliroides, assembly GCF_019393635.1. NCBI lineage: Eukaryota > Metazoa > Chordata > Mammalia > Microbiotheria > Microbiotheriidae > Dromiciops > Dromiciops gliroides. Next base: position 171,216,975 of record NC_057866.1, on the reverse strand, counting down.
GAGACCTCTGTTCTTTCCACCACTATGTTTGAAGGGCTGTGGTTATGTAGAGAAACATAGAAAGAAGTCCTTGCTCTCTCTTGTTCCAATGTTGCAAAAATAAATGGAGAGGTTGTGCGTTAAATATAGACCTATTTTACAAAACAATTGTCTCAGTGAAGGATCCTGGGGGTATTCTGGAATATTAGTTGAAGGAGTAGCTGCCTAAGCAACTACTTCTAGGCTTCAAACATGAGATTATTTATGGAGACTAACAGAAAACTGCAAGAGAATGAAGTGCATACATATTTCCTCTAATGCATACAAACCTCACTATCCATTTGGAAACAAGGGTAATGGAGCTTATCATTCCCATAAAAGAAATCTACTAACTCTTTCAAAAGTCATGAGTTGGAACAGCTTAGGAACAAAATATATAGAAGCAAATCAATCTAGAAGCCTAGTATTCAGTTAACCCAAAGACCCCAGCAACTGGACTAATGATTCATTATACAATGGATGAAACTGAAAAGCAGCTGCAAAGAAATTATGTATAGACCAGCACTTCACATCTTAAGCTCCAAAGGCATTTATGACTTAGATTTATAAGGCCATATCATAACCAAATTAGAGGACCAAGGAAGACATTTCCTTTTGGATGTATGGGAAAGAATTAATGATAACGTGAGGGATAGAAAGAATCTTTAGAAGATAACCCATAACTGGCCAATCAGATGGCTATTTACTAAATAAGGGCCAATCATGTAGCATTTATGAGGGTGGGTAGGGCAACATTGAGAATAACTTGTAGGTACTATGTTCTTGTGATCTTTTTGTATGTGTGAGGCAATTGGGGTTAAGTGACTTGCCCAGGGTCACACAGCTAGTAAGTGTTAAATGTCTGAGGCCAGATTTGAACTCAGGTCCTCCTGACTCCAGGGCTGGTGCTCTACCCACTGCGCCACCTAGCTGCCCCCATGTTCTTATGATCTTAACAATTAGTAATTATATGTGATAACTGGGTAATTCACTACTGAATTGCATATATTGCTACTGAAATGCATATCTAATTGGCCAAATTTCTTATTCTAATATTTAAAATCCAAATTTGTATGCTGTGGGGCTTAAAGGTGCTTTTTATTGTTACATTTTCTTTTTTCATCAGAAACACAATCATCAATGAATACAAACACTTCGATATACAAAAAAAAACAGATTGCAAATAAAACTGAGTTTATTTTTTAAAGTATATATTAAATTGAACAGAATAGTTACAGAATTACACTGTTTTTGTCCCCTTCTGAACTTCTTTTAGTTTTCTTTGGTGTATTTTTCACGTTCACCATTGTGGTATCCTAATGCCACCCTGAAGTTATATGTGCAAAATTCCTTTCTTTCAAAATTATACCTAGTTTAAAGATAGCAGGACTCCAGGCCTGTTTCTCAATAAACACCTGAACTTCCACATGGTAACTGCTTTTGACATTTTAATTATAGTACCAGCTGAAGAGTCTTTGCAGAGGCTAGGAATTCCATAGGCTAAGGTTGCTAATTGATATTAAATTAAATAAACTGGCACCAAGAATGAGCAAGGTGGTAGAAAAAATGGGAACTAGGAAAGTGGTTAACTCCAAAATTGGCACTGTGACAAAAAGAAATACCAGAACATCACACTCCTATTGTAAGCATCAAATTTAGAGGTTGAATCCCAGTGTTGACATAGTATTTTGTTTCTTTGTTTGTTTTGTTTTACTTCGCTTTGTTTTGTTTTGGACATAGTCTGTTTTAACAGTATGATATTATACAAGTCATTACATCTCTTGGGGCCTCAGTTTACTCTTTGGTCAAGTTCTGTGACTTCATCAGGATAGGAAATTCCTGATAAGGAAATCCTTGGTGAGGAAACAAACCTTTACCAATTTAGATTTGCTAACATTCTGTAATTGAAAGGTTGATTGATTCACTCAAGATCATACAACCAGTCTGTCAGTGGAAAGAATTGTACCAAGATCTTCTGACTTTGAAACTATCTCTCTATCCAGTGCACTAGGCTACCTTTTCATGATCTTGGACTGTATTTTCCTTAATGGATTTTGTAACTCTGAATTAGTGCAATAGAATTGGGGGGTGGGGAGGGAGGGAAGGAGAAGGAAACAAGTATTTATTATGTGTCGGGGGCAGCTAAGTGGCACAGTGGATAGAGCACCGACCCTAAAGTCAGGAGTACCTGAGTTCAAATCCGGCCCCAGACACTTAACATTTACTAGCTGTGTGACCCTGGGCAAGTCACTTTACCCCAATCGCCTCACTAAAAAAAAAGAAAAAGAAAAAGAAAAATGTGTCAGGCACTGCTCTAAGTGCTATATACATAGCATCTCCTTTGATCCTTACAACACTTGGAGGTAAGAGTTCTTATGATGCTCATTTTCATTTGAAGAAACTGAGAAAGACAAAGATTAAGTCACTTAAAATGGGGTCAGATTTGAAATCAGATCTTCCTGACTGACCTTTTGTGATTTAAATTTAGCATTCATCTCTTTTGGAGAATCAAATTCATAAAATGAAGTTTGGTAGACTGAAATACTAAAAGACTTGTTCCTTTATTTAAATTCAATTGAATGAGAATTTATTAAATGTTTGCTACAAATAAGGCACTCTACTAGGGACAAAAAGCTTAAAATAAAACAAAGATATTCCATTTGGGAGGTAGAGATAAGAAGTACAAAAGGAACACAAATAGCTTAGTAAAAAGGATAAATAAGCAAATCAAATTAATTTCAGGAAAAGGTAACAAATTTTGTACCTGAAACTCATAGGTAAAGTCAATACATGCTCCAAAATATATAGCATACTAGCTTATCTCCCTGCTTCAAGTTTCTTTCTTCACAAACAACCTACACACTGCCAAACTCATCTTCCAAAAACACTTATATCATGAGATCACTCCCTTATTCAAGAATCTCCAATAAATCAAGTAGTTGTTGTTCACTGTTTACCATATTCTTGGTGCTGTGGAGAAAACAAAAGAATTATCCATTAATGAAGTTGAAATGGCCATAGTATTTTCTTGGTTCAAAATATTTTGCTAAATTTTCTTTATCAAGACCACTTCATTAAATCTACCAATATAGCATGCATTCAAACAAACAAGCAAAGGTTTTATCTATATGATAAAAACACATTTGGCCAATTTAGATAATCAAGTGGTGAACACTTGAGTGAGTTTATGTCTCGCTTAACATTAATAATCAAAAGCTGGTTGAATGAGGTTATCTCAGTTGATATATCCTTCAAGGAATCATTTATAATATATAACAACATATGCAAGAGAAATGGTTTGTTGGAGGTGAAATATTTTAAGTGCCATTTAAATCAGTATTTCATTCTACCAAAACAAATGATTTTTTATAGTTAACAACAACAAACAACACAATAGGATCTTATGTTCTCCATATATTTCAGTCAATTCACTGATGGTAAAGCTATGTTTTGTTATTAAATATCACTTACAAAAAGCCCACCTATTCTTCTTTGATATCCTCTTCAAATGTGTCTTTGATTAATGTACAGATTATTTTCATAAAAAATTTATTTAAATCCTTGGAGAGTGTAAAGAATTAATTGTTATTTGAGCTATGATTATAGTAGTATAGTAAAGTTCGAATTTAGCCTGGGGTCTGCTGGGAATGCTTCCAGTAATATTGAATATGTGCTCAGTGGGAAAGATAAACTCTCCCATACCATTGTTCCAAAGATTTTTTACTGTGTCTGTGAGGAGGAAACCAGTAATGCTATGAATAAGTATTGAGCAGGCCAATAGTTTAAATTGGGACAATATGCTATCCCAAAATATGCTAATTAGAATATACAAGGGTGGGGCCAAATATTCAATCATGGTGCAGTTTAAAATGGACCGGCTTTTCTCTGACCAGCAACATAAACACTAAGGCTTTTTTTAAAGCAAGGGAGATTGCCTAAGGGAGCAATGGGGGAGGGGCAAGAAGGTCCCCCAAGTTAGTTGGCTTGTGGCCAAATAAGGGGGAGGGGTGGGGAGGGGGAGTGGGTGTGGGTTAGAGAAATTCGCTAGGTTAATCAACTCCTGGTTGGCTTGTCAAAACTTTAGGAAATAAAATGGGGAAAAGGGAAATTACACAACCTGAACAACACCACTGTTCAGGAATCAGCTGAGAACACACAGCAGCATCCTGTCACCTTCCAGCTTCAAGCTAGAATGGTGGAAATCCTCCCTTCTTCCCAGCAGACCCCAGGCTGACCACACACAGCCCCCAGCCATTTGGCTGGCCACACTGACAGTCACATGACTGCCCTCACTAGGCTTCCAATCATTACAATTTTGCCAGGCCCATGTAGGCATTGGCTAGTGGTGATGACTTGAGGTACCAGTGCCATGGCAACGGCTACAACCAGTGGATGGAGCACTGTGCAGTTTTCGGGAGCCCCAGGCCGGTGCCTGTACCAAGGTTGTTTTTTTTAATTCTAGCCAAATGATGGGGTCATAAAAACCTCAAATAACAATTAATTCTTTACAACAGATAATGTAAGTGGACAATGGATTAGACGCAAAAATTGAATAGTAATAGGAGAGTTGAATTGCCGTTGTAAACCTGCAATTGCTCTCATGTTAACTTCTCTCTCAAACAAAAATCCATTTTTTTTTTTAACACTTTGAGTCTTTGGGTGAAGTTGTATGACTGTGAGTCATACAATGTTACAGTCTCCAAAGAATTGAAATTGAAAATTGCCAAAAGTGTATGGTGGACACGAACAGACTGCACTGCCTTATAAACAAGGAATTATGAGGGGTCAGTGATATAAAGGATGTCATTAATTAAACATGTGATGGAAAAAAAAGATGGTGGAATGAACACATCATGAGAGGGAGAGTCAATCAGTCTATGACTCGTGCTCCACTCCTCATTATTTAAACAAAATTTGAGAAAGGCCCCTACCATGTTGAGTGAATTAATGGGAAGACTTAGTTGATAGTTATACAAGATGGACAAACATGGACAGACAATAAGCTTCTTTAGTAGGGAGAATATTCACATTAATGAGAGTTATTATAATACTCTAGAGTATTGATGTATTAGTCAAATGGAATAATTTAGTCCCATTTACTAATATGTTTCTTTTTAAACTTTTTTGCAAGATTTGGGATGGAAGTTATCCAGAAAAAAAATATCTTAAATGATAGTAGAATAAGTTCCTATAAGAAATAACATTTTAAGAAAAAGTTTTAGAAATGACTCCTGTTTTTATATCAAAGTCATTTCCTTCAATAGTCCCTCCCATTGAACTCTCCTTTGTAGTAAAAGAAAGCCGGCAAAATTAATACCTTCAACAGCATACCAAAAGGAGGAAATGTGTTTTTCGTCATACGTCAACACAAAAGTCTTCCCCTATTACTCTGAATTACTCAGTCATCATTTTAAGGTTGTGATGGCATTCCATTATATTAATATACCACAATGTAATCAGCCATTCTTCAAGGACAAACTTTTAGAAAATCAGTATAATAAACAGGGCTGGTTAGTTCAATTGGTTGTCTTTAAGGAGTCTACCTCTTAGGTTATTTTTATGTAGAAAACAGACATCTTTCCATTACAATCAATTTAGTAACTGAATTGCAAGAAGGCTGAACTTCTGGAAGTCCTGTTTACTCCATAATTCTGTGATCACCAGGCAATTTGTCTTAATAAACAAAAAGTTACCTATCCATTTGCCTCTATGGAATTAGAAGTGTCCTAAACACATCAAGTCTAACTCTTCATCTACAAATGAGTTCACTAGAATGTGTAAATAATTTTGAAGTGAATGCCACTGTCACTAGTTAACCCTTTGAATCATCAGAACCCTTTCTATCCCCATAAGAAAGGCTATTCCCAGTTTTCAGGGAGTTACCATATACTTGGTGACTGAACCTTGGCCCAGGATAAAGTTGAAAATAGAAGGGAGGAAAATATATGTAATATACTTCTTCTTAAGGGTAGAAATCATATCACTTCATATTTGCACTCCCAGTGCCCTGCACAGCATGGATACTTAATATTAGTTTATTATTGAACTGAAAGCCCAGGCCATGGCACTAGATTGTTATGGAAAGAAGGACTCTGTGAAAAGCTAACTGTCCTCTGTGTTGTTGCCTCTGATAGTCTGTTGTGACTTTTTGTGGGTTAGAGAGTGATCACATGACTTCCAGATGGTTACACAGTTGTATTTGAGACAAGATTTAAACCTAGATCTTCTTGACTCCAATTCCAACTGTCTATCCACTATACCCATTGCTTCTTATGTATCAAATTATCTAATGGATAAAGCATTTTATGACAAAGATAGATAAGTGGCACAATCTCATAGCAGAGCAAACGGAAAGAAGATCAAGTATATTCAGTTTATTGTATTATCCCCAAGGCATGCCAAATGACATTCAACAGAATCACCTAACCATGTATGACCTCCCGACTTTTATCAAATTGTCTTAAATCCAGAATGCATAAATTAATGAGATCACAGATGCCACATTCAGTTCAGATAGCAATTCACTTTTATAATATGATAGATTTTTGGGTTTTTTTGTTTTTTTTTTTGGTGAGGCAGTTGGGGTTAAGTGACTTGCCCAGGGTCACACAGCTAGTAAGTGTTAAGTGTCTGAGGCCGGATTTGGGCTGGTGCTCTATCTACTGCGCCACCTAGCTGCCCCATATGATAGATTTTTAAAGCAGTTCATTTTAGATTCAGATATTTAGTAGGGATGATAAACATATGCTATATGATAAATATAGTGGCATAGTGAATAAAGCATTGTACCTGGAGTTAGCAAGAGTTCAAATCTAGCCTCAGACACTTGCTACCTGTGTGATTCTGGGCAAGTTACTTAACTTCTGATTCCCTCAGTTTCCACACTTCTAAAATAGGGATAATAATGACATCTACCTCCTGTGGTTGTTGTAAAAATCAAATTAAATAATAATGATAAGTACTTAACCCAGTACCTGGAAAATTATTAGTATTTTATTATAAAATATTTGTTCTTGTATGATTTTATTGACTTCCTCTAGATCATCAGAAATTCGGGATAAAGACCATTTTGTTGCATTGTTTAGATGAAAATATTAGAATTGATTATGTTAGGATGGATTCAATATGATTTTTGAATGCATTAGGAACTTTGTCAACAAGCCCAATGATTTCAAAATTTGGTTTGATCTTTAGCATTTTTGTTGATTATTTAAAAGGATGAAATGTCATCTTTACTAATTGTTTTCCAATTGGGGTTTAAAATGTGTATAATTTATGGCAAAATTATTTTACATTCTCATTACTTTCAATTTGTAGGTTTTTTAAAAATTAACTTGAAATACAGCTGAATCCTAAAAAGAATCTAAACTTTATGTGGCATCACTAAAAATAAAAAAGTTCCATGAATTCATTGATACCAGTAGAGCAGGAATTTCCTAAGCCATCCCTGCCCCATCCCTCCCCCTCTACACACACACACCATGTTAGAGCTAACAATCTGAAGCAAGATGGTGTTTCCATTTAGCAAGAGTTATTTTAAATTACCTCTCTTCTATATTTAATCTTCTTGCTTTTAAATTCTACATGATATACATATATGTGCTTCCTGGGAAGTGAATGAGATTTCTGCTACAATCTGTCAGAAAAGCTAAGGATTCCTACCAGTTTTGGTTTAACTATATCATTTAATTTAATTTGAATCAATATATAGTTATTATGTTACTATGTACAAGGCACTGGGAATGCAAAAACAAAAAAGTACCTGTCCTCAGGGAGCTTACATTGTAACAGGAGTTGTACTATGTACATTGATAAATTGATACATCTTGGGTAGGAAAAAATACCTTACTAAAATTAAGTCAAAGCCCTAGAGGGTTAATTTTAGTAAGTTCCATTTTCCTAATGGGTAGAAATACCAGTGTTAAGCTCTCATTGTTGTTGTTCAGTCATTTATTCATGTCTTTGGACCATACTGTCCATGAGGTTTTCTTGGCAAGATACTGGAGCAGTTTGCAATTTCCTTCTCTCATGGATTAAGGCAAACAGAGGTTAAGTGACTTTCCCAAGGTCACACAGCTAGTAAGTGTCTAAGGCCAGATTTTAATTCAAGTCTTCCTGACTTGAGGCTTAGTGCTCTATCCATTGAGCCATATACCTCTACCTCCCATCAAAGTAGGTTGTTTTATTTTCCCCTCTTTGGTATGTATTTGTTAAGAAGGATTGGAGTTTATGACTTGTGGGCAGAGGGCCTGAGATTATTGCTGCCTCTGGGAGTAGAATTAAGTGAAATCTGGTTGCAACAGAAATTCTTATTCTCAGCTTTAGCAACAGATAGCAGTCTACTAAGATCACACAGAGGCTAATAAAATTCATTTGGTAAAACTTTGATCAGGAAATCACTGTCCCTTCACTTGTTGGTGTAATCTCACCTCTCTGCAAAGCAGGTACCATCTTACATTAATAGAGGGAGCTTCCTACCCCTAAGAAATCACAAGTCTAACAGAAAATTGTGCAAAAGTTAAAAGGGGAATCAAGTTAAATAGATAAAAGTAAATTTAGTTTAGTTATTACATTTTGAAAGCATATTCTATATGTATGTATTTGAGATTTAATATTTACTATAAAAATTTGTGCTCTGCATGAAATTAATTTCATTTGGTCAAAAAAGACACAAAAGTAACTATAATTATAATAAAGTACAGAGCACTAATAATCTTGGATGGGAAATTGGCTCATTAAAATGATTTGTTTTTATTGCTACTGGTTTTAACATTGATAAGTTAGCTTTCTCATCTGAGCTATGTGAGTATATTACCTCCCAAAAGCTCTTCCTGGAGTGACGAATCAGAAATAGGATATACATGTGCAAAGTCAAATAGAAATGGGGCATACTAAACCATACATAAAGATTACTGTGGGCTGCATATTAATTGAGAAAATGACATATTAACATTACCTATGTCCCATTGTATTTTTATTGTATTAAATATTTACCTATTAGATTTTAAACTGGTTTGGGCACATTGGGGAGTATTGTGGATCATATAATTGACACCTCTGTGTTACAGCACTCTTGTCCATCATACCTGATTTTGATATCATGTTTATGCAAGAGAAATTGTGTGCTATGGAGACATAACAATATATTAGGAATTGGGAGACCTGACCTGGTATACGGGCTCTAATATTCATAAACTGTATAATTATAGGACAAATCACATCAGTTTTCACTTATGTAAAATGGGGCTAATTATACATGATCTATTTACCTTGCAAGGTCATTACTAAGTTATATAAAACTAAACAGTACTTTATTAATGTGAACTATGAGCTACATCAAGCTACATCATATTGCCACCCTGGATGATGTTAAAATAGCATTATAAATGACTTAACTATTCTCAGGAATACAATGATCCAAGGCAATCCTAAAAGACTTATAATGAAGCATACTATCCACCCCCAAAGAAAGAACTGATATTGATTGAACACAGACTGCAGTATGCTACTTTTCACTTTCTTTCATTTTTTTCTTTTCTTCAAGTTTTCTTATGCAACATGACTAATATGGAAATGTTTTACATAATTGCATGCATAACCTATATCTGCTTGCCTACCACCTCAAGGAGGGGAAAGGGGAAGGAGGTTTGATGTTTAAAATCTAATGTGGGTCCTTACCTGCCCCCCCCCAGTATTGGGGGGAAACTAGCTAAGATTACTGATAAATTCGTCAAGAGTTTAGGCTTTTAAGTATTTATTAAAGTGTATTAAATGTTAGTGAAGAGAGGGTGAGAACAGATCTTTTATAGAATGGAAAACCCTAGCTTAGATCTATGTGTGATAGCCAGAGGGAAAACCTTTCCTTTACCTAGCAGCCCATACTTCCAAAAAGAATGCGTGTAGTTCTCTGTCTGCCACCAAACTGAAGTCCTGGATGAAAAGAGAAAGACCCAGCAAGCAAGCTTCAGCTTCCTACTTCCTGTCTCCTTCTCCAAAAGGGGAGGTCCTTCAAGCTGATTGGTTGAGGTTGGGCTCCTGTTGATGTCATAGTCCACAGCCTCTGAAAACAACACCTCACTCAGGGCTGGCCAGGCATGTTCTTGGTTTTATCAATCTTAAGTAGGTTCTCAGTCAGTTTCTCAGTCTCACCCAATTCAATCAATTCCAAATCAATCTTCAGGTGGGGTTCCTGGGCGTCTGCCAAATCCCATTATGTTATCACAGAGGGAAGGAGGGATATAATTTGGAACTCAAAACTTTAGCTAAAAGTGTTTATTATTCTTTTTAAAAATTAATATAATGTTGATGTTGAGTAGCTAGGTGGCTCAATGGATAGGCCTGGAGTTGAGAACAACCCTCTTCCTGAGTACAAATCCAGCCTCAGACACTTACTAGTTGCGTGATCTTTGGCAAGTGACTTAAACCTGTTTGCCTCAGTTTTCTCATCTGTAAAGTGATTTGGAGAAGGAAATGGCAAACCACTTTAGCATCAAACTCAGACCTTCTGATTTCAGATCTAGAGCTTTTCTTATTATAGGATTCTACAGATCATGGTAGAGAATTTTTCATTGTGGAAACTGGGCAAGTGTCAGATTTCACCCCAGTGGGTCTGAGGACTAGAGAGCAAATAAAGTAGGTAAGCAAACTGAAAAGAAAAGAGATTTGCTTGTGTGCTGAGGAATAATGATCACTTGTAGCAGCTTTGGCCTCATCAGAAAAAAAAAATTATAGTTATGTTGGTGTATAACAGGTCACAAAGTAGGGTATGCCCATAATCAGTAGCATTTTGCAGCATTTACTAGGACCATTGGGTTACCATTCTACTGTACAGGGAAAGCCAATTGCTGCACTTGCTAAGGTTCTTGTAATGGGAGGTTTGTTTGTTGCCATTACCTGCTTACCCAACCAGGTTGTTAGTGCTCCAGTCCTGACTTGTGTTTGTGACAGATGGTCATCTGGAAAGTCCTTCACAGAGTTAAAGAAAAAGTTGCCATATTTTTTGTTACATAATATATTTTTAAATGGTATGTTTTTTCTCTCTTCATACTCACTTGCATATGTCAAATCCAAATAAAATAGGTGGGGCAGCTAGGTGTCACAGTGGATAGAGCACCATCCCTGGACTCAGGAGGACCTGAGTTCAAGTCCGACCTCAGACATTTGACACTTACTAGCTGTGTGACCCTGGGCAAGTCACTTAACCCCAATTGCCTCATCAAAGAGAGAGAGAGAGAGAGAGAGAGAGAGAGAGAGAGAGAGAGAGAGAGAGAGAGAGAGATGAGTTAACAAATAAAGTAGGTGATGAGCTTAAGAAATGGACTTCATACTTTTATGGCTGGAAAACTGATTTTCTTTTAATGTGACCTTACTATGAACTAGTGGGGATCAGCAGTGTTGTTGTTCAGTTGTTTCAGTCATGTCTGACTCTTTATTTTTTGGTTTATTTTGTTTTGTTTTGCCGGGCAATGAGGGTTAAGTGACTTGGCCAGGATCACACAGCTAGTGTCAAGTGTCTGAGGCCAAATTTGAAATCAGGTCCTACTGAATCCAGGGCTGTTGCTTTATCTACTCTGCCACAAAAGTGACCCATATCTCATGACTCCACTTTGAGGTTTTCTTGGCAGAGATACAGGGGTAGTTGCCATTTCTTTTTCCAGCTCATTTTACAGATGAGGAAACTGAGGTTAACAGCGCTAAGTGACTTGCCAAGGTCACATAACTAGAAAATGTCTGAGGCTGGATTCGAACTCAGGAAGATGAGTCTTTTCATGATTCCAGGCCCAGGACTCTAACTGCTGCATCACCTGGCTGCCCAATTTATTTTATTTTTCTTTAAATAATAGTATTTTATTATTTTCCAGTTACATGTAGAGATAGTTTTAAACATTTGTTTATATAAGATTTCCAATTTCCAATTTTTCTCCCCCCTCCCTTCCCTTCCTCCCTCCCCTATACAGCAGGTAATCTGATATAGGTTATATATATATATATATATATATATATATATATACACACACATATATATATGTATATAACATTAAATATATTTCTGCATTAATCATGTTATAAGAGAAGAATCAGAGCAAAAAGGAAAAACCTCAAAAAAGAAAAACAACAGCACCAAAGACAAAAGAAATAGTATGGTCCAATCAGCATCCATATTCCACAGTTTCTTTTTTTTTCTGGATTTGGAGAGCCTTTTCCATCATGAGTCCTTTGGAACTTTCTTGTACCATTGCATTGGTGAGAAGAATCAAGTCTATCACAGTTGATCAACACATAATGTTGATGATACTGTGTATAATGTTCTTCTGGTTCTGCTCATCTCACTAATCATCAGTTCATGCAAGTCCTTCCAGGTTTCTCTGAACTCCTCCTGCTCATCGTTTCTTACAGCACAATAAAATTCCATTACATTCATATACCACAACTTGTTCAGCCATTCCCCAATTGATGCTGGCTGCCCAATTTATAATAATTATTACAAGTATATGTCTTTTTCATCTATCCTCTTCTTTCCACTTAATACCACCTCACATCATCTGTCTTATAAACTTTCTCCCTAGTTGGCTTTCCTGCTTCTAACACTTGCTGTTGCTAATCTTCCATATATACTGCCAAAATAATTTTCCTAATGCATAGCTCAGATGATATCAATTCCCTGCTTAATGATCTCCAGTTACTTCCCACTCCCTGTAGAATAGGAGTTCTTAACCATATTTATATCATGGACCCTTTGAACAGTCTTGTGATAGCCTCTGTATCCTGTTTCAGAATTATACTTTTAAATGGATAGCATTACAAAAGAAACGCATTATGTTGAAATAAACATATACTTTTTTCCTATCCAAGATCACTGAAATATGTCTACAGGTCCTAGCTTCAGAATCCACATTCTAGAATAACATAGAACACTTCTCTTTTGTGCCTTTCAGTCTCCAGGCTAAATTTTTACTTATTTCATATTACTCGTCTTCACATACTTTACACGTTCCAACCAGATTTGCTTACTTTTTGTTTCCTATGCTGACATTTTTAATGTCCAACCCCTGTGTTTTTATAGAGTTTGTAGGAATACATTTGACAACTTGCCATAACTGAATCCATTTTGTTTTAAACTTCCATTTTGTGATTGAGTTATTATGAGTAAATTGTTTCCCTCTGTTGCTTTTCAGTAAGAATAGCACATGTGTGGAATGCTGTCCTTCGTTACTCCCATCTCTTTTAATCCCTTTGCTTCCTTCAAGACCCAGCTCAACTGCTGCATCCTACAATAAGATTTTGTGATCCCCCTCCCTAATGGTTAGTACTCTTCTCTCTCTTCCAATTAATATGTCTTTACTTTTGTTTACATATCGTATCCCTCAGTAGAATAGAAATTCTTTGAGGGTAGGGACTGTTTTTCTTTTTTGTCTTTGAGTCCCTCCCCTAGGTCAAAGCCTTACACACACTTGATAAATAGTTCTGGAATTAAATTAAAATGAATTTTAAAGTCACCAAAAGTTTTGTAAACATTTGGGATCATAAAAGAAAACATTCACCACTATGTCAATTACAGATATTTTCTTTCCCAATTTCCCAGAATGATAGAATTTCAGAGTTGGCATGGACCTCTATAGTTGTCTAATCAAACCAATACCTTTCTACATGTACTGAATACGTGGTCATTCAATCAACCTCTCCCTGAGCATACTACATCTTGCAGCAGCTAACTTCACTTTTGAATAACTCTGCTTTTCATCTACTATACACGTCTACCACGTTGCAACTTATATCCTCTTTCTTTTGCTGCTAAATAGAAGTCTAATCCCTCCTGTGTCATCTCTTTAAATAGTTGAAGACAGCTTCAAGCCTTTGCTTCTCAATACTAAGCATCCCAAGTTCCTTTAATCTTTTTGTTAACTGCATTAACTCAAAGCCTTTATATATACTCTTTGTTCTCCTCTCGATTCTTTCCAGTTTAATATTTTTTTCCCTAAAATATAATGTTATGGTGAGAATAAGGTTTTGTTTTCTTTTTTTAGCCTTAATAAGATAGTAGGAATACATTTGCCAACTTGCCATAACTGAATCCATTTTGTTGTAAACTTCCATTTTGTGATTGAGTTATTCTGAGTAAGTTGTTTTCCTTTGTTGCTTTGCTTTTTTTAATTATCAAAGTATTTTATTATTTTCCAGTTACATGTAGAGATAGTATTCAACATTGGTTTTTATAGGATTTCTAGTTTCAAATTTTTTTCCCTCCCTCCCCGTCCTCCCCACATACCCAAGACAGCAAGTAATCTGATATAGGTTATATATGTACAATAAAATTAAACATATTTCTGTCTTAGTCATGTTATAAGAGAAGAATCAGAGCAAAAAAAAAAAACTCAAACAAGAAAAACAACAGCACCCAAAACAAAAGAAATAGTATGGTTCAATCTGCATTCATATTCCACAGGTTGGTTTTTTTTCTGGATTTGGAGAGCATTTTCCATCATGAGTCCTTTGGAACTATCTTGAACCATTATATTGCTGAGAAGAATCAAGTCTATCTCAGTTGATCAACAAATAATGTTGATAGTACTGTGTATAATGTTCTCTTGGTTCTGCTCATCTCACTCATCATCAGTTCATGCAAGTCCTTCCAGGTGTCTTTGAAATCTGCCTGCTCGGGGGCGGCTAGGTGGCACAGTGGATAAAGCACCAGCCTTGGATTCAGGAGGACCTGAGTTCAAATCCGGCCTCAGACACTTGACACTTACCAGCTGTGTGACCCTGGGCAAGTCACTTAACCCTCATTGCCCCACAAAAACAAAACAAAACAAAAAATCTGCCTGCTCATTGTTTCTTACAGAACAATAGAGTTCCATTACATTCATATATCACAAATTGTTCAGTCATTACCCAATTGATGGTCAGCCCCTCAGTTTCCAATTCCTTGCCACCATGAAAAGAACATCTATACATATTTTTGTACATGTGGGTTCTTTTCCCTTTTTTATGATTTCTTTGGGGAAAAGAACCAATAGTGGTATTGCTGGGTCAAAGGGTATGCAAAGCTTTATACCTCTTTAGGCATAATTCCAAATTGCTTTCTAGAATGGTTGGATCAGTTCACAGCTCCACCAACAATGCATTAGTGTTCCATTTTTTCCACAGCTTCTCCAACAATTATTATTTTCCTTTTTTGTCATATTAGC
The DNA here is from genome assembly GCF_019393635.1 of Dromiciops gliroides. NCBI lineage: Eukaryota > Metazoa > Chordata > Mammalia > Microbiotheria > Microbiotheriidae > Dromiciops > Dromiciops gliroides. The sequence goes on along the minus strand of NC_057866.1, from coordinate 171,201,772 downwards.
CAATCTGATACATGTGAGGTGGTACCTGAGAGTTATTTTAATTTGCATCTCTCTAATCAATAGTGATTTAGAGCATTTTTTCAGATGGCAATAGCTAGCTTTGATTTCTTCATCAGAAAACTGCCTGTTCATATCCTTTGACCATTTCTCAATTGGGGAATGACTTGGATTCTTATAAATTTGATTTAGTTCCTGATATATTTTAGAAATTAGGCCTTTATAAGAACTACTGGCCATAAAAGTTGTTTCCCAGCTTTCTGACTCCTTTCTAATTTTGGATGCATTGCTTCTGTTTGTATAAAACCTTTTAAATTTAATGTAATCAAAATCATCCATTTTGCATTTCATAATATTCTCTATCTCTTGTTTAATCATAAACTATTCTCCATTCCAAAGATCTGAAAGGTAAACTATTCTTTCCTCTCCTAATTTACCTGTGGTATCACCTGTTATGTCTAAATCATGTATCTATTTTTACCTTATTTTAGTATAAGGTGTAATATGTTGGTCTATGCCCAATTTCTGCCATACTATCTTCCAGTTTTCCAAGCAGTTTTTGTCAAATATGGAGTTCCTATCCCAGAAGATGGAGTCTTCGGATTTATCAAACAGTACATTACTAAAGTCATTCATTACTGTGTCTCCTGTGCCTAGCCTAGTCTATTGATCCTCCACTCTATTTCTTAGCCAGTACCAAATACTTTTGATGACTGCTGCTTTATAGTAGAGCTTCAAATTTGGTATAGCTAACCCAACTTCCTGTGCATTTATTTCATTAGTTCACTTGGTATTTTGACCTTTTGTTTTTCCAGATGAATTTTGTTATTATTTTTTCTAGCTCTATAAAATAAATTTTAGGTAGTCTGATTGGTATGGCACTGAATAGGTAAATTAATTTAGGTAGAATTTTCATTGTTATTATATTAGCTCGACCTATCCATGAGCAATTGACATCTTTCCAATTATTTAGATCTAATTTGATTTGTGTGAAAAGTGTTTTGTAATTATGTTCATAGAGTTCCTGGGTTTGACTTGGCAAATAGACACCCAACTATTTTATATTGTCTACCATTACTTTAAATGGAATTTCTCTTTCTATCTCTTGCTGCTCGACTTTTTGGTCATGTATAGAAATGCTGATGATTTATGTGGATTTATTTTATATCCTGCTACTTTGCTAAAGTTTTTAATTGTTTCAAGTGATTTTTAGTTGATTCTTTAGGATTCTCTAAGTATACCATCATATCATCTTCAAAGAGTGATAGTTTTGTTTCCTCCTTACCTATTCTAATTCCTTTAATTTCTTTTTCTTCTCTGATTGCTAACACTAATATTTCTAGTACAATATTAAATAATAGAGGTGATAATGAACATCCCTGTTTCACCCCTGATCTTATTGGGAAGGCCTCTAACTTATAACCATTACATATAATGCTTGCTGATGGTTTTAGGTAGATACTGCTTATTATTTTAAGGAAAGCTCCACCTATTCCTAAGCTCTCTAGTGTTTTTATTAGGAATAGGTGCTGTATTTTGTCAAAAGCTTTCTCTACTCCTATTGAGATAATCATATGATTTTGGTTAGTTTTCTTATTGATATGGTTGATTATGTTAATACTTTTCCTAATGTTGAACCAGCCCTGCATTCCTGGTATAAATCCCACCTGGTCACAGTGTATCATCCTGGTGATCACTTGCTGTAATCTCCTTGCTAATATCTTATTTAAGAATTTTGCATCAATATTCAGTAGGGAAATTGGTCTATGAATTTCTTTCTCTATTTTTGCTCTGCCTGGTTTTGTTATCAACACCATATTTGTGTCATAAAAGGAATTTGGTAGAACTCCACCTAAGAGGGAAACATGTGACCTCAGAGTAGGCAGAGAGGGAACTTTCTTACGAGAAATAAGGTTTATTCTTAGAGGACCTGATGTTTGTATCATTTGTACATATTGATTAATAAGGTTTGATTGCATGCTTTGGGAAGTATAAGACCATTTTGTGTTTTGGTTGCACTCAAGTTCCAGCTGTGGTCTGACCAAGGCAGGTCAAGGCTGAATTCTCACCTCCTTATTTTTGGAAGCAATGATTCTCAATGCAGCCCAAGATGGACTTCCCACTCAGCCTGCTGACTCACATGGAGCTTACAGCCTACTAAAGCCCCCAGATTTTTTTTTCAGACTTTTTTTTCTTTTTCAGACAAGCTCCTGTCTAATCCATTATAGAAGAGGAAACTTAAGAAACTTGTTCAAAGCCAGACAATACATTAGTGGCTGGCTGGGCCCAATTAGCCTTAGCCTTTTAGCCTTAGCTTTAGCCAACTTGTACTCCAAGTATAGACACAGGAGCTGTGTTGACTGATGTTTGAGAAGAGCCCCTGAAAATGATTCAGCTTTCCTGAATGGGATAAGCAGGACAAAGTTCCAGCATGGACAAAGCTGTTAGCAATTTACCTCCAACAAATTTTGATTTTCCACTCTTTTGTATGAGATTAGAAAGTGAACCTTCCTAGTCATTATCTTATTGTGGTGAAAAAGGGGTAACAGGTTAGCTTGGCAAATTTCCTCTTTCCTATTGTGAGTAGTGTTTTAAATTCTTCCATTTCCCCTCCCAGATCAAAAGGAAAGTAACAGAAAGTTTAGAAGCGTCCTTATACCTATTTAACTCCCCCTTCCCTATCTAAATATTTATAGCTTCCATAGGATTTCTGTGACTTATTTCTAAAATTCTCATGCTTCTTAGATGTGTATTTTTCTCCATGAGAAAAGATATCTGTTTCTCTTGTTACTGGGTAGATATATGTATCACAGAATCATGTGAAGCTCTATGATTTCTTTGGGATTTTTTTTTGGTCCTAATACAGTATGGAAAAGCAGAATCAGGAAATTTATAAATGTAAATATAATATAGGTTAAATTTGAAAGTCCTAACCACTGGTTTTTCTACTAGTTATTGGGATAGCAAAGGGTCTGTAGCCAATGTTAGACTTTCAAAAGGCTAGCAGGCTAATTGAATCTGGTAACCATAGTTGTTAGGGACATTGTTAACCTCACAATGGTTTTGAAGTAGTCTGTGGGAAAGAGGAGTTCTTACAAAAAATTAAGCCAAGTTAAACATAGAAGGGGAAAAAATATGCTGTTATTCCCTCTACTCAAAGTCTGGGTTAAAAGTTTGATTATGTGGGAAGATGCCAAAGGGTCAGGCATACAAAACCCAGGGAACCTGGCTCTATGACAAATACCTAAATATAACTTATGGTTTCAAGTGCTTTTTCCTATTTCATTCCATTAATTTAAAAACCTTGATATAGATATCTATCAAACCCCAAAGGGTAGATTCAGTTCTTTATTAAACAATCATTTATGGTCTGGAAATTTTTAAACCAAATCATATTTTGCATGCTTATTTATTTCTGCATAAATGCCAGTGTAATTTTGTGGACACTTTGTAGTCATTTACAGATCAAATTTATTATGTCTATAGGACAGTGATGTTTAACAGATGGCATGGGCATATTTGCTTGGATTTGTAATAGCCAAGATATTTAATGGTGAACTTCATTTTTTACAAATTAAATCATATAAATTGCATTTATATTAGTTAGGAGAGGACTTAAACTATAAAAATAAAATCAGAATAAGTGAATACCCTGAGAAAATTCCCTTGAAATAGAATCCCTTAATACTTACAGTAATACTATCTTACAGGATTGTTTCAAGGATCAAAAGAAATCAGAGCAGTAATTAGGACTAGGCCATCAGAAAATGATCCTAAGATGATAACATCATCTTGTAGTGCTTCCTATCCCACTCAGCCCCAGTGGCTTCATTGTGGGGGTTTACTGCATCCAACTTTGCAGCCAATAATTTCATGATGTATTTTGTCCCCTTTGCTACTGAGTCCCTGGTCCCTTTTCAACTTAGCAGGGGCCAGGTCTAAAACACTTCTGAGTGCTACAATAAATTTATTTGTCCCCATTCCTAAAGCTTCTTTCAAATGTAAAATTTCTTGCTTTTGACTTTAAATGAAATAATGTGTATAAAATATTTTCTAAGACTTTAAGTATTATGTCAGATGATGATAAAAAGGTATAAAATCAATCTATAAGAGTAATTGTTATAATCAAATGGAAAGGTGTGTGTGTATTGAATGGGTAAGTGAGGGGATAGAGATATTAGTCAATGTAGAGATAACAAAGATCAATAATATTATTCATGGCAACTGGCACTGATAAATAGTTCTCTAGGTGAGCCAAACTCTAAACAGGCTTATTGGAGTATGATGCAAGTTATACACATACATACAAAATTACATGTATGCACATATACCTAGCTATTTGTTTATATCTTGTATTCTGAGTATAAATTTGTCAGGATTTGAGTGATAAGGAGATCCTTGGAATGTGTTGTTATCTTATTGAGGAAATTTTGTTCTTTTTCCAAAAAACACAATATTGTTATTTGGAGTTAAGCTTTATGTTCTTTGGGTTGGGATTTTAAAATGTTGATGAAATCCCCTGAGCCATTCTTGAAACAACCAAGAGATTTCTCTTTTCCTTTTTCTCTTCCCAATCTTGCTCTATTTTGCTTCCTGACAATTAACTTGATTTTACATTCATATCCCCTTGTTCTTCCTTCCCTCCCAACAAACCATTTACTTCATGTTAGACATTCATCCCTTTCTTTACTGGAGAGAATTAGTGGTGACAGATTTTCTTTTTAATTGTTCTGAATAAAGACTGTCATTTTTGAGACTAGGCCCACAGTCAAGAATATGATGAGACTGAAAAGTAGGAGGTATCTCCTCAGTTAAAAAATAAGATGCCCCGAGGGGTGCAATGTTGTACATATCAGATGGTTTTAATGTATTTGTTTGTCTTACTGACACCCACCCACCCCTTTTTTTTTCTTTCTTTTTGTTTCAATAAAAATTCTTTGTTATATGGGAAGGATGTTGGGAAGGGCTGGGAGAGGGATACAGGAGGAAATCTAGATGACATAAAAACAAAATTATTTCTAAAACATGCCTTGTGTGTCTTTGATAAGTTTGTAGGCTTCACTACTTAGGAACATCTAAAAGATCAGTGCTTCCACAATACACATTCAGACCAACTGATTAATCAACACATATTTCATTTTAAAGAAGTTGGGGGTGGGAAATTAAGGGAAGATGGTAGAGTAGGTCAGAAAATTACAAGTTTTCCAGATTTCCTCCACAAACAAAACCAAATAATTCCTTAGGGTGAAAGTAGAGCACCAAAAATAAACAAAAGTTAGGGCATAACAGTGGTCCTCTTAGGATAACTGGAAAAGACCTAAAGAAAGACCCTGGGACTAAGGTTCAACCTGATAAAAATGCAAACACCTCCAGTCTAAACAAACAACAAGCCCTTGGGGCAACTAGGTGGGGAAGTAGCCTCAGTCTCAGCCACAGGAATTCTCACATCACTGGGAGTGGAAGGGGGTAGGGTTATACATCTGAATAGAGGAAGACTGAAGGACCCTCTGCTGGCAAGATGTCAGGCCCAGTTATGCTGCTGAGACTTGGATGAAGGTGAGAAGGGACCAGCACAGGCCCAGTGAGTGCAAAAACAGAGAGGTAGGACACTCAGAGCTGTGGACATTTACAACAGATGAGTTCTTGGTTTTGGTTCCAGGCCAGAGGAGAGAATTAAAGGGGAAAGTGACTGGAGGGCTCTCAGGGACTATTTCCTTGGATTGTGACTGGGGGCCCTAGTTGTGACTTGGAAAGGGAAAGGTGAGGTAGGGTCCTAGACAAAACTCAGAAAAATAACAGTAAAAAAGGATCTGAGGCCAGAGGCACCATCCCTCACATCCCAGAGCTAGAGGTGATTATAAAAACAAGCTGCTAAAAATAAAAACAAACAAACAAACAAAAAATGAGTAAGCAAATCCCAAACCACAGACAGCTACTATGGGAATAAAGAAGACGTAGGTTCATTTTCAGAGGGAGATACTGAGGCAAAAAAAACCTTTCCTACCCCAAAGAGCAATATCAAATGGTTATGTTCCAAAAAGAGTTCTTGGAAGAACTTATAAAGGACTTTAAAAACCAAATAAGAGAGACTGAGGAAAAATTAGGAAAAAAAATAAGAACAATCCAAGAAAACCAAGAAAATTGTGAAAAGAAAGTCAATCTGTTGGAAAAAGAGATGCAGAATCTTACAGAAGAAAAAAGAAACTCCTTGAAAATTGGGCAGGGGGAAACAAATGATGTTATAAGATTCCAAGAAGTAATAAAACAAAATACAAAGAATGTAAAAATAGAAGAGAATGTGAAACATCTCATAAGAAAAACAACTGATCTAGAGAACAGCTCAGGAAGAGAGAATATAAGAATAATTGGACTTCCTGAAAGCTATGATCAACAAAAAATCTTGATACAATATTTTATTTATTTATTTTTCATTAATTGATTAATTTATTTAGAATTTTCCCCACCTTACATGTAAAAACAAATTGTAACATCAATTTTATAACTTTGTGTTCTAAATTTTCTTTTTCCCTCCCTACCCCCACTTAAGAACTCAAGCAATTTAACATAAGCTATAAATGTGCAATTGTGCAAAACCTATCAGACAAAGGAAAAAACTTTAGAAATAGGAGCTAACAACAATACCAACAAAATATACTTCCATCTGTAGTCAGATACCCATCAGCTCTTTCTCTGTAGATGAATTGCATTTTTTTCATAAATCCTTCAGAGCTGTCTTGGATCATGGCACTGCTGAGAATAACTGTCATTCACAGCAGATCATCCTATAACATTGCTGTTATTTTGTATACAGTACATTTCACTTTGTTTCAGCTTATGTAAGTCTTTCCATGTTTTTTTCTGATAGCATTTTATTCATCATATTTTTTTTAACAGTAGACCACATTTATATAGTACTTTAAATGGAGATTTACTTACAAAACACCCATGAGGTTGATTATTGCAACAATTATAGCCAACATCTATATAGTGCCTTATACCTGACAAAGAAGTTTCTTCACAATAGCCCAGCAAAGAAAGTACCACCACCATCATCCTCATCATCTTTCATCTTACATTGTTGCTTCTGCTTCAAATTTTTTCCCAATTACTATTGCTAACTGTGTTTCCCTCCATTTTATTCACTCTCCATGATATTTACTTCATTTTTTATCTTCTTTTACCCTACCCCTCCTCAACAGTGTTTTGCTTCCAATTGCCCATACCCCAATCTTCCTTCCCTTCTTTCACCCCTCCCTCCTCATTCCCTTCCCACTCCCACATTCCCACAGGGCAAGATACAGTGCTATACACAATTGAGTGTGCATGTTATTCCCTCTTTGAGCCAATTTTGATGACTGTAAGGGTCATTCACTCTGCTGATTCTGCCCCAAATTTTCTTCCCCTCCTTAAGCTTTTTCTTGCTTCTTTTATGTGAGTATTTTATCCTATTTAACCTCTCCCTTTCCCTTTCTCCCAGTGCAATACACTCAGCACTTAATTTTATTCTAAATATGTCATCCTGAGTCAGCTAGGTCACACAGTAGACAAAGCATCCTCCCTGAACCAAGAAGAACCCAAGCCCAAATCTGGCCTCTATAACAAGACACTCACCAACTGTGCAAACCTGGGTATGCCATCCACCTTTGAATGCCCAACAAAAAAATATAAACAATAGATAAATGTGTTACAGATATCATCCCTTCATAATCAATTCCTACCTGTACCGTCTGTCTAAATTGATTCCTATCATCTGCTCTACTACTGAGAAAGTTCTTATGTGTTAGATGTATCATCTTCCCATGTAGGAATGTAAACAGTTTAACCTTTTAACATCTCTCTTAATTTCTTTTTCCTGTTTACCTTTTAATGCTTCTCTAGGATCTTGCATTTGAAGTCAAATTTTCTATTCAGTTAAGGTCTTTTCATCATGAATGCCTGAAAGTTCTCTTTTTCATTGAAGTCCCATTTTTCTCCTGAAAGATTATACTCAGTTTTGCTGGGATGAAAAGCTACATGAATATCATAGCCCAATATAAAAAACCTGAAGTTGAGAAGAAAATATTACAAGCAACCAGAAAAACAAAATTCAAATATGAAGCACCCCAATTAGAATTACACAAGACCTAGAGGCTGCTAAACTAAAAGACCACAGGTCTTAGAACACTAAATATCAAAGAGCAAAAGAACTGGGGATGCAGCTGAAAATAACTTTACCAAGCAAAGTTAAGTATAATTCTGAATGGGAAAAAAGGCTATTCAATGAATTGGCAGACTTTTCAGGTTTTTCTCACAAAAGGAACAGAACTTAATGGAAAAGTTGACATCTAAGATCCAGGATAAATATAAGGTAAACATCAAAGACTAATTACATGAGTTTTATTAAGGTCAAACTACTTATTTTTTATATGCCAAAATATAAACCATATTCTTAAGAGTATCAGTACTTGAGTAGTTTGGGGGAAAAAAAAGTTTGGAGATGAGCTGAGTATGATGTGGTGATTTTAAATAGTAAAATTGTGTAGGAAAAAGTGAAAGGGCAATTATCCCATTCAAATATGGTACAAGAGGAAGAACAGATAAAGAGGAATTAGGTGGGAGTAGAGGGTTAGTAATGCTGGAATCCTACTCTCATCAGATCTGTCTTAAAGAGGAAACAATATATACATCTAGATTAGAATTAAGGAGGGTGGGGGTAAAAGGAAAAGGGAGGGACCTTTAGAGGAATGTGAAGAATAATGTATAATAAACAGTGTTAGGGGAGAAGGTAAAAGAGAGATTCTTTAAAAGAGTGAAGAAGAGGGAGGTAGTAGTTAGAAGTAAATGAAAGAGGCTGAGAAAGACAATAGTGAGAAAAATTAGGATGGAAAGAAATACACAAATATTAATTATAGCTTTGAATGCAAATGGGATGAATTCACTCATAAAAGATAAATGGATAGCAAAATAGATTAAAAATCAGAATCTGACAATATACTGCTCATAAGAAACATTTAAATGAGAGATACACATAAAGTTAAAAAATAGTTGGAGTTGAATGGATTATGCCTCAGCTGATACAAAAAAAAGGTGGGGGCAGTCATGATATCAGACAAAGTCAAAGCTAAAATAGATTTAATTAAAAGAGATAAGTAAGAAAACTATATTATAATAAAAGGTAGGATAGATAATGAAGCAATATCAATACTGAACTTATATGCAACAAATTCCATGTCATTTACATTTTTAAAAGAAAAGTTAAATGAATTGCATTTTGGAATAGATACTATAATAGTGGGGGACTTTAATCTTCACCTTTCAGAACTACATAAATTTAACCAAAAAAATAAACAAGAAAGAAGTTAAGTAATAAAATTTTAGATAAGCTAGCTATGATAGATATCTGGAGAGAACTGAATGGAAATAGAAATACACTTATTGCTCAGCAATACATTACAAGATTAGGGCACAAAAATTTTATAGCTAAAAGCAAAACTATTAAACACTTCCTTTACAGAGCACAATGCAATACAAAATATATTTAATAAGTGTAGAAACAGAACAACAAAATAATCGAAGACTAAACAACCTAGTTTTGTTTTGTTTTGTTTTGTTTTTTGCTGGGCAATTGGGGTTAAGTGACTTGCCCAGGGTCACACAGCTAGTAAGTGTTAAGTGTCTAAGGCCGGATTTGAACTCAGGTACTCCTGAATCCAGGGCCGGTGCTCTATCCACTGCGCCACCTAGCTTCCCCTAAACAACCTAGTTTTAAAGAATGTGTGGGTTAAAAACCAAATAATAGAAACAATCAGTACTTTTATTAAAGAAAATGACAATAATGAAACAACTTATTAAAACCTGTGGGATATAGCAAAAGCAGTAATCTGAAGAAAATTTCTATTTCTAAGTGCTTATAAAAAAGAACTGGGTATATAATTTAAAAAACTAGAAAAAGAATAAATTCCCTAATTAAATACTAAATTGAAAATCCTAAAAATTAAAGGTGAAATTAATAAAATTGAGTATAAGAAAACCATTGAATTAGTAAATAACATTTGGGCTTCCAGAGTGTTTGAATTGGTGGTGGCAGCAACAGTTCTGGAAACCAGCCCACAGATGGTAAGGGGTTGAACAGTTGGCCAGAAGAAGAATAAAGGTGTCTCTTTGCCAGCATTGAGGCAGGACTCTGTTGTTTTGCCCGTACTCGGATCCAGGTCACAGTCTTGCGTAGTGGTCCCAGATGGGGGAGGAACAAAAACACAAGAGCTTGCAGTCACAGTAGAGAAGGACTGTTTATAATTCCAGGACAGAAAAGCAGGCCCATGGTTGCTTTGCAGACAAGAGAACAGGCCAGGAGAATAGCAAATATACCTCTACTTAAATCACAACACCATGAAAGAACTAAGGACTTACAAATTCTTTGAAGTATCTCAAGGAACAGCTGCTCAAACCCCCAGAAGCTTGGGATAGTGCACCCTCCACCCTTGAAGTAGTGCCCCACTTTAACAAAGAGTTAAAATTCAAGAAACAGGCTGGAAAAATGACCAAACAGAAAAAAATGCTGACCCTTGAAAGCATCTATGGTGACAAGGAAGATCAAAATACATTCTCAGAAGAAGATAACAAAGTCAAAGCTCCTACATCCAGAGCTTGCCATGCCATAGAAGTGTTCCAAAGGACTTTGAAAATAAAGTAAGAGAGCTAGAGGAAAAAATGGAAAGAGAAATGAGAGTGATACAAGAAAATCATGAAAAAAGAAAGTCAACAGCTTGATAAAGGACACACACATACACACAAACACACACACACACAAACACTGAAGGAAATAACACCTTAAAAACCAGACCAGGGCAAATGGTAAAAGAGGTGCAAAAAGCCAATGAGCAAAAGAATGCCTTAAAAAGCCAAATTGGACAAATGTAAAAATAGATACAAAAGGTCTCTGAAGAAAGTAATTCCTCAAAAATTAGGATTGAGCAAATGGAAGCTAATGACTTTATGAGAAATCAAGAAACAATAAAGCAAAACCAAAAGAATGAAAAAATAGAAGGCAATTTGAAATATCTCATTGGAAAACAACTGACTTGGAAAATAAATCCAGGAGATACAATTTGAAAATTATTGGACTACCTCAAAGCCATGATCAAAAAAAGAGCCTAGACATCATCTTCCAGGAAATTGTCAAAGAAAACTGCCCTGATATTCTAGAACCAGAAGGTAAAATAGAAATTGAATGAACACACTGATCACTTCCTGAAAGAGATCCTAAAATGAAAACTGCTCAGCATCCAAATTCTTAAAGGAAAACTTAAATGAATTTTCAGGATCAAATAGCGACCTAGGCTTTCTTTTCTCAGAGCTAGATAAATCTAACCATAAAATAATTAAGAAAGAAGTTAAGGAGATGAATGGAATTTTAAAATGGCTACATAGATAAATCTTTGGAGAAAATTGAATGGGAATAGAAAGGGTTATGCATTTTTCTCAGTTGTATATGGCACATTCAGAAAAACTGAGCCTGTATTAAAGCTGAAAAACTTCACACACAAATGCCAAGGAGCAGAAATATTAAGTGTATCCTTTTCAGACCATCATGCAATAAAAATTACATTCAATAAAAGGCCATGGAAACATGGATTAAAATTTATTAGAAACTAATAAAATGCTAATTTTTTTGTGGGGCAATGGGGGTTAAGTGACTTGCCCAGGGTCACGCAGCTAGTAAATGTCAAGTTTCTGAGTCCGGATTTGAACTCAGGTACTCCTGAATCCAGGACTGGTGCTTTATCCACTGTGCCACCTAGCCTCCCCCAATAAAATATTAAAGAATGATTGAGTCAAAGAATAAATTATAGAAACAATCAATGCCATTAAAGAGAATGACAATGATGAGACAACATTCCAAAATTTGTGGGATGTGCACATTAAGAGAAAAAGAAAGAAGATGTGAGAACCCGGGGCATGACACACTGCTGTGAAAGACATGAGGTGACCTTTTTGAGGTTTTTAAAGTCAGACTGGCATCCTGGAAGCCATGTCACAATTCATGGACCACTTTTAAGTCATGTCAATCAATGAATGCTCCTCTTCATGTTCAACAGGGGGCTTCTGGGGGAACTGAGTGGAATTCTCTTTTTGGAAGCATGAGTGGCTAGATGAAGAAGCTCTTTCTCTCTCACTAGCATAGGTCTAAGCTAGGGTTTTTTCATTCTTTCAGAGATGTGCTCGTTCTCTCTTTACTAACTTTTAATATACTTTAATAAATGTTTAAAAGCCTAAACTGTTGCTGAATTTATAAGTAAATCCTAACTAGTTTCACACACACACACACACACACACACACACACACACACACACACACACACACACACTGGGGGGCAAGTAAGGACACAAACACTAGATTTTAATCATCACAGTTGGCAACCCACAAAGCAGAGTGCTGAATCCCTCAATCTTCTGATTTTCAAGTTGGGTAAGAAAGTTTCTCCTATTTCCACATTTTTGTCCCTTTAAACATTCAAATGAATCTCTTACGTACTCTAGTCTGGCTATTCACACAAGCAAAGACTGAGATCATGGTTACCCTTGGTGTGTTTGAATTTAAATATTCTATTCCTATCCTTAATTTTATTTTTACTTTTCTTTGTGTTATGGTGAGGAAAATTTTGAATTACAAAAAGGGGACTTAAAATACCAGGGACACTAAAAATATCAGGAGGACTAGAAATACCAAAACCTACTATATAATACAGGGGTCTCCCCTAAAAAGGATAATCACAGCATGGGATTCTTTTTTTTTTTAATGAATAGAATTTTATTTTCCAAAATATATGTAAAAACAAATTTTGACATCAATTTTTTAAAAACTTTGTGTTCCAACTTCTCTTCCTCCCTCCCTTCCCACCCTCAACCCACAAGAACTCAAGCAATTCAAAATAAGTTATACATGAGTAGTCATGGAAAACATTCCTACATTAGCTAGGTTGTGAGAGAAAACAGTTAAAAAACAAAACTTCAGATTAAGGAATTGTCAAAGAAAAAAAATTTTTAAATGTGTTTCCATCTGTTTTCAAATACTATCAGTTCTTTCTCTGTAGATGGGTTGCAATTTTCATAAGTCCTCCAGGGTTATATTGGATCATTGCCTTGCTGAAAATAACCACACACAGCATGGGATTCTTATAAGTTACCTATTCAGCCAGGCATGAAAAAAGCAAGGCTTATCAAACTGTTTTATGTGGCATAAAAAAAATATTTTAGCTTACTAGAGAACCAATGTTTAGAGAACGGATATTTTTATTCCTTAACACTGAAAAATTTGCAATTGATCTGGTACTTTAATTCCCCCAAAGATTTAACTTATTGGGATCTCTGGAATATAGCAAGCAAGGAATTGACCCAAGGGGGTGCAAAAGAGGGGGAATCCAAGCCCAAGCTTGAATGCAAGCCTGTCTCTCAGGCTGAAATACCAAATGACCCAACCAAAAAAATAAAAAAGAGAAAATTCACCTTTAGAGGACCCAACTCCTATTCCCTCCCCCTCTATTTCCTCTATGCCAACCAAGAAAAGAAAAAAGAATAGAATATTCACCTTTAGAAGAGACAGAGAAGCTGAAAATTCTTCCACTTCAAGAGATCCTCACCCATGATCTTAACTAGGAAAATGGGAGTTTTACTGTAGTAAAGCTCAGACAATATACACTTTGGGGGCCCAAAGATTTAAGTTCATGAATATGGGAAATTCCTAAATTTGATGAGGATCCCACAGCAGTTATCAGCCAGTTTAGGGCAATTTTCAGAGGATATCAGCCCACTTGGAATGACGTTACTGATTTCATAGAAACTATATTATCCCCAGGGGAAAGAGCTGATATAATAGCTGCAGCAAACTCTGTAGAAACATCAGGAAAAGTTGATATTCAATGGCCTTTAGAAGACCCTAACCGGGACCCCAACATCCCTGAGCATTTTGATAAGTTGCAGGAAGCAAGGGGAACTTTCTTGAAAGCAATGGAATCCTGTGCCAGTAAGTCTGATAACTGGCAAAAATTTATAGAGACAGCTCAGGAACCTAATGAAACACCTAACAGATTCTATGACAGGCTGTGTATGAGTGTCACACAATATGCTAGACTAGATCCATTAGATGCTAGAGATGCCCATGTTAACTGTTCCCATTTTGTGCACCAATCCTTGCCAAAAATACGGAAATTTTTTGAAAGGCAGTGTCCAGGTTGGAATTCCCTGAGTACTGACAGAATTAAAGAAATAACAACATATATTTATGAAGGAAATGAGAGGGGGAAAAGGAACAGACAGGTCATTTTAGCTCCAGTAGAGGAATCCATGAGGCAGCAAGGTCAGGCAGTTGAGAATTGCTATCAACCCCAGTATGCCTTTCAGTCCCCTAGATTTTGCTATTACTGCAATAGACAGGGGCACATAATGCCATACTGTAGGACTATGCAAAGGGAACAGAATCAAAATGATATAATTTCTCTCAGAGAAGTACAGAGAGGCAGAACCAAAATAGATATAGATCTTTGCAGGGGTGGGGTACAGAGAAGTGGAGTCAAAACAGTTATAGACCCTTTCAGAGAGATATAGAGGGGCAGAATCAGAAGTTACAGGCCCTCTCAAAGGGATACAGATCAAAAAAATACAGAGCACTGATGGTGTAGGGGAGGGGAAAGGATGGTGGAATCTGAAGACTTTACCTTTCTAGACCCTGAGATTTTTAGCCCTCTTGTGCCAGTCCTTTCACCTCCCCAAAGTAATGAACCCCATGTAACCCTTAGGGTTGGGGATACTTAATATGATGGTTTATTAGAAACCAGAACCTCAAGATCAGTCCTAGTGAGCAAACATGACCCTGAATGTACATCTATTGGATCTCCAAATGTAGTTGGAGCTTCAGGGAAAATTCTAACAGTTGCAAAATTACCCCCTCGCATGGTATCTAAGGGCCCATTAACAGTAAAACATTCATTTCTACTTATGCCTGACTCTCCAGTAGTGTCCAACCCTGCTACTGACATGTCTGCTATCCTATGTGAGGCAACATGCTTGGATCTCTGTTCTGCTTTATTTTCGATACCAGTACAAGATTCCTAATACCTGTTTGCCTTCACCTGGAAAAATACACAGTGGACTTGGACCAGACTCCCACAGGGGTTTGTTGACAGTCCCACACTATTCTCTCAACAGGATTTAGCCTCCATTACCTTTAAAGGTTCCATTTTATTCCAATATGTAGATGACTTACTCCTGGCTTCACCTAATGCTGAGGTTTCCCAGGAAGACAGCCACCATCTGTTATTAGATCTGCACAAAGAGGCCATATAGTCTCTAAGTCTAAAGTACAATGTTGTCTACCTCAGGTAGAATATTTGAGTTTTGTTTTCACTGCTGGTACATGACCCATCTCTCCTAAGTGTGTCCAGACTATTCAACAACTTTCTGCTCCCTCTACTAAGAAGCAGCTAAGGTCTATTCTGGGAGCAGCTGGATATTGCAGATAATGGATAGCCTCTTTTGGTGAAATTACTAAGCCTCTTACATCTCTAACCAAAAATTCTGTCCCAGAACCTTTACAGCTGGATTCCCAGCATCTTTCCACTATAACAGAATTAAAACAGGATTTTTTTATCAGCACCTGCACTAGGACTCCCAGACCACAGTAAGTCTTTTACTCTTTTTGTACATGAACAGAAGGGAATGGCTTCTGGGGTCCTGACTCAATCATTAGGACCTCTCCAGCATCCAATCGCTTATTATTCTACTCAACTTGATTCTGTAGCTGGTGGCGGCTACTGGTTTTTTGTTAGAAAAAAACCTCTGATCTGGTCTTAGGTAACCCTATAATTGTGCAATGCCTTCATGAAGTTAGAACACAGGCTTTTTCATATCAGAGTCTCACTAGATATGAAGTAACCCTGCTAGGAAATAAGAGAAGCACTTTTAAATATTGTATAGTCCTTAACCCAGAAACACTGCTTCCTGACCTGCCATTCTTAGGAGAGCCTTTATATGACTGCACCTCCCTAATTGACATAGCTGAGAAACCTTGTGATGATGTTTTTGACACACCCTTAGGGAACCCTGATTTTATTTTCTATACTGACAGTTCCTCTTTTATGCATCAGGGAATCTGCCATACAGGAGCAGCTGTAGTTTCTGATTATGATACTATCTGGGAAGCTTCTCTGCCTTCACATCTTAGTAGAAAGGCTGCTGAACTTGTGGCTCTGATTCAAGCCTGTTCTCTAGTCAGAGGAAAAAGTGCTACTGTTTACATTGATTCCAGATACACATTCAGTGTCTGCCATGCTGTAGGAATATTCTGGCTTCAGAGAGGATTTGTAACCTCTGCTGGCAAAGTTATTACTAATGGAGAATTTATTAAATATCTCCTATCTGCCTTAAAACTCCCATCTGCCATAACTCTTTTTCATTGTTCTGCTCATATGGGAAAAAATGACCCTGTTTCAAAAGGGAACAAATGAGCTTATGCTTCTGCTAAGCTTGCTGCTTTTGAAGCCCCTTAACATGTGTTTAATCCTTCTTCTTCTTCTGATGTTTCCATTTCTCTTACTTATTGTAATTATGAAGTAGAGAAGTAGAAAAATTAATTCAAGGCTAAAGATGTCAGTGGGGTCTGGGTGACTTCAGAGGGAAAGCTGCTTCTCCCCCAGAGCTTCTACCATCAGGTATGCCTATCTATTCATAGAAAAGGCCATTTTGGCACACAAGGAATTGTGGATTCAGTAAAAAGGGTTTGGATTATCCCTGGAGTTATTAATGTGGCCTCTAGGGTTTGTGCCTTTTGCCCTGTCTGTCAGACTTATAATCAACATGCCTTCCAGCCTAAAGCTTATGGAGGACATCCTTTAGCATATACACCTTTTGAGCACCTACAAATTGATTATATCACAATGCTTAAAGTGGGATATTATAAGTTTTGTCTTGTTATAGTTGATCAACGCACTTGATGTGTAGAAGCTTTTCCATGTCCCTGAGCCACATCTATATTTGTTGCCAAAACTCTCCTCAAAGAAATAGTCCCTCACTTTGGTCCACCAGCCTGCATGGATTCTGACAAAGCCACACGTTTTACTGATTCTCTTCTATCTCAAATCTACTCTTTCCTGGGAGTAATTCCAAAGTTCCATGCACCCTACCACCCATAAAGATCAGGCCAGGTGGAACATATGAATAAAGAGCTTAAGAGCATGATTGGCAAATTGTGCACTGAAAATCATTTGAAGTGGCCTGATGTTCTACCCTTGGTACTGTTCCATTTGCACAGCAGACCAAGAGGAGAACTACATATGTCACCTTATGAGCTGCTTTTTGGCCATCCTCCTATCCAAGCAAAACCTTTTTGCCCAGTATATACATCACTGGTGGGGAGAGATACCTCTGTTGCTTCCTGTATACAGGAATTACAAGACAGGCTACATAAACTCCATGAGGCAAGAGCAGCAGTACAGGCTGGCCCCTTGGACTTCTCCTTATGTGATTTGAGACCAGGAGACAGTGTATATATCAAAAAATTTCAGCTGACTAGTGGAAGTCAGCAAGCTTGGGAAGGTCCTTTCCAGGTATTGCTAACAACTCTGGCTGCCAGCAAAATTGGAGAGAAGGACTCATGGATCCATTGCTCCCATGTAAAACCAATACCAGCACATGTAGACCATTGAATTTCATTGTCTCTTATTCTTCCATATGTATTTTGTCCTATTCATCTGTCTCTCCATTTTTGAACCAATGGGAGATGGTTTTGATTTCATAATACAATATTAATTCTGGAAGTATTTATTCTCCCATATTCAATTTTTTTTTGTTTTTCTGACTGATTGTTTGATCAAATTCTATAAAGTGCAAGTGTAAATTAATTCTAGAAGTATTATTTTTGCTAAGCTACTAACTTTTAATATACTTTAATAAATACTTAAAAGCCTAAACTGTTGCTGAATTTATAACTAAGTCCTAACTAGTTTCCCCCAACACTGTGGGGCAGATAAGGACACACACACTAGATTTTAGTCACCACAAATAGCAGTCTGTTAATTAATTGGACATGCAACTTAAAAAACTAGAAAAAATATAAAATCCCCAATTAACTTTCAAAATAGAAATCTTGAAAATTAAAGATGAGACTAAAAATTGAGAATAAGGAAAACATTAAACTCATGGATAAATTGAAAAGCTGGTTTTATGGGAAAAACCAAAATAGATAAAGTATTCTTTAATTTGATTCTTTTAAAAGGAAAACAAATTACCAGTCTCAAAAATGAAGAAGTTAATTCATCATCAAAGATGATGAAATTAAAGCAATTATTAGAAGTTATTTTTTCTATCTATATGCCAGTAAAACTGGCAACCTAAATGACATGGAAAAATATATGCAAAAAAACCTACCCAGACTAACAGAAGGTTAAATTGAAAACTTAAATATCTCCATCTTTAAAAAATGATATTGAAAAAGACATAAATGAACACCCTAACAAAATCCCCAGAACTAAGTGGATTCACAAGTGAATTCTACCAAATATTTAAGGAACAATTAATTCTGATACTCTATAAACTATTTGAAATAAAAATAGGCAATGGAGTCCTACCAAATTCCTTTTATGATACAAATATGGTTTTCTTTTTTTGTTTTCTTTTCTCTCTTTCTTTCTTTCTTTCTTTTTTTTTTTTTTGGTGAGACAGTTGGGGTTAAGTGACTTGCCCAAAGTTGCACAGTTAGTAAGTGTCAAATGTCTGAGGTTGGATTAAACTCAGGTCCTCCTGAATCCAAGGCTGGTGCTTTATTCACTGTGCCACCTAGCTGCCCCTCAAATATGGTTTTGATACCTATACTAGGGAAAGCAAAATCAGAGAAAGAAAACTAGGCAACAATTTTCTTAATGAATATCAGTGCAAAAATAAATAAATAAAATACTAGCAAGGGGATTGCAGCAATATATTGCAAAATTTATTTTTATGACCAGATGGGATTTATGTCAGGAATTCAGGGATGGTTCAATATCAGGAAAACTCTAAGCATAATTGACAATACAAATAACAAAAACAATCAAAAATAAAGCATATGATTATATCTATAGATGCAAAAATCTTTTGATGAATTACAACACCCATTCCTAGAAAATAAAATAAAACTAAAAAGCATTAGAATCAATGGAGCCTTTCTCAAAATAATGAGTGTCTTTCTTAAACCAAAAGTAAGCATTGTCTGTACTGCATATAAAATTGAAGCCTTCCCAATAAGATCAGGGATTATTCAAGGACATCCATTATAAGCATTATGATTCAATATTGTACTAGCAATGCTTGTTATAACAGTAAGACAAAAAAAAGAAATTGAAAAGATTAAAATAGGCAATGAAGAAATAAAACTATCACTTTTTAGAGATGATATGATGGTATACTTAGAGAACCCTAGAGAATCAACTAAAAAAAAACAGTTGAAACAACTAACTTCAACAAAGTTGCAGGATATAAAATAAACCCACATGAATCATTAACATTTTTTCATACTAATATCAAAGCAAAAGAGAGGAAGAGAAATTTCTTTTAAAATAACTGCAGACAAGGGGGCAGCTAGGTGGCACAGTGGATAAAGTACCAGACCTGGATTCAGGACATGAGTTCAAATCTGGCCTCAGACACTTACTAGCTGTGTGACCCTGGGCAAGTCACTTAACCCTCATTGCCCTGCAAAAAACAAAAAACAACAACAACAAAAAATAAAAACAAAAAACTGCAGATAAGATAAAGTACTTGGGAGTCTACCTGCCAAGATAAATCTAGGGATTATATGAACACTATTAAACAACACTTTTCACAGAAATAAAAACATATCTAAATAATTAGAAAAAACATTAATTGTTCATGGGTAGCTGAACCAATACAATAGAAAGACCAATTCTACCTATGTTAATTTCCTTATTCAGTGCCATCCCAATCAAACTACCAAAGAATGATTTTGTAAAGCTAGAAAAAATAATAACAAAACTCATCTGGACGAACAATAGGTTAAAAATAGTCAGGGAATCAATGAAAAAAAATTGATGGATGAGTAGCAGACTTCAAAGTATATTACAAAGCAGTAACAATGAAAATAATCTGGTACTGGCTAAGAAATAGTGTGGTGGATCAGGGAAATTGATTAGATATGCAATACATGATAGTAAATACCATAGTAATCTAGTTTTTAATAAACCCAAAGATCCAGGCTTTTGCAATAAAAACTCTACATCTCACAAAAATTGCTGGGAAAACTAGAAGGCAGTTTTGCAGAAACTAAGAATAGACCAACATCTTACTATGTATACCAAGATAAGGTCAATATTGATAAATGATTTAGCTATAAAGGGTGATATCATAAGTAAATTACAGAAGCACAGAAAAATGTTCCTGTCATATCTCTCAATTAGGAAAGAGTTTATGACTAACCAAGAAAGAGGATCACAGAAGTAAAGTGCATAATTTTGATTAAATGAAATGATTTTTTTGCACAAAGAAAAACAATGCAGAAAAAATAGAATGTAAAGAGAAGACTGGAAATTTATAGCAAGTTTCTCAGATAAAGGTTTCATCTCTCAAATATATGGGGAAATGAACCAAATTTGTAAAACTATGAACCATTCCCCAATTAACAAATGGTCCAAACATATGAACAGATAGTTTTAAAAGAAATCAAATTTAGTAATAGCCACAGAAAACAATGTTCTAAAGCACTGATTGGAGAAATGAAAATTAAAACAACTCTGATATATTACCTCATACCTATCAGGTTGCATAACATGACAGAAAGTGAAAATGAAAAATGCTATAGGTAATGTGGAAAAATTAGGACGTAACTGCCCTATCGGTGGGCTTGTGAACTAGTCAAAACTTTCTAAAGAACAATTATGAATTACCCCCAAATGGCTATGCCAAAGAAATGAAAGACAAGGGGAAAGAACTTATTTGTGCAAAAATATTTATAGCAGTTCTTTTTGAGGTGTCAAAGAATTGGAAATAAAGAGAATGCCTATCAAGTGAGGAATGGCTTGTTAGAAATTGTGGAATATTATTGTGATAAAAATAATATTGTCCTACAAGAAATGATGAGTATCATACTTTCAGAAAAAAAAAATAGGAAGAATTATATGACTTCATGCAAAGTGAAGTGAGAACCAGGAGAACATTGTACAATAATCCAATCCAATCCAATACTTAAGGACCCATGGTGAAAAATACTATCCACCTCCAGAGAGAACACTGATGAATTCTTTGTGCAAATTGAAGTGTATTTTTAAACTTTCATTATTTTGTTATTTTTTTAGTGTTTTCTTTTTACAACATGGCTTATACAGAAGTCTATTCTACATGACTTCAGATATATAATTGATGTTAAATTGCCTTCTGAATGAGCAGGGGAGAAAGGAAGGGAATTTGGAACTCAAAACTTAAAAAAAAGAATGTTAAATTTTTTTTACATTTCATTGGGAAATATTTAACAAAATAAATAAAAAATATATATTTTGAAAAAAGAATCACAAAAAGAACCATAAAAGCAGTGTTCACAGTAATGAAATTGCATAGAAAGAACATAGTAAGAAAGATCAACATGGTGTTTTGTTATAATTATTTTTAAATTTTTATTTTATGTATATTGTTTATTTATTTATTTATTTATGGAACTGCTAAGCATGCAAATCAACTTTTTAAGTAAGTAAAATGTGTCTTTGAAAAGGAAAAGAAAAAGAATAGTAGATACAATAGCACAGTTGTATAGAGTATTCTGTTTGAACATTATTCACACTGGCTATTGATATTGGGGTTGGACAGCCCCAAAACATTAGGAGACTTTGTAGTAGAAGGAAATGAGCAGTGGCCTAGAAGTCAGGACATCTGTCTTCACATCCCATCTTTGCCATTTATTACCTGTGTGATTTGGTGAAATATTTCACTTCTCTGAACTTCAGTTTTCTCCTTTGTAAAATTGTGGAATTATCCTAGTGGCTCTTTAAGGTCTCTTCACGTTCAAATTCTATGATCTTTTCATTAAATGCCTACTGGAACTTCACATAGACCCCAACTCTATCTCTTTTCCTGTTAGCAATCATGTAAAAATAAATCCAACCTTACAAATATTTTTTTAATCATTTAATATACAAAAAGTCTAAACTCTGCTAAATTTCCATTGTTTCTCCTGGGCCAGACTCCATCATTCACATTTGCTATTAGCACCCCATCTTCCCTCCTGTGCATTTAGTTTTTTCTGAGGGAAAAGTGCAAAATATATTAATCCATCTCTTCACCCCACATATTTTCCCTGGCAGCCCCCATGCCTAGAATGCTCTCCTTCTTCATGTCTACTTCCTGAATTCCCCAGATTCTTTCAAGTTTTAGCTAAAGTTCTACTTTCTCCAGGAAATCTTTCTTGGAAAACTTAAGTGGACTGATGCTGAGTGAAGTGAGCAAAACCAGGAGAACATCGTACACAGTAACAGCTACATTGTGTGATGATTAGCCATGATATATGTATCTCTTCTCAGAAATACAGTGATCCAAGGCAATTCCAAAGGACTCATGATGGAAAATTCTATCCACATCCAGAAAAAGAACTGTGGAATCTGAATGCATATTAAACCATACTATTTTTACTTTTTTCCTATTTTTTTCTTATTTGAGGTTTTCCCCTTTTGTTCTGATTCTTCTTTCATAATATGAAAATGTAAGAATATGTTTAATGTGATTGTACATATATAACCTATATCAGATTGTTTTCTGTCTTGGGGAGAGGGAAGCGAAGGGAGGATGGCAGAAAAATATGGAATTCAAAATCTTATAACATCAAATGTTGAAAAGTATCTTTAAATACGATTGGAAAAAATATAAAATATTATTTAAAAGAAAATAAAAAGAAACACAAAAGAAGCAAAACTAAAAAAGTCTTTCCTGGCCTACCACAATGCTGGTACCTTCTCTCTGAGATTATCTCTAAATTATCCAGTACATATATCTGGTCTGTACATACTTATATCTCCATTAGATTGTGAGCTCCCTGAGGGCAGGGACCATTTTTTTCCTTTGCTTGTATCCCTAGCAGTACTGTATCTGATATCTGATTCATAAATGCTTGTTGACTTGTTCATTCAAGCCAAGAACACTAGTTCTAAAGTCACAGAAACTAGATTTAAATCCCACTTCTGAAACTACCTATATGACCTTAGGTCACTTTACCTCCCTGGGACTCAATTTCCTCTTCTGAAAAATGAGGGGTTGTATCACATGCCCTCTAAGTTGATTTACTTCTCTATGCTCCTATCAACTGCCTGATTTCCTTAGTTTCCTCACCCTCCAGTATTCTCTCTTTCCTTTAATCTCTGGGCACATGATGCTGTGCTTTTTAAATTCATGATTATAGTAAAATGAAACCAAGAAAAAATCCAAATCCTAGAGAAAATTTTGAGAGAATATCCTAATAATTATAAACTTGGAAGAAACCTTGAGTGTCTGCTCCTACTCTGACATTTTACAGATGAGGAAACATAGGACTGTGGGTGAGAGATGTTGTGACTTTCCTAAGGTCAGAGATCTTATGGCAAAGCATGAATAGATCTCAGTTTTCCCAATTCCCTGTTCAGCAGGCTCTCAATGATTGGCCTGCCTGCTTTAGGATTAAGGATTAACTTGACTTTGGGTGAAAGAAGGATTTGGAAAGATAAGGGCTATTAGATAGCATTCCTTCTTCCCTCTTAATTTATAAAGAATGAAATTCAGACCAAAGAAGTTGAGTGACTTGTAAAAATTCATGCAGATAGAATCTAGAGACCAAAGAAACATTGCTTTATTAAGTGCCTATAATTTTCCAAGAAGATGTGATATTTGAACTCATGAAAAATGGCTCAAAATCCCAAACCCTTTCCTATAGGGATGTGTTTTTTTCATTTGCCCTATTAAATGAAATGAAAGTATCTCCTTAGGATTTAAGAGAGTAAATACATTTCCTAAGCATCTGACAGTACCAGTGAGGGATTTCTACAACAGAGAAAATCTGATTTAGACAGTAGGAACATTATTAAGAACCCAATCAAAGGCCCAATGGAGTTTAAAGTTTACTCATTTAGAATTTATAAATGAAAAACACCAAGCACATGCATTTGGGCATTCTGAGTAACATTTCAGGGTAAATTCTTGAGATTTTTTTTCAAATTATAATTCCTAGTTTAAAAAAATTCTTCTCATTGCTAGGAACTTGAAGATATATACATAGCAGACAAAAATGTAAAACACTAAAATAAACTACATTTATCAAATTATAGAGAAACATCCTTTTTCCCCTTCTGGTGAATACTTTTGGCTTTATTTCTTATTTCTTTTTGGAGGAAAGTCAATGGGGTAATAAAATCAGATCTCAGAGAATAAGTTTCATGTCCATAAAATCCTCAATTTTTATCACTTTTGAAAGATTTCAGTCTGCCAGGATTTTTCAGACTTCACTCCTTATTTTGATACATTAAAGTGGGGGTGGATGCCACATGAAATGATTTTCAAATTCTTGGATGAGGCTATTTTGGTCACTGTGGAAACCAGACACTCCTAAATGAGTTACAAATATTTGTTATCATTTTAATGAAATGACACCAAATGATCTATTTATTACAGAAGCATTTTTTATACTAGAGTTATAAGAAGAAACATTTTGAAAGGAAAAATGAGAGTGGAGTATGGGTTTGTGGAAGGGCTGTGGCTGGAAGTTTCATCAAATCTACATATGTTACAAATGTATATATAGATTATAATAACATATAAAATATAAATGTTATTTGTATTGATATAGCATGATCATGGATCTAAACATGTGGTTAGCCATAATGAGCTACAAAGAAAAACATGAAAGGAAATGAGGGGTAGCCATTGGGGAAAAGAGCTATGAAGAATCAGTAATCATGCACTTCAGAGGAAATTCCACAACACCTTCAACTTGGTTCTCTTGACCTTTCCCTAGAGTGGGCCAAATAAAATTTGAGAAGTCCTGGAAGACAAAACTACAGGAGAAAAATGATATCTCCAGGATCAGGAAGATAGAGAAATATTCAGAAAGGCATGACCCCCTGGTAGGGGGTTAAGAGTGCTGTTTCCCTTTCCCCTTCCCTTCTTTCACTAAGAACTGCCAATATACATGCCAATCATGTGTGGGGGCAAGGAGGAAGGGACTCCTGGTGGTCAACTCATTCCAAGGGTACTCCTTCTTCCCAATCACCAACCATATTGCAAGGCTACCCGTGGGGCACCACTGTTAGTACTGAGTGGCAAGTTTCCTGAGGCCATTACAACGACTCCCTCCACGTGCTTAGGTTGGGCCTGAATTTTGGTCTCATTAACTTTGCTCTCTGCCAACTAGAGAACCCTACTAGAGAACCAAGTTGCTTTTTGCATCAGAACAAAGATGTCCCTCTATCCTCTATCCTCTATCCTCTATCCTCTATCCTCTATCCTCTATCCTCTATCCTCTATCCTCTATCCTGTTGCTGGGCTTATCTAGTCATAGCTCCCCTAATGTTCAATACCAATCTATTTTTCTGACCTAGCCTACCATCAGACCTCATTCTATCACCAAACCTTGCCTCTGCCTTCCTTCTTGGAAGAATATAATCACTAGGGAGGCACCTTTAAATTTCCTACCCTGGGACAAATTTCTACCCTTGGGTAATTGCCTGCCCTGGAACATAGGTGCCAATTCATACCACACATACCCCTCAACTGGTTAGGGCTCTGATTGTTCACAAATCATGGAATAGAATGTTCTACACTTGGGAAAGTTTAAGAATTCACATACCTTTTTGACTTTCCATTATTTATTAACTGCTATGGGATACTGGATGGTTGAGAGTATTCAAAAAATGGGAAGACATAGGAAAGAGGGAATTTGAAAAACCATTCTAGGGAAACAGAATCTTCTTGCAAAAAAACTGGACTATCCATACATTTTTATTTGGTCATAATCGGTTCACTCTTAGTAGATAATTTAAAATCGTCTTCTCTGGCAATGTGTTAAGATGATTTATTGCTTTTGCCATAAATGGAAACAAGAAAAAAAGCTGCAGGACTTAACAGACACCATCTCACACTCAAGTGGTTCCTTTACATATCTAAATTTCCATTGCATGATGGGAAATCCAGTACCCCCTCTAGTCAGTCAACCAGTAAGCATTTATTAAGTAGTACCTAGTGCCAGTCACTGTTCTAAGTGCTGGGAATATAAAGAAAGGTGAAAGCAGTTTCTGCCTTCAGGGACCTCCCATTTTAATAAGAGAAACAACATGTAAATAAACAGGTACATACAAGATGCATATAACCTTAGAGCAAGGGTTCTCAACATGGGGTCTTTAATTATATATATATATATATATATATATATATGAGAACTGTATTTCAATTATTGTTTTCCTTTAAAATCCTACATGTCTTTTTTTCATTTAAAATTATTATTCTGAGAAGGGCTCCATAGGCTTTGCCAGATTTCTATCATACACACACATATTAAGGATTCTTGCCCTACCCAGCTGGAGGATAGGAAAACACCTTTCCTGACGTGGTAGTAATACGTTGGTGGATGTGCTTTTGTAGGAAGAAGGGAATTTAGCAAATGAACAAGAGTAAGCAACTAATGTAACCTCACCCTTCAGGTGGACAGTTGGAGAGAAGCAGCTTTCAGTTTGAAATATTGCCTGAAAGGAGATAATATTTGTACAAGTGTTTAGCACAGTGCCTGGCACCGATCAGGTAAATGCTTACTCCCTCCCCTTCCCTTCATCTTTGAAATGATGATTTTCAAAGGAAGAAATCCAAGCTATCAACCACCATAAGGAAAAAATGCTCCAAATCACTTATAATTAAAGAAATGCAAGTTTAAAAAACTCCAGTTCTATTTGATCCATCGTGTTGGCAAAGAAAACAAAAGAAAATGCCAAAAGTTGAAAGGAAAATAGCCACATGAATGCACTATTGCTAGACCTGTGATTTGGCATCTCTATTTTGAAAAACAATTTGGAGCTATACTCCAATCCAATCCAATAAGCATTTAATAAGTGCCTACCATGTGTCAGGCACTATGCCAAGAGCTCAGGATACAGTTAATCAAAAGAAAGACAGTTCTTGCCTTTGAGAAGCTTATGATGTAATGAGAGAGACTGCACACAAAAGGAGGTAGGAAAGTCAGGGCTAAGGGTGAGAAATGAAGGATATCTAGGGTAGGGCATCTTGTTCCAGACAGTTGAAACCAAGCAGAATGGTAGTTGCAAAGTGGAATGATCTGAGTCTAGTTTCTGCCCTTTATAAAGGAAGGCATTGGGAGGAGTTAGTATATTTTATTATAAATGTGTGTATACACACACACATATATGTATATAACTATTTATAGATATGATATAGATGTATATAATGTATGTATGTATGTGTATATATATATATATATATATATATATATATATATATATATATATATATATATATATATATATATATACAAAAAAAATGCCCTAATTTAGGATCTAAATCACCATGGCATACACGGGATCTTCATCTGATTTTCAGGGTCTCTGAAATTAATTTTTATTCTCAGAAGAGCTAGACTACAGATAGGTGTGATGATACTACTCAAAATATCTCCATGATTCTGACATTCTCTTCTCTGCCTCCACCAAGACTCTGTTGATCCAACAATATTACACGTTATTGTTTGCAAGAAAACCATACTCTAGTCACTCTCATGACCAGATGCCTTTTATTCTTTCATCACACATTTTCCCTGACGTACTCCTGTAATTTTTTAAGCCTTGCACATCTGTGGACCATCAGATCTCAAACAGCTGGTCTCCCCATATTTCCCACACTCTTCTTCCTCTCTGTGTAGTTTCACAATCTAAATGTTTTGCTACTTACTGAATGTTTGAGTTTCTTTCCTTCCCCTTCCTGCCTCTGGGTGAGACAGGATCAACATCCATGACAAAGGCAATTAGGACTTGACGAGTTTACTGGGTGTATTCCAAGAACAGAGAGAACCACCAAAGAAGACAGGGTTGGACAAGGGTGCTGCATTTCTCCACATTTCACCTATATGATCTTATGTAGCTTGTATGATTCCCCTTGATTTATCTCCCTCTAATTAATTTACTTTTTTTTCAATATTTTCTTTCTTTTGGTCCAGACTTTATCAATCCAGACAGAAACTTTTCACACATACATTTGTCTCTAGATGAATCCTTTAGGCCATTGATGTTAATATCATTAATAAGGAAACTGAGGTACAGAAGTTAAGTGACTTGACACTTTGATGTCATACCTTGGAGAACTCTTGCCAGGTAAAGTCACAACACAAATGAAGATTGCCAGCTCTGGGCACTAAGAGTTTAAATTATTTACCCATTGTCACATAAGTCAAATGTAGGGATAGACTACACATTCATAGATATGGTGGGGTTTGAACCCAGGTCTTCTAGGCTTATCACTCCATCCACTCTACCATACTGCCTCTATTCTTGGAAAGAACAAAAATACAGATCTATTGCTAGATTGAGTGATTCATTAATTTTTGACCCAGTATCTAAGATTATCTTTTAGAAAAAACATCTGAGAAGGGTATGCCCAAAATTTGGGGCCCAGGGCCAGACTTCCTCTGTAGGAATAGGATATTTGCCTTGTAGTTTAGGACATAACCTGTGTTTTCTATTTTAAAGAAGTGGGGAAAAGGCTTGGTAACTAGCAGTGACATTACTTTGTGGCCTATTATGAGATTTTTGTAGAGACTGCTCTGTAAAGATATTTCAACTAAAGCTAACTCCCAAGAGTAGAGAAAGTCCTCCCTTCCTCTGCCCAACAGACTGTGGCTTCAGAGGTTGGAACTCCTTGAAAGAACTTGGGCTTTGAGAAGAGAAGACCATCCCAAAACTTGTAGAACAGAAATTTAACAACAGCTGCAAGAACAATACATAAAACTAAGTATTGAGATCAGTTAAAATTTAAAAGCAGAACTGAATTAGTTTCTAAGCTCCACTAGCTAGACATAGTTTTCACAAAGAAGAGGGGCAAAATGTTATTATTATTCACTTTCTTCTCTACCTAAAAGGTGACAGACAGCATCAATTTTTGCTATTGCAAGTGCAAGAGGCAATAGATAGAAGGGAATCAGGAAGACCTAAGTACAAAGACCTAGTTCTTGCTATATATGCAACAATGTTCTAGGCAACAATAGGGCATGCCATTGAAATTTCCCAGTGGTGCTTACCAGTCATTGATCTGCCGCAGTCTCAAGCCAGGAGTTTCCTACATACATGAAATCAAGGACCCACCCTCCCTTATTCCTTTTCTCTTCTCCAAAAATTGGGGGTAAAGGCAAACATTTCACATCTATTCCATCTCTGCTCTTTTTCTTTCAAAGATAAAGAGGACTTGATTTAATGCCTATTTCAACAAAATCAAATGTCAACAATATTAGAAACATGAAAGATAATTAGCTTTCAGTGTTAGCCATCTGCTTTATGGTGATTCAATAACTGATTTGACCAGAGAAATCTGATTGCCAATACTTATTTCCAGCCCCAAGGTTATGAAGGAAACAAGCATTATTAAGTGCCTACTATGTGTCAGGGACTATACTAACAGCTTTAAAAATATTCTTATTTGATTCTCACAACAACCCTGTGAGATCAGTGCTGTTGTCATTCCCATTTCAAGGTTGAGGAAGAATGAGGCAAACTGAGTTTAAATGACTTGCCCAGGATCACATAGCTAGCAAATGCATGAGGTCATATTTGAATTTGGGTCTTCCTGACTCCAGGCCCAGTGCTCTATTCACTGCTACATCAAACTGCTATGAGAAAGTCTAGTTTTTTATTACTCCTTTTATGCAATTTTGTCTGTGGAATGATTATAGTCTTTTAGATAGGATTCAATAGCCTGATCAGTTATAGAAAATACATACAGGCTTAAAGCCAGAACATTTTTAATTTTATTTTTGTATTGCTGATATTTGTATTTTTTTAAATTTGTTAGTGTACTTTTCCTAGGTATCACTGTGAAATATGAACAGTTGTTTTATAAAAAGCAATCCCAGGTTTATTCTGGCACATGAAACGTTTGATGGAGGCTATTAAAGAAGGCAAAAATATTTTTCTCATGAAAGTATAACATACTAGGCATGTAGATTTTGCATTTTGTATTTATAAAAAGAAAAATTTGAATTTATTTGCAGGGAACTATAAAAAATAACTTTAATGCATATAGCATTGATGTGAAAAATACAATTCAGTTAATCAAAAAAGGGGGATGAATTCCAAAGGTTTTGGTACATTTTTGAAGTTGCCTTTTCACAATCAGATCAAGACGTGTTTTTGAGACATCTACTGTATTTTTGTGTGATTATATAGTAAGAAGAAAACCTTTTTATGTCAAATGTTTCCAACTGAAGAATTCAAAGCATAACAGATAATGTTTACAAAGCCCACAGGGTAAAGAAGATTCCAGAATCAGTCAGAGAGCATGAAGTCCTGTAAGTTTCCTTTGGCATCCATTATGCTAAGCCCTGCTTATTGTAGTTTTAATTTTCTAACCAATAAACTGTCCTATTAAAAAATAAAAATAAAAGCCAACACAGGCAAAGCCACTGGGAGAACAATTGGATATGCAGTTTCTGGGGGTTGATGAAAGAGAAGATGCAATCAGAACTGTATTAAACTAAAGTCAATATATTATCACATTCAACATGTCAGGGAACATAAGGCAAAAGAAGGAAAAGGGGATATGTAAAGGGTAGAAGTGGAGGACAAAGGGACTCAGGGTAAGCATGTGGGGAATATTTCTAATGTTCTTCCACTGCCAAAAATAAGAAACAAAAGCAAGATTTGGGGCCTGAAAGTGATTCAAAGGTTTATGCAAACAGAGGAATCCTGGGATGTGTGTGTGTGTGTGTGTGTGTGTGTGTGTGTGTGTGTGTGTGTGTGTGTGTGTGTGTGTGAGAGAGAGAGAGAGAGAGAGAGAGAGAGAGAGAGAGAGAGAGAGAGCCTTGTTCCTGTGGCACTTCAATCTGCAGAGGTCTTCAGCCCCAACCCTCATTATCTTCAGGGAAATTGCATGTAGCTGAATTTTTGGCAGTTGGCTGATTACAGAAAAGAATGAGTCAGGTTCAGCTATTCTGAGGGTCTAGACCTCTATTTCAATCAAACTGGATGCTAGCTTCCTGGTGTGGGGTGAGATGGACTCATTCCTACCTTAGCATTTTCCTTTTGTTTTTGTTTGTTTGGTTGGTTTCTATTATTTTCTTTTATTATATTTCTTTTATTATATTTCTTTTATTTTCTCAATTACACATTCAAAAAACTAGCATTCATTTCAGAAATTGAGTTCAACATTCTCTCCTCCCCTTCCTCCTCCTTGAAAAGGCAAGCAATTTTATATAAATTATACATGTAAAGTCATGCAAAACATACTTCCATATTAGCCATGTTGCAAAAGAAAATACAAGACACCCCCCCAAGAAACCAAGAAAAATAAAGTAAAAATATGCTTTGATATGCATTTAGACTCCATCATTTGGGGAGGGTTATTTTTTACTCTGAATATGGATAGCGTTTTCCATCATAAGTCCTTCAGGATTGTTTTGAGTATTGCTGAGAATATCTGTCATTCATGGTTGATTATAGCACAATATTGCTGTCCCTGTATACAATGTTCTCCTGGTTCTGCTCACATGGTTTTGCATCGGTTCACATATGTCTTCCCAGGACTTTCTGAAACCATCCTGCTCATCATTTCTTATAACACAATAGTATTCTATCACAATATACCATATATGTCAATATACCATAATTTGTTCAGGCATTCTCCAATTCAGAGGCATCCCCTTCAATCTCCATTTTTTTGCCACAACAACAACAAAAAGCTGTTACAAATATTTTTTCCGATAGATATGTTTCCTTTTTCCTTGACGTCTTTGGGGTACAGACCTAGGACTAGTATTACTAGTTAAAAGGATATGCACAGTTTTGTAGTCTTTTGGGCATAGTTCCAAATTTTTCTTCTAGAAAGTTTGGATCAGTTCACAACTCCACCAACATTGCATGTGTCCTATTTTTTCCACATTCCCTCTAACATTTATTATTTTCATTTTCTATTATATTAGCCAATCTGATAAGTGAGGATAAGGCGATAATAATAATCTGATAAGATGCCTCAGAGTTGTTTCAATTTGAATTTCTTCATTTTTTCATATGACTATAGATAGCTTTGATTTCTTTGTCTGAAAACTGTCTATTCATGCCCTTTGACCATTCACCATTGCAGAATGCCTCATATTTTCATAAATTTGGCTCAGTTTTCTATATATCAAGAAATGAGGCCCTTGTCAGAGAAACTTGCTATAAATTCCCCCCAATTTCCCCACCCTAATTGCCTTTTCTCTTGGCTCCATTAGTTTTCTTTGTGCAAAATCTTTTTAATTTAATGTAATCAAAAGTATGCATTCTATATTCTATAAAGCTATCTCTCGTTTGGTCATAAATTCTTCCTGTATCTATAGATCCAACAAGTGAAATAGTCTATGCTCCCCAAATTTACTTATGATGTCATCCTTTGTGTCTGAATCATGTGCCCATTTAAATTTTATTTTGGTATAAAATGTGAGATGCTGATCTATAGCTAGTTTCTGCCAAACTGTTTTCCCAGTAATTTTTGTCAAATAATGAGTTTTTGTTCCAAAAGCTTAAATCATTGTGTTTCTCAAACACTAGATTACTATGATCATTGACCTCTGTATATTATGTACCTAATCCGTTGATCCACCACTCTGTTTCTTAGCCAGTATCAGGTTGTTTTCATGATCACTGCTTTGTAATACAGTTTGAGATCTGGTATTACAAGGACACTTTTCTTCACATTTTTTCATTGATTCCTTTGATATTTTTGACCTTTCATTCTTCCATATGAATTTTGTTATTATTTTTCTAGCTCTATAAAATATTTTTGATAGTGTGATTGGATGGCACTGAATAAATAAACTAATTTAGGTAGAATTGTAATTTTTATTATGTTGGTTTGGCCTACCCATGAGCAATTAATATTTCTCCTACCTCAGTGTTTTTTCTCTTTCCCTTCCTCCTCTCACTTTTTTCTTTTCCCTTTCTCCTTTGTCTCCTCTTACTGTCCTCTCCCTATTCTCACTGTCCTCCCCTTTTTCTCTCTTTCTCTTTTACTTTTCCCCTTTCTCCTTCAATCTTTTTCTTTCCCCTATTCTTGCTGCCTTCTCATTCTTTTCACTTTTCTCCTCCTGCTCCCTTTGAACAAAAGTTCACCCCCTCTATTTTCTCACTGTGCTCCTCCTTCTTGTTCTCCCCCTCATCCTTTTTTCTCTTTCTCCTTTTCTTCTTTTTAATGGCCTCTCCCTCCTTTTGCTTTCTTCCCACCTCCCTTACTCCTCCCCACTTCCCTTTCCCCCATATTCTTACTGGCTGGCAAAGCAACCACTCTTACATCTTGGTATAATAAGTGAAGGAGCCTGGCCCAGTAAAAGGTCCCTGTGCCTAAAGTGATGCTAAACCTGCATTCCTATATCAGCTTTCTGCCTACTTGGAGGGTGAGTATAGGGGAGGACTGGGAGCTGCCTTGTTATGTAAAAGGCAAAAATGTAGGAATGAATAAGGTTATCATAGGGGCAGAAAAACAGGAAAGGGAGTGAGTTGGACTACAGAGGTTACTAAAATTGCTTACATTGTTGGTAACATGGCAAAACAGCAACAAGCTGGCCAAGATTCCAGGCTGGTGGTGTATGTTAGTCTCTAGAGGTAGCTTGAGAACCAAAGACACACACAGACATTTCTCAAGAGGAGGTGCTTCCCTCTAGATAAGGTGCTTTACAGCTCTCCTTCAGATACTCCTTGCTCAGAGAACATTCATGCTAAACAGAAAGTAGATTTCACTTACAGTTAATTGGTTTCTCCAAAGTGAACCTCCTTGTACATTTTATTACTGGGCTCTGTTTATGGAACGTCATATATTTAGCATGCAAATGCCTGGAGGACCTGGTCCCTGCCCTGAGGAGTTCTGGTCCAAGTAAAAAGTAATGATGTATTTTTGCAATTCAAGGCACAAATGACTGAGATGATAAAAGCAATCACATGATTCTCAGTGCTGTCTAAAGATCAATTTAGATAATGATAATTTGATCACCAATTGATCACAACTGCATCATACTAATCATTATGAGTCAATCAAAAATATGATAGAGGACCTCAAGAGAACTTGTGGTTCATGGATTTCTCTTATAAAAAGAAAAACAATAACCTCTTTGCCACCTGACATCCTATTTAACAGAGTTCTGTACTAACTGGTACTTCTCCTCATCTCTTAATCCAGTGGGAAAGGCAAAGAGCAGGACTATAAAGGCAGGAGGGGAGCAGGTGTGGTGCTGTCAGAGCTGGAAAGTGCTCTGACATTTATTCCCCTCGGCAGGCAACCTGAGAGCCAGTATAGTTCATCTAGGTGAAGCTGTGGAATCCTTGCTGATGTATGTGAAACAGGCCCTTTAGAACTCTATTAACAGGAAAGGACTACTGGGCAAGGAGATACTATAGGAAGGTTTGGAGTTGCTGAGGCTCTTTCTCTCTCTGAGTGTGCTTGACATGTGTGTTCCTGTGACAAGGAGCAAAGGCTGCTGGTAATATTGAGTTGAAATTGTGATTTTCCTTGCGTATTTTCTTTCAGTGGCCTGATGCTTTGTTTTCCTACTTCAAATCTTTCCTCATTCCAGTCCATCCTCCCTCCACTCAGCTATCAGTGATATTACTAAAATGTATACCTGACCATGTCACCCCCAAGAACTCACTCTCAGGGCAGCTAGGTGGTGCAGTGGATAAAGCACTGGCCCTGGATTCAGAAGGGCCTGAGTTCAAATCTGGCCTCAGACACTTGACACTAGCTGTGTGACACTGGGAAGGTCACTTAACCCTCATTGCTCTGCCCCCCCCCCCAAAAAAATCATTCTCAAAGGATGGATAGGATTTTTTTTGAGTGAGAGTGGTAGGGATGATGAGGACACAGTCCAATTATAGACAAGAGCATATGAGAGGGCCATATATGTATGAAGGATAGCAAGTAGTGCAGTTTGCTTGGAATAACATACCTAGAGGGGAAATATGGGAGATATGGCTGGAAATATCAAAGATGGCAGATTGTGGAGAACCTTGAACACTAACCAATGTGGTCTAGACTTTATTCATCAGGTAATAGACAGTTCTTATGAAGTTTCGAGCAGAGGAATGATACAGTCAGAATATTTCATAAGGAAGACAAATTTGATGGTGTTTTTAAGAATGTGTTGAAATGGGGGAGAGAGAGAAACAATAAAACCAGTGGTTGTGGTAGCACTGGTGGTTATGAAATGCTATACTCAAGTGGCAGCTGGAATAGATCTGAATGATATTACTGAAGAGGAATTGATAGGGATCTATAATTGATTTGATATGAGAAAAGAGAAAGAGGAGGGAACCAAAACTAACACTGAGTCAGAGCATGAATGACTCAGGGAATTATGACACTATTGACAGAAATAGGGAGGTCAGAAAAAGAAGGTTTTTGTTGTTCCTGCTGTTAAATATGGTCATTTCCATTTTGGCCAAGTTTCATTTAAAGCATTGTTGAAATAGCCAGGAAGACAGGCCCTGATGGTCAGTTATAAATCAGAATCTGAAACTCAGAGGGATGTCATTGCTGGGGCTGCATTGATCACAGCATCATAGAATCTAAGATCTGAAAGGGATCTCAAAGGCTCAAAGGCTTTGGAGTCCCAATGTTTCCCAGCCAATGAGACCTCCAATAAAGGGAAGATACTCTACTACCTACTGAGACATACCATTCTAGGCACAGAAGCATCTTAGAGGAGTGATAGAAGACATCACTTAGCAAGATATCTTTTTCTTTTCTTTTTTTGCAGGGCAATGAGGGTTAAGTGACTTGCCCAGGGTCACACAGCTAGTAAGTGTCAAGTGTCTGAAGTCAAATTTGAACTCAGGTCCCTGAATCCAGGGCCAGTGCTTTATCCACTGTGCCACCTAGATGCCCCTATCAAGATATCCTCTGGTACTCTTTTTCTACCAAAAGCAGAGCTCTCATTGTTAGATTTTTTTTTCCCCTTTGATCAAGCCTAAATCTCCCTATTTGTACTTTTAGCTGTTGTTTCTCTAGTTCTCCCTCTGGGGTCAAACAAATAAGTGATGGCCCTTCAGGTAATATTTTAAGATGATTCTAATATCACCTCTAAGTCTTTTTTTCCCTATTGAACATACCCAATTTCTTCAAAGGATCCTCATATAGCAAATTTTCCAGCTCTTTCTAGACATGCTCTAGCTTTCCTAAACTTTGGTGCTCAGAATTGAGCACAATGTTGCAGATGAGGCCTGACTGGAGCAGAATATTTAGTGAAGTCTAGTGTGATATTACAATTTGTGGATGTTGTATCATACTGTTGACTTACTGTATGATTACAATATGTAAAAACTTACAGATCTTTCCTTCCCCCTTTCTGAAAAAATATATGTCTATTTTATACTTCTAGTCCATCATCTCTCTGCTAAGAAATGTGAAACACACTTCATCATGAGTCTTCCAGAGCTGTCAGAGGCTCATCGATTTAGAGTAGGAAGGAATCTGGATTGACCATCAGTCCACTGATTTGGTCTCAATCCAGAGAACTGGATTAGTGCATTGATCAGAGTTCCAAAGTCTGTCCAAGTTGATTTCCTTTATATTAGTATGATGATTGTATATATTTTTCTGGTTCTGCTCATTTCACTGGCTTCAATTCATAAAGTACTTCAGTTTTCTCTGAATCCATCCCTTTCATCATTTCTTTCATCTCTATAATATTCCACTGTAGTTACACGCTATAATTTGTTTATCCATTCTGCTATTCATGGATACCCTACTTCCTACTCTCCCCAAATCAAAAGTTCTTTGATTTAAAAATGCTGCTATAATTTTCTTTTGGTACATGGGGTTCTTTCTGTCTACCTTTAGGGTTTGTGATTAATAGTACTATCACTTATTCAAAGGATGGTCATAGGTTAGTGACTTTTTGAGTATAGTACCAAATTGCTTTTTAGGATAGTCTGAAATTTATCCATAGATCCACCAACAGTATATTGGCATGCCTGTTCTTCAACAACCTCTGCAAAAACTCTCATCTTCCCTTTTTGTCATCTTTGTCAATCTCATGGGTACAATATGGAATCTCAGAGATGTTTCATTTGAATTTATCTTATTTTTAGCATTTTAGAACATTTTATTCACCATTTGAATTTTATTGATATTGATTTACCTATGAAGCATTTAAGTAAAATGAAGTTTCTCTGTTTATCTCTTTTGGTCATGTATATTCTTCCTGTTGCCTTGTCTGAGGTCATGATCACCAACTCAGCTTTTAAAAAAATTAAATTCAGTTGAAGTATTTTATCTTCTACTTTAATTCCACCATTTTAACTCCATGTGAACCATTTGTTTCAAGTCTGTTTGTTGTAAACAAATTATGACTAGATTCTGTTTTCTAATTCATTCTTCTACTCTTCCATTTTATGGCTAAATTCATCAAATTCTCATTTGCTGTTATGATTATTAATTGTAGTTTGCTCCCAATCATACCGTCTTATATTTGTTACACTTTGGACACCCCCAGTCCTTTGTTTACAAAGATGATAGAGAAAGAAAAGATATGTGATCAAGAGTAGTAACGAATAATTATATTAGTTTCCCTTCTAACCTTTTAGGGTAAGATAGCAACTATATACCTTTTTCCTTTTGACTTTTGGCATAATGTATTCCAAGATTTACTCTATTTTATAGTAGTTGTAGTATAGTCTTTTGTTATCCTGCCTATAGTTCCTCCAGCCTTGAATTTTCTTTCTGGCTGTTTACAAAATTTTCCTTTTACTCTGGAAGCTCTGGACTTAGCCTGTGAACTACCAATGAAATATGTGTATGAGAAGCTAATCATAATGAATGCTGTTAGGTCAATTTCTCAACCTCTACATGTTTTAGAAGCTTTTGCCTTCAAATTTAATTCAGAGGGGGCAGCTAGGTGGTACAGTGGATAGGGTACTGGCCCTGGATTCAGGAGGACCTGAGTTCAAATCCGGCCTCAGACACTTAACACTTACTAGCTGTGTGACCCTGGGCAAGTCACTTAACCCCAATTGTCTCACTAAAATAAAAACAAAAAAAAACAAAAAAAAATTAACTCAGCATTGAAACATAAATTTAATGTGATTTAGAAGATATATACTGAGGCTGGCAGTCAGCAGCAATCCTGCATTCTAGTCTGCTAGCTCTGTTAATAACTAGCAATGTGATATTAAATAATGAAATTGACTACTTTGTGTCTCAATTTACTCACTTCTAAAATAGAGGTATTAATTGCTCTTCCTATTTCACAAGGATATTGTGAATGTAATATGTCACTGGGATAGTGACTGAATCTGAGACTTCACTGGTGTTGGGGACCCCAGGTAAGGAATCTCCTTCTATCAATGTGGATTATTACCTACTCTGAAATTTATAATTTTGAGTGGTGTCTAGAGTGCAAAAAAAAAAAAAAGGTTAACAGAGTTTCCCACAATTACACAGTCAGAAGCCAGACTTGGAAATAGGTCTTTCTGGCTTTGAGCCTGGCTTTCTATACACTATGAGTATAGAGGTAAAACATCTTTGAATTATACAAATGCAAGATGGATAAGTAGTTGTTTTATAATGTTGGTTCAACTAATTAATATGTTATCATTTGTCCTTAATTTTTTATTATCCATATAAATATTTTATTATTTTCCAGTTATATTTAGAGATAGCTTTCAACATTTGTTTTCATAAGATTCCTAGTTTCAAATTTTTCTCCCTACCTCCCCTCCCTTTCCTCTCCCTAAGAGAGCAAGTAATCTGATATAGGTTATGTATGTATAATCACATTAAACATATTTCTGCATTAGTAATGTTATAAGAGAAGAATCAGAGCAAAAAGGAAAAACTTCCAAAAAGAAAAACAACAAAAAGAATAGAAATATTATGGTTCAATCTGCATTTAGATTCCACAGTTCTTTTTTTTTCTGGATTTGGAGAACATTTCCCATCATGAGTCCTTTGGAACTATCTTGGACCATTGTATTGCTGAGAAGAATCAAGTCTATCACAGTTGATCAACACATAATGTTGTTGATACTGTGTACAATGTTCTTCTGGTTCTGTTCATCTCACTCTTCATCAGTTCATGCAAGTCCTTCCAGGTTTCTTTGAAATCTACCTACTCATTGTTTCTTACGGCACAATAGTATTCCATTACATTCATATACCACAACTTGTTCAACCATTTTCCCAATTGATGGGCAACCCCTAAATT
The DNA here is from genome assembly GCF_019393635.1 of Dromiciops gliroides. NCBI lineage: Eukaryota > Metazoa > Chordata > Mammalia > Microbiotheria > Microbiotheriidae > Dromiciops > Dromiciops gliroides. The sequence continues at coordinate 171,162,369 of NC_057866.1, read as the reverse complement.
TCCAATTCCTTTCCACCACAAAAAAGAGCAGCTATAAATATTTTTGTACATGTGGGTCCTTTTCCCTTTTCCATGATCTCCCTGGGAAAAAGAACTTGTCCATCATTTTTGAAGGGGACTATGACATTGGGGTGATGTCATGATTTGCAATGAATAGGATTTAAGTGCAAGGTCACCAGCTTCACTCTTTCCTCCAGAGCCACCTGGGTCCAGTGGCAAGATATAGTATCAAGATGACTGGAGATCCAGATGTTTTAAGGCAAATGGGGTTAAGTGACTTGTCCAGAGTCACAAAGCTAATAAGTGTCTGAGGTGAGATTTTAACTCAGGTCCTCCTGACTTTAGGATCAGTGCTCTATTCACTGCTCTGCCTAGCTGCCACATACAACTAATTCATATATCATTAAGTCATAGGTCATACAAGGATCAATTTTAAGAACTATGAATATTTAAGCCTGGAGATGAGAAGACCTATGATAGACAGGATAACTATCTGAAGGGCTATCACTTAGAAGAGAGATTGGATTAATTCAGCTAGGAACCAGAGGATAAAATGAAGAGTGATTGGTAGAAGTTGGATGGAGGCTGATTTTGATTCAAAGTAATGAACAACATTCTAATAATGAGAACTAAGAGGCAATGTAGGTTGCACAGTAGATAGAGTGCTGAACCTGGAGTCAGGGAGAAGAGTTCAAATCCATACTTAGATACTTGTGATCTTGGGTGTGTCACTAACCTCTGACTGCTTCAGTTTCCTCATCCATAAAATGGCTATTATAATAGCAATTGTCCCCTCCCATTGGGTTTCAATGAGGGTAAAACGAAACAATATTTGTGAAGTACCTTCCAAATCTTAAATTGCAATATAAATGCTAGCTATTCTTTCTTTTGAGAATAGACAGTGTCAGGAAGTAGTAGGTATCCTATCATTGGAAGTTGTCAGTGGGCTTTGGATGATGATTTATCTAGGATGTTATAGAGTTAGGTACTGCTTAGATATGAAGTTGGATAGATGGACTATGAGGTTTCTTCTTTTTTTTTTGTTTTTTTTTTGGGGGGGTTGTTTGTTTGTTTTGGGTTTTTTTTTTTTTTTGCAGGGCAATGAGGGTTAAGTGACTTGCCCAGAGTCACAAAGCTAGCAAGTGTCAAGTGTCTGAGTCCAGATTTGAACTCAGGTCCTCCTGAATCCAGGGCCGGTGCTTTATCCATTGCACCACCTAGCTGCCCTTTACACACATTCTTGCAATTGATCTTCAAGAGAGCTCTGTGAGGTAGGTAATATTATTATCCCCATGTGACAAATGAGAAAATGAAGGCTTGAAGGGGCCCAAGGTCACATTATTAAGAAATGATTGAGGTAGCTTTTGGACTGTATGATAGTAGAAAGGTCAAAGGACCTAGGTTTATATGGCCTTGAGTAAATCACTTAACTTCTGAGGGCCTCAGTTTCCCCATCTGTATAATAAGGGGGTTAGATTAAATAGCTTCTAACCATCCTCCTAGATTTAAATCTAATACTGGGACTTTGCATAGTTATATTCCAAATGCTACTTTGCTAAGTATTGATCACAGCCATTGCTTCCTCTGCTTTCAGATATGTCAATCAACTGAATTTCTAATACAGGCTTCCCTTTGCTAGACAGGGGATCTAGATATCCTATGGCCTAGTAGCAGTGCGAATCAGGGTAGAGAGGGTGAGGGCAGAATATTGTGGGAAGACTGCCTTCACTGCCTATGGCAGGATGGTTTGTAGACTCCAAGAAGTAGGAAGGAAAGATTCCTCATTGTGATATGGGATGGGTCTGATAGAGGATGTTTGACCAATGACTAAAAACTACCAACCACAAGTTAATGACATGATGGCTAGGGTGAGGGGCTGAGCTAAATAAGTATAAAAGCAATTTTTCCCAGGAGGAATATGATACTTTAAGAGCAACAGGAATAACATGGAATTTTCCAGGGGAAGGAAATGACTTATGATTCATTGTAATTTTTTTAAGTGGACCCCTTGGAAACTATTTTCTATCTTCATGATATTTGTTGTGTTTATGTGCCCACCTGACATAGTCCCTAGTTACGTCTGCTGCAAATCCAAGCTTGCTACCCTCCTAGAGAAGGCAGTCTCCCTGTCAGGTTAATGTATCCTTAAATTCCAACTTATTCAATCAACAGGGGATGAAGACTTTTTAGAAAGTGTGGAATACCTTATAAGGAAGGAAGTCAAAATGAAAACCATTTCAGGAAGGCAAAGAGAATTTAATGTTGAGAAATGGAAGAAGGTTACACTAAGGGAAAAAGAAAATGAGTACGAACACTACCACTACAACTGTTAACAACTCACAGGGTTTTCCCATGGCGGAGTCGGGGCAAGGGGTGATGGTGATTTTGGATGTCCTGAAGAAGTACCATTTCATCCTCTACTGAGCAGCCATAGGCGCTAACAAGTAGGAGGAATCCTGGTTCTACCCCTGGGAGATAGAATAGATAAGGGACTTGCACAGAAACAAATAAATATTTAATGTTGTGACCAGGACTAATAAGATAACGTTTATGTAGTGTGGTGTATTCACTCTGGGCTACCTCCCCAACTCCTGGCTTACAGGTTTGCAGGTTGGGTCTCCAGTGAGCAACTATGATTCTCACAGGTTCTAGGGCAGACATTCCCAATCTTTTTCAGTTCATGGCACCCTTAGTGTCTCAGTAATTGTCTGACAAGGTTTAATTAAAGTTTGAGTCCTCTGTTTATTAATTAGTTAAATAAAAATTTAAAAATATCTTGCATGTCCATGTGAGTTCACTCTGGTGCCATGGTACACAGTTTGTGAACCTCAGTTATAGGGTATAGTTTCTGAGTATGTGCTTTTACAGCTATAATTCATGTGACCTTCTCCCCAACTAGTGATCTTACCTTTAAAAGTCAGTCAAATGTACACAATTATCTCAAAGTACAGGCATTTACTATAATGGCATAGGAAGAACAGTAGCTTCAGAATGTTCCCTCCCCATACCTCTCCACAAACTAGAGTATATTCTGTCATAAATACACCTAGCATTCATGAAAAGAGTGAGTAAAAACTATACTATTATGGTAAAGATGAATATTTGTCTGCTGCTGCCCATGGGAATAAGGAAATTGCCAATCTATCACTTACCAGTCTTTTTCCCTTACAGTAATGGGAGAAAACACAATTATATCGCTCATATATCCTTCTTAGTCTCCAGTCTTTCTCTGGAAAAGGAAAACATTCCATTCCATTGATCATCAGACTCCTTCCTTCCAGAGAAGACAATAAAGACCATTCCATCAAAGCTTCAGTCCATATGTTGCCTTTGGGTAAAATGAGTAATATAATTCCTTCAACTTCAAACACTTATCCAATCCCTAGCCTGTACTTCCTAAGTCCCAGAGATGACTCCACTTTAATATCAAATCCCTGTGGACAATGAAAATGTACCTTAAATCATTCCTCATTTCTCAAACCTCCTTTGGGCTTACCCCACTTTCTTATCTAAGAAGCTTGTCTTCTATTTTACTGACAAAAATTGAAACCATTTGATGAGAGCTTCCTCTTGTCCCCTTGGTGTTACATGACCCAGAAGCTTATGTCACTACTTCATTTTCCCCTGTTCATTTTCCCTGTTTCACATAATTAAGTGGCCCTTCTCCTTGCCAAAGCTAACCCTCTCTAAACACACAAGGGATAACATTCTATCCCATCTTCTCCAGAGATTGTCCCCTCTATCATCCCCCTCCCCTCACTTATCTTCCATTGTTGAATGTCTACTGGCTGCTTCTCTACTGCCTACAAACATACCCATGTTGCTCCCATCCTCAAAACACCATCACTTGATCAACCATTCCCTGCCTTCGATGGCTAGCCTCCTCAAGAAAAATGTCTACAATAGGTGCCTCCACTTCATTTCCTCTTGCTCTTTTCCTAACTCTATATTCTGGCCTTCATCCTCATCATTCAACCAAAACTGTTCTCTCCAAAGTTATTAAGCATCCCTTAATTGCCAAGTCAAATGACCTTTTCTCAATCCTTGTCCTCCTCAGCCTCTCTACAGCTTTTGACACTGTCAACCACCATCTTCTTCATGCTATAGTCTCTGTAAGTTTTGTAACAGTATACTCTCCTGCTTCTCCTTCTACCTATGTGACCAGTCATTCCTACTCTCCATTGCTGAATCTTTAGCCAGTTTATTCCTCCTGCCCATAGGTGCCCTACAGGGCTCTGTCCTATCATCCAGACTTACAATCTAGATTTAATTCTTGACTCTTCACTTTCAATTCCATATCCAATCTGGTGCCAACATCCAGCAGTTCTACCATTATAACACCACTCTAAGATGCTCTGCTATCACATTATTGTAGGCTCTCAACTTCGAATCTGGGCTATTGAAGCAGCCTGCTGGTTGGTCTGCCTGATACAAATCTCTTCCTATTCTAGTCCATCTTCCACTCAGCTGTCAAAGGGATCTTCCTAAAGTGCAAGTCCAGCCATGTAAACAAACTCCAGTGGTTACCTATCACTTCCAGGGATCAAATATAACACCTGCTATTTGGTGTTCAAAGGCCTTCATAACCTCCCCTACCCTTCTAGTTTTCTTAAATCTCAGGCCCCTCCCCTATTTACTCTAATATCCAGTGATACTAGTTTCTTTGCTATTCTTTGAACAAGACTTTCTCTCCATCTAGAGATTCCAGTCCCTTTCACTGGCTGTACTCTATGCCTTCTCATCTCTACCCAGTGGTTGTCTAACTTCCTTCAAGTCCTAAAATCTCACCTTCTATAACAGAACTTTCCTGATTATCCTTAATTCTAGTTCTTTCACTCTGGAAATCACTTCAAATGTATTCTGTATTTACCTTATTTGTACTTAATTGTTTGCATGGTGTCTCCCTCATTAGATTCCTTGAGAGTACAGACTCTCTTCTACCTTTCTATATATCCACAGCATTTATCATGGTTACTAGTACACAGAATGTGCATAATAAATTCTTATTGACTACCTGACTCACATATCTAGAGTACATTTGCCCAAAGCAACTCACTAATTCGGTGCAATAGGGTTTCTCCTTGCAGAATCCTCATGTACATTTCTCTGGATATAGTCTCTCCTCTTTGTTGACTATTCACTGGGCTCTCAGGATTTGCTTCTTTCTGTAGGTTGACGCTTGATTACTTGGGCTAATTCTCCTTTAAATACATGGTTGACCCTCTTCTTTTCTGCCAATTATCAAGATCCTTGATACTGCTTCTTCCCTTGAAGTCACTCTTTTTGTGTATTAGTGTATGATTGGAAAGGATGTATCTCTACATCGTCAACTTTATAGCCCCTCAACACACACACACACACACACACACACACACACACACACACACACTTCCTTGAATTGTCTTTTGTTATCAGGAAGTAGTCATTCTTTTCTCAAACATTGGCACTTCCCTCCTATAATTCAATAAAAAAAAATCCCTCTCCACCACACCATGTAAATAGATACTAGTAACATATGAATTTTACAATTATTTTAACACCTTATTAGCAGCCTCTCATTTTCTATGATTATACCTATTACTTCCTGGGCTGTGGGGGTTATTAAAAGATCAACTATCTCATGTATTCTTTAAAATTTTCAAAGTGCTTACCTAAATGATTTGATTAAAGGTTATCAAAAGAAACCCCATGAGGTGTGTATTATGAGTATTGTTATCTCCATGTTATAAATAGGAAAACTAAGACTCAGAGAGTTTAAGTGATTTGTCCTTTATTACGCATCTGGTAAGTATCAGAGGCAGGATTTGAATTCAGTTCTTCTGACTCTCAACCGAGAATTCTTGTTCCCATGCATATGATCAATCAGTATCATATAGTGCTAAAACTTCCAATGCTAAATTTGAAAAGTGTACATTATATTCCACTCTCTTTCAACTCTACAATGCTCAAATGGAGAATACTGTGTTTAATTCAGCACATTAAATGGGGAATTGACAACTGGAGTATGTAAAGAGGAGGGCAACCAAGATAAAGAGTCTGGAAATCGTGTTATGTGAGTAATGATTGGAGAAAATTCCCCCTGTTAATCTTTGATTCAATATAATGTATGAATCATGCATAATTGTGTAGGGAAATTCGACCTCTTGGGATTGCTTGTTTGACTAGTCTGTTTATTTTCCCTACCCCAACCCCCAAGAAATTCTAGATAAGCACAATTTTATAAATTTGTTGCCTTACAGTTCCCTCAGTTTCCCAATTTTCTCTTATTAATCAATCACTTTGGTATTTCTTCTGCTTATGATTTCATCTGGACTATTGCCCAGACTTCTTCCTGTGTTCCCTTAGGTACAAGCAGCTTGTGAATTTCTCTTTTCATATCTTATCTTCTTCTTCAATCCACTTTATGATAATTATGTTGTCCTGCCATGTGTACATCTGTAACTAAATCTTTATTTCCAAACTTGATCTCCAGCATCCTCCAAACCAGACTACTCACCCATCCCATAATTCTGAGTATGCTATGGTTGCTATGGTTTAGAGCAGCTCCAGGACATCCTTAAAGGCAGCTGCTGCCTGGAGTTGGCAAGTTGGTAAAGGTGATGGAAGACATCCTGACATCTCTTAAGCTCTAAGGTACAAAAACATTATAAGGAAGAAACCACTGTGTAGAGCAATGAAGGGGAGCTGGGTTATATCCTGACTCTGCTATTCATTATCTTTGTGACCTCCATGATTAATCTTTCTGGGCTTAAAGATTCTCATCTGGATTAAATAATCTTCTCCAGCTTTAAATCCTCTAAATCTAAATCTGCATACCTTGACTGAAAGTCATGTTGAGAAGACCTATATACATAGTATGGGTATATATGGTGTATATATACATATTATGTGTGTATGTATGTGTATATATGTATGTATATACATACAGAGAGGCAGCTAGGTGGCTCAATAGATAGAATGCTGTGCTTGGACACAGAAAGACCTGAGTTCAAATCTGGCCTCAGACACTTACTAGCTGTGTGACTCTGGGCAAATCACTTAACCTTGGTTTGCCATAATTGAATGGAGAAGGAAAAGGTAAAGCACTGTAGTATCTTTGCCAAGAAAATGTCATGGATAGTATGTTTCATGGGTTCTTGAAGAGTAAGACACAACTGAATGATTGAACAACAATAGCAAATGTATATACTGGGTAGGTCATCAAAAATAGAGGGAGTCTGGAAACTTCCAGAGAATGCCCTTAGCTCTAATAGTGAAATCTCTGGAGAAAGGGTAGACAGCTATCTTGACATACTGAAGCCTTTTCTTCTCCAGGATTACTATTCCAATTTTTTTCTAACCGGTCTTTGGATAACAGATTCTCTAGTCCCTTCAATATATGTGTTGCATCTGGACATGATGCAGCTTATCATTCTTTAAAACATGGATCACAGAATGGAACATAATACTCCACTTTGTGGTCTGACCAAAATACACTTCCCTCCTCCTTGTTCTGTCACTATATTATTAATGCAACCTAAGATTTTACCTTCTTTAGCTGTCAAATCATTGTGATATCTCATATTGAGTTTACAGTTCATTAGAATTCCTAGGTCTTTTTCACATGAACTATGCTTTAGCTGTACTTCTCTTATTCTATATTTATTACATTATGCATTTATTTATTGGTTTTTTAAAACTTGTATATGACTTGATATTTATTTATACCTATTACATTTCATCTTTTTAGATATAGTCCATCATTTTAACTTAGCCATCAGGTTTCATTTTCTATTAGCCAACATAATAGCTATCCTGCCTAATTCTGTGGCATTTGATATGTATTGCATTAATTACTTTCTTGAAATCATTGATGATGTTGATCTGGTATACCAGAGTCGATCTTGGTTCTTCCTGCCTATCAGTCTAACCTACTTTGAGGATCTTAGGGATTCTTTATCCTTATTCTCTCATATTCCCCATTTTTGAGTCTCAATGCCTTTCTACAATCATACAATGGATGTGTGATATCTTCTATATTGGTCCTTCCTCTAATCATGAATAGGTTATGACCTACTCATGTCTCTTCATCCGATATGGCTTTTTTTATATCCTCCTGTAAATCTTCTCCAGGGGTTCCACCCAACAAGTGGGGGGACTCTCTTTGCATCGTTTGACCAAAGCAACAGGTGGTTTGTCCATTTTTCTATATGACCACACCAAATGTTTTCCATAACATATCTCTTGGATATCTTTTAAGCTGCTTCTGCTCCATAATAAATCATTGGCAATATATTCTACCCTACTTATACCTACAACAAGTCTCTTTCAGTTTTCAGGACACCACTCTCTCCTGACATTCATTTTCTCTGACTACTCTTTCTTTGTACTTTTTGCTGGATCCTTTTCTAGATTATACTCTCTATTTTTAGGTTTCCCTCAGGACTCTTCTCCTCTTTGTTTCCTATCCATTAGCTTCCATAGATTTAATGACCATCTCTATACTGATGCTTTTCAAATCCACCAATCCCACCCCAAACTTTCTGCTCATCTCCAATCTTGCATCTCCAACTGTTCTTTAGACATCTAAACTAGATGTCTAGTAGACACCTTAAATTTAACATGTCTGAAACTGAATTCATTATCTTTTTCTCTAAACCCTCTCCCACCTCTCTGTTACTGTAGAGAGCAACACCATCCTCCCTGTCTCTCAACCTAGACATCATCCTGGATTTCTCACTTTCTCATTCTCCCTACACCCCCCCCATCTAATTTGTTGCCAAGGCAGTTTATTTCATCGTTGCAATATCTCTTGATTACATTACCTTCTCTCCTTTGACCCTTCTGCCACTCTGGGGCATGCCTGGACCTCATGCCTGGACTATTGTGAGAGCCTTCTGTGGGTCTCTTCCAACTCCAAAACACCTTTAATTCAGCTACTGAAGTACTTTAACTAAAGCACAGGTCTGATCATGTCACACACACACACACACACACACACACACACACACACACACACACACAAACACACTCAATAAACTCCAGTGCTACCAATTGCCCACAGGAGCAAATACAAAATGTTCTATTTGTCATTCAAAGCCCTTTGTAACATAGTCCACTCCTAATTTTTCAGTCTTCTTATACATTATGCCCTAATACATATTCTTCCATCAAGTGACACTGGTCTCCAGGTTGTTTCATGAACAAGATACTCCATCTTTTGACTCCAGACATTTTCTCTGCTTGTCCCAATGCCTTAAATGATCTCCCTTCTCACCTCTACTGATATCCCTGTCTTTCTTTAAGTCCCAACTGAAATCCCATCTTTTACTCAAAGGCTTCTCTAAGTCCTCTTAATTCCAATATCTTCCCTCTAATAATTATTTCTTATTATGCCATAAATAGCTTTTTTTTGTGCATATTTGTTTGCATCTTATCTCCCCCATTAGATTACAAATTCCTCAAGGTCTGAGATTAACTTTTACCTTTTTGTATCACCAGCACTTACTTATTCAATGGCATACTACTCAAATTACCAAAGGATTAATTTAAGGACCTAAAAAAATGACAATATTTGTCTCAGGAAAAAACCTTCAAGAATCTCAAGGGAAATAATGAAAACCATAGGAAAGAGGAGAGCCCAGAAGTCCAGGTCTCAAACTATAACAAAGCCAATGTGGTTTATCCTTTGTTTTTGAAGAGCACCAATGACATCACACAGTGATGTCTTGATCCATGAGTGAATTGGATTTAAGTGTGGTAGAATTGCACAAAGTCACCAACTTCAGTATCTCTTCCTAAAGTCCTAGAAGTCCAATGAGGGGGCAACTAGGTGGTACAGTGCATAAAGCACCAGTCCTGGATTCAGAAGGACCTGAGTTCAAATCTGACCTCAGACACTTGACACTTACTAGCTGTGTGACCCTGGGCAAGTCACTTAACCCTCATTGCCCTGCCCCCCCCAAAAAAAAACCCCAAACAACAAAAACAAAAACAAAAAAGAAGTCCAATGGCAAGACAAAAGTCATGATGACTAGTGATGATCAGGCATTCAGTGGATGATCTTGGCATCTTTGATGTTTGACCAAGCCCTAAGCACTCCACAGTGTCTGCTTCAGCCACCTTCATGATCACTGGAACAAATTATTCTCATCTGCCCATTTCACTGAGGGAAGTCTTCACATGCTTGGGATAGACACCTCCATAATTAACTGATGGACTTGGTACCTAAAGTTTACCCTCAGTATGATTTAGCTGACTGCCAAGATGGTTTTATCAGCGTATGGGCTTTGTGTATGCTACAGCTTCTTGGAGCCACAGGCAAGAGTTGAGTGCCAGGTAGACACCAAAAGTAGATGAGAAGCCCTGAAAAGGGCTCAGCAAGTGCTCACATCAGAGATGTTAGTCCTCCTTAAACACCCTTATACCCATAACAAAGCAAGAATCAACAAAATGATTCATTAAGAAGTAAAGAGGTTTATCAGTAAAACATGCTAGGTACATAACAAACAAAAGCCCATGAAGGCATTAGGCTGGTATTTGATGAATACAAAGACCCTAGCTACTTATTATTCAATAAAAATGGCTGGGAAATCTGGAAGGTACAGATCAACATATCACTACATATAGTAAGATAAGCTCTAAATGGGTAAATGACTTAAAAATAAAGGGTGATATCATGTATATATTAGGGGAAGATGTAAGAAATTACCTCTCTGATTTATGGCTAGGGGAAGAATAACCAAACATCAGAGAATGTATAGAGATGATCACAGAAAATAAAATGAACAATTTTGATTACATAATATTAAGAAATGTTTGCAAGAGATAAATTTATTATGGAAGGTAACGAGGGGAGAAAGACCTTTATAGGAAGTTTCTATGATAAATGTCACCTCTCTAAAACATTAGGAACTAATTCAAATGTATAAGCATAAGGATCATTCCCCAACTTCTAAATGGTCAAAAGATATCACCAAGCAGTTGTCCAAAGAAGTAAACAAAGTTATTAACAATCATCAGGAAAAAAATGTTCCAAATCCCTAATAATTAGAGAATTCATATTAGAATAACTATGAATGAAGTTCTACCTCTTACCTATTAGATTAGAAAAGTTGACAAAAAAGAAAGAAAATGACAAATGTTGGAAAGGCTATAGGAAAACAGATACACTAACACACTATTGGTAGAGCCAAGGATTTGTATAGCTGTTCTGTTGTGCATACCTTTTGACCCAACAAACCATTGCTAAAACTATATTCCAAAGAGAGCAAAGAAAGAGAAAAAGGACTCATATGAACAAAATATTTATTGCAACTCTTTTGGTCAAACAAATAACTGAAAACTAGGGGGATGATCATTATTGGAGAAATGGCTAAACAAATCATGGTACATGAATGCAATGAAATACTATTGTGTCATAAGAAATGATTAAAGGAATGGTCTCATTAAAACCTGGAACACTAGCATGAGTTGATGCCAAGTGAAGTGATCAGAACAAAGAGAGCAATTTACAATAACAACATTATAAAAATAGTAAACTTTGAAAGAGCTAAAAACTCTGATCAACACAATGACCTTCTGTGATTCCAGGTTCATAGGCAAGCAAGATAACTTTGAAAATTATATGTTGAATTTATTATGTATCTTTAAAACTGTCTTTATTCTCTAGTACATGTTCAGAGTGTGTATAAGTGCTAGCAGTACTCACATTTTCAAGCTAAATAAAATATGGTTTTTCTTCCCAAGAAGACAGTTTGTTTTAGGTCATACTGTATATGATTTTTCCCATAGCATTTCTCACTTTGATCCTTGACCATCTGTATGTTGGAATTTCCTGCCTTCCTCTGAAAAAAAAAAAGTTTTGTTTGATCTGATCAACAGTAAAAATTGTTTTGAGGCATCCCATCCTTCCTCTTTGGAGTAGAAGGATCTTCTTCAATGCATATTCTCCTGAATTAGGACTGAGAATCAGGCACCTCACTGAACTGATGTCTGCCTTGATCCCATTCTTCATATTAACAAAATTTAGTGATGAGAAACTCTTACATGGGTGTGAGACTATTAAAGAATGAAACATCATCTGGAAAATGAAAACAACTTCACAAGGATTATGAGGATGAAACCAGTTGTATTCTAGTGTTAACTTTTAAAAAATAGACTGGAGGATAGTAATAATAATGGTTATTATTATTTGTATTATTTATTATGATATTATAATATTATTATTTATTATTATCATCATCCTCATCATTATTTTATTAGCAAGCATTTAGATAATGCTTTAAGGTTTGCAAAGTGCTTTACAATAGTATATCATTTGCTTCTCATAAACCTATGAGGTAGGTGTTATTATTACAAATGAGAAAACAGTCACATGATTATGATGGAGTACTATTATGATATATAAGAAATTATGGTGGGGTGGTTTCAGAAAAACATGGCCAGATTTATATGAACTGATGCAAAGTGAGAAGAGTCAGAAGATCATTGTGACAAAACTCACTCGTTCATTGTCCAGTTGAGGAATATTCTCTCAATTTCCAATTCTTTGTCACTACAAAAAGAGATGCTGTCAATATTTTTGATATTTTTTATTTGATCTCTTTGGAGTACAGACCTATCAGTGGTATCAGTGGAACAAAGGGTATGCATAGTTTTATAGTTTTATAGCCCTTTGGACATAGTTCCAGATTTTTCTCCAGAATGGTCAGACCAGTTCACTACTCCAACAACCTTTCATTAATACGTCTGTTTTCCCTTATCTCCTTCAGCATCTGTCATTTCTGTTAGTTGTGAGGTAATACGTCAGAGCAGTTTTAATTTGATTTTCTCTAATCAATGGTGATTTAGAGATTTTTTTCATATGACTATAAATAATTTTATTTCTTTTGAAAAATGGCTGCTTAATCTCCTTTGACCTTTCTCAATTGAGGAATGGCTCTTATTTTTATAAATTTGACTCAGTTGTCTATATATTTGAGAAATGAAGTCTTTATCAGAGATACTTCCTATAAATTTATTTGGTATTCTTTGTTTCTGGTACTTTAAGCAAAATGTAGTGTCCTTGATTATATCTATTTTTGCTTCTGCTTTGTCGGAGATCATGATTTTCACCCATCCATTTTTTTTTTTTAACTTCAACTGAAACATAATAGATTCTGCTCTAGTCCTTTATTTTAACTCTGAGTGTGTCTTTCTGTTTTGTGTGTGTCTTCTAAACAACATATTATTGGATTCTGGTTTCTAATTCATTCTTTTATCTGCTTCCATTTTATGGGTTACCTCATCCCATTCATGTTCACAGTTAGGATTATTAACTATGTATTTCCCTCCATCCTATTTTATTCTGTTTATTCTTTTCTCTCTCTCTCTCTCTCTCTCTCTCTCTCTCTCTCTCTCTCTCTCTCTCTCTCTCTCTCTCCTGTTCCTCCTCAAAAGTCTATTGTGATTCTGAATATTGCTTCCCTTAATTCTTCCTCTCTTTTTTCATCCTCCCCCCCCCAAAATCTCTTATCAATTTCTTCATCTACTTCTCTGTTGGGTAAAATAGATTTCTGTACCTGAGTGTGTGTTTATATGTATGTGTGTATGTATATAACTGTGTACACATACACAGACAAATAGAGGTTGTGATTATCCTTAGGTTAAACAGTTGTTGCTTGATTTTCAATTTATTGTTTATTTGTTTTAGCATTATTTTCTCTTTAAATTTTGAACATGTGTGCTGTTACTGTGTACCATGTTCTCCTGGCTCTGCTCCTCTCAGTCAGCATCAGTTCATATAAGTACTTCCAGGTTTCTCTGAACTCCTCCTGCTCATCTTTTCTTACAGCATGATAGTATTCCATTATATTCATATACCACAACTTGTTTAGCCATTCCCCAATTGATGGGCATTCCCTTCATTTCCAATTCTTTGCCACCACAAAGAGAGCTGCTATAAATACTTTTGTACATGTGGGTCCTTTTCCCTCTTTGGGATACAGACTAGCAGTGGTACCACTGGGTCAAAGGGTATAAACAGTCCCATGGCCCTTTTGGGCATAGTTCCAAATTGCTCTCCAGAATGGTTGGATTAGTTCACAGCTCTACCAACAATGCATTAGTGTTCCAATTTTTCAACAGCTTTTCCAAAATTTATTATTTTCCTTTTTTGTCATATTAGCCAATCTGATAGGCATGAGGTGGTACCTCAGAGTTGTTTTAATTTGCATTTCTCTAATCAATAATGATTTAGAGCATTTTTTCACATGGCAATGGATAGCTTTCATTTCTTCAACAGAAAACTGCCTGTTCATATCCTTTGACCATTTCTCAATTGGGAAATGCTGTCTTTTTCTAAGTTTAAGTCTTTTCCTGCCACTGTGCTAGCTTTTTGTGGTCAAGTTTTTGTTTTGTTTTTTGTTTGGTTTTTTTTTTTTGTTATTTGCTCATTTTTCCAGTACATTTCTTTATTTTTAACTTTATGATAAATTTGGGCTCTGCTCACATAGGGGTAGCGAGGCACTGTTCTGGTTCAGCCTTTTTCATGCTCATATTTTCAAAGCTAATTAGGTAGGAATGCAAGTTTTCAGAGATTTTAAGGTGATGTTATCCTGGGAGAGGTATGGTCATGGCTATCTTGACCTGAATTCTGGTCTTCATCTAGGAAAGGCCCCTGCTCCCCTGTAGCTGCAAGGGGTCCTGGAACTGGGATCAGGCCCCAACACCCTTGTTGCCAACCACAACCATTCCACTCCAAACTGGAACTGCAATTCAGAGCTAAGTGTGGGCAATAGAGTTGCCAATCAGTAAAACTGCAAACAGGGCTAGCAAAGTATCTTCTGTAATCTTTCTAACCAGTTTTCTGACCCCTTACCATCTCAAGTCTGAGTGCTCCTAACTGTGCTGCTGCTGATGCTACTATCTCAGCTATCTCCAAGGCCCACTGATGGTAGTCCTTTTGCTCTCTAGGCCTGTACCCACCCTGGTGTCACAGACCCTATCCTATGTATCTAAGTTATTGTAGACTGGGAAAATATCTCTCTTTGACCTTTTTTTGTCTCTGCTGCTCCAAAATTGGATTTGAGGTGTTATTTTTAAGTTGTTTGAAAAAAAATTTTTTTTAAATAAAGTTGTTTGGAGGGGAAATGTTAGGAGAGTTCAGCGGTGTTCTGGCCTGTACTCCACCATTTTGGGTCTCACCCCCCTTTACTGTTTAAACATAAAATGCTGTTTTCATTTGGCCTGGTTTTCCTTTTAAGGATCATGACACATATCATGACTCTAATTACTTAATATTACCTGTGAAACTCATATTAAATATTGAGAAATAGGCAAATAAGGAGTGTAAAAGTTTAAAAACTGCTACTGAGTAAATTTCACAATTTGACTTTTGACAATCACCTTCCACAATGTATGATTAAAATTACACGCTGCAACAGGTAATAAATTGTCAGATTAGAAAGTCATTTGGTATATCAGAAGGGACCCTTCCTCAGGAGTGAGAGTACCTAGGTTTAAATTCTCCTGTGGTATTTACTAACTTCATGACCTTCGGGGAGCTTAACATCTCTGGCCTCCGATTTCCTCATCTGTAAAATGATGGGTTTGAACTAGATATCCCCCAAGTTCCCCTCCACCTCTAGATTCATCTGTGATCCTATTTGATAAAAAGTTGTATCTTTTAAAAATCTTGTATTGCTCCAGTTTCATCATTTTATTTGAAACAGAAGATTGGGAATTATTCCCTAGAAAGTCTTTGGGAAAATAATTATAAGATGCTATCAACTTTCTCTTATATTTCAAAAACTTTCTGGAGCAGGCAGATAATTTTCCTTAATGCTTTATCCTAGATGTAAAATTACAGTACCTTATTTAGCAACATCATTGTTAGCCTCATAGCTTTCTTATAATTAATAATACAGGTAGGCAGATTAACATGACAGATTTATTATTATGGCTAAGAAAATATGTGACATTTGCCGTACATCAGTGAGGTTAAATTTAGACACAATTATAGAATTGCTTAACTGAGTATGCACAGAGTCTACATACAAACTAAAGTGGGAAATTGAAGTAATTATCTAGATAAGTCAAGGGGAAAAATCTACTTTTGCCTAAGGTGGTTAAGTATTTCCTAGGTGCTAAATGGTTTGATTTATCTAAATAGTCATACAGTTGTTTGTTTGGTTTTTTAGGGGGATACAGGTTTGTATACAGGTTATGGGTTTTGTTGTTTTTTTTCTATGTGTAGTTAGGAAAAAATGAGTTGAGCTTTCAGGATTCCTATAAATAAAATTTATATACCTGACCCAATATGATAAATTAGAACAAAAAAATCAGTTTGGGGGCCTAAATTCCAGTTGATCTTTGCATATACTACTTCACTTACCTCTCACAAAAACTCCATGAAGTAAGTAATTTCATTATTTCGATGGATCTGTGACCTTATCAACAGGGGCATTTTCTTATATTGTCACCTACTCCTACCTTTTCCTATACAATTCTTGTCTATGACTATAGGCAATCTCTTCATTTTGCAAATGAGGAAACTAAGTTTTGGGACAGTTAGATGATTGGATTGTGGTATAACAAGATGTGTTAGAGGTAGAAAGGCCTGAATTTGATGTATTTTCTTTTTCTTTCTTTTTTTTTGAGGGGGGGGAGGGGTGAGGCAATTGGAGTTAAGTGACTTGCCCAGGGTCACACAGTTAGTGTCTGAGGCCAGATTTGAACTCAGGTCCTCCTGAATCCAGGGCCAGTGCTCTATCCACTATACCACCTAGCTGCCCCAAGGCCTGAATTTGAATCCTGCATTACCTCTGCCTGTCTCAAATAAATGAATGAATTGAAAAAAAGCATTATTAAGTGCTAAATCTTCACTTTAATTTGTTGCTTTGGAAATAGGGGCAGCTAGGTGGCGCAGTGGATAAAGCACGGGCCCTGGATTCAGAAGTACCTGAGTTCAAATCCAGCCTAAGACACTTAACACTTACTAGCTGTGTGACCCTGGGCAAGTCACTTAACCCCCAATGCCCCGCAAAAAAAAAAATTTAGATAAACTAAACTCTGTGTTTGTGTATGTCTATGTGAAAACCTATCCTTTTGGAGATTTTTCTTTTAAGGTCATTAGAGTGAGGGGTAGTGGAAGTTCAATTCAATAAACATTTGTTAAGTACTTAATATATGCCAGTACTACACATACACACACAGACACAGACACACACACACACACACACACACACACAAAAAAAATAGGGCCTAACCTCAAGGAGCTCACATTAACTGTAGAATGTACATTCAACATTCTAGTCTTTACACCTCTTTTACCCCTCAGTAGGCAGGGGTTATTGAAGGAGCATGGATGTAACAAATAGTGGTAGCCAGAGGAAAGGTCACAGAAATGGTTTTTGACAGTGGTTTTATGATTTAGGAAAATCCCAGGCTTGCCTGGCACAGTTGTTAAGACAATTTTTTTTCTAATGATTCAGCTTTAAGGGATGAAAATAACGAAACAAGAATGGGGCCAAAACATGATGTATTTGGGGGAAAATGATCTGCCAGTGTTAAAGCAAAGATAAGCCAGCAATGTCTTTTTTTTTCCTCTCTGCAATCAGGCCAGAGATAAACCATGTATGGTATTCTGTAATGAAATGACTGCAGTGAACAAGGCATTTTGCAGCTAAGCATGGTCCTATAGAGGGTTGAGTTGTAGAGAAGGGAATTTAAACCAGAGAAAAGAATGAATATGATCTGCCCTCAAACCTTTACCTAAGAATTATAAACAATAGGAATACTCTAAAGATATAGGGAGAAGGGTAGAATGAAAGGCATGTTGGGCCTGAATTCAAATCTCTGCTCTAATATTTACTACAAGCTATATGACCAGGGACAAGATGCTTAACTCCTTGAAGCCCCATTTTTTTTCTCATCCTTATAATGGAGATAATAATACCTACACTTACACCCAAGTTTTGTTGTTTGGTTTTTTGGCGGTGGTGTTGATTAGGTGAACACTTCATAAATCTTTAAAAGGTATACCAATACATTTTTATTATTATTATGGACATAATGTGGCATACTGAATAGAATTCTGGACTTGAAGTCAGGAAGATGTGGGTTTAAGTCTTATCTCTGGAATGTACTGTCTGGGTGACCCTGGCCAAGTCATTTGGCCTCTCAATAGTCTAGGTAACTCTAAGACTAGAAGTTGCAGAGAAAATTGGTAAAGTGAGTTTCCTCAACTGGGATTTCCTATCAGCAATAAAATCACAAGTCTGGTCCCTATAAGTATCTCTATTGTTATCATTACTAATAAGGGATCATTTAAATGCGGTACGTTTCCTGTATCCTTCCAATATGCATGGTATCTAAATAATATGATCATTCTTGTTTCACTGGGCAATTCTTGTTTCTCTATTTTCCATAGTCCAAATTTTCAGAGGCTGCTTACACAAATGAAGATGATTCACCTTCTTTACTTCTTAGTGAGCTGGTTAAAAAAGGCAGTGTTTTCCACCTTTGAATCTCTTGCCCCTTCTCCTTCAAAGAGGCAATATGGCAAGAAAGGAAAAATTGGACTTGGTGTCCAGAGACACTTGGGTATGAATTCTGATCCTAATATTTACTAACTAGTTTACTCTGGGAAACTCACTATCTCTGAGCTTCATACTCCTCACTGAAGATAATTCCTTTAGTACCTACCTCACAGGGTTACAATAAGGATCCAAATGAAGATGATGCATGTGGAAACTTTAAGAAGCACTTTATAAAGGTCAGCTATGATTAGTATTATTTCCACCTTGCTGATTCTCAATCCTGAGTCACCCTTACTATTCTGGCTCAGATCTAGCCCAGACCAATCCAGTCATTTTGGTGCCAGGGTTTTTAAAAAGCAATAAAACATGCTTAGGTCATAACATGCAAACAAAATCAACTTTAGCAACAAGGAATTGAATCAACTTCAATTTTAAATGTATCCAAAACTCTGCTTTGAGAATTTATGAAAATATTCCTAGAAGAATATGGGAGCTCAGGTATATCTTTGATATCTATTCCCTGACAAATTTGAGACAAAGCAAGCAAATAGTTTCCTTCCCTTTAAAAGAACAGCCCAGCACATCACAGCCAGCTACTTGATATATATGGCACTAGGAGACACTGGCAAGGAAGGGGATGTGAGACGATAGGAAAGAAAGGAGGCAGGGGAGGAGATGACACCAGCCCCAGTGCACATAGTAGCAGAAGGAGGGCAAAGACTGTCACACCATCAGCGGGTTGCTTAACTCCTCTCCTTTTGCTTAGTGACTACACACAGAGCAGAGAAGTAAATTTTGGAACAGTGGCATAAAACAAGCTCTTACCAAATTCACTATCCTCTTCCTTATTCTTACATTGGTACTATTTTGGCCAGAAACCCTGAAGGCCTTCTCCTCCCAGACTTCAGACTGTTTCTTTCTTTTTTCTTTTTGTCTGTCTGTCTGTCTGTCTGTCTCTCTCCCTTTCTCTTCCTTCCTCCCTCCTCCTCCTCCTCCTCCTCCTCCTCCTCCTCCTCCTCCTCCTCCTTCTTCTTCTTCTTCTTCTTCTTCTTCTTCTTCTGCTCCTTCTGCTCCTTCTGCTCCTTCTCCTCCTCCTCCTCCTCCTTCTTCTTCCTCTTCTTCTCCTTCTCCTTCTCCTTCTCCTTCTCCTTCTCCTCCTTCTCCTTCTCCTTCTCCTCCTCCTTCTCCTCCTCCTCCTCCTTCTTCTTCTCTCTCTCTCTATCTCTCTCCCCCTTTCCCTCTCATTCTTCCTCTCCATCTCTTCTCCCTGTTTTCTGTCTCTGTCTCTCTTTCTTGCTGTCTCTCTGTCTCTGTCTCTCTCTTCATTCATTCATTCATTCATTCATTCATTCATTCATTTATATTGACTAGGTAAAACAGGCCTCATTCTTTGCCTCATTCCCTACCTACCCTTAATCACTGAATGGTCATTGCAACAGGTAAACTAAAACCTGGGAAAGACTTTAATTTAAAAAGGCCAAGGTCTCCCACTGCATAAGGGCAACCTCTAATCGTCTTAATGTATATCCCACTACTGGAACAAGATGGCTCTGAAAGAGAGAGTGAGACTGGTGGCTTTGCACAACCTTCCTTCAATTAAATCAAATTCACTGCAAGTCATGACATCACTTCCCCATGTCACAGTCCTCTTCCAGAATATTCCTACAATACTCTCACTCCATTGCCACACAACTCCATGAGCCAATGGACTTATGAATGTAACAAATTCACTCAATTTAATTTCAGTTGGTGCTTCCCTATTTTACTTCCATTAATTCATTTATTTTTTTTAAAAATATTATTTATTTTGGGGCAGCTAGGTGGCCCAGTTGATAAAGCACAAGCCCTGGAATCAGAAGGATCTGAGTTCAAATGTGGCCTCAGACACTTGACACTTACTAGCTATGTGACCCTGGGCAAGTCACTTAACCCTCATTGCCCCACCAAAAAAAATTATTTATTTTAAATTTATGGAATAATACAAACATTTCCATAACACAATATAATTAAAAAGATGATTGTACATGAAGCTGTAAATCTGTCATATATGACTTGCTCTCCTTTTAAATATATAATAAAGTTATAATGTACATTTTTTTCTCCTCTCTCTCCACCACCACCCTAGACATGGCCGCCATTAGACATAAATATGTATATTCATTTCTGTATTTAATTTTTTCACTCCCCAAACTTCTTCAAACTTCCCAGAACTCCCAATCTACCCCCGAAACATATAATTTGGTCTCTTACTATAATAATAAAATTGAGGCCATCCCTTTTGAGGTCCTTCATTGACCATTCTCCGCATCTTAAAACTTCCACATCTTCAGGAATCCTTTCTTTGCTTCAGAATAAGGGATAAGAGGTTGTTGGTTTGTACCACATTTGCTCTCCACTTCTACTCTTGCTTCTGCTCAGGAAACTTATTGCTTTACTCATTCCCTTCTTGACTCTTATCTTCAATATACTTCTTTCTGCTTATTTCTTTACTAGAAGAATGAATGATCTTTGAAATATTGTGGAGAAGAGGTGAGGTACTTCAGGTTTGCAAGTAGACCATAATGGAATCTATTTCAGAACAAAACAAAACAAGAAAATGACATCCTCGAACTACAAGTAGGTAAGTTTGATTTTGATCATTGTCAAAAATACATCATTAAAAAGAATGCTGATGGACACCAAGAATAGGAAATAAAGTCGAGAAAGAACATGGCTTCCATAAGATCAAGAAACAATTGAACTAACGTCATTTTCCTTTTAACAGTTACTACAGTAGCTGGGGATGTTGTAGATATATCTTGCCTCAAATTTAGCTATGTATCACCTTCTTTCAAGGCTCAGCATGTCTCCTCTTCCATGATATCTCTGCTGGTTATTCTAGCTATGTTTTCCCCCTGGCCATTAATTGTCTTAGAATACTTTTCTGGGAGTTTTCTTTTGATTCTATCATATTCCACCTGGTATAATATTTACATTATATTTTCAGATCCTGCTCTGTATTGTGTAGTATGCCTTCTATTAGACTCGATGCTCCTTTATGGCAGCAGGAAATTTTTCATCTTTGGATTGCTAGCACTTAATGAGGCAATTAATAAATGTTTACTGAATCTTAATGAGTACAATAAAAATTCTGTGAGAGTTTAATGACTTCGGTTGGTTGTTGGTTCTTCTTGTCAAATATAGGCTAGGCTAGTATTTTGATGTTGTTCAGTCATGTCTAATTCTTTGTGACCCAGTTTGGGGTTTCTTTGGCAAAGATATTGGAGTGGTTTGTCATTTCCTTCAGTTCATTTTATAGATGAAGAAACAGAGGCAAATAGGGGTAAGTGACTTTCCCAGGGTTACATGGCTAACATATGAGGCCAGATTTGAACTCAGGAAGATGAGTCTTCCTGACTCCAGGCCTCATGCTCAGTCTACTGTGCTATCTAGTTACCCCTAAACTAGTATATGTTGGTTAAAACCAAATTTTGGAGACAAATATGTGTCCAACCTTCAATGCTGAACAAACTTGTTTTTGATGCATACTGTGTGCAATGTACTCTACCAGCACTGGGGAAATATATATGTATGTATGTATGTAGGTATGTATAAAATTTGGTGAGGTAATTGGGGTTAAGTGACTTGCCCAGGGTCACCCAGCTAATAAGTGTCAAGTGTCTGAGGCCGGATTTGAACTCAGATTCTTCTGAATCCAGGGCCAGTGCTCTATCCACTGCACCACCTAGCTGTCCTGAGGGGGAAATATAAAAATAAATGGGGGGGGGGGCAGCTAGATGGCGCAGTGGTTAAAGCACCGGCCCTGGATTCAGGAGTACCTGAGTTTAAATCTGGCCTCAGACACTTAACACTTACTAGCTGTGTGACCCTGGGCAAGTCACTTAACCACAATTGCCCCACTAAACAAACAAAAAAGTAAGTAAATAAATAAATAAACAAATAAATAAATAGGAAAACCTATCTGTCTTCAAGAAGCTTTCAGTGCAAAACAGTTCAACAATTTTTTTTTTAAATCCCTCATTTTAAAGTTCAGTGACCACTCATTTGGATGGATACACTGACGTGGCATTCTCTCCCAAGATTTTTTTCTGATGTAATTGGGTTGACACAGTTGCAAAGCAGAGAAATAGATGTTTTTAGCCAGGAGAAGTGCATTATTTTGTTGTGCATGTAGACAAGGAGAGTATACTAGCTTTCTCCCATGATGTGGCATCAGCTTTACTAATGGATTTGTCATAATAACTCTTGCATGTTGTTATTTGGCTGGCTTTTCTCCTGCCCAAAATCAAAATGTTTGAGCCTGAAGTGTAAAAAATACATATATTTCTCAAACTGAAAAAGAAATGTGTGATTTTTCAAAGAAGGTGTGAATAAGAGAGGGCAGGCTAATGTTTATTCACTAAAGCTTTTTATGTGTTGAAACTCCCTTTATCTGCCCACTTACTGTATGTCAATGGGGGAGGCATTTTCTTTCTCACTAATCATCTTTGATGTGCAGTTGAAGATGTAAGATGAAAGATTTGCCATGGGAGAAATAGCCTGTGTGATGTCTTTGAATCCAGATACTTTGGAATTAGC
The DNA here is from genome assembly GCF_019393635.1 of Dromiciops gliroides. Lineage (NCBI taxonomy): Eukaryota > Metazoa > Chordata > Mammalia > Microbiotheria > Microbiotheriidae > Dromiciops > Dromiciops gliroides. The sequence continues at coordinate 171,139,291 of NC_057866.1, read as the reverse complement.
TAGGCAGTGTGCCTCTGGTTTCTAGGGTGCCCTTTATCTCTGAGCCTGCCTATTTATTGGACCTACTGCAACCAACTTAGCTACTTTGAACATGGAATACTTTGCCAAGTGTCATTGGGTTTTCTCCAGGAAACAAATGAAAGATGATTTTTACTAATATTAATGTCCCTAGGGAAAAGAAACATAGGAGTACATGGTTTTCAGGAAGACTTCTCATAGCATAGTTGTAATTAAGACAGTATACTTGGGGTTTTGCCCAATAACAGAAAATTTAGAGGGCATCAACAGCACCTCCAATCTATCTCTGTCTTTCCTCTCTCCCCTTTCTACCCTCTTTCTTGCCCTAGGGGACAACATTGCAGTTACAATTCTATCACAGAGCATTACAAGGTCTATGTTGACAATCTTTTGCTGACAGTATGTTGTCTTTCTGGAGCTGTTATAATTCCTACTTCAAGCAAAATCAGCTATCTCCAGTCTATTTTTCCCACCCATTGAAGCATTATCCAAGGTTATAGAAAGTGTCAACCTGATATAGTCACGAGGATACTTTAGGTCTGCTCCCTCAATGCTTCTACAAGTATAAAAAATGGGATCAGCCTTTGCCCTGGAAAGACTTCCATAATCCCATCCCTAAAATTTTGATTTCACCAAGACTTGCTTCATAAATTGTCATGGCCAAAACTCATTCAGAGGTGAGTCCAAGATTAAGTAGTAGAAAGTGATTGTGCTAGATCCTATTTTGCAGGCTATGCTGAATTTGGCTAAAATATCACCACAGTTGAAAACATCATTTCATTGATTTACAAGTGACAAAAAAGGGCCATAGAGAGATGCAGATGGCCATAAACTGGCTGCAGGATGTTACCAATTGATCACTCAATCCACAAGCAGTTATTAAGAATCTGTTATAGAATGATATGGCATTAAGTGATGGGAATAGAAAGATCAACATGTCCCAACAATTGCGTGTTTTCAAGAAAGGACATAAAAGGAATTATTGAGGACATATATAACCTGACAATCCCTTCTATTGGTAAAGCCCCACCTCCCACCAATTATGTTGTAGATATTTTGTATATTAAAGTATATGCCTTTTCCCCTAATAGAACAAAAGCTCAAGAACAGAAAATATTAAATTTTTTATTTTATCTTCCCAGTGCCTAGAATAATGTCTGACAAATAGTAGGTATGTTGATTGGTGTGACAATATATGCACAACTCCAGTGACACAGTCCTCCTGTAATGGGAAAACAAGAAGTCAGTGTGGGACAGTAGAAAGAACACTGCCTTTAAAGTTGGGGGATGTGGATTCAGATCTCAAATCTACCACTGTGACCTTAGGCAAGTTCCTCAACTTCTCTTAGCCACAGAAGTTTATTTCTAAAATGAGAGGATTGGATGAGATGATCCCCATCCATTCCATTATCTATCAAGTGAGGAATCAGCAAGTCTCTAACATGTTATTTATTTCACTTTGGGTGATCTTTTGAAAAATGTTAACAAGAATTACATGTGAGTGAAATGACTTATATTTAGACAAAGCTTTAATGACTAGAGAACACTTTCATCAAAATATCCCTGTGACATAAGCATAGCAAAATATCACTATCTTTATTTTATAGATAGGGTGGCTAGGTGGTTCAGTTTATAGAGCACTGGGTCTTGAATCAGGAAGACTTAGCTTCCTGAGTTCAAATCTGACTTCAGAAACTAGCCGTGTGACTCTGAGCAAATCACTTAACCCTGTTTGGCTCAGTTCTTCATCCTGTAAAATGAGCTGGAGAAGGAAATGGCAAACTACTTTAGTATCTTTGCCAAGAAAACTCCCAATGGAGTCACAAAGAATCAGGCATGACTACATAAGACATTTTATAGGTAAGAAAGCTAAAGCTATAAGAGATTAAGTGACTTACCCGTGATCACATTAATCAACTGATTAATGAATAAACATTTATTAAGTGCCTAGTATGTTCCAGGAACTATGCTAAGCACTGAATATACAAAAAAGGCAAAAGACAATTCTTGCCCTCAAGGAGCTTACAATCTAATGGGGGAGACAACATACAAATAAATATATACAAAACAAACTCTATACAGGCTAAATATTTTTGTGAGGAAATTGGGGCTAAGTGACTTGCCCAGGGTCACACAGCTAGTAAGTGTCAAGTGTTTGAGGCTGGATTTGAACTCAGGTCCTCTTGAATCCAGGGCTGGCACCTTTTATTCACTATGCTACTTAGCTGCCCTTTAACTAGGAAATAATTAACAGAGAAATGGTACCAGAATTAAGAGGGGTTATGAAAGGCTTCCAGTAAAAGATGAAATTTCAGTTAGGGTTTAAAGGAAGCCAGGGGAATCAGTAAGTGGAGTGGAAAAGGGGGGAATTCTAGGCAAGAAGCACAACAGAGAACATACCCAGATCCAAGAGATGGAATGTCACACCACTAAATATATGAGTTAGAATATGAATGTACCTCTCTCCCAAACTCCAAGTATTCTAGCTATCATATTCTACTACCTTATGAGAAAGCATGGAAGGGTCAAGTAATCACATTGATGAAGTTGTGGGTCTATTGAATAAGTATGAGATTATTTGGACCTAGTTTGAAAAGCCCAAGAGAATATCCATACTAATCTATTTTCTTTGGCATTTTTCCTTCAGGTTGACAGAAGATTCCTTTGGAAGCATTCCATTGGCTCTTTGCTCAAAGCAGTAATTTCATGCACTCTTTTTAATTTAGTTGAAAGCCTTTTCCACATTCACAAGAAGCTAATTTTCAACCCCTCAATAGCCCAAAAGCTCGTTTTCACCTGGTGATGATATTCACTAAAATAGTTCCAAGCTCTTTCACTAGATTGGGGATCCTTAAGTAATAACTGGAGCAGCCATGGTTTAAGAAAACAGAGAACTTGCTTTAGATCATGATGGATATGGTCCTTCTTGGTAGGTGATACATTTCAGATGCATGATGTATGTAAAGAAATCATCAGAGTATTCAGAAAAATGACAAAGCCACACCTGCAACCTTTCACATCACTCGCAGAAACAAATGAAATAGCTGTTCAAATTCTGGCAAAGCCAAAAAGGTGAACTATAAATAAGAGAGTAGAATATGATGTTCCACCAGAAGTGATCCAACAGTCTCTAGTATTTCTTAAGTGGGGAGTGCATGATGTCAATTTCTAAAGTCTTGTTAATCTTAAAAGACTCCAATGTTATAACTTGTTTTGTGAAATTTTCTGAGTTTAGACCTTTCAAGGAAAAACAAAGCACTGCCTTTGAATTATTTACTATTTGCACAGAATTGAACAGTGGAAAGTGTTGCTGGAGGACCTTCATTCAAATTTGACTTCTAACATTACCTGTGTAAATTTGAAGAAGTGAGTTAATCTTGTGGGCCTGTTTTGTAAAATAAAGGAAGTTGGATTGCATGGCTTTTATGGTTCTGTCCAATTCCAGATCTATGATTCTTTGATGCCATATTATTTAATTAATGCAAAGCTTCTCAGTTGTCATGATCTAAAGTTAAGCATAACCTTAAAAGTTAGTTGTACATTGAAAGTTTGTCAATCAAATGAGCTTGAAGGTACCAAAGAGTTCCAAGGCAGATTCCTACCTCTTTACCTGGAGGAGCTAATGTTTCCCAGGTAGAACTAAGGATTCCCAGGTGAAGGAGATGTAGGAAATTTAAATGGGGAAGGAAGGGACCTGGAGTCTTCTGAGGAGATTCCCCACCTGTAAGAGGGAAATGGAAGCTAATTGTAGCATTCAGACTGGGGGCAAATAAGTTCAAAATCCGATAGTTACTCCGTGATGCAGTAGCAAGGCATTAGCTTGCTAAAGGTGTGTAGAAGTGCTGGGAATGACAGGTAAGATATTTGGGATTCATTCTATATTAATGAAACTAATGAAAGTTTTTGAGCAAGGAGAGTGATATGAAAAGAGCTATGTTTTAGTAAGATTCATATGACAGCCATGTATTAAATAGATTGAAGGGAAGAAAGATGAGAGAAAGAGATAAGTTAGTAGGCTACTGAGATGGTCTAGATAGAGGCCTGGCATTTATTGATGGAAGTAGGAATTGAGATAAATGGATGAAGATGAGAAATACTGCTAAAATAAAGTGACAGGACTTAGTAACTGACTTGCAGTGCAAAACAAGGGAAAGGCAAGAGGCAAAGTTGAAAGTAGGTGTTAAGCTTGGGTAACTGGGAAAATGGTGAATATCAACAGATAGAAAAATTATGAGGAGGAACAGTTTTATGGAGGAAATTATGAATCTTGTATGGGTCAAACTTCAGAGGATAGTTGGTCATACAGATGGAGATATCTTGAAAGTTGTTGGAAGTGCAGGTCTGAAGTTTGGAAGAGAAATCAAAATTAGGCAAGTAAATTTGAAAGTGATCTGATATCGGTGGTCCTCTTGCCATTGCAGTGAAACTCCAAATTTATATAAATACAATCTAGATTTTACCTCCTTATATCTAGTCTCTATAAAAGGTAGATAAACTAGATTCCCACAATTTTAACTTTTTCTCCAAAATGGGCCCTAATTTTCCACAAATTCTTGGTTTAAAACTGTATTCTATCCAATTTAATTAGGAATTATACTAGGTTGTGGGGATTAAAAAATAGAAATATCCCAACATAGACAACTCCCTCACTAGTCAGTTGAGTTGCAGTGGCAATATCTTCCCTTCACAATCCTAAGGAGTTACCTTGAGGGGTAGAAGTGATTGGTCTACTTAGATTGATGCAAGCCCTCATTATGGTATGTTTGCCCCAGAATCACTGATGAGTAGTAGACAATCTTGTAGGGAGAGAGAGATACTGGCTAGTATGAGGTCCTAGGAGACTCATTTGTCTTAGCTATGTGTGTTCCCTAAGACATGTCCTGGTTGTGTTCCTTGTCCTTCCAGTACTGTGGGAATTTCTGAAAGGGTATGAAAAAGGGAATCTTTCGTGTTATTTATCTTGCTTTGCTATTTAATTATGTTCCTTTTAATTTAGTCTGATGTGTTCTCTGTTTGTTATGGTAAAAGAAATGTCAGGAGGGGCTAATGAGCTATGGATGCTCAAAGACATGCCTTAAACCTGGGACTGCTTTCAGGATGCTTATGTTTGAATGGGATCAGGACAATACTTGTGTTTTGACTTTAATGATAGCTGATTGCCCAGGCAATTAACTAGTCATATTTGCCATTATTGACTTTCATGAATGTCTCCTCTGGGAAAAAAACTGTCTCTAATAAGGGAATGCTTCACTGCATTGTCCAGTTTCCATGACTCCAATGTGGTTTGGTTTAATCCTTATATTTTAACTCTGTCTTTTGAAAGTTACACAAAAAATATTTAGTAGATCACCTTCAATGTGCCCAGGACTAAGTTAAGCACTGAGTACTCAAAGAAAGACAAAAGACATTAACTTCTCTCAAGGAGCTCACAGACAATATGCAAAAAGCTATATACAAACAAGACATTCAGAACAAATTGAACATAATCAACAGAGGAAAGCCAAAAGAATTGAGGGGGATTGGGAAGGGCTTTTCAAAGAAGGTAGGGTTTTATCTGAGATTTGAAAGAAGGCAGAAATGGCAGGGGGTGGAGATGAGAAAGAATTCCAGGCATGAATGGTGCAGTGGATAGAGTACCTGGCCTAGAGTCCAAAAGACTCATCTTTCTGAGTTCAAATCTGGCTTTCGACACATTGTAGCTGTTAGAAAGTTCAAGTTTGTTCTTTGGTATCCATTGCTCAGACATTTCATAGCTCTAACATTTTGTAGTTCTAGTATTAAGACTATGTGGTCTCTTATTGTATGTCATTTATTCGCAAGCAAAAGTTGTCAGCAAACATTTATTAAACATCTGCTTTGTATTTAGTTGTATAGCTGTGGGCAGGATTGATGGGTCCAAAGCAAGCTGAGTCAACTGAGCTGAGTATTCAAGGATGATAGGAAAATTATTTCTATGCTTACTCCACCCTTTGGAAAGTATAAACCATTCAGGATACCCACTACAACCACCACAGACCACCTAATGAGCCTCTGATTGAATTCAAGGTAGTTTGACTCTTGTGAATTACTATACTGAACTATCTTTTTTGTTCCAATGCTACTAATTTTAGAATTCAAATTATTCATGAAGAAGAAATCAATCTATCCTAAATGGATTTTATCACAACTAGCCACATGCCATGTTCTAGGAGCCTTACCTCTCTCAGGGAGAGGGATGCTCCTTCATTACCCCTTCCTCCTTCATTACCATTCCAAAGGGCTTAGCTGACCCATACATCCCATCAGTGTTTGGCCTTAGTGAATATGCAGTCAATCTCCTAGATGTGCTACTGCCATCTGTCCATCTGTATTGGTTTTTCTGTCTGCTATTCAGGTGGCAGGGTGGATAGAGAACTGGGTCTTCCATCAGGAAGATGAGTTCAAATTCAGACTCAGATACTTTCTAGCTGTGTGACCCTGGGCAAATAATTTAAACCCTGTTTGGTTCAGTTTCCCTGTATATAAAATGTTTTTTCCTAAATAAATAAATAATTTTTTTAAAATGCGGTTAATAATATCACCTATCTCCCAGGGTTGTTGTGAGGAAGCAGTGAGATAAGTATAAAGTGCTTAGCATGGTGCCTGGCATATAACAAAGTACATTTAAGTGTTAGTTAACTATTCCCAAAGGGCTATACAACTGTGATGCAGCTATTGATCCAGAAATACCACTGCTAGGTCTGTATACCAATGAGATTGTTAAATGCTTATCATAGCCCTTTTTATGGTGGCTAAAAAATGAGAAATCAAGGGGATACCCATCAATTGGGGAATGGCTGTGGTATATGATTGTGATGGGATATGATTGTGCTATAAGAAATGACAAGGAGGATGATTTCAGAAAACCTGGAAAGACTTATATGAACTGATGCATAGCAAAGTGACCAGAACCAGGAGATGGTTGTACACAATAACAACAATATTGTATGATGAAGAACTCCAAATAATTTAGCTATTCTCAGCAATACAATGACCCAGGATAATCCCAAAAGACTAATGATGAAACACAGTATCAGTCTCCAGAGAAAGAATTGATTTTGTCTAAATGCAGACTGAAGCTCACTATTTTTTACTTTTACTTTCATTCTATTTTAAAAATCTTCTTTTACAAAATAACTAAGGTAAAAATGTTTTACATGACTGAACATGTAGAACCTATATCAGATTGTTTAGTGTCTTAGGGAGGGGGTAGGTGAGAGGGAGGAATAGAAGTTGAGATCTGAAACTTTTTTTAAAATGTTAAAAATTGTTTTAACATTTAATTGGGGGGAAATAAAATATTATTATATTATATTAATATATTGTATAGGTAGCTAGGTGGTTCACTAGACCTAGAGTCGGGAAGACCTGAGTTCGAATATGACCTCAGACACTCAATAGCTATGCCGCTAATGTCAAGTCACTTAACCTCTAATTGCCTCAGTTTCCTCATCTGTAAAATGGGGGGGTGATAATAGCACCTACTTCTGAGTTGTTATGAGGTCCAAACGTGATACACAGTACCTTATACATATTAACCAGTTCATAAATGTTAGCTATTATTATTATAATCAAGGAGAGAATTTAGGCACTTGTAAATAATATCCCTCTGTGACCTCCCAGGTATTATTAGAGAATCATAGACTCATAGGATGTTAGCACTAAAAGAGACCTCTGGTTTAACCTCTGTCTGACTTCCTTATTTTGCTGAGACTGAGGCAAGTGAAATGATTTCCTTAAGGTCACACAGCTAATAAATGATAAACCAAGGATTTAAACCCAAGTCCACTACTTTTTTTTTTTTTACATATAAGGTATTTTATTTTTTCCGTTACATGTAAAGATAGTTCTCAACTTTTGCTTATACAAGCTTTACAATTTCAGATTTTTCTCCCTCCCTCCTCCCCTAGACAGCAGGTAATCTGATATAGGTTATATCTATATATCATATACATATACATATAGATAGATAGATAGATATACACACACACACACACACACACACACACATATATATATATATATATATACACATAATAACATTAATCTTTAACTCTACTGCCAAGATCACTGACTTTCTACTATAACTTGTTGCTTCCAGATGGAATGGCTCTGGTGTTGGCCATTGATTGCACTTCCTTATCTCCAGGCAGAAAGAAAGCATTTTTAAATTAGCAAAAATGAAGAAAGAATGCAGTCTACAGAAAAAATCTTCCTCTTCTCCTGGGAAAAGTTTGTGGACAAGAGAGGCTGCTCCTTTCACCCACTGAGAATAAGAACAATCTTATCAGTGGCTGGTCTGAAAATCAGTGACCCTGCATCTAAGTATAAGCAAGTTTTTAAATGACCTGCTTCTGAACACATGGGAAATCACATATCAACATTGAGCCCTTTGCCCATATTTACAAGGCATGCCATTCCCTCTGTAGTCTACTCTATATGGCCACTGTCTATAAAAAATCTGATTCCCGTCAAAACAAACCCTCGCTTCCTTCCATTGGGACTGAAGGTCATCTGAGTAGTTTATACTGTACTGTCTCCTTTTCTCCTTGACATTAATTCTGAATTTTCTGACAGTTCAGTCAACTCAGGATAGGAATGCAAGTTCTCAGACTCCACATTCAGTGTTCATTCCATAAGAGAAGCTGGTAGTGAAGAAGTGTTTTGTTTTATTTTTAATAATAATAGCTACTATTTCTATGGCATTTTAATGTTTACAAAGTCTTTTACATATATTATCTTTTCACTTGATTCTAACATCAACCCTATGAGGTAGGTTCTATTGTTATTCTTATTTTACATATGAGGAGACAGAGTAAGAAAAGTCACATAACTCGCCAATGGTCACACAGTCAATAAGTGTTTGAGGCAGGATTTGAACTCGGGGGTTTCTAGACTTCAGATCTAACACTCTTTCTACTCTACCATCTATCTGTCTCTGTTGCTGCTGAAGATATGTAACACTTCTAACACTCACCAAGATGTAAAAGGGAAAACAAAATACTGCATAAGGTCAATCTAAGCTTCTGAGAGGATCATGGGATGCTCTATTTGGAAGGAAACTTAGAGTTTATTGGGTTTAACTATCTCATTTTGTTAATACAAAAGATATTCAAATGATCCAACCATTCTGTAGAGCAATTTGGAACTATGCCCAAAAGACTATAGAACTGTGCATTCCCTTCGAACCAGCAATACCACTGCTAGATTTATATCCCAAAGATACCCCCCAAAAGAGAAAAAGACAAAATACAAAAACATTTATAGCAGCTCTTTTTGTGGTGGATAAGAACTGGAAACCAAAGGAATGCCCATCAATTGGTGAATGGCTAAACAAGTTGTGGTATATGATGATGATAGAATATTATCGTGCTATAAGAAATGACAAACAAGATGATTTCAAAAAGACCTGGAAAGACTTATATGAACAAATATGTAGTGAAGTGAGCAGAACTAAGAGAACATTGTGCACAGATGCAGCAATATTGTTTGATGAAGAACTGTGAATGACAACTATTCTCAACAATACAATAATCCAAGACAATCCCAAAGGACTATTGATGAAGCATACTATCCACCTCCAAAGAACTGATATTGATGGAACACAGACTGGAGCATGCTATTTTTCACTTTCTCTCATTTGTTTCTTTTATTCAAGTTTTCTTGTACAAAATGACAAATATGGTAATGTTTTACATAATCATAGATATGTAATCTATATCTGATTGCTCATTGCCTCAGGGAGGGGTAAGGGGAGGGAGGGAAGGAGGTTTAAAATTGGAACCCAAAACTATAAATAAAATGTTTATTGCTTTACAAAAACATATTCAACTTCAACATGTATTATTTGAACCCAGCTGATGGTTGACTTTCACTATTCCTTACCCTCTTCAGTTCCAGTGCCTATCTCCATTTCAGCTGCCACCCACAAGTACAGTCAAACCATGGATCTTTTTATTACAAGGAAAAGATCCACTTCCAAGATCTTAAAACTTAATGTTGGGAGCAGCTAGGTGGTGCAGTGGATAGAGCACCAGCCCTGGATTCAGGAGGACCTGAGTTCAAATCTGGCCTCAGACACTTAACACTTACAAGCTGTGTGACCCTGGGCAAGTCACTTAACCCCAATTGCCTCACACAAAACAAAACAAAAAAACCAATGTTGAGACTTCACCCTCCAACTATAGCTTACTTTACCCATCTGCTCTCAGTTCCCATAACTTACTCATTTATTATTTTTTGATGAATGCTGATTTTATTAAGAATAATTTCCCTCATTCATAGGGTTGTTGCACAGACCAAATCAACACAAGTTTATGTGGTTTGTTATTACTAATATGATAGTGAGAGATATACAGTTATATAAGGTTGTCCATACCTTCCAGGCACATAATAACATTGTAAACAGGAGGTGGAAATGATGGACACCAGACCTGTGGAACAATGCAGAAAACAAGTGCCCTCTGAAGGATGTAGTCAGTAAGTGCTGAGCAAGTTCATAAAAATAATTGTCTACTTTCAATGGGCATGGCCAGAGGAAGCTACCAAAAAAGAGGGTATGAGGTTGTTTTTGAATAGGTGGATTTGAAGTATAGGGAATTTCAGGGAGCAACATGAACAAAACTGGAGAGACTGGAAATGCAAAGCAAAGAAGCCTATTCAATTATAATGAAGGATTTTTGTAAAATCATTCAGAAATAAATTTAAATTATATGCAAAAATCGTAAAGAACCTGGACTTTGTATTAAATGGCATACTGGGTGGTGGATGGGAAAACAGGTAACATCTCATTGGGCCACTAGATGACATAGTGGATAGAGTGCCTTGCCTGGAGTTGGACTCCTCTTTCTGCATTCAAATCTGGTTTCATACACTTACTAGTTGTGTGGCCCTGGGCAAATCACTTAACCCTCTTGCCTCATCTATAAAATTCACTAGAGAAAGAAATGGTAAACCACTCCCATATTTCTGCCAAGAAAACCCCAAGTGGGGTCATGAAGAGGCAGATGCCTGAAAACAACAACCACCAAAAAATGTCATCACATTTGATGCTTTTCAAAATCTCTTTTGTATTCATCCCTCCTTTCCACTCCCATTGCAAAGAGATCATTTCCAGAATGGTATGGATTTCACATCCCACGGCCTAATTCTTAAAATGTTAAATTCCTCATGGCATTCTCCTGCTTAGAAACTTTGAATAGTTTCCATGTACCTACAGAATAAAGGCACAAATCCTACCACTGATGTTTAAAGCCTCTACCACTTAACCCCAGACTAGCTCCCTTAATTCTCCAGGTTTTCACTATAAATGTCCTCCCAACTTGACCTATGTATTTGCTAACCTCGGAATACACCTTGATAATTTCTTCCTTAGTGCTTTTTGCTCGTTGCTGTTCCTTCAGGTTAGAATGCACCCTTCCATCCTTTCCATCTTTCCAAACCTAAGTCTTTGTCAAGAGTCCACATCAAGTCTCTTCTGCTATATCTTTCAGGGTTTTCTCCCCCCCATTTATCTCTGATATTTTTTCTGTCTATACTTGTTATTTGACATAAATTTAAAGCATTTGTTACTTGGTAATGGTATCAATTTTTTGATGTGGTTGAAAGCTCCACGATTGCAAGAAATATGTATTCTCATTCTTTCATGTACCACATAGTATCTATCACAATGATGAGTATAATATGTAATGAAAGGAATAGAAAATCTTAAGTCAGAGCAACTGGATTTTATGATCTAATTCTAACACTAATTGCATGAGAAGGGGTATAATCTATTTGTGCTTTCTGAACCTCAGTTTCCTTATTTTTACATTGGAGATAATCATTATCATACTGTTGAACTCAGAGAGTGGTTTTGAAGAAAGTAATTAAAAGTATGAGATAATATTTTAGAATTTGTTTAATAATTTTTGTTGAATAAGTGAATGATTAAAATTATCATAGAATCTTAGCTAAATGGGACCTCAGGTAGTATTAAGTGCAACCTATATTTGACCAAGAATCCTCTCTACAAAATTCCATACAAATTTTTAATCATCCTCTAAAAGTTAAGACCTTTAAAAGTGAGAAATGCATTACCTACCAAGATAGTCCATTCTACTTTTGCACATTTCTAATTCTTAATGAAGTTTTCTTTGAATGGAATTGACAATTTTTTACAAAATTCTAATTCTAAAATTCATAGAATTTCTACAAATTCTATCTATCACTTCTTGTTCTTCCCTCTGAGATCAAATAAAACAAGTCTAATCCTTCTTCATGGTAGTTCTCTAATAACATGATAATTTCTATTATCATGTAATTATATATATCTTTGCAAACTTTAAAGCACTATTTAAATGTCGTTGCTGTTGTGATGACAATGGTCATGGTCATGGTGGCAGGAATAATCATTTAAATTTCTTAAACTATGTAGCACATTGGAAGGAGCTTTAGATTTAAATCCCATTCATGCTATTTGCTACCTTTGATATTGTGCAACATACTTTATCTTTTTGGCCCTCAATTTTCACACCTATAAAATTAGAAAGTTAAAGGAAACTCTTCTAATTATAGACAGTTTTTGATTGCTATTTTGGCATCCAAGTTGTCTATCCTTCCCAATATTGTGGCACTTGATTAAATGTCTTCCTCCAAGTTTTTGATAAGATCAGAACCAAGGACAGAGGCTTGATTCACTCTACTATAGGCTCCCCTATAGGACACATATGTTAATTATAATGCTTTATGTTTTATTATACAACCAGTCTTTTAAAAATATTAACATTCTTTTCTTCATAAATTTTCAGTTCCATATACTCTCCCTTCTTCCCACCTGTCCTCCACCCAATGAAAAGGCAAATGGCATATCAATTATACATGTGAAATCAAGTAAAACACTTCCTTATTAGCCACATGACAAAAAAGCCAAAAAAATTAAAAATCTTATACTTCAATTTATAATTATAATTCATCAATTCTCTCTATAGAGGTGTGTACCATTTTTCATCATGAATCCTTTGGAATTATTTTGGATCATTGTATTGATCTGAGTAGTCAAGTCTTTCATAGTTGATCATCCATTACAACATTGCTGTTACTGTGCACAATAATATCCTCATATTTCTCATTTTATTTGCATCAGTTCATGGAGGTCTTGCCATGTTGCTTTTTTCTGAAACCACTCCCATTATCATTTCTTATATAGCATACTAGTACTCCATCACAATCATATGCCACAACTTGTTTATTCATTCTTCAATTGATGAGTATCTGTTCAATTTCCAATTCTTTGCCCCCACAAAAAGAACTGCTATAAGTAACTTTGTACATATAGGTTTTCCTTTTTGTTTTATCTCTTTGGGTTACAGACCTAGTAGTGGTATTGCTGGACCAAAAGTTATGCACAGTTTTTTAGCTTTTGGGGCATAGTTCTAGATTGTTGTCCAGAATGATTGGACCAATTCACTACTGCAACAACAGTTTATTAATGTATCTATTTGGGGAGCGGCTAGGTGGCTCAGTGGATAAAGCACCGGCCCTGGATTCAGGAGTACCTGAGTTCAAATCCGGCCTCAGACACTTGACACTTACCAGCTGTGTGAACCTGGGCAAGTCACTTAACCCCCATTGCCCCGCAAAAAAATCAAAAACAAACAAACAAACAAAAAACATTAATGTATCTATTTTCCCTCGTTCCCTTCAGCATTTGCCATTTTTATTTTGCCTTTCTTTAATCAATAATTATTTAGAGTATTTTTCATATGACTATAGATAGCTTTAGTTTATTCTTCTGAATATTGCCTGTTTATATGCTTTGAGCAATGAGGTAATGGATCTTATTTTTATGAATATGTCTCAGTTCCCTTTATATTTAAGAAATAAGGACTTTATCAAAGAAATGTCCTATAAATTTCTTTGACATTACTTCATTGCATCAAAGGCCTTTTTTTTTTTAGCAAAATGTAGTTTCTTTGATTATCTCTTTTAATTAGGTCTATTTTTGCTCTTGCTTTGTCTGAGATCATGATTGCTACTCCTACTTTTTTTTGTAATATTCCTGGGAGTTTTCATTTGGAGATCCCTTATGGAAGGTGATTAGTGGATTCTTTCAATTTCTATATTATTTTCTGAGTCAAAGATATTGGGGCTATTTTAAAATAGAATGCCTAGGCTCTTTTTTTATCATGGCTTTGAGGTAGTGCTATAATTCTCAAATATTTCTCCTCAATCTATTTTCCAGGAAGCTTTGGATGTTGGAGCTTTGACTTTATTTTCTTCTTCTGAGGGTGTATTCTGGTCTACTTCACCCCCAAAAAAGCTGTCTATTGTCTACTATTTTCTTTGCCTCTTTATCTCAACCCAGAAGCAGATGTCTGATTGAAATCTGATTCTCTATGGTTGGAATCTTGGTGTGCCTGTGCCCCTACCCCACTGGGCTGCCACCACTTGATTTGACCCACTGGTTCAGAAACAGGGAGCTTTGCCCCACCTCTATCAGAGACTGCAGCCACTTCACCCTAGGCAACTGCTGAACCCTCTCACTGGTCTGTAAGCTGAGCCTCAGAAGAAGTCATTGGTGCTGAATACTTTAAGGTGCTGGAAGCACTGTCTATTTCTGGCTGGGTTCCGGCCCATGCACTGAACTCCTCTCTGACTGATCAGCAGGTGATCCCCTTTGCCATCTTTGGCTGGAAAATAATCTCGCTCTGTTCTCATGTGAGTTAGGCTGCTCTGGGGTTTTTTAATGGCATTATTTGGGAGTGAGTGGACAGGTTTATCTGGAGCTTCCAGGAGTCACAGCCTCCCCTCCTCCATCTTGGCTCCACCCTCTCTTTGGAGAATTCTTAAGCAGCCTTTCATCAGTATGCCCAGTCTGTGCTTGGCTCCCAAAGCAAACACAGCCATTAGCTATTCCCTTGCCACTAGATTGTAAGCTCATGAGTGCAAGGACTGTCTTTTGTCTCTTTTTGTGTCTCCAGCACTTAGGATTGTACCTGGTATATAGTAGGTGCTTAATAAATGTTTATTGAATTAAATTGAATGTCCATGAGGAATCTAATATCTTCCAACCTTTTCAATTCACAAGATCATCTTCTAGTTAAGATGAAGGGGAGGGAAGAAGAGGCTGAGTCTACCCCAAACCCCAAGACATTCCTTCTTAGAGGCTTGCCTGGGCTGCTGCTAGGATACTGTACTTTAAAATATTATATCTTGTCAAGAAATCACTCAAATTCTATCATACGAAATTGGGAACGTGGTTCAATGAAAAGTGGGCTAGAGTTGAATTAAAGAGAACCTGAGGTTCAAATTCTGCTTTGATATTTAACTAGCTGTGTGCCTGCTAGCAAGTCATTTAATCTCACAGCTTCATTGTAGTCATCTCAAGGGGGAGGAGGAGGGAAAGAAAAAAGAAAATCATGAAACTTACATGATAATTTCATTTTATATGTGAAAGAATAGCAAGTTGTGCATAGTCAATTTGCAGTTTCATGTCCAGTAATCTTTTTATTGTAATGTTATAGGAATGCTTGATTTATTACAAAAATAAAAAGAAAAGAAAATGAAGATAATATTTTTTTAAAAAGAAAAATGGGAATAATACCTGGAGTATCATAGGCTTGTTGTGAGGTTTAAATGAGATAATGTGTTTAAATCCATTTGTAAACCTTTAAAATGCTATTTAAGGTCAGTGAGTTTGCTTTAAAAATTCATAGTAGGCTTGTATATGTGCTCAAGAATATACCTCTAAACTAATTAACAGTTCCTTAATATAGTGTGTGTGTGGGGGGGGAAAGTATCATATTGGCTTAAACCCAGCTCAGTCACCCTGACAAACATATGGAATTTGAAATCAAATCCCCAACTTCAGATGAGCACTTAATAATATCAGTTGTTGACCCAGGAAAAATAAATTGTTGATAGGTTTCCTAAAATAGTATTGTGGGGGCAGTTAGGTGGCTCAGTAGATAGAGCACTGGCCCTGGATTCAGGAGGACTTGAGTTCAAATCTGATCTCAGATGCTTGACACTTACTAGCTGTGTGACACTGGGCAAGTCACTTAACCCTTATTGCCCTGCCCAAAAAAAAAAAAAAGATGTGAACTCATTAGGAAAGAGAATTCTCAGCTAGGAAATTCTTTCCACTGATTTTTATCATCATCAGTTTGGCAATTGTGAATTGTACCCCCCCCCCAAATAAGTAATAAGTGAAAGGAAGTCTGCTCTAGTGGATAGAATGCTGGATTTGAAGTCAAGAAGGACTGATTCTGACACCTATTAGCTGCATGACCATGGGTAAGTCCATTAACCTCTCTGAGGCTTAGACAATATGCTTAGATTATAAGTAACTGATAGATTTCCACGTGCCCCAGTGAAAAGACTAACACACTGAGGAAAGTACAAGTGTGAAAATTGACATAAAAAGTAGTAAGTAGATGGAGCATACAATATGGAGGCTTTTCACAATCGTTGTGGCACATTCAGTTCATGTTAGTTCGTGCAAATACGGGGACATTCTATATGTGATTTGGTTTTGAAGATAATAAGTATCATCATGGTACAGAATTGATAAGATTAGAGTTTCTTTGAAACTACTTCAATTTATGAAATTATAGATTAGGGATGAATGGTTGCCAAAGCAAATGAAGTGTCATATAATTAACAAAGGAAAAGATTTGGCAAATTCAGCTAATGATTGGATGATAACTATAACAGTTAAATTAATATAAACTGTGCTATGAAATCCCACATAACTTTGGGTAGTCATGCTTATGCAAATTCTGGGTATTTGACTAGTTATATAAGGATCGCAGAATGAATCAACCTGTTCATTTCATAGCATCATAGATTTAGAGCTGGAAGAGATCTCAGTTATTATATGAAGGGTTTTTTTTGGGGGGGGAAATGACAATGAAAATCATAGACAAATTAAGACATTCTTAAGATAGATGCTTATAATTGGTTGAGGGTTGGGTTTTTTTAAGCATAGCTTGTAAATGTTTTGTTTGTGATGTGATGTAGCTATGGAATATATTTTTTTTAATCCAGTTTTTTTTCAACAAACAAAAACCTCTCTTCTCCCCCTCTCCCACCAAGGGGAAGAAAAAATAAAAATGAAATTCATAACAAATATGTGTAGTTAAGCAAAATAAATACCCATATTGATTTTAGGGTACAAAATATAAGTATATAAAACACATAATGTATATTTATGCAAATGCTATATATAACATTTATATACATTATATAATACATGCATACATGTAATGTGTTTTATATAACATTTGTATATACATATAGGTATGTATATCTATACCTACATATGTATGCTCCCTGAATCCATTAATTTTCAGTCAAGAGGTGGATATAATGCTTTGTCATTTGTTCTCTGGAATTGTGGTTGATCGTTGTATTGCTCAAATTTCTTAAGTCTTTAAAAGATGTTGGTCTTTGGGGAAGCTAGGTGGCATAATGGATAAAGTACTAGCCTGGGAGTCAGAAGTATCTGAGTTCAAATCTGACCTCAGACACTTACTAGCTATGTAACCCTGGGCAATCCACAATTGTTTCCCCCCAAAAAGATGTTGTATACAATTTGTTCTCCTGGTTTTGACCACTTAATTCTGCATCAGTTTATCCAAGCCTTCCAAGCCTTTCTCTGAAACCAGTCCTGTCATTTCTTTTAGCAAATTGCATCCCATAATTAATACATCACATATTGTTTACTCATTCCCCAATTGATGGGCACCTCCTTAGTTTCCAGTTCTTTGTCCCTACAAAAAAGAGCTGCTATAAATATTTTTGTACATTTATGCCCTTTTCCTCTTTCTTTGATTTCCTTGGGAAACAGTACTAGTGAAGGTATTGCTATGTCAAAGGGTATTCAGTTTAGTTGCTTTTGTGGCACAGTCCCAACTTACATCTTAGGTCCAGAGGCAGTGCATTCATAACCCTCTTTTCCCATGGACATTTTTAGAAGCATGCACCAGCATATGTGATACCTGAGTAAAAAGGTAAAGAGTTTGGGTTTTCAGGATTAAAGGAAGCTTCACACTACTCATGTACCATGAAATCACTTCCATATTTTGAAGGGTACAAGGAGAGTCCAGTAATGAGAGAGTTACACTGGCATAATGGAAGTTATCTCCATGCCTCTGAAACTATAAATGCACTTATGTAGATAGAACAAAAGCTGCGAAAATAAGGGAAAGAGCATGCCTACTATCATCCTGGCCCTGTGAAGGAGGGGTATATTTCTGAAGAAGTTCAAAAATGATCACATTTTGCAAGAAGTAGGGAGAGAAGACAAGACTCTTTTGGGATTCCTTCTCCTACAATCTAAACTATGGAATTGGATTCAGGATGTAATACAGTCTTGTTGTGACCATTTATAAGCAGGTCACATCGGGGTGTGGAAGACTCTCCATCTGGTCACCTGGAGGGAGGCAAGGCAAGACAATTAAATATGCAGACAGCACAAAGGTGAGAAGGATAGTTAATATGGTGGGTGTAGAATCAGGATTCAAAAGGATATTTCAAATGATTTTCCTAAAACTCACATCTGATTGCCTCTGCCTCTTTCTCCCCAACCCCTCCAGTGGGGCCCTATTACTTTTGGGATCAAATATAAAATTTTATTTCACATTTAACTCGCAACCTACTCTAGCCTTCCTTTCCCCTCATGCTTTCCCCCCATGCATTCTATGATTCAGTGACAGTGGCCTAATAATTGTTCCTTCCAAAGGACGCTGCATCTCTTAATCAGATGCATTTGCAGTGGCTGTCCCCCATGCCTGACATTGTTGCCTTCCTCTTCACTGACTCTTAGAAACCCTGTCTTCTTTTAAGAGTGAGTTCAAATCCTGCCTTCTACAGGAGACCTTTCCTGGTCTCTCTTCACCACCCCTCCCCCAAGTGAGAGAACTATCTATTTAAATTGTATATATTTTTCTGTACATAGTCATTTTCATAACATCTCCCACATTGGAATGTCAGCTCGTTGAGAGCACGGACACTGCTTGTCACTTTTTTTTTTTGTATCTCCAGCACTTAGCACAGTGCTTGGAACTTAGTTAATGTTCAGTAGATTTCATTGACTGACTGCTTATCTGAACATTACCAGTTGAGTTCATTTACAATTTACAAGTGCAGGAGAAGGATATCTGGTGACAGGCATATGTGACAGTATGCACATTTTTCAACCAATCAATTCAGAACTGGAGGCAGTAAAAAGATTATAATAACAATCAGGTTACAGTACATTGGAAGAAATAGGGCAACTATAGTGATATATTATTTTTCAAATGTGAAGACAAGGTACCTCTTTCCTGCAGAATATCAGATGGAACACTCTGTATTTTAGTGAGGGAAGTAAAGAGGGAATTAAAAAGAAGAAATAGATAACATTTTGGATTTTATGAACAGGTTGCTCATAAATAATCCATTTCAAAAATCTTCACTGAATTTTATTAGATTTCTGCACTGCCAAGTTTTCTAGGCATTGACCACATAGCGTTAAAATATTTCCTGGCCAAATACCCACATGGATTATGAGGCTGGATCAGAATTAAGCTGTTCATCAGCTCCAAGCCAGACCACATTAGGATCTGTGCTTTTATTTTATAACCATTGGATGTCACACCTGAACCTCTGCGAGTAAAACTAAATCCATCTTCCCTCTAGAAACAGAACCTTCCACCCTACCAGGCTTCCAGGCTTAGAAACTTCAAGTTGTTTCTGAGGACTTCCTCTCCATTACCCCTCTTATTTAATTTATTACCAAGTTCTGCTATCTCTACATTAGAGTTGTTTCTCATAGTCATTACTTCCCCTTTCTTACTACTGTCGCTACCTTTATGCACAGCCTTATAATCACAGGTCCATATCAATAGCTATCTCCTAGTGGAGTTGCCCAGTCTCCAGGCTTGCTTCCTTGAAATCAATCTTGTGCACTATTACCTAAGGATTTTCTTTTCTTCTCCCCTAGACCTATTATTTCTTCTGTGTGGAGAACTTGGGTATTGAAACATTTTCCACTGATGATCCAACTCATCTGAAACTTGTAGCAGATAGAAGGTTTCCTAAGGCACTGGAGGTTAAGTGACTTGATTCGGACTGATACAGCTAGTATGTGTCAGAGATGGGACTTGATTTGGGTAAGCGTTCCTGATTTTAAGGCCAGTTTTCTACCAGCAAGTTGCCTCTTCCCTAAAGCATTGCATTTACTAAGTCACCTTCCACCTTCTAATGGAAAGCCTCATGTTTCCTTATTGACTTAAGGATAAATCTCAAAGTTCTCAGAATGATGCTCAAGGGCATTTCTTCTGGCCATACTTCTGCTTATTCTACCTGACTGTTAGTACCTGTGGGGACCTTGTCCTGCTTGGCTCTGACCCAAAAGCTAGTGTCTGAAAAGAGAGATTTGAGGAGTGGATATCTGGCTTTGCTCCTTTTCAGTATTTCCTTCAAGGAGAGAGGGAGGGTGGAGAATCCTAAAGAGATTGTGGCTAGGGTGACATTCATCTTGGTAAATACTAACACTACACAGAATAGAAAAGATAGAAGGTAGACAAATATATATGGTTGGTTCATCCGTCCATCTGTTGACTGTTGGCTGCTTTCACTCCCTCTTCCTATGCCATATATGTGCACATATACATAGATATGTAAACACATGCTCATACAACAAACACACATGCATCGGGGTTGTGTACATGTGTCTTTAAACATGCCTACATGCATCACCATGAGGAAATATATATTATGTATATACACATGCACATACAAATATATACACAATACACATTCCATATGTTATGTGTGTATATGTGTATGTATATTTTGTACACACATGTATGCATGTAAACTTGATATTTGTTACATGCACTTTTATATGTACTTGTTGGCTCCCCCATTAATGAGTCAATAAACACTTATTAAGCACCTACTATGTGCCAGGCACTATACTAAGTACTGGAAGTACAAAAAGAGGTAAAAAACAACCATTTCCCTCAAGGAGATCACAATTTAATGTGGGAGAAAAGAAAACTAATATGTACAAACAATCTACATACAGGGAAATTAGGGAATAATTACGAGAGGGAAGGCAATAGAATTAAGAGTGGCTGGGAGAGGCATCCTGTAGAAGACAGGATTTTAGTTGTGACTTGAAAGAAACCAGAAAAGCCAGTAGGTAAAAATTAAAAGGGAGAGAATTCCAGGTGTGAGGGACAAATGGAAAAAAAGCCTGAAATCCAAGAGATGGAGTATTTTGTTTGAGGAACAGCAAGGGGATCAGTGTCACTGAATCAAAGATTATGTGGCAAAGAGTAAGGTATAAGAAGACTCAAAAGACGGAAAAGGGGAAGAGGTGTTAAAGGGCTTTAAATGCCAGCCGAGTTTCCATTTGATCCTGAAGTCATTGGAGTTTGAGTAGAGGGAGTTATTTGGACTCAGTGACCCATTGTTCTCAGTCCTGCTTGTAAATCGGTGTTGGGAGAGGCTCTATTTGGGAAGATGTCATCCAGTCTGCAGCTTTTGTATTACCTGGTACTGTCAGGTACCTGAGATGATTGTGCCCCACCTGATAAACAATTCATGTATAGGAAATTGGGAGGAAATCTGAGATGGAGTGACCCATCCTCTTTTGTTGACATGGACTTATCTGAATTGTCTCTATCCCAAAGTTATCAATAAAAGCTGGCTTCAACCTGAATCTTTGCTGAGCTCCAGTGATCAGCTTATCACAGTATTGCTACCTTGACATATTTTAATAAACTCTTTTAATTCTCTTTGTTCTAAATTTTGTCTTATTGATCAGGGAAAGAGCCTGAACAAAGAATTTTCCTTTTAATAGGGTGATATGATCAGACCTATACCTTAGGAAAATCACTTTGGAAGCTGAATGGAGGATGGAGAAGAGTGGGGAGAGATGAGACAGGTACACTCACCAGTAGGCTATTACAATAGAGAAAGGGTATGTGGGGTCTAATTCAAGAAAGCTATTCTAGCCCATGAATAAAATACCATTATTTAGAGGAAAGAAATGAAAGGAAAAATGTTTCAGCACTGTTTTTAGATATTGTTAGCTGATTAAAAATTGGCCTTGATAATCCTCAAAATTTATACATTCACATAATGTTAAAAGAATAGGAGGGCAGCTAGGTGGCACAGAGCATAAAGCAGCAGCCCTGGTTTCAGGAGGACCTGAGTTCAAATCTGCCCTCAGACACTTGACAGGTACTAGTTGTGTGACCCTGGGCAAGTCACTTTACCCTCATTACCCCACCACCACCCCCCCGCAAAAAACAAACAAACAAACAAACAAAAAGAATAGGAAAGAGAGGAATTAGCACCTGAAAATTTTTAAATTAAATTTTCCTGAGAAACTTTTTCCTGGCCTGCTATTATTAATGAGCTGTTTTGACAGGCAGAATCAATCTGGATTTTAAGAAACCAAAGCCTTTATGGAAAATTATCTGAATGGCAGTGGCTAGCAGAATCTCAATAGGTATTTGTACAAATTCCATCATGGATACATAGATGCATGTGCATTGTAATGCACTCTGGGGGTCTTTTCTAAAGAATACAGACTTCAGAAATTTATAATGAAATAAAATCATATAGTATCTTAAGTCTTTTTTTTTTCCAGGCAATGAAAGTTAAGTGACTTGCCCAGGGTCACACAGCTCATGTCAAATGTCTGAGGTTGGCTTTGCACTCGGGTCCTCCTGAATCCAGGGCTGGTGCTTTATCCACTGATCTACCCAGCTGCCCCTAGTATCTTAAGTCTTACATAGGACTTTATGTATATTACCTTGTTTAATCCTTAACAATCCTATGAGGCTGCTATTATTATAGCAATAGAGGCCCAGAAAGAGTGTCAAGTCAATCTTGACACCAAGTCCAGGGTTCTATGTCCCAAGCTTATGTCCCTACATCCCTAGCTTCTTAAACTGTGGGTTTGAGGGTGGTGTAACTGAATGTGCATGGGGGGGGTAGTGAAAAATTTGACAACAGTAAAAGGTTATGGGGAAGTTATGTGTGACCCTGGGCAAATCACTTAACCCTCATTGCCCTGAGCAAAAAAAAGAAAAAGTAAAGGTTATGTAGTCCTATTTTATATGTCTATATACCCAGGGTTGTGTAAAAATTTCTCAGGTGAAAAGGGGTCATGAGTGGAAAAAGTTTATGAAGCCCTTGGGCAGTCTGGTAAAGCCTATGGAATAATGTGTTTGTTTTCAGTTCATAATAGAAAGCAAACTAAATTTTAGTTCAGAGGTTAGTAACAATAAAACGTCATCATTTTTCTTATCTAAATTCATAGATCCCTTAATATGTATCCACAGACTCCTAAAGGGTCTGTGGACCTCATTATAAGAATTCCTGACCTAAGCCATGCCCACTCTCAAGCAGGTGCCCCAAGGCCTGGGGATTGTTGTCTATCCTTCATTCTCAAAAAGTGTCAATGACATCAGAGGGTGATGTTTTGACTTGCATATGAATTACAATTTAAGTGAGGCAGAGCTGCACAGAGTTGTCAGCCTGGCTCTCTCCTCCTGTCACCAAAGTGCTGTTGGTGACAGCCCAGGATGCAGTGAGTGACATCGAATTTGGGGGTAGGGTAGAGTAGAAGAGGGTTTTTGAGAAAAGCTTGCTGAGATCCAGAAAACCAAGGAATGAACCTAGCATAATAAGGGAGAATTCAATGTAATGCATCTTTAGCACCATATAGGAAGTAGCAGACAATAGCTCATGAATATGCAAAGTTTGACTTGAAGATTTAGGGAAAGTAAGCTGCTGCATGGGCCATTTTTTCAAGAAAGTAAGCAGGGCATTTGTCTTGGTTTGCAGGTTAATTTTCCCTCACCATCAAATTAAAACAGCCTCAGGGTTTTCTCAAAAAGACGACCATCTTGGTCTATTGAGTCTGACAAACCGCCCTGTGCCATGCCTTATTGGTCCTCTGGGCTTTCTAAAAGCCTCAGCTTTGCTATTCTGCTCAGACAATGCTCTACATTAACTAAGATTAAGCCTTAAATCTTGGGGGAAAAAAGGTTAATGAAGCTCTGCTCTCTCTTCCCCTGAGTGCACTGATAAGATTCTAAACACCACTTTTTTTCCTGCATCAAAAATAATGGGTATTTCTTTGAACAGCACCTTTCCAACAATAGCATGCAAATGGAATAAATGGCAAACCTTTTATCGAAATTATTTATTTGTGTCATCTTTTGTGCCCAAAAAAGGAATGGCCTTTGTCCTTTTGAGCATACAAATCATATGAATTAATAACAGGGAAAAAGTTGGTGGTTTTCAGGTTGTGGCTTCTTTTTTAAAGTGAAGTCAAAACCAGAAATGCTTAAGTGACAGACAAGAGAATACTGAAAAGAAGAATGAAGGTGGGGAGGAGGGGAAGGTATCTACGTTGTCATCTTGGGATTTAAAATATTGGAGGAGAAATTTTAACCCAAAGCTAGCAATTTAAACCACAGGCAGGGAATAGAATTCCATTTCTCATGCCAGTGGATTTACACACATCTTTATCCTGAATGTTCTAATGATTTTGGGAGAAGTGGGTTTAAGTGATAGTGCTTGGGGAAGGGGGTGTTACAAAGGGAAAAGGAAGGCTGTGGGCAGTGGAATATTCAGAAACTCAAGAGAAAATAGGTGTTTTGTGTTCCCAGTCTGTCTTCAGGAGCCCATGCACATTTCCAAAAGGCCAGGCCTTCCAATTTCAAGTCCATTCCAAGTATCTTATTCCAACTGCCCGAAACAATCTTTTTAGCCCAGACCTGTGACTTTATTAGAATAAGAAAATATTGGTAGAATGCTGATCAGCACCTCTTCAATCAATTTATAACCTTAAAGACCGGCCATGATCATTGGGAAGTGACTTGACTTGGTCAGGGTCACACAATCGGTATCTCTCAGAGGGGGAATTTCAATCCAAATCTTCTCACTATGTGGCAGGCTCTTTGTCCGCTACTCCATGCTACCTCCTAAACCATTTAATTTTTGAGGCATCCCTCTAAGGGAAGAAAAGGAATGTTTGTTGTCATCCAGAGAAATGATGGTTCTGTTAGCAAAATTCTCCCATGTGTGCAGTAACATCTAGATGGATTCTGTAGACCCTATATATTTTCTATAAAGATTTTTCTTATGACATGGTTCAGTGCCCTTGCCCTCTGATTAGCCTGCCCCTCATTCTGTCTTTGTCTTTTGACCCCTGTGCTGACATTTGATTTAAAATAATCATGATAACTGGAATTTCTATAGTACAAAATTTCATATGCATTATTTCATTTGGTACTCACAACAATTCTGTTGGGTGGGTGCTATCATTATAATTGCATTTTACAGATAAGGAAACTGAGGTTTACAAAGGTTAACTATCCTGTCCTGAAACAGAGCTAGTAAGTGTCAGAGTCAGAAAGACATGGAATTTAATCCTGACTCAAAGCCTAGTGTTCTACCCATTATTCCAGGCACTTCTAACCTTACCTGGTGCTATCAACCCTTCAATATTTCCTGAGAAGCATGTGTTATTTCCATTCTCTGGTGGAAATGGTTTTGTTTCAGACTTAGTTAAAGTCACAAAAATAACATCTATTCATTATAAGAACAATAAAAACAATAATGACTACATTTTAAGGCCTCAACGATTCAGATTTTGTCAATGGTGGGTATTTCCTATGTTGATGAAGACTGAAACTATAGTTTTTATGCTTTAGTTTTCATGAATTACTGTGACCCCAGAAGCATGATTCTATGTTCAATGTTTTGTTGATGAACCCCCCCACTCTTAGCTAAGCCAGGCACTGGGCAACTGAAGTACAGTGGTGGGCCAATATATATTGAGCCCTTAGAACATCACAGAGCATTGGCACATAGTTCTGAGGATCCTGGGGTTACTTTCAGATAAGGATGAATCCCACATTTCAAAAGCACTGAAGTGCTTACTACATGTCAAACAATGTGAGAGAAGCTGAAGATACCAAGACAAAAATGAAAACAATGTAGGACATTTACTATATTCATGGATGAGTCTTAACAGTTTATAAAATACTTTCATATATATACACTATCTCACCTGACATTTAAAGGAAACCTCTGTGGTAGGCAAAATGGTTGTAATTATCTTTCAGTTACAGATATGAAAACTGAAGGTCATAGAAATAAAGTGATCTGAGATTCTATATCTACTTAATCATATATCCTTATAACTATTATTAGAAACTAACTAAACTTTCTTCTACACTGATCTTTCTATGAATGACAAAGTCTTCTTGTCTGCCTTTTCTTCACCATAACAAGTTATTAACTTCTTTAGTCATTTTCAGTCTTGTCCAAGTCTCTGTAACCCCATTTATATATATATATATATGTATATATATATATATACATATATATATATATTGCAGAGGTACTAGAGTAGTTTGCCATTTCCTTCTCCAGTTTATTTTACAGATGAGGAAACTGAGACAAAGAGGGTGAAGTGACTTGCCCTGGGTCACGTAGCTAATAAGTGTTTGAAGCCAGATTTGGACTCGGAAAGATGAATCTTCTTCACTCCAGGACCAATGCTCTATGCACTATGGTACCACCTAGCTGTTTTTGCATTTGGCTCTTGTCACCTCACACTAAATCTGGTACTCTATAATTGTTTTAGCAAGTCTAGAAATTTAATTCCATATCAAGAGCATTTGTGTGGATTGTAGACCACTCCCTTATATTCCTTTGAGTAAATTAATTCAATGGGCATTTATGAAGGACAAATGGCAAATATAAATAAAGGAAATAGGAATGCAGTCCAAGCTTTGGAGGAATATGGGGTTTGAGCCCTGAGGTCTCTCATCAGCTTTCTACAAGATCAGTTGATTTTCTGTCAGTGATACTCCTTGAGCAACATGATTCTATTATAGCCTTTGATTCTATGACATTGTTAATAAAGAGGATGTTAGGGGTTCCTTTGTTTTACCTTGGGTCATGTCATTATGTGACCTTTGCTTGTTCAATCTCATTGTACTGTAGTGATCTTGCAAATAAGGCAGACATTTATTGCACATCTTCCTACATAGGGCATGTGATTTCAGGACATATGCTGTGTATTTTCAATGAAGGAAACTCAGAGAAGAAAATGCCCTCTCCCAATGCAGTATGACACCTAGAGTGTTGTCACTCTTAGATCACTAAGCAGTGAAGTGACCTGCCCAGTCACCCTGTTTCAAAGGAGGGATGTCAGCCTACATACAGTCTTTTTGGCTCCAACACCAATGATCTCTCTCTTCTGCCATGTTGCCTCTCTTCATTGGCACATAATTGTTCTCATTTGATCACTTCATTTTATTTCATAGGGTCAGAATCTCAAAGTTGGAGGGGAACTCAGGAGCTCTCTAGTCCAATCCATGTGTTGATAAGAATCACTTCTATAAAATAACTTTTGAGTAATCACTCAACTTTCACTGAAAACCTCTTAGTGAGGGGGCATTCACTCCTACCCAAGGAATGTCTTACATTTTCACCTCTATATAGGAAATGTATTTTTATCTTCAGCATCTTTTTACACATCCTTTTCTCTCTACTCAATCTCTACCACAATTTAGGCTTTTCTTACTTCTCACCAGAATTATTTATTTTAACAGCCTTCTAATTCTTCTCCCTGCCTTGAATCTCTCCCCTCTCCAATCCCCCTTCCATTCAGCCATCAAGGTGATTTTTGAAAGGGTAAATATGATCATGTGACTTCCCTGTTCAATAAATTCTACTGGCTCACTATTATATTCAGGATGAAATATAAAGTCCTCGGTTTGATATTTAAACTGTGTGACCTGATCCCTTATTACTTTTCTGGTCTTTTCCCACTTTATTCCTCTCCACACACATTATAGTCCATCCCACAGAGGACACTCATACTCTCCCACTTGTTATTCAAATACACACGGTTCACTTTTCATTTCTGTGCTTTTGCACTGGCTGCCCCCCGCCCCAATACCTGGAATGAAAGTGCTGCCTCTTCATCTCTACCTCATAGAATCCCTACCTTCCTTCCTTCAAAACTTGGCTCAAACACCACGTTTGACAGGAGTCTTTTGCTTATCCCAACCATGTGCTACCACCTTCCCTTCCCTCACCTTATTACCATTCATTTTTTCTTTGTGTCTCATATTTCCCTAATTATTTATATTTTAATTTTTTACATTTGCAATTGTTCCTACAATTATGAATGGTTTTTTTGAGAGTAGTAATTGTTCTTGACTTTCCTTGGTATTCCCAATGTTCGTTATAGCGTCTAGGATATAGTAAGTGCTTAATAAATAAATGCTTCTTGATTGTTTAGTTAGATATAAAGTATTTTTCCCTTATATGAATCAAAAACTTGTCTCTTTGCAATTTCAATCAATTCTTTCTCTTATTCCCTCTGGTCTAAAGCAAAACAAGTTTAATCCCTCTTCTAAGTGACAGCCTTTCAGATATTTGAACACAATAATCATCTCTTTCCTCAACTTGGTCTTCTCGGCTTCAGGCTTAAACATCACCAAAAATGTTTTTCAACATATATTCAAATGGCATGAACTTGAACCTGTGACCATACTGATAAGCCATTTCTGAACAAATAGTAGAGAATATTTGTTTGGAAATTAAACCAACAGATTTATTGGATTTGTTGTGTTAGACCTAGGACAAGGTGGTGCAGTGGATAGAGCACCGGCCCTGGATTCAGTAGGACCTGAGTTCAAATCCAGCCTCAGATGCTTAACACTTACTAGCTGTGTGACCCTGGGCAAGTCACTTAACCCCAATTGCCTCACTCCCCCCCCCCAAAAAAAATAAATTTGGAGAAAAAAATAGTAAGGAACTTCTAAGTAGATCCTTAACAATCGGGTAATGGCTACTTAACAAGGTGTGGTATAGGAATGTAATGTAATGGTATTGTGTTGTAAGGAATGACAAAAATTATAGAGAAAAATTGATCAGTGAAGTGGCATCAAGAAAATGTTGGCAATAAAAAAGAATAACAAAACAATCTAAATTGATTTGGTGTTATAATGTCAGCATTCACTGAGGTTATAACACCAACCTTGCCCACAAAGATTTATTTGTATAAATACATTGTCCTTCATTCTTTGAAGAAGTGTGGGACTTTGGATGTGGAAGACCATACCTGTCAATCTTTTGATGCATTAGTTAGTTTTGCAGAACTATCCCTGTTGCCTCTTCTTTTATCCTTTGTCATAAGGAATAGCTCTCTGGGAAGGGTTAGGGATACCATGAGAAAAGAAGGTATCATAAAACCAAAACACATCAACAAAAATACATATTTTTTTTAAAAATACAGCCACAGACATACTACTTTGATATTTTGTGTGGAGCAGTCACTGAGCTCTCCAAGTTATGCAGGGGGAACACAAGATGTTCTGGGTTCTAGAAAGCTGAAAAAGCTGCAGTGATTGACCAATTCTATATTTGGCTTTTAGTTCAATGCTCTGAATGAACCAGAGTTTAATCAAGTGAATTCGCCAGGATAGTAGAAATAAATCTCCGTGTTGCATTGTCCACTGATATTATACTTATCTATGTCACATGACTAAATTTACCCATATAGTAACATATACTCATATGTATACATTAAAAAGATGCATCTATTTGCATATTATATCTAACATGTAGAATGTAATACCTTGAGGCAAGGACTAGTCTGCTTCTTATGTTTACATAACCAGCACCCACCCCAGGGCCTGACACATAGCAGAAATCAACATTTTTGGACTGGATTTGATCTGATTCCAGGAATGGTAATCATTCATCCTATTCACATAAAGATGTGATCACCCTAGTCCCAATTCTCCTTTGAGAGTTTTTAAAATTAAAAAAAAAAAACTTTCAAAGAAAACTTCCCAGACTTTCTGAGATTCCTAGTAGCTACAATAATGGGTCCTGGCATGGTATTTTGAGTAATGTTCTTGTTGGAAAAGAGTTGGAGGGAGGCTGAGGAAACACTCAGGAAACAACTCAGTTCATGAATATAAACAACCTTTGTCTCTCTTTACAGGGTTCTAACCAGCTGTGTGATGAAAAAACTCTCAGCAGGTTGTCATAGAAATGCATGGCCCAAGTGTGAAGTGTCCCACTTTGGCTCAGCCTTTCTCTAACAGGAATGTTCTAAAAAATCAGGATTCCCTAGGGGAATAGACAATTGCATTTCTGCTCTTATGGAACATTTCCCTGTCCTTGTCCCTTTTGTGGAGAGTAATCAGGTGAAGGAGGTGGATTGATGTAATACAGTATTGCAGAGAGATTAGAAAGACTGGGAAAATGTTGAGAATCATTTTGTTTCCCCACCTCTCTCCACTCCATTCAGGGGCATGAGAGAGCATTTCAGGTGGACATGGAAACTAAACAAACTTGTCCTCTGTCTGTCTCCCTTTCTTCATTTACTTCCCAAGGTCATTTCAAGGACAAAATAAGATCATATTTGTAGAGTACTTTGAAACCTTAAAGTGCTGTATAAATGTTAGTTATTATTCTTTTTGTCACTATTATTACTAGATGTGTGATCTGGGGCAAGTCACTTAACTTTTGTCTGACTTGGTCTCTTCATCTGTAAAATGGAATAATAATTGGACCTCCTTCACAAGATTGCTGTGAGGATCACAGGAGATATTTGTAAAGTACTTTGCAAACCTTCAAGTACTATATAAGTGCTATCACTGTGACAGTCTAGTAGAGAAGAAATGTAAATTCACAAATTATTACAACATGAGGCTGAAAGCTATAAGTGAGGTAAGAGAGGTGCAGATAAAGTGTTTTGTTTGAAGGAAAGAAAGAGAATGACTTAAGGGAATTGGGAAAGGCTTTATGAAGGAGGTGCCCTTGATAGAAACTTGGAAAGATGAAACACATTGCAAAGGCAGAGGTAAGGAGAGATGAAAGGACATTCCAGGAAGGAATAAGGAAGGACAAAGCCAAGGAGAGAAAAAAACTTCTTTGTTTAAGTGGTCTAGTTTTGACTAGAACATAGACTAGATGTATGTCAATAGGTATAAATGAATCTGGAAAAGAGGACTCAGGTGAGCCAGTAGTTTCTTAGAACATTTTTCTTTAAAAATGTTCACTTCAAAATGTTCACTTAGGGGCAGCTAGGTGACGCAGTGGATAAAGCACTGGCCCTGGATTCAGGAGGATCTGAGTTCAAATCCAGATTCAGACACTTGACAGTTATTAGCTGTGTGACTTTGGGCAAGTCACTTAACCCTCACTGCCTTGCCAAAAAAAAAAATGTTTAATGAAAAACGTCCACTTAACATATGTCATGTAGAGGCTGAAAGCAGGGAAAATAGTATGGAACAGTAGAGAAGGAAGTGAAGAGGAGATCCTAAGTATAAAAGAAAAATAATAGGTTGAACCAGCAAGGACAACTTTGAAAAAAAATTTAAGAATTTATTTAAGAATCCTATTATTTAGAGCTGGAAGAGACCTTAGAAATCATCTATTCCAACCCCTCCATTTTACAGATGAGTAAACTTCCCAAAGAGGAGAAGAGATTTGACTATGGCCATACAGGGAGCAAGCTACAAACCCAGATTTTGAACCCAGGTCTTTTGATTCTAACTTAAGTACTACTTCCACTCATTTGAGTTCCATCTCTTACAGACTGATGTAAACTCAGACCTTGAAGAATAACTTGGGTCTTCTGTACAATGCTCAGCAGAGGCTAAGAAGTATAGATTGCCTTTTTAAATAATTGTCTTGGTTCCAGATAGTTTATGCATTTTGTAGTTGTAGCAAAATTTTTCCCATTTTTTACTCCCAATTTGTGTTGGTAATATTCAGAAATGCAGATGTTTGCAGATTTATTTTATATCCTGCTACTTTGCTGAAGCTGTATCTCAATTAGTTTTTTTCTGATTCTGTAGGGTTTTCCAAATAAACCCCTCCTCTTTGAGTGTAAGCAGGGGAAATTGTGCCTTCTATTTGCCATTGCATGTGCTCTTAATTTCTTTTTCTTTGTTCACCTTTATAGCCATAGCTAACATTTCTTTTTTTGGGGGGGGGGGCAATTGGGGTTAAGTGACTTGCCAAGGGTCACACAGCTAGTGTTAAGTGTCTGAGGTCAGATTTGAACTCTGGTCCTCCTGAATCCAGGGCCGGTGCTCTATCCACTGTACCACCTAGCTGCCCCCTACATATATCTAACATTTCTAGCACTATTTCAAAGAATTGGAAACAGGGAGTATACCTATTTCATACCTGAACCATCTGTCCAAGTCTCCATGGGCACCAGGTTCTATGTACCATAAGTGAGCAGTGTGATATAACAGCCAAAAAAAAAGCTAATGCAATCACAGAACACATTAAATGCAACATGAAATGCAGAAATAGGGAGGATATCAAGGTAAATATACAGCAGGTCATTGATAATATGGACCTGGAGCTCAGAAGCCAGGTTGATTGAAAAAGGGTAGGGTAAATGGAGATAGCAGTGGGGATGACCAATAGATAAAAGAGGAATGAAGCAAAGCAAGAGATGGAAGAATACGAAGTTAAAGTCAGATTGATTTCCTAATTCTACATCTTCAAAGTGGAATATGTGAGAGCAAGGCTATTACTATATTTCAGCATGGCTGAGGTAAGACAGAATTGCATGTCATAAAAGTTGAAGTAAATAAACTGGGAAGCCAAAGGCATTTGAGAGTTTAACAGAATTTGTATTTGAGTTCCCAAGGAAGAGATGACCCAAAGGTTAATTAGTACCTCTACCAAAATCTGGCTGGGATAATATATTGGGATCGAGTGGTCCTCTAAGAAGGAGCCAATACTGAGTAACCATAGTGAGGAAACAGTCTAGAAGTGGCGGTGAGGTACAAGAAGTATGCTTACTCCTCCTCCTGGCTCAGTGTCTGGGGAGCATGAGACAAGGTGCTACAGAGAGTAGACAATGATACAGTATCTGTTCAAGGGAGTCAGGTTTCCATGGTTGCAAGAAGGTGTAAGACGTGGGAGAGAAAGCTATCTAATGTACAAGGCATTTCATTAACAATAGAACAGAATTGGGTAGGGGGTGGAAGGAGATATCAGAGCAGAATACTCACATGGGCAAAGAAGGACTGAGGAGGATGACAGTACAGCAACAGGAAGTGGTAACACGGGAAGGAACTTTTCAGTTAGGGAGTCACTGATGTGGAATCACAAGGAATGGGAGAAGACAGATTTTGCAATCTATGTGACAATAGGATATCAAACACTTTCTAGTTGTAAGGGAAGGTAGCTGTGCTTCTGACTCCAGCTGGGCTGCTGATTTGATTTTCTTTACCTGGTAGAGAAAAAGGGGCAGAAGATGGGGCAAGGCCAGATGACAAGAGGCTTGGGGTCCCAGCAAATAATGCTTATAGTTGTTTCATTTACTCTCATCAGCAAGAACAGTCTTGCCCTATGCCCTAGCTCAGATGTTGACTTAAGCATTGAAGGAAAAGAGGACAGTAAATTCTAAGTCAAAAAAGGTATGTGTGGGGGGGGTGGGGGGGTGGGTGTGGGGAGATGGAGAGAATGGAAGATATTCCAGATGTAGGCAAGGACTCAAAGGGAGAATGGAAGGTACAGAGAGTATGCTTATTGAGCCATGACACAGAGTATAAGGAGGAGAGTAGTATACAATATGGTGGGACAGCAGGGAGATGCCAGAATGTAGGGGACCTTAAATGCCAGGCCAAGAAGATTGAGCTTCATTTGGAAGCCACTAAAGGAACATGACCATATATTTGTATAAGGAATGTTATATATTTGGCAGCATTATAAATGAGAAAAGGGAGGCAATAAAACCTATTAGGAAGGTATTGTAATAATCCAAGCTGGTGGTAATGAGAATTGATACAGAGGTGGTGACAGTGGAAATACAGAAGAAGGGAAAGCTGTGAAGATGTAGTATTCAAGGATCCTGGCACTTGATTGTATCCCTATATTGTGTCTGATCCCTGAGGATCCAAGAAGCACCCCGACTTTGTTCCCCTAGAAATCAGTCAATAAACATTTATTAAATGCTGACTATGTGCCAGGCACTGTGCTAAGCATTGGGAATACAAAGATAGGTCGACTGTCCCAATCCTCAAGGGCATGATATTCATTTTTTTCAACTCTATAAATTTTATTTTAGCTTTGGAGACTTATTTTTAAAGTTGTTCTGAGATGGAAGCTGAGATAGATATTAGCAAAAAGCAAATTTGATAATTACCTATATTCTGAAATTTATTCAAGCTCTTCCTAAGCTCTATTACTGCAAATAATAGAGTTGGCTACATGGAGGATCTGCAAGAGAAAAAGGAGTTAGAGGAAATATGTTTTAGGTGTAACAGAACATTCAATGCTAATACATGGATAACAACAATAGAAAGAATAGTAGGAAGAAGAAGAAGAAAAAAAGGATCTTCACAAAACAAAGGTCACCCACCTATCTGATAAATTCCAGTGAGTCCCTACTACTTCCAGAACGAAACACAATATCATCTGTTTGGCCTTGAAAGGCTTTTATAATTTAATTTTTTCCTACCAGTTTTCTTACACCTTATTCTACTACACATACATTATGATCCAATGGACATCTACCTTCTTGCACACCACACTCCATCTCCAGACTATGGCCATTTTCAATAATTAGGACCTTATATTCTTAAGAGGGACGACAATGCATAAAAGGAAGACAAGTCCAGAATGAATCCTGGTGAGAAGTGAAGACATGGCTGTCCTGGACACCCTCCTTAAACAGAGGTTCTAGGAGGAGTCATCCAATCAAAGAGGGGGGCTGGAGAGAGAGAACTCTCTTCCTCCTAGAAGATCTACTCTAGCCTAGAATTCATACCTCAGAAATGCCCTCTAAGTAGAGATGTCTGCAGTTCTGCCTGCTGAGAAATGAAGACCAATACAAGGAGGGGAAACAGATTGGTGAGACTAGAAGTGAAGAAACTGTGGCACAGGTGCACGTATCTAGAATTTCCTGAATTATTTAATTTTGCCCTTAAGAGTAATGTCTCTCCAGTTACAAAAGATGTGGGTAGGGGGCAGCTAAATGGTGCAGTGGATAAAGAAACAGTCCTGGATTTAGGAGGAACTGAGTTCAAATCCAGCCTCAGACACTTGACACTTACTAGCTGTGTGACCCTGTGCAAGTCACTTAGCCTTCATTGCCCTGCAAAAAAAAGAAAAGAAAGATGTGAGTAACTTGAGGCTCTCTGCCTACCATATGGGCAATAAATACAATTCCTTAAACAGATATGTGGTCATATTATTTTAATGGCTTCCAAGTGAAGCTCAAACTTCTTGGACAGGCATTCAAGGCCCCCTACATGCTGGCATCTCCCTTCTGTCCCACCATATTGTATACTACTCTCCTCCTTATACTCTGTGCCATAGCTTAACAAGTGTACACTCTGTACCTTCCATTCTCCTTTTGAGCCCTTGTTCATATTATTGCCTAAGTCTGGAATATCCTTGAACATGGTACTTCTGGTTTCCCTGTCCACCATTTGCAGAGTGCAAGAAACAGCAGGATTAGGGATTCCAATGTGCAACTTTGTGTGGACACATCTATTGGCAGCCACTGTGATTCATGCTTCCATCTTCAGAGTAGCAATTCCATTGCTAAAACAAGATCAGGGTCAGTGCCAAAATCAGGATGGGAATTACTCAGGCCTAGAGAAAAAGACAATTGGAGATTAGGTCTTTGGAGATAAGGACAGAACCATACTGAACTCAGCAGCAGAAAATCCTGTGGTTTGGTGAGTCAGGAGGTTGGAAAGACTACTCATAGTGCTTTACTGTTTTATTATGGGAACTACATATGGGGATCCAGACATGTGATCTTCCTTTGATCTTTCCTATGACTTGGGAAAAGGTGAGTACTTCAGGACTGTCTCTTTGGTACTCCAAAAGGAAAGCAAGAATAGCTTCCTTGGTTATAGTTAGAGGCAGAGTTTCCCTATGTAGAGAAGGTTTAGTTTTTTTTTCTTGTATTTTTATTATGTGAATGAGTCATAGGGCCATAGATTTAGACCTGGAAAGGGAATTAAAGGTCATCTAATATAGCTTCCTCATTTTATGGATGAAGAAAGTTAGGGATAAGAAGTTTAAGTAATATTCCAAACATCATTGTTAAGTCAGAAAGCTGGACTTTGACTTATCTATTATATGTCTAATAAGCCTTTTTATTTCAGCAAATTGAGTAGCTGTGTCCTATGGATGCATGCTGTAGGATGAGAGATGAAGAGAGGGTGTCATCAATTAAGGGGGGGGGCGCGGCAAATGTGAGGCAAGGGGAAGAGTCATGGATTCTTCCCATATGTTAATATTTGTTAGCCATACCCTATATAATTCCTCTTCTTTAAATCCAGAAGCAGCTTGTCATTGAAAAGAAAACCTTCATGACTGAGTGGTAGTGTAAAGGAAAGTAGTCTTGATTTAATGTTATTGTTCCATATTGGTGCTTGAGCAATTTGGACAGACCTACCAGACTGATGACTTAAGCTTAGTACCATTTGGTGAACAATTATGATATTGCACTCCCTTATTGGGTAATTTTAAAAGTAGCATACTGCCTACCTGTAAGTTCAAAGAAAGAAGCTTATGAACCAACATAGGCTGCTTTTAGTATTAAAATGCTCCAGGTGTCACCTACAGGTGTATGTGGGTCATAACTGTCTAAAAAGAGAGAGGAAAAAGTCAAAGATAACACCAAGCTTTCAAACATGGGAGACTTGGTAAATAATTGAAACTGTTGGCAATAAAAGCAAAATCAGGAGGAGGAATAGGTTTAAGAGTAAAGATTGGCTTGGGACATGTTGAATTTGAAGTGTCAATGGGACATTAAAATGTGTCCTGGAATTTAAAAATTAGGTCACGCTTGATGGTATAGATTTATGAGTCCCCTTATAGAAGTGGTTATTAAAGATATAGGAAGGAATAAGATTGCCTAGGGGGAGTGTAGACTGAGAATACAAGCCAAGGACAGGCCATTGGGGAACATGTACATTAAGTATTTTTTTTGGAGAGGACATGACACTAGTGAAAGACACAGAAGGAATAATTAGGAGATAATCAGAGGATTGCAGTAACTCTAAAGCTAATGTATGAGAGTCATCAACAAGAGGGGGTGATAAACAGTATTAGGTGCTGAAGAGCAGGCAAAGATTACCTTTAAATAAAGCCCATCAGACATGGCAATTGGGAAGTCAGTGGTGGCCTTAGGGAAAATTATTTTAGAAGTGGGAATCAATACCAGATTGCAGGAAAGAATGTGTAGTGAGGAAGTAGAGGCATTAGGGATAGATGACTTTCATGAAATTCTGAGATAAACACTAGGAGAAAAAAGACAGAAGTTAGGGGAGAGGAAAAATCAGGCATTTTGTTTTGATTTTCATTGGGCTAGTAATTGCTCACTCCTGTTCCCCACACCCTATTCCTTACCCTGAACAAGGGGCATAGGTATTATTGGACAAGAACCTGTGGCCACACTTAAAGAGGAGGAAGCTAGGGTGGGGGATGAGAGGGAAACATGCATAAGGCAGGACATGGTATTGGCAGACTAGTAGATTGGTGAAATGTTTTGTAAAGGTGAATAATGTCAGTGGGACAGAAATGGTGACTAGAATGAAACTAGCCTGTCTCAGTCTCCAATAAATTTTCTACAATAATACTTTTGTAGAGAAGTTTCTTGGGTATGAGCCAGACCTAGAGACAAGTGGTGAACACAGGTAGAAGAAGGCAAATTCAGAAATAGAGATGGGTCACCCAGATGAACAAGCCAATACTTATATCAATCTGCTGCCAAGGCTGTCACCTCAAGACAGAGACCAGAAAAAATTTTTGTTCCTAAGGTCATCCTTATTGGCTGAACATTGACTGACCTTCTGAGACATTTGTCATGAATAGAAAAGCAAGGGGGATACACAACCTCAAACCTCTCTGTGAGTATGCATAGTAGAAGTAGCTGAACTCTTGTGTTTGGATGTGCCTGGTAACAAAAGATGATGGCTGACTGGTGAACAAAGTATTCATCAGTTGTGAGGAGATGCTGGTGTTGTTTGCTTTGATATATTTGAGTTTATTACTTTCAGATAAAATTATTAAAGAGCTATATACAGTATGCTTGAGTAAGGTGAGAGACAGTTTTCTGGTTGGCAAGTGGCAATTAAGGCATTCTTTTTTTTTTTTATTTGGCAGGGTGATGAGGGTTAATTGACTTGTCCAGGGTCACACAGCTAGTAAGTGTCAAGTATTTGTTTTTTTGTTTTGTTTTGCTTTTTGGTTTGGTTTTGCGGGACAACGGGGGTTAAGTGACTTGCCCAGGGTCATACAGCTAGTAAGTGTCAAGTGTCTGAGGCTGGATTTGAACTCAGGTCTTCCTGAATCCAGGGGTGGTGCTTTATCCACTTTGCCACCTAGCCTCCCTGAAAGGCATTCTTTATTTGAACAGCTGCAAGGGAAGAGCTGGATGATAAGTATGCTAACAGGTGCCAAATAAGGTTTTCCCTGAACATATTAGTTGGCAAACATTTAAACATTTCCAGTAAACACTTGCTCCCATCCTTTTCGATGTCGGTCCCCATAAAAGTCATAAATATTGAATTTACTGTCCCAGAACTCAAGGGACAAAAACATGATTATCCCCACATGGAATTCATGGTTATTTGAAGTATTTTCCAAGGTCAACCTATACAATGTTTATGCTTTGGCTTCTGTTTTCATTGTGAGGAGCAGAGATACGTCTTCCGTGAACAAAATTTTTTTTAAATGGGAAAGTGGGTGATGTTTCTGAATAATTTTTTTTAAAAAATGGGATATGAGTTGAAAGTTCACATTAAATGATTTATATTTTTAGTGAGAGAGGAAACTATATAATCTGCTATAGTGGTGAGAGGGCTAACATGAGGAGGGAAAGTGCTTCACAGATTTGACAAGTTTCTCCCTGGCTTCATTAATTTGGGAAGAAGCTTTCATGATAATGTGTATTATTTTTTCATGGCATCAATTAATTTTAGCCACTAGAAGAAACGTTTTGAATATCCATCCTTACATCACATCTAGCCTTCCTTGGATTCATTATCATCTAGAATCAGATCAGTGCCTGGACTCACATCCACACATGTATTTTCCTAGAATAAAGTACTATTCTCTTACATTGAAATTCTTAGTTTC
Organism: Dromiciops gliroides; assembly: GCF_019393635.1. Classification (NCBI taxonomy): domain Eukaryota; kingdom Metazoa; phylum Chordata; class Mammalia; order Microbiotheria; family Microbiotheriidae; genus Dromiciops; species Dromiciops gliroides. Next base: position 171,100,096 of record NC_057866.1, on the reverse strand, counting down.
ATTCTTGTCTGACCCTGCTCATTCTATCAACATTTATTTTAAAACAGAGATTGTCAAGATGGCAAGTGAAGTGAACAGTAGCATTATATTGGAAGGAGCCAGTTATCAATATCTTTAGCTCAAACTTCTGACTATCCAAAATCACTGTAATATTATGTAGTATGAGTAAGCATAAAGGGATGGCTGCAAGGTTCAGAAAAGACTACAAGGAAAGAATTTATGGTCTATAAAACTCCACTTTTAGTTGGTTTGTAGGATCAAACTAAGAGACAAAAAAGAGATTGGTGTGTGTGTGTGTGTGTGTGTGTGTGTATAGTACATGCACATACATAGACATATAGATATAGATTGAGTATATGTATTATGCATGTGCAAGTATGTGTATATATGTATATATAAAATATATCTATTTCTTTATCAAGATCTCATTGTGATCTCATTAGAAAAAAAAATTCTCACCTAGGAAATTCTTTCCAATGATTTTTTTTTTTAGTGAGGCAATTGGGGTTAAGTGACTTGCTGAGGGTCACACAGCTAGTAAGTGTTAAGTGTCTGAGGCTGGATTTGAACTCAGGTACTCCTGAATCCAGGGCTGGTGCTCTATCCACTGCACCACCTAGCTGCTCTCCAATGATTTTTAACATCATTGGCTTGGAAATTTTGAATCTTAGAAAATTGCCAGGAGCACTGAGAAATCCATAGGCTTACCCAGAATCACACAGCTATTATTGTGGTCAGTGGTAAAACTTGAACTCAGGTCTTCCTGGTTCTAAGGATGACTCCATCCATTCTACCACTATATCTAATTTTTTTAAAAAATGTATTGTCTTGGGGGCAGCTAGGTGACACAGTGGATAGAGCACTGGCCCTGGAATCAGGAGGACCTGAATTCAAATCTAGCCTTAGACACTTACTAGCTGTGTGACCCTGGGCAGGTCACTTAACCCCAATTGTCTCACCAAAAAAAAAAATTTATTGTCTTTATTCCTGTTGCATTGAAACCAGCTATACAATCAGTAACAGGAAACGAAACTGGCATCCAGAAAGGCAGCCCTCTTTTTACTGTTTCATATATCTATATCTATACATACATATATAATATATATACATGTATATGCATATACACATGTATAATAGATATCAAAATCCAATTATCTAAAATGCCTAAGGGAATTTGTTATGGTAGCAAAGAACTGGAAGCAACATGGGTGCCCACAAATTGAGAAGTAGTTAAACAAATCATATAGGCATATGCTATAATATTATTAAAGAATCCAAAGAAACATAGGAAGAGTTGCATTAACTGATACAGAATAAAATAGACAATACAATATATGACAAGACTATAATAGTGGAAATGAACAAATAACTAAAAGTAAGCTGATTCCTGAGTAACTGAAGAAACACATAAGGGTTCTAGAGAATACATCATGAAACATACCTTCATCCTCCTCTTGCTAGCAAGTCAGGAGACTATGAGGTTAGGGTGTCATGTACATTGACTAACAGGGTCACTGCATTAGCTGGTTTTGCTTGCCTGTTTTTGTTACATGAGGAGGTTTAACATCCAGGCAAGGAGAAGGAATCTGGGTATTTCCAGAAATGACTCTGATATAACAACAAAAGGGATTTTTTTAATGGTATGAAATGGATGTGGTAGGGCTTGTCAGAACAATAGGCTGCAGTCACTCTGGGGAAAGAGAAATGTAGCTTGTTATTGTCTGTCTATCAATTTATCTCTTTAAATGTTTAGGGAAATGATTAGACATAAAATTCTTACAATGCCTTATTCAGTGCAAACCTGTGCTGGAACTGGTATTTCCAGTAGTGTTCTTTGGGGACCATATACACTACCAAAAACAGACTGTAAAACTGTCAATGGGCCATACTGCAAACAAACCAGGTTACAATGGCACAGAGGGGAGTTCAGAGTCACTGTGACATTGTTTGGCTACAAGAATGGTCTTTGAAAAGTCACCTAAATATGGGTTGGTTAAACAGCTGAAATTCAAATAAGAAATTATTTTGTTTCCCTTGGCTCCTGGTCCATAAGATTTTCTCTTCAAATGTTGAAATATTAAGAAACAAAAATTTGCTCTGCTAAAAAAAATTTAATGAAGTCTACAAGTTTATAATTTTTTGTTCCTGGAAAATAAAGACAAATAAGGAGCAAGTACTATTTCTCCTTTCCTAAGAACATCAATTAATGATCTTTTAGTAGCTTAAGAAAAGAAATCACTTTGAGATTCAAATCTATTTGATAAGACCCTGAAAGTGCATGAATTATGCATACCTCACTACTGTTATTTTGAATGTTTAAACAGGGTTTCACATCTGACCTGTCATTTTGCTGCTCATTACTTACCTTCATGATGAGGTAATATCTGTGGAAACCTTCCTGATACCTTAGTTTCTTTCTTCTCTTTTCTCCCTCCCTCTTGCCTTCTCTCCCTCCCTCCACCATTCTTTCTCTATAGCTGTTTTATTTTCTATAAGGAACCATTTATTCCCACCATTGTATACATGCTTCTTTAATGGCTCCTAAAAATCCTTTTTGTGTTATGAACCACTTTGGCAGTCTTTCTCAGAAAAATCATTTTAAATGCATAAAATTATATAGATAGATATACACACATTTATACACACATGCATAAATATATATACATATATATCTATATACACACATATATGCATATATTTATTTGTTTATGTGTTACAGAAAATCAATTATATTGAAATGTGGTTATCAAAATATTAAAGAAAAATACTATAAATTTCAGGTTCACTGAACCTGAAACCTTGAATCTGAAAACCACTGGGTTATGCCTTTTCTCTCAAGTCAGACAATACTGCTAGTATCTATTTTATAATCTTTAAAGAATGTGAAGGTAGAAAAAACTGACTTTGGGGCAGCTAGATGGTGCAGTGGATAGAGCACCAGCCCTGGAGTCAGGAGTACCTGAGTTCAAATCCGGCCTCAGACACTTAACACTTACTAGCTGTGTGACCCTGGGCAAGTCACTTAACCCCAATTGCCTCACTAAAACAAAAAACAAAAAACAAAAAACAAAAACTGACTTTCCAATTCAATAAGCAATTATTAAGAATCTGTTATGTCTTCCTTTCTTTTTAAACACAGACAAGGCATGAGGAACAGAAAGGAAAACTTATAGAGCAGAAAGCTTCTCCTTGTTTGTATTGTATGCTTTTCTTCTTGTATACCCTAATTACAAGATATAACAAGTTCTGTGCTCTTCCTTCTTTTTATACTAGTGTAAAAAGAAATATTCTTCCTTTTATTTTACCTTCTCTACCCCACTCTTGAAACCTTCAGAATACCACCAATCTACCAATAGGATCTTTCTGTGCCTTTCTTATTTGACTCCTTCAATACCTGTATATATCCATGTTCTGAAGAAACATTCATTAGTACTTTACCATCACACAGCTCCCTTCAAATTTTTCAAATAACTTTACCTTTCTAAATTTCTCTAGACTCTTGTGTTTTTATTTCAAAGTTCCTACTTAGCTCTGGTCTTTTAATTCAGAAAGCTTTAAAACTCTCTGTTCCATTAAAGATTCACTCCCCACTTCAACACCACCCCCACTGATGACTTTTAATCAACTTAGCTGAATAAGTTATTCTTAAAAGCCTATGTCTTTTGCATTTTATAACATTGTAGTCTAAGGTTTCTTTTCACTTTTAGTAGATACTGCAATGTCTTGTCATCCTGATTGTGTTACCTTGGTCCTTGAATTTCTTCTTTTTGGAGGCTTTGGGTATTTTTCTATAGGAGTTCTAGATTTTTCAACAGTATTCCTAGGACCTTTCCCTTAAAAAATCAGGTTAAGTAGATTCTTTCGATCATCATTTTTCCCTATGGTTCTAATAAATCTAAACAGTTTCTATTTTTGACTTCTTGAAATATAATGTAGGGATTCGATTTCTTTTTTTCATAATTTCAGGGGGTCCAAATAATTCTTAAATTATCTCTCAATGTATATTTTAGTCCAATTTTATTTGCTAACCTATCATATTTTCTTCTATTTTTTCCATTTTTAATTTTATTCTTATATTTCTTACTATGTCACAGTCATTGATTTTTTTTTGTTTGGCCTATTCTAGTTTTCAGTGCTTCTGTTATTTGGTTCAAGTATACCACTTTTCCAATTTTTTTCTTCCATTGTATGTCCTTCATTTTCTCTCTTGCTTCATTTCTTTTAGGTATTTGTGTTGTCCTTGTTGAAAGTTTTTTTTCCTTTAAATCTCTGCTTGTAATTGCTAGAAAGTTACTGTCCCCTCCTTTGAGGGGAATCTTTTGATTTGCAATAATTTGTTTATACTAGTTCCTGTTTTCTTTTATTTATTCTGGGATATGAAAGTTGTGATGTCTCTCTAATAATAATTTTTCTTTGACTGTAGCTGTGTTATCATTGGTGTTGGGAACTTCCCATGAGAACTTCCATTACCAATGAAGATCAGCAACTGCTCTGAAATTAATAATCTTAAGAGAATTTCCTGGGGTATGTGGTATGGAAGTGAGGGCAAAATTGAGTGTGTTTAGGCAACTTCCCAAGATAGCACAACTCAATTGTGTCAGAGGGGGGACTTGAACCTAGGTTTTCACGAGAGACCCTTTCTTTCTGCTACAACATACTGCCAAATAACTAGTGCTACTGCATTTCACCATGAAACATTGTATTAGTAATGCACAAATATAGTACTAACCCTCCTTGAGAAGAAATGCTATCTCATTTTTATTTTTGTTTCCATAGTGCCTGGCAGATAATAGGTACTTAATGCTTCTTGATTGATTAAGAGTGGGGAGAATAGGGCACTTCCAGACTGCTAGAAGTGAAAGACAAAGTGATCAGATGGCACCTAGCTTCCTTTGGATGTTCTCCATACATGAGAGAATGGGGAAAATAAGTTAATCCAATAGTAACTAATTGCATTAATACTTCTGACAGTCAGGGTCTTTCAGAGCTATATAGTTAGAAAGCTCCTATTTTATTTTTGATTCAAACCAACTTGTATGGGTAAGAGAGCTGCAAGAGAAAACATTGCATTTTCTTGTTTATCATTTTTTAAAAATGCTCCTCTTGAGACTTGTATTTGAAAGTCAGGTTTTGTATTCAGCTCTGGTCTTTTCATCAGGAATGCTTGAATGTCCTCTATTTCATTAAATATCTATTTTTTCCCTTGAAGGATTATATTAATTTTGGCTGAGTAGGTTATTCTTGGTTGTAATTCCAGCTCTTCTGCTTTCTAGAACATCAGATTACAAGCACTCCACTCCTTTAATGTGGTAGTTGTTAAATCTTATGTAATCGTGACTGTGGCTCCACAATATTCGAATTATTTCTTTTTAGCTGCTTGAAGTATTTTTTCTTTCACCTTGAGCTCTGTAATTTGCTAATAATATTCCTGAGACTTTTCATTTTGGAATCTCCATTATGTAGAGATCAGTGCTTTTAGGATATAAGGGCAGTTTTCTTTGATATTTTTTTTTGGTGAGGAAATTGGGGTTAAGTGACTTGCCTAGGGTCACACAGCTAGTAAGTGTCAAGTGTCTGAGGCTGGATTTAAACTCAGGTCCTCCTGACTCCAAGATTGGTGCTCTATCCACTGTGCCACCTAGCTATCCCCTCTTTGATAATTCTTGAAATGTGAAATTTAGCCTTTTTTTTCATCATGACTTTCAGGTAGTCCAATAATACTTTTCCCCAAAAATTTTAATAGTATTTATTTTTTTCCAGTTACACAAAAAGATAATTTTCAACATTTGTTTTATAAGATTTTATGTTCCAAATTTTTATCCCTCCCTTTCTTCCCTCCCACAAGACAGAAAACAATCTGATATAGATAATATACGTACAATCACATTAAACATATTTCTACATTAATCTTGTGAAAGAAGAATCAGAATAAAAGGGAAAAACCTCCAAAAAAAGTAGAAATGGTATGGTTCAATATCCATTCATATTTCACAGTTGTTGTTGTTTCTGAATGTAGAGAGCATTTTCCATCATGAGCACTTTGGAATTGTCTTGGATCATTTTATTGTTGAGAAGAGCTATGTCTATCACAGTTGACCATCACACAATATTGCCATTACTGTGTACAGTGTTCTGGCTCTGTTCACTTCACTCAGCATCAGTCCACTTAAGTCTTTCCAGGTTTTTCTGAAAACTACCTGCTCATCATTTCTTATAGCACAATAGTATTCCATTACATTCAAATACCACAGATCTTTCAGCCATTCTTCAATTGATGAGCAACCCCTCAATTTCCAATTCTTTGCCACCACAAAGAGAGCTGCTATAAATAATTTTGTATACATGTGTCCTTTTCCCTTTATTATCTCTTTGGGATATAGACCTAGTAGTGGTATTACTTGGTCAAAGGATATGCGAAGCCCCATAACCCTTTGGGCATAGTGCCAAACTGTTCTCCAGAATGGTTGCATCACTTCACAACTCCACCAACAATGCATTAGTGTTCCAATTTTTCCACATCTCCAACATTTATTATTTTCCTTTTTTGTTATATTGGCCAATCTAATAGGTGTGAGGAGGTACTTCAGAGTTGTTTTAATTTGCATTTCTCTAATCAATAGTGATATAGAACATTTTTTTCATATGCAATGGATAGTTTTAATTTCATCATCTGAAAACTGCCTGTTCATATCCTTTAACCATTTCTCAATTGGGAAATTATTTGTATTCTTATCAATTTGATTTAGTTCTCTATATATATTTTAAAATGAGGCCTTGGGGCAGCTAGATGGTGCAGTGGTTAAAGCGCTGGCCCTGGATTCAGGAGTATCTGAGTTCAAATCCAGCCTCAGACACTTAACACTTACTAGCTGTGTGACCCTGGGCAAGTCACTTAACACCCATTGCCCCACAAAAAACAACCAAAAAAAAAAATGAGGCCTTTATCAGAAACACTAGCTATAAAATTGTTTCCCAGCTTTTTATTTTCCTTCTAATCTTGGCTGCATTGCTTTTGTTTGTACAAAAAGTTTTTAATTTAATGTAATCAAAATTATATGTTTTTCATTTCATAATATTCTTCCCTATTGCTTGTTTGGTTATAAATTCTTCTCCTCTCTATATATCTGAAAGGTAAATAATTCCTTCCTCTCCTAATGTGCTTGTGGTATCACCCTTTATATCTAAATTGTGTACCCATTTTGACTTTATTTTGATATATGGTGTAAGATGTTGGTCTATGCCTAGTTTCTGCCATACTATCTTTCAGTTTTCCCAGCAGTTTTTGTCAAATAGTGAATTCTTATCCAAGAAGCTTGAGTCTGAGTTTATCAAACAGTAGATTACTATAGTGATTTACTTTTTGTCTCCAGGGCCTAATAACCTATTCCACTGATCTACCCCTCAATTTCTTAGCCAATACTAAATAGTTTTGATGACTGCCACTTTATAGCACAGCTTTAGAATTGACATAGCTAGCCCACCTTTCTGTGCATTTTTTTTCATTAGTTCCCTTATATTCTTGACCTTTTGTTCTTCCAGATGAATTTTATTATTTTTTTCTAGCTCTATAAATAGTTTTAGGTAGTCTGGTATGGCACTGAATAAATAAATTAATTTAGGTAGTATTGTCATTTTTATTGTATTAGCACAGCCTATCTATCCATGAACAATTGATATTTTTCCAATTATTTTGATGATTTTATTTGTATGAAAAGTGTTTTGTAATTGTGTTCATATAGTTCCTGGATTTGTCTTGTCAGGTAGACTCCAAAATATTTTATATTTTCTACAGTTATTTTATTTTATTTTAATTTTTATTTTTTTAGGCAGTGGGGGTTAAGCGACTTGCCCAGGGTCACACAGCTAGTAAGTGTCAAGTGTCTGAGGCCATATTTGAACTCAGGTACTCCTGATTCCAAGGCTGGTGCTTTAACCACTGCGCCATCTAGCTGCCCCTCTACAGTTATTTTAAATGGAATTTCTCTTTCTATCTCTTGCTACTGAACTTTGTTGGTCATGTATAGAAATGCTGATCATTTATGTGGATTTATTTTATATCCTGCAACTTTGCTAAAGTTGTTAATTGTTTCTTCTTCTTCTTTTTTTTTTTTGCAGGCAATAGGGGGTTAAGTGACTTGCCCAGGGTCACACAGCTAGTAAGTGTCAAGTGTCTGAGGCCGGATTTGAACTCAGGTACTCCTGAATCCAGGGCCGGTGCTTTAACCACTGCGCCATCTAGCTGCCCCCCAAGTTGTTAATTGTTTCAAGTGGTTTTTTAGTTGATTTTCTTGGATTCTCTAAGTATACCATCTTATGATCTGCAAAGAGTGCTTCCTTGTCTATTCAATCAATTCCTTTTTCTTCTCTTATTTTTTTATTTTTTATTTATTATTTTCTTTATTTTCTTTATTATTTATTATTTTCTTCTCTTATTGTTAAAGGTAACATTTCTAGTGTAATATTGAATATTATAGGTTATAATGGATATCCCTGTTTCACCCCGATCATATTGGGAATGCCTCTAACTTATTCCCATTCCATGTAATATTTGCTGATGGTTTTAGGTAGATACTGCTCATCATTTTAAGGAAAGCTGCATTTATTTCCATGCTATCTAGTGTTTTTAATAGGAATAAGTGCTGTATTTTGTCAAAGTTTTTTTTCTGCATCTATTGAGATAATCATATGATTTTGGTTGGTTTTCTTATTGATGTGGTTGATTATGGTAATAGTTTTCCTAGTGTTGAACTGGACTTGCATTCCTGATATAAATCCCACCTGGTCATAGTGTATTATCCTGTTGATAAATTTCTGAAATCTCCTTGCTAATATATTTTTTTAAATTTTTACATTGTTATTCATTAGAAAAATTGGTCTATAATTTTCTTTCTCTTTAGGCTCTTCCTGGTTGAGGTATCAAAATCATATTTATGTCATAAAAGGAATTTGGTAGAACACCTTCTTCACCTATTTTTCCAAATAATTTATATAGTATTGGAATTAATTGTTTTTAAATGTTTGGTAGAATTCACTTATAAACCCATCTGGCCCTGGAGATTTTTTTCTTAGGGTGTTCATTGATGGCTTGTTCAATCTCTTTTTTCTAAAAGAGTGCTATTCACATCTTTATTTCTTCTTCTGTTAATCTGGGAAATTTATATATTTGTAAATATTCATCCTTTTTTTTTGATTGTCAAATTTTCTTCAGTATTTTTGTGTCTCTTTTACCAAGTCTTTTTCATTGTTTTCCTTTTCTCTCATTTCTTTAATTATTTTTTCCTTTACCATTCTTATTTTTAAAAGAAAATTTTAGCTCTTCCAAGAGTTGTTGTTGGGTTTCTGTCCAAATCACATTTTCACTTTGATGCTTTGTTTGTAGCTGTTTTGACTTCATTGTCTTCTTTTGAGTTTGTCTTGATCTCTACCATCATAGTAGCTTTTTATGGTTAGGTTCTTTTTTGTTGTTTACTCATTTTTCTATTACATTTATTTATTTTGAACTTTATATTAAAGTTGAGCTCTATCCTCAGGGTGGGGAGCAGAGAGTAAGGAGGGGAACTGTCCTAAGCTTCAGGCTTCTCCACATTTCTATTTTCAGAGATAGTTCTTGGGTTTTGGAAGTTTTTTGTGCTTTCAAGGTGGTGTTTTCTGGGGAGAGATGTAGTCACAGATTTATTTATTTATAATCTTGTCCTTCCCCAGGAAGGACCCCTGTTGCCTTGGGATTTCAATTGATATTGCTCTTGATGATTCATTCTTATTTAGGACCAGAAATGATGTCGTTCTTCAGGGTCCCTGATTCCTAGTGACACAAAGTGTTCCTCTCTGTTCCTGAACTGTGACAGGGAAGTAGACCTAGGCAATTAAGTTGCCAAATAGCATGTGCTTCTGTGTTGAGTTCTGGACAAGGGCCTTCTGTAATCTTTCTGACCAGTTGCTGGATCCCCTTACTGTCTGTGACTTGAGACCTCCCAAAACTGCTGCTGCTTCTGTCACCACCACTAGTATTGAATCCACATAGGCACTGAACTAGCCTTTATCCCTATGTCACAAATCTTTCTTTCTTACTTTTAAGTTGTCTTGGGATAGAAGAATGTCTCACCCTGACCTTTTGTTGGCTCTGCTACTCTAGATTTAATGCCTTATTTTAAGTTTATTTGTAGGGGAATTTGGGGAGAGCTTGGCTGAGTGCTTTCTCTACTCCACTATGCCCAGTACTACACTGCACTTTATAGCAAGAGAGTAAGTCCCTTGGCAGACTGATGATAAACAGACTTCTTTATGCTTGGAGGCATAATGTAGCTATGACATCCCACATCCTACATCTTCCCTGTTTGTATTGTTTTTATAGCGCATGGAGCAGTTCAAATCATACTGATGTTATAGTTTGTGTTGCTATAGGACTCCCATGCAAAAGAATGAGAAGTGATGCAGAAGCTTTGTATCAGATTCAGCCTAGGTTTGGTTTTATCTTAATTATACCATCTGAGCTATCCCAAGAAAAGAGGAGCCAGTGATGGGCATGAGGCCATATAACCTAAGGAAATGATTTAATGGTATTCTGATCATAATTCAATTGCAACCACATCAACCTATCACACTTTCAAGAGCATGCAGTGACCAAGGAAATAAGGGCTGCTTTGAAAACAGTTTTGTTTCATTGATATTTACTCAGGAAGAGCATCTAGCTTGAATCCCATACTAAGGTCAATGAAACAGTTTTATTTTCTAAGCAGATAATTCTATCTCCATTCAAAGCCTGATATTCACAATTACAACAAATATTTATTAAATACAGCATGCCATAGTAGACAGAGCTGGCCTTGAAGCCCAGAAAACCTGGATTCCAATTCAGATTGTGATTCATGCGGGCTATGTTACCAAAGAGAAGTTCCCTGGACAACTCTCAAAAACTGTAAAGTGGAGAGAAGGTACAAACTCATATTGGTAGAGAAAGTTTCCTCACCTAGGAGTTTCCTAAAGAAATTATGAGTCCAAGCCCTCTCTCTGTGTCTCCTGTGTCTAAAGTGAAGTAGATTGGTACACAGGTTAGAAAACTGCCCTCAGAATCAGAAAGACTTGAATTCAGGTCTATTTCTGACACATATTACCTGTGTGGCCTTGTACAAGTATAGTAGACTTTCAACATTTCATGCAATTGTCTATCACTTTAAATTACGGAAGAGTTCCTTATAAATAGTATTTCATTTATTGTGTTTATATTCCTAGTAACTAGAACAAGGCTTGGCAAAATAGTAGGTACTTAATAAATACCTCCTAACTGATTTTATTGCTAGAGGGAGTTTCTTGGGATTTCTAAGCACCAAATAGATCCAGATTTTGGTTTTTTATTGCAAAGTACATGAGCTAAGTCTCAAATCTTACCCAGAATTATCCTGGCTTTTAGTTTAGCTTCACTTGGTTTTCTTCAGAACATGCATACTTTGAAGTACATTTTGAAATTTTACTCCCATGCATTTAATATGGAAATCTAACAGTTTACATATCTCTGTTGTGAAATCTGATATTTGCTGACATCTGGAACCATTTTGTATAAAAGATGAGTTGGGAAAGGTCTGGAAAATCCTATCTAGTACAGTTGCAACAAAATGACAATTTTACATGGTTTTGGAGTTTTCTATTCATTTCCCTATGCTTCTGTTCAGGCGTCATCACTTAACATTTAGCTTCACAAAGACTAAAGTAGTTTGAATAGGATATGAAAAAACACAGCTTTTCATTTCTTATAGAAATATTCCTTGATGAGTCTAGCTTCCCTCATTCTTCTGTGATAAGTTGGGTGAGGAATATTTTTACAGGAATGTATCACAGGCTTTAAAGAAGTTAAAGCTAATCCTTTTATAGGGTTTTATAAAAATCGGGGAGGAAATCCATAGACATGCTTTTGGCAGGTGGTCCCTACCTCTAATAGAATATTGTGTTCATTGTTGAATACTCTGTTATGCTGAATTAGTATGGGTGATGAAAAATAGTATCTGCTCATAGACACATTCCAATAGTAACAAAGCAAATGAAAAGAAATTAAAATTTAAAAATGAACAAATGGACAAAAAGAATATTGGATTGGAAACCAAAAGGTGCAAGTATAATTGCATATTAGCTTTGTCAAGGCACTAAACATGTATGTTACAGTTTCCAAATTCTAAAGCACCATTCAGCATTATTGTTAATGAGTTATTTCAACTTTAAAGAGTTAGATACCCGGCAGGAGCTATGATTGTCACTGATCAAAAATAGACATGATTTTCCTTTAATTGATTATAAGCAGAGGTGTGCCAGTCAATGTTCAATAGACTGTTTAAGGTTAAAAAATATGCACCAGTTATTTTAGGCTTACTTTGGAATATTAACATTTTCTTAAGTCTAGACCATCGACAAAACAATAAATCAAGCCCTTATCTGTACTTTGCTCATGTCTGAGGTATGAATTCCCACTCTGAAAATTTAACAATAGGCTCTTGCAAGCTGATACAAGTTAGCTCCAGCATATCCCCGATTATAATTAATATGGAATAATTTTCTTTTTCATTGTTCAAGATTCAGAGCCAATTGACATTGTTGGGTTATGTCCATGGGTAATTGTTGTGCTGATGTAGCTCACATATAAGCAATTCTTCAATGTGGTCTAAGAAAACAGCTCCTATTTTCTGTAGGGATTTGGGTGATGCTGCCATCTCTTGGTTCTCCTCTTCCCTGTTCAATAGTTCTTTCTCAGCCTCTTTTGCTAGATCTCAAATTATTAGAACTTAAATATTTTGAATTTTAACCATAGATGTATCACAAGCCTCTTTAGTAGGCCCCTTCATCATCTCTCTACACTCGTCCATTTGGTGACCTCATCAATTCCCAATGGTTTAGTTATCATTTCTGTTCTGATCACCGTCAGACCTTAGTCTTTCTCCTGAGCTAGAGTCTCAGATGATGAACTACCTTTTGAACATTTCAAGCTAGTCCCACAAGAATCTCAAACATCATTTCCAAAACAACTAATTAACTCTCTCCTCATACCCACCAACATGTTAAATCTTGCCAATTCTATCTCTTCAACATCTTTCATATATGTCACTTTCTTTCCACTCACACAATCACCTCACAAATCCTCTTCACTTCTTGTCTGTACTTTCACATGAGCCTCCTATTTGGTCTCCCTGCCTCAAATCTCTACCCTGCCCAATCCAATTGATCATGGTTTTCCTAAGTTGCAAATATGATCATGTCACCATCCTTTTCAATAAACTCCAGTAATTCTCTATTATCAAAAATAAATTTCTTTAAAAACTCTCCTATTTATAATTTAAAGCTGTTTTCCTTTTCTCAGCTATACAATGATCCAAAACATATCCAAAATACTCACGATGGGAAATATTTTCCACATCCAGAAAAAGAACTGTGGAATCTGAATGCAGACTGAAACATATTATTTTTATTTTTTCTTTTGTTTTTCTTTCTTTCTTTTGTTCTGATTATTCTTTCACAAAATGACTAAAGTGGAAATAAGTTTAATGTGATTGTACATATATAACCTATATCAGATTGCTTGCTGTTTTGGGGAGGAAGGAGGCAAGGGAGAGAGGAAGAAAAATTTGGAATCCAAAATCTTGTAAAAGCAAATGTTGAAAGCTATATTTACACGTACCTGGAAAAAATAAAATAATATTAAAGGAAAAAAATTAAAAGAATTCCAAGCTCTTAAACTTACCCCCAGAATATTTTTCACCCTTATTACATATTAATCCCCTTCACATACACTAAGGTCAAGACAAATGGTCCTCTCACTCTTCTGCAAATATGGGTAAATATCCCATTGTCCATCTCCATACCTCCACACTGGCTCTTCCCTAACTCTGAAAGGCTTTCTCTTTTCACCTCTGCCTCAGAATTCTTTGTTTCCCTTAATGTTCAATTCAAGCACCAACTTTTACTTTTCCGATTCTCCAGCTGCTAAAGCTTTATTCATCGCACCCTATTGTCTTAAAACTGTTTTTCAATAACTACCTATGTAAATATGGTCTCCCTCAGCTAAACTATAAACTCCTCATAGGTAGACACTGTTTCTCCTTTGTTTTTGTATTCCTAGCATCTATAATAGGGCCTGACACATAATATGTACTTAGTGGATGATTATTGATTAACATAATGATTTTATAACCTATATATTTCTAGGACTGTATACTCCTCAAAATGTTTGGCCCATGTTAAATTGGGTCGATTTAGTGCAAACTATGCTGAAAATGCATATCCTTTTTGGCATTTAAAATTATATGGGGTACCCTATCTCTGTCCCAAGTTTTAGGGAATTTAGCTGGGCTTTCTACTATATTGTTACTTAGAAATTAGAAACTATAGCACCAGTTTGGGGCATTAAGCATTTATTAAAACATATTAAATATTAATCAAGAGGGAATATGTGGCTCAGAAAGTTCAGAGGGGAGAGCGAGTCATAGCTGTGTGGCTGCTCCTTTGGAGTTCCACAACAAGAGAGAGAGTGTAAGTGTGAGAGACTATAAGCTCCTTCCAGTTCCAGAGGAGAGGCAGTCCTTTTACACTGCTCCAAGCTAATTGGCTAGCATCATTCAAATCTATTGGTTTACTGAACTTGAGAGTGGTCCGATGCAGTACATGCTGAGGTCAAAGTTCAGAGGAAAGAACCTCTGGAGGGAAAGGCTTTCAGGTAGGTGTGGTTTTAACCTCTATTGTCTGTATTCATAGTCCAAGGTCCAACTTGACTGACTCTGGGTCTGTCTTAAAAGTTCAGGCAAGGTTCTCTGGGTTACACCCTCAAGTGGGGGGCCTCTGGGTCCCCTAGAACCCTATTATTTTCTCACACCTTAACTATGTTTTCAATAAATTTCAAAATCATTTGCTTAGCATTCAAGACCCTTTCTAATCCAGGATGATTATACCCTTCTAAGTATATTTAGTATCTTATTTTTCTATCACAACACACTCTAGTTCCAAATGAAATGATCTATGCATCTCATGCACCCTGCTAATTCCATATCTTTGTTCATATTGTTTCTTACGCATGAAGTGCCCTTCCTCCTCTTATTCCTATATCCTTTAAAGCCTAAATAAAATTCTACTTCCTTGGTAAAGCCTCCCTTGAGCCATCCCTAGTAGGAACAGCCTATCTGCACATCTCAAATAGCACTTTGTTTTGCCATTCACTTATTTACTTATAGGAAGACAGGTTTTACACTAGCCATAATATCATAACAAGGCAAAATGTTTTTGGTAATGGTGGTGACAGATATACACAATAATGGCAGGAACACAGAACTAAATGACTTTGTCCTTTTCACTTAACCTTTAAACTTGTACAATTTAATTTGCATACCGGGTAAAAAGGATTTGGGGTGCTAACTGGCTCTATCGTACATAGGTCGGCCATATTTTTGGTTTTGTTTTTGTAGTCCCAATCATTAAATTGGATTTTTGTTGGCAAAGGATACCCATCAGTGGGACCTTAATTGGAACCTACAAGGAATTGTCTAATCTTAAATCAAATGGTTGCTTAGTACAACATACTTTGAACCAGGACCGGTATGAGTGAGATTCCTCCTTTGATCCAAAGACAAATACTAAAATTTGTCTCTTGGATCACCAGAGACTATTTTGGCAAAACATTTTAATCTGGGAGCACTCTATTTTTTTTTATCAGATTCTCTTTTTCAGTTATTGTAGTTCACAGTGCATTTTTGAACTAAAGAACTGTTGGTTTGACTTTTTTATGAAGAGGTTTTCTAGTTACTGCACCTTAGTTTTTAGGAGCTGAAATGGTCAACAGGTAGCCCTGAATAAGTTGTAGTATATGGTTGTGATGGGATACTACTGTTTTATAAGAAATTACAAGTTCAATGATATTAGGCATGGAAAGACATGAAATGATGAAGAGTAAAGTGAGCAGAATTAAGAGAAAATTGTATCCAGTAATAGCAATATTGCTTTAAGAACAAATTTGAGTGACTGTCATTTTGACAATTATAAATATTATAAATAAAGGATATATGAAAAAGGATACTATCTACATACAGAGAGAGAACTGATAAATAGAAGTATGCACAGAAAAAAATGTGTATATATAAATACGTATGTATGTATATACACACATATAAACCACGTCTCTAGGACGGGGGGGGGGGGGAGAGAAAAGGAAATTCACATGATAACTTTCTATTTGAAGGGAAGCAAGTTGTATATGTTAGAATTGCAATTTCACATGCAACCATCTTTTTATTGTACTATGATATGGAAATGTTTATTTTGTTCCATGAATTGAAAACAAAATAAATTTTAAAAACAAACATGCGATCTACTGTCAGAGAGGTGATAGACTTAGATTGGGAAAAAAAGATATGAAGTCCACAAGCTGATAAAGTGAGAAACTCAATGACCATAAGACTAGTGGAGCAATTTCCAATGGCAATGATGATGAAAACAAGGCAAAAAAGTTCAGAATAGGTAAGACTAATGGTATCAACACATGACATCAGTAACTCTGTATGTAGCATTACTAGTAGCAGTTGCCCTGGTTGCAGGAATTTTCCACATATGTGCCCGATATGCTCTGGCCAGAGGGGTTTGGGGAATTTGTCCCTTTGTGTATGTTCTCTGACTAAATGAGTCTTCTACATATGTGTTCTCCATGTTCTCTAGTCATTTCTATGCACGTAGTCCATCACAATCAAGGGGTATAGAAACCTGTGAGAGAGTATATCTGTATTTGCATGAAGAGTCTTATCTTTATATCTTTAGTTTTGAACTACTCTGCCCTCTGGTTGACTGATAAAAAAGCAAAAGGTAGGGTCTTTTGAGATATGATTCTGAGTAGATGGTAAATCAAAGACTACTTTGGACTTGAGCAAGTTGTTCCAGAGGACAAGAAGTAAGAAAAGCTGCCCAGGTGCTATTTTTTTAATAATATAATGTTATATATTACCATTAACTGTACTTATATCTTATCTCCTACTGACATATGAGGTACAATGTTAGGCATTATCTACCCTGGTCATAGCTGTGAAAGTTGCATGTTCTGGTTCTTTCTAAATTTTTAAGCTATGACAATTCAGGTCGTGTATTCATTTCGAAGTCCTTGGGTTATATAGCATAAAATGCTGGTCTAAACCTAATTTTGGCCAACGTGCTTTCCAGTTTTTTTCAAGAATTCTTGTCACATTGGGCGTCTTTCCATAAGTAATTTATGTTCCCTGCTTCACTAAACTAGTAATTATTTGCTTTTGGGGGTGTATGGAGTGTTCAAGAAGGACTAGCACCTCTGGTCTGAGGGCTTCCCAAGCCCTTTCCAGGGTTGCTTATCTAGTTTTACTGTCCACCCGTCACTCAACTTTCACCCTTGACTCTAAGAAACTGTATCATGTGCAGGGGCCACACCTTAATAAAAGCATCTTGGCAAACAGGATAAATCAGGTTGATAATAACTGGCAGGCTTCAAACTCATTGATGGGCTAGAGAAATGTCTACCCCAAGTGCATATGAAGACTTTTCCCCCAGAGGAATGAGCAGATGAGAACAATTTGTTGGAAACAGCCATGAAGATAGCTGAAGCGCAGGGGCTGTGGGGAGTGCTTAGAGTTTGGTCAGATCTTGAAGATGCCAAGGTCTTGCATTGTATCCTGTGCCATCACCAACTGTCCTTACTTTTGTCTTGCCCCTGGATTTCAATGACTCTGGATGAAAGAGTAAGGCTGATAACTTTGTGCAACTCTGCCCCACCTAAATTTAATTTAAGTACAAGTCAACATATCACCTGTAATGTCACTGGTCCTCTTCAAAACAAAGGACAAACAACAGTTTGCTTCTTTAAGGGTTGTTTTATAATTTAATTTATGTAGGTCTTGAATGTGCCTTTGTAGATTGACTCCCAATATTTGTTTACATTTTATAGTAGTAGTTATTCCTATTATTTCCTCCTGGATTCTTTCATAGCTATAATGAATACTGTTGGTTGGAGAAATAGGTGGGTACTCTGTGAGTACTAATATTAAAAAAAACTATGAAATAAATATTTACTATTTTCTTTTTTGCAAAACAAAAACAGTGAAAAATGAGATGAAACTCCTGTACAAAAAGATACATTTCTTAATGGGTGGCCTTTTGTCTTAGAAACATGAATGCTACTTCATAAATTGCTTAATTTCTGACCAGAGAGATCTATTCATTTGGTCACAAACTTTAAAAAATATCAAATTTCATCAAAGTTGTAAAGGTAGTTTGAGTGCAAACATGGAGCTTAACATAACATTTAAAAGAAACTGCAATTTCTTGACACAAAGAGTGGAACACCAGCTTGCTTTCAGGGTCTGATACTTCCACAGTTAATATTAGGTTGGCAAAGCTTGATGGAGAACATAGGCAAAGAAGTCATTTTTTGAGGAGAATATTTTTTTTCTTCAAAAGATCCATCACAAAATCCAGATTCTCTTAACTGATGTGATTCACCTTCTTGTGATTAGAAATATTTTTTGCTGACTGGAAATATTTCATAGGATTCCAAGTACTTTGAATTATATTCATAGACATGTTTTTACTGGAAAAATCTCTCTTGAAAATAATCTTAAAAGAATCAAACCTAAACTTGGAGTAAACTCAAAGATCATGTGAGGCTTTATAGCAATCCAAGGGTGAAAAAAATGTCATTGATTGAACTTGTCCCAAACTCATCAGGTTCCTCTATGGTTGTAAAAGAGACTATTGAGAAGATGACATGCAAAAACAGAACCTAAAGAAAAGCAGTTCCTCAAATGAAAGCCAAATCCACCCATTTATTGGTCATGACTAGAGGACATTTTACAGTCAGCTTTTCTAGATGTAGCGAGTATCTTATTCCATTCACCTTCTCCAATTGACTGTTTGGAGTGAGAGGTCTAAAGGAGAAAGAGAAAGTAAACTGTTTTCAGGGATATAACTATCCTGGGACATGTAGCAGTTTTATTCAATTTTGGGATAGCCAAGACACTAGTGACCATTGACCCACGATGAATAATTGCCCTATAATTTACTCTATTTTATTTAGCGGAGTGCCTAACACATAGTAAGTACTTTAATCATATTATTTGACTATCTAAATATTAAGTCAATGATCCTTATCATGTAAGATCACAGTACCATACATTAGAAACTGAAAGCAATCCTAAAACCCATCTAGTATAACAATCTCATTTTACAGGTGAGGAAACTGAGACCTATAGAGGTTAAGTGGTTTGCCCAAAGTCACACAGGTACTACATGGAAAGGATAGTATTTGGATCAAGGTCTTCCACTCCATTATACTCCTTCCAGTGTACCATGCTTCCTCATATCATAGATTTTTGTAAAGGATCGATTAGCATAGAGTTTGTCAATTTTCTTATCCGTCTCCAAAGGGGGCCCAAAAAGAAACATCCTCTAATGTTTATCCCAAATTTCCCTACTTGTTTCCTATTATTAACATTTTTATATGCTCACTAAATGGATCTGCAGTTATACAATATCTTCGTCCCCTGCCTGACCCATCTCTCTCAATTTTTGAGGGTAATGGAGTGAGGTCAAAGGCACTTAGCTCTGCCACTGTTGCTCTGCCTCTGATTGGCACCTTAGGAAACATGAGTCATCCACGGGCTCCATTCCTCTACAGGGCACTTTTCATTTTGCACTTTACTCTCAACACTCATTGGCTGCATTCCCCTGTGGGTCTGTGACACATTATTCAGTCCTTCACAGTCCAAATTTTTCTGCCTCCTCTCGTACAGCTCTGTTAATAATCTTATTTTAATTGGAAAGAACTTTCATTTTCATTTCTCTTTTGAGAAAGTCAGTCTGTTCAATTTTGGGGAAACAATTATCCTCCAAGAAACTCAGAAAATCCTAACAGAAAATTTTTCAGAGGAAGTCAAAGACAGGGTAGGATTAGCTTTTCCAAGAGGGATGACAGTTATTTACCCTCAATTCTAGTGCAACCCAGCATATCTGCAAAGTTTATTTTTAGCATGCATCCAGCTCTTGAGCTTTTCTCTCTGTGGCAGAGTAGGAGCATTAAAAATGATTAACATAATGTTAAAACCCTGCCTGACCTCCTGTGAGAGAGGCCGGAACTGAAGTGATAGAGTTTGAGAAGCCAGAGAAGCTGCTACATTTTAATGATCACAACAATTTTTTAAAATGACACTTTGACAAAAAAATGCCTTTCCTCTAATTTTCACCTATAGGTAGGAGTATGCAGGAACCAGCTTAAGAACCAAATGTTAGATTTTTCAGGATGAGCATTTACACCTGAAATCAGCAAATTCTATAAATCAAGACTCAATTTATTGCTTTGTTAATTGTCCAGACTTAAGAAAGTGGTGGAGAAAATGTTAATGCAGATTAAATTTAAAAGTGGATCACGAGGGGCAGCTAAGTGCCTCAGTGGATTAAGTACCAGCCCTGGATTCGGGAGGACCTGAGTTCAAATCTGACCTTAGACACTTGACAGTTACTAGCTGTGTGACCCTGGGCAAGTCATTTAACCCTCATTGCCCCACCAAAAAAAAGGGGGGGGGGGATAATGAATCTTTATTTTTCTAGAGAGCTGGTTATTAAACATTTACCAACATGCCACTGCCTATAGGTAACAGTATTTGCTTGAAAAGCTATATTGTAAATAATTACCCCTAAATGACCTTAACCTTAGATGGGCATTTATTTTATCTGCAAAATTAAGGGCTTGGACAAATTGATCTCTTGTGGCCTGATTTGGGGAAGGGGGCAGAGGCTGGGGGGGGGGGAGGAATAATAGCACACATTACAATGGTGAGGAAGAAGCCCAGATGAGGATTGAAGAAGAGAAGGTATATTAGCTAATCACCTCTAATACAAACACTTGGTAAAATAGAAAGAAAATAAGACTGGGAATCAGAAGAACTGTATTTTAGCCTTTGATTCACCACTATTTCTCTTCTCTAAGCCTCCAATTTTTCTTTCCATTTGTAAGGGCCAAATTTAGTATTGGAAGAGTTAATTGGGTGGCCTGCCTTAATATCGAGGTAAGAAAACAAACAGCCTCTTTCAAAAACAAAATGGGTTTATTAATGAGAACAAGTTTAAAACACTATCTGAATCACACAAGTGAGAATAATAGAACTAGAAACAATGTATAAATCTCCAGGGTAAAAAGGTCCCAGGTACCCCAAACCTACCTCCAGCCCAAGAGCTAGTTTTGCCTCAAACCCAAAAACTCACCACACCTGAAATCTGCAACTTTAAGGAGAATCAGCTGTGAAATCTCTTCTATTTTTGTCTGAAGGTCAAACACCAGCAGCTCCCCTAAAATGTCTGCCTTTCTTCCCCATTTTCCCTCAGAACCCTCTCTAACTAACTGCCTTTTCACTGAATCCCTAACCCCTCTAACCTAATCTCAATTGTATCTCTAACTGACTTTTCCACAGGAAGGGGAAGGGGGCAGTTCTTAGCCATGCTGAGTCTCTGATTGGGTCAGCACACCCATATGGGCTCTCTCCATTATAATCTAGCCAGACCCACATGGGCATGGGGAAGCTATTAGAGGAACTATTAGTTACTTAGTTTCAATAAATGTTCCCTGTGGTCACAGTTCCTCTTGTTTGTTCAATTATCTCTCAAAGTACACAACCATCCTCTCTTAGGTTCTTAAGCTTACATTTTTTTCAGTCTGACCATAATGAAGCAAAGATAGGGTTATATAAAACCCCAAATCACAATTAATTCCTTACATTCCCCCTCTTTGCTTCATTAAAACACACAGGAGTGTTTCCTTGATGAAGCAATAACAAAAATAACAGAATACCATAACCTATGCTAACAAACAATATGCTAATAAGAACATAGTAAAGGAAGAAAGGGAAAATTTTGTCCAGAGGGGCAGTCCCTCATGGACTCATGCTTTGACAATGTCAACAGAGGGAAGGCCTCTGTAGAAGATACATATTAAAGACGGTGTATATAGTAACAGAAGGAAAAAACAACTGCCAGCCTTCCCAGTTCCTGGACACTGAAGGTCACCTGACTACCCTCACCAGGCTTCTAGTCATGGTTATTTGGCCAGGCCCATGTAGGCCTCAGTGCGTGGTGATGATGTGAGTTGCAGCACCATGGTGACAGCCACAGCCAGTGAATGGAGCACTGTGCCGGCACGGAGATGGCCTCACCTGAGGCTGGCTGGGACATGTGCCAGGGCTTCTACTTTTAGCCAAAGATGGGGTCACAGAAACCTCAAATCACAATTAATTCTTTACACATTAAATAAAGGCATTAGACTAAATGATATTGGTCCTAATTCTAAAGGTCTAGGTAGTCTTATTCAATTCACGTCTTGCTAAGGAAGAAGACTAATTTCCCATGGATAGTATAGTTTAGGGAGTGATTTACAGTGAAAATATCCAGATCCTCTTTTCTTGATTTAACACAAATGGCTATGGGCCTTGGAAGAATTTTTTCTGTGCAAAAATCTCTATCTGTAAAATGAAACAAAGAACCTTTTGAACTTTGTTTTTAGGTTGCTTTGTGGATTAATCTGTGTGAAATTTGCTAGGTATTTTCTCTGTCTCCAAAGAAAATTTATTTTTATATTTAAATTCATTATACCAATGATAAGAAAAGGAGGAGTTGCTTTTTCATGAGTGAGAGCATCACTGTGAAGCAATAGTAGAATGGACATCATTGAGTTCATGGGCTATATAAACCTTCCGTGTAGGTATATTTGTAGTGAACTTAGCTTAAAAGGATGCTATCATAACTGGAGAAGAGAGATTCATTTTCATTTTTGTTTTTGTTTTTGTTTTGGGGGGGAGTTTGGGGGGGCAATGAGGGTTAAGTGACTTGCCCAAGGTCACACAGCTAGTAAGTGTCAAGTGTCTGAGGCCAAGAGAGATTCATTTTCAATACAAATAAAGGCATAATGGTGGCATCATAATGAGCTGGATCATATTCTTGTTAGTTGGGCTGCTCTTGGCAGAGCAAACGATACTGCTTCCCAGTCCTATGTGACTGTTTCCCATATCTTTACACAAATCATAGAATGATATTTTAGAACCAGAAGGGACCTCGGAAATCTTCTCATCTAGTATTCTCATTTTAAAAAATGAATGAATGAATGAAGAATATGTTTCCAAAAAGTGAAGTAACTTGTTCCAAGTCCCTTTAAAAATTATTTTGGTCTTAATTCCCATTCTCTTCCCTGCTTACTTCATGTGAAAGGATGCTAACCTTAGCCCTCCACTCTTCCCCAATACTAAAAGAACCCAGCTGCTTGCTTAATTGGCAGTCATTTCCCTTCCATCCCTTTTTACAGGAAGTGGTGACTTTGTAGACTATAAACAAATCAATCAGAAATCCTAGGGTTGAGCTCTTGAGGGCTTCTTCAGAGTCTGACCCATTCCGTTGCATATTTTTAAGTGGGAAAGAAGCTATTTATGCTTTTTCTCCTGTTCTCTTGGAGTTTATATTTGGAGCATGTCCAATATTGATGGAGCCAAAAGACTCAAAGTGTAATTGAACTTTAGTTGTGCAATGATTTTGGCTGAAGAGAAATAATGGCCCAGACTACGATCCTCAAAATAGGTAAACTTTTCCCAGGTCAGTAGAAGACGAGTTTTGGAATCAAAGGAGCTGAATTCAAATTCCCCTTTGGACAACTCCTGTCACTTTTCTGGACCTTGTTTCATAGAATAACAGAATTTAAACTGTTGACAGAGACCTCAACAGCCATTTAATCCAATTCATAGACCAAAATAAACATCCCCCCTCCCAGTTGTCCAAACTTCTTAAAGACTTCAAAAAAAAGGGATACCCTAACACCTCTCAAGAGAGCTCATTCCACTTCAGGACAATTCCAATTGTTTGGAAGTATTTTTGTGATTGTTTTTTCCCAGACATCAAGCCCAAAGTTTGCCTCTTGCCCCTTTCCACACATTGCTGCTGGTTCTGCCTTCTTGGCTACATAAAACAAACCTAATCCCTCCTACACAGGTCTTCAAGTACAGGGAGGCAGATGTCCTATCCACACTGGCTTCTTCTATCTAAGCTAGTGGTCAGCAAAGTATTATAGCCAGAGGGCCAAATATAGCCTTCTGTGTGTTTGATAAGCCTGGAAGCTAAGAATATTTTGATTTTTTTTAATTTAAAAAAACTTATTAAATCTTATGTAAACAACTGCTGAAAGCTATCTCTACATGAAACTGGAAAATAATAAAATACTTTTATTTTTTAAAAACAACTTATTAAAAAAATTTTAAAGCATTCTTAACTCACAGGACACACTAGAAGCAGTCTGTTTTCCCAATTTGGCCCATGGGCCATAGTTTGCCAACTCCTGCTCTAGGTTAAATCTAACCCCAATTCCTCCAACCATTTCTTCATTTGCAAAATAAGTGAGAGACACTAGATAACCTCTAAGATACTGTCATGGTTTAGGAACATAGGCTTAGAGCTGCAAAAGAACTAGACATCATCAAGTCCACCCATCTCATTTTATAGATGAGGAAACTGAGGCTGAGAAATTAAATGACAAGCTCAGTGTCACACGAATAGTGTCTGAGGCAGGATTCATACTCAGCTTCCTAACTAAGCAGTGCTCTATACACTGTGCCACCTAGCCACCTCTAGTTCTATCATCAGGTGTGGCTCGATGACATGAAATACATACTGATCCTTCCCAAGAAACTGGCATCCAGAGAATGACTCTACTGGGTAGCGGTGGGAAAGAAAGAAGATTGTGAAGAAATGATTTCTGGGAAACCTACCTTAAGATTGCTGTGAAGTGAGAATTTTTACTCTGGAGCCTTAGTAGACTTGGGATCAAGAAAGGAAATAGCTTTGTTCCCTCAGAAAACAAAGGAGCTAATGAGAATGTATGACAAAAAATAGTACTTTAAGGTTTGCAAAGCAATTTACAAATATTATCTTGCCTTACAAATATCATCTCAAGTATCTCTGACAAAAGCCCTCACAATAATCTAGTAGGTATTGGTCAGTTGTTTCAGTCATGTCCTACTCTTCATTTTCCCATTTGGGGTTGCCTTAGTAAAGATACTACAGGGGCAGCTAGGTGATGCAGTGGATAAAGCACCAGCCCTGGACTCAGGAGGACCTGAGTTCAAATTCGGACTCAAACACTTAACACTTACTAGCTGTGTGACCCTGGGCAAATCACTTAACTCTCATTGCCCCACAAAAAAATTAAAGATACTACAGTGGTTTGCTATTTCCTTCTCTAGTTCTTTTTATAGATGACGAAAGTGAAGCAAGCAGGGTTAAGTGATTTGCCCAGGGTCACAGAGCTAGTAAATGTCTGAAACTGGATTTGAACAAAGAAAGATGAATCTTCCTGACTCCAGACCTGACATTCTAATATACTGTATCACCTGTTTGCCAAATACTGGTAGGTAGGTGCTATTATTTCCACATACGGATTTCCATTATGCCTTTACCTGACTGGGGCAGACAGGTTAATTTCAAAGTGTCATACAGCTAGTAAGTATCTAAAGTAGGATTTGAATTCAAATTATCCTTGCATTAGGGCCATATTTTATATACTGCATTACCTAATTATCTCCATAAAGTGAAAGTGAATAAAGTTATGCCAATTGTTAGCTCTAGAAGAGAAACCTCCTGGAAAAGGAGAACTAGTTTACCTTCCTCTAGTTTGGCACATTTGGATCATTAAAGCTCATGCAAACTGATTGAGCAAGGTACCTGAAATTTACCTAATTTATAGATAGTCCTTTAAATCCCAAAGAAAATCCCATCTTTTACAGGAGACCTCCTTCAACCCCTCTTAATTCTCATATCTTCTGTCTGTTTATTATTTCCTGTTTTTCCTGTATATAACTTTCTTTTTCTTTTTTTCTTTTTTTTTTTTTGTGGGGCAATGGGGGTTAAGTGACTTACCCAGGGTCATACAGCTAGTAAGTGTCAAGTGTCTGAGGCTGCATTTGAACTCAGGTACTCCTGAATCCAGGGCCAGTGCTATATCCACTGCGCCACCTAGCTGCCCCTATATAACTTAATTTGTACATATTTGTTTACATGCCTCCTCCATTAGATTGTAACTTCCTCAGGGACTGTTATTTTTTCCTTTTGGGGGGGAGGCGGGGGCTCTTTTTGTATCCCCAGCACTTATCCAGTCACTGGCATATAGTAGGTGCTTCTTGTGGTGGTTGCTGTTCAGTCATGTTCCCATTTGGTTTGTGACCCCATTTGGGATTTTCTTGGCAAAGAGACTGGAATGCTCTACCATATCCTTCTCCAGCTCATTTTACAGATGAAGAACTGAGCCAAAAAAAAGTTGATTGGTTGATTGATTGATAATCTGTAGCCCGAGATGCCTTCACACTAAAACATTAGGGCCATAATTAGGGTAGAGAGACCAGCCCTTTTCACCAAGGCAACACAAATTAGAAGACATGGACAACACTTGGAATCCTTCTTCATCATGGAAACAACTAAATCTAGTGGCCAGTTAGCGTCCAATTAGGTAAAACAGGAAGCCAACGAATGGCACACCTCCTCCTTTTGCCCTAGAACAGAGGCTGTTAACCTTCATTTGTGATATGAACCCCTTGGTAGACTGGAGAAGTCTGTGAAATGGACCCCTTCTCAGAATAACGTTTTTGTTTTGTTTTGTTTTTTGTTTTGGGGGGGTTTTGTTTGTTTGTTTTGTGGGGCAATGAGGGTTAAGTGACTTGCCCAGGGTCACACAGCTAGTAAGTGTCAAGTGTCTGAGGCTGGATTTGAACTTAGGTCCTCCTGAACCCATGGCCAGTGCTTTATCCACTGCACCACCAGCTGCCCCCTCAGAATAATGTTTTTAAATGCATACCCGTTCCCTCCATCCAAATGCATTTTTCTTTAATAATTGTTGATCCTCACCCTCCTGCTTTAGCCTCATTTTCCATTTGTTCCAGCACTAAAAGTATTCATTACGGCTTTGGTAAAAAATAATTGGGCCTTTATTGACTGGTCTATGAGGTGCTTTAGTGGACTATGTGATGAAATGAGTAAACATGGAGAAAAAAAGCATTCCAGGAACACAGTGTTTTATCCTTCTTTTTTTCTTTGTTCTCTTAAATAAGGACAGAGAAAATTACTCAAAAGAAGGAAGACTATGAACTGAGATGAGAAGACTTCTATTTGAAGCCTGCTCCCACGGCCTTCCTTACGGCCCCTAGCAGGGCCATAAGGGAAACTTGGGAATTAAACATTTCTGCAGAGGGTGTTATTTGTTAGTTTGTACACTGTGGTCAAGATCAGGGAAGATACAAAGTTTTGGTGAGCTCTGAGCCGGGGTGGTGTGATAGATGTTTAACAAGTAATTCTTGGGAATTTGGGAGAGGGGGGACAGTGTAACTACGAAATACTTTGAAGTTTAATCTCTCCATCAATTTCTTAAGTCTGGACTATCAACAAAGCAATAAATCAAACCCTGATTCACGGCTTTTGCTTATTTCTGAGGTGTAAATGTTCACAGTGAAAATTTAACAACTGGCTCTTGGAATACCACTGGCTTGGAGTTCCAAGTTCATTGCTTTCCTTCTCTCTTCTTCCCTAGGAGACCATCTCTATTCTTCAGCTCATAGCAAAATTTCTCCTCCCTCATTCCCCACCAAAACGGTATATTTATTACTGGGTCCTAAGCATCGTGGCCTGAGGAGGCAGTGTGGTATATTAGAACATTGTACTAGGAGTCAGTGGGTAGTGATTCAAGTCTTGGCTCAGTCACTAGGAGTCAATATCACATTCATGTGACACTTTAAGGTTTGCAAAACCTATTCCTCTCAAGAGTTCTATGAGGTAGGTAGCATGTGTACTATCATACCCATTTCTCAAGTAAAGAAACTGAGATGCTGAGCAATGAAGTATGTACACATAGCCTCAGTTTATTCATGATCAAGATTTTGTGTATGTGTCTGTGTAAAAGGGGAGGGAAGGAGGGAGTTCCAGGGTTATAAATGAAATGATCCTTATACACTTTCCAGCTTTAACATGCCATGGGTCTATAAAGGGTGTTGTGAGAACTGGTGATGAAGACTGGCTTCTCTTTCATCCCACCTTGCTCCTTAAGTCATTTTGCTGTATGCTCTCTTCAGATATAATGATCCAACCACAGGTTGCTACTAGTAAGAATCAATACCCAACCATGTACAACATATAAAAGGAAATAATACAGGTATCCAATAAAAATACACAAAACCTTGATATTAAAAGGGAACAAAATCCTAAGAATTTGAGCTGTGACTATAAAACAAAACAAAAAAAAAACTGGTTCCCTTCTTCCCCACCCCCATATCCCAGAACAAATACATCTACCCATATATTGTCCCTCAAATCAATCATTTTGATTGATTGTAAACTTTTTATGTTGTTGATACTGCTCAAAGCATTTTTGGAAGTCCTACCTTCAGAGTTAGTCAAGGGGATGCACCAGAAAATTGCTCACATTAACTTTAATTTTAATAACAGCTGGCATTTATATAGTGTTTTAAGGCTTGCAAAGGGCTTTATGTATAATATCTCATCTGGTTCCCATAATAGCCCTGTAAGTTTAACATTAATATGCCTATTTTATTGATGAGGAAACTGAACTGAAGAGGGGAGGGGAATGACTTGCTCATATTCACAGGATTTGAACTCAAACCTTCTTGACTACACCCCTTGATAGTATTCCCCAGCTAGACTGAAACCACTATACTCATTATGTCTTAACCAGTGTTAACACCATGTACTTTAAGTTATTTCCAAATATCAAACCTAACCCTAAATGATAAAGATTTCCTACCACTGAGAATTCACCATAAGATCTGAAAACAATTACCAAAGATGAGTTAGGGTCAAAGGTAGCATAATTAATGACAGCTTAGTTGGTGTTAAGTACGTAATTTCCCAAGGCGTCGAAGGGAACAACACTCAGAAGATGAGTAAATTCTGGTGTGTTCAGTTAAAGAAAAACAGTATCATTACCAAATAGTCACACCATGTAAATTTTAAAATTCTTTTATTTAAAAAAGCACTTAAGTCATCTGTGGTCTTGTCATTTTTGTCACAAATTCTTCACTTTAGTAAATGATATTACAGTTACTATGCCTGGGGAAACATTATCATGTAGCAACCAAATTTGTGAACCTCTGAATGCAGCTCTACAGGCCTTCAGACAATAAGTATATATGGCCTTTATTCAAAGCCTTCTGGGTTTGGCAGGAACTTGCTCAAGCTTGATCTCCATTGTCATAGGCTATGTCAAGTTCATTGTCAAGGTCACCTAGGCACTGCAAAGGAATACTGGGGCGTGATGGGGGGGGATTGGTAGATTTGTGATTTCTGCAACATGGGCAAACTCCTTGTGTAGAAACTCCTTTATATTTCCAACTTGTAGATAATTTACAGCATAAAAGGGGAGCATCAAGAAGTTATATGACCCACCTATAGTCACACAATTGCTATGTATTGGCAGCAAGATTGAACCCAGATTTCGCTGACTCATTAGGCTAGCCTGTCCTCTATCTACTCTACCAGGGTTTGAATGAAAGGATAAGCATAATGGCCTATATCATTCCCCAAAACAGTTCTGTGAGGTACATGAGGAAACAAGCTCTTAATGGATAAATAAATTGGCCCATGCCAAGTAAGGACTGGATTGGATTAAATGCTCTCAGAGTTGTCTTCCAACGCTGGGATTTTGTAAAAAGTTCGCCTCAGAGGAGGGCCAAAACATTCATCTCCTGAAAACTATTTGGTAAAACTTCAGAAAACTCAAAGATTGATTGTCCTACACTAATTTGCTAACAAAGGGCCTTCTGGAGAATTGTCCTGACTTCCTAACAATTTTCAGACATTGAGATTAAGCAGTTGAGCTCAGAAAGAAATTACCTTAATTTCCCTTAGCTATAGATTACAAAACCTCAAAAAAGCATGCTTCTGTGGGAGCTTCCTTTGCTCTTGCTGTTGTCTTCAAAAGTCTCGTCTTTAAAGATTTAATGATGCCAGGGATAAGATTGCCTCACAGTTTGGTGCAATCAGGAAACACCAAACAAGGACAAATATTGCAGTAATAGAAAGTTAAAATACTATTTTTTTCAAGGTAAAGTAAAAATATTTTTATATTTTTTAAATAAAATTTCTGTCCAAGATACATTTTTAGCAATGAAAAAGGTATTTGTTAAAAGAGAAAAAAGAACCATAATGGTTCAAGGCCATAATCTTCATGGGGCTGTTTCTTTTTTAAAAAAAAAAATGTTCCTTAGCTTTTAGTCCCTGGGGTCTAGCCAGAATTCACATCATGAAGGCCCAACCATATTTCATGAAATAAAGATGAAGTTACCTTTTCAACTGGTTATTGATCCAAGTCGCTTTTTTCATTAAGGTTCTTATGTATCTCTAAGGGTTTAACACAGTGCCTGGCACATAGTAAGCACTTAATAAATGTTTATTGATTGGTTGATTGTGTGTGTATATATACATACACACACACACACACACACACATGCACGCACATATATATATATACATATATTTGTATACACACACATATATTTATGTAAATATGTTTATTTCTTTATTTATATATTTGTATGTCTATGTCTCTATGTGATAGTTCTCCCAAGTATGCAGGATGCCAAAATAATGTCATGTTCCCTAAGGCTGCATTAATTTTAAAAATCCATATTGCTTTTCTTCTCAAGGACCATACTCAGACTGCAAGTCAACAAGTATTTATTAAGTGGCTAATGCGTGCCAGTATCATATGCGATGGTATCACAATTAATATGCTTCATTCTGGGATACTTTGGAAAGGGCACTGGATCTGGACTTGGAAGACCTGGGGTCAACTCCCAGCTCTGTCACTTGCTACATAAGGAACTGTAGTTGTCACTTAACCTTTTTGGATCTTAGTTTCCTCAGCTGCAAATAATAATGGAGTTAGGGGCAGCTAGGTGGCGCAGTGGATAGAGCACCGGCCCTGGAGTCAGGAGGACCTGAGTTCAAATCCGGCCTCAGACACTTAACACTTACTAGCTGTGTGACCCTGGGCAAGTCACTTAACCCCAATTGCCTCACTAAAATAAATAAAGAAAGAAACAAACAAACAAACAAATAAATAAATAATGGAGTTGGATTAGATGGATTTTGAGGTTCCTTCCAACTTTAATCTGTGATATTTATATTAGTCCGTTATAATAGCAATCATGTCTAGTAGCAATAAAGTATTTTATTGCTGAGTTGGGCTGTTTATTTTCGTAATGCATTCATAATAGGCAGTAGAAGTCATGCTTCCTAGAAATAAATTATAGGAAAGAGATGTGAGTGCTGGTCTCAAAAACTTCCTTTTGATCCAAGATCTTTTTAAATGCATTCTTTTAAGGGTACTAATAATTCTTCTACTTGTGATCAGTTTGAATCACACTCAATTGGCTCACATGTTTTATGAGCTCATCCTGCATGGAACTGTTCTTGGCTTATAATTCTCTGACCACTCCAACATCTCCCTCATCGATCATTCTTGCCTTCAACTCCCACATCCTCTAGTTTTCCAAGTTTAAGGAATCCAGCTCTTCTCCCTTCAGTTACCATCACAATGGATTATAAGGTCACAGGTTTTAAAGCTGAAGGGGACCTTAAAGAACACCTAACCCAATGATCCCATTTTACAGGTAAGGGAACTGAGGACTAGAGAGGTTGTGACTCCCTCTATCATTTCCACTCTCACTAATTTTCAATCTCTCCCCAAATATCAGCTGCTTCCCTGATGTCGATAAATATACTGGTGTCTTCTATCCTCAAAAAACGTCTCACTTTGATTCATCCATTCCCAATAGGTGTCTTTTCACATCTCTCCTCCTTTTTGTGTGTTTAAACTCCTTGAAAAGGGCTACCTATAATCGGCATCTACATTTTCTTTCCTCTCACTCTCTTCTTAACTCAGAACTATGAAGTTTAAGCCATCCACCAGCCTCATATCTATACGGATGACTACAAGATCTATTTATCCAGTCCTAAACTCTTTCTTGCCCTTCAATCTCCAGTCCTTCATCTCCAACTACCCATTGGACATCTCAACCTGGACGTCCCAAAGATATCTTAAACATGTCAAAATTGACCTCATCATTTTTCTTCCAAAATTCTCCAATCTTCCACATTTGCCTAATTACTGTTAAAGGCATAACCATCTTCACAGCCATTCAGGCTCACAACTGAGGTGTCATCCTTTACTCCTCATCTTCTCTCTATAGAGCCAATTTTTCCAAGTCCTACCAATTCTCTCTTCCCAACATAAGCCTCTTTCTATCCTCTGCTCTCTCATACGGGTCCTCATCATTTTGTACCTGCATCGTTGTAACGGTCTTCTGGCTGGTCTTTCTGCCTCCTCACCCCAGTCCATTCTCTGCTCAGTTCTTAAAGTGATCTTCCTAAAGTGCAGTTCGGACTACATCATCCTCCTATTCAATAGACTCCAATGGCTCCCTGTTATTGCCAGGATCAAATATAAAATCCTGTTTGGAATTCAAAACCCTTCGTGACCTGGTCCATCCATACATTGACAGTGTTCTTCCACCTTACACTCCATCATGGCTACTATGATTCAGTGACATTGGCCTCCTTGCTATTCCTCACACATGACATCCAGTCTCCCAGCTCTGTTCACTTTCATTGACTACCCCCTATAATTCTTTTTCTCTTCCCCTCCACCTCCTGGCTTCACTGGCTTCCTTCAAGATTTAGCTACAATTACAAGTTATATAAGAAATCTCTTCCCATTCTTCTAATCCTAGGGCCTTCTCTCTGAGATTATCTTAACTATATTCTGTCTATATCTTGTCTGTTTTTGTTTTTTTTATGTTTTTGGTGAGGCAGTTGGGGTTAAGTGACTTGCTCAAGGTCACACAGCTAGGAAGTGTTAAGTATCTGAGGCCGGATTTGAACTCAGGTACTCCTGAATCCAGGGCCAGTGCTCTATCCACTGTGCCATCTAGCTGCCCCTATATCTTGTTTGTACATAGTGGTTGATATAATTGTCTTCTCCGTTAATTTGTAAACTCACTGAGGACAGAGATGATTTTTTTTGCTGATCTTTGTATCCCCAGCAGTTAGTACAGTGCCTGGAACATAGTAGGTGATTAATCTGTTTAAAGTTTCACAAGTAGTAAGTGGCAAAACCAAGATAATAACCAACTCCTGTGATTGCTTAGTTTATTCTTATCATTCTTTCATTTTGGAGAGGTACCACTAGGTGGCTACCTGTCCCTGTCAGGGTAGTGTAGGTGTAGGATTGATAATGATGATGATGATAATAATTATGATTATGGGAACCACAACAACATAATGAGTATTTATATACTTCTTTAAGGTTTGAAAAACCTTCATTTTATTGCATTTGTTCCTCATAACAACCATAGGAGTTTGCAGCTATTATTCCCATTTTTCAGATGGCAAAACTGAGGCACAGTTATAACCATTATAAGCAGGATTAGAATTCAAGTCAACATGAAGATTGATTGTAAGCATAGGCAACTGAGATGGGTGAGAAATTGAAACATATGATCCAGCTAATATTGTTTCTTATGTACACAACTATATATATGTATATATATAATATATAATACATATAATCTATATTTACATGTTACCAATGAAAGAAAATGCAATTGGAAGAAAGACATAAATAAATACAACATAAAGGCACAGAATGCTATTTTCTATCCAACTACAACTGTATCCAATTTCTCTCTACCTTAATCTCATCCTAGATTTTCTCCCTCTGAGTCTAATTTTAGAATAAGAACCTTGCTCTAGTTATTTTCTGGCTCAGTATAAAATAAAAGACATCAAACGAGCAAAGACAAAAGCTTTGCTTTAGGGCTATGTGTAGCTTCTCAGGCACTCACTACTTCAGCTTGCTCTGGTGGACATCAGGGATGTATGAAGGCTTCATGTCTTAGCCCATTCTTCCTTTTCAGGGATCAAGCCTTTAACTACTATTTTATTCTAACTGCTCTCCCCAATACTTACAAGGAAAGGTCCACCTCCCACTGAACTTTCTTCCATTCATTACCATAGCCTTTTCACAAATCTCTGTCCATATTTTTTTTCTGTTTTTTCTTTGTCCAAGCCAGGAGAAACTGAGATGACATTATGATTTGATGACAAGCAGTGGACACTTCTCTTTGCAATGAAGTAGTCATTTGTCACTACTTTCTACATTACAAAACTCTCTTGGAAGAGAACCCATAAGATTGGAGAAAGGAAAATATTATCTTGATTTTTTTTTTAAAAGAAGAGAACAGAAATCGAGAATTTGAATTTCGCTACTGGGAAAAATTCCAGAATGGATCATTAAATAATTAAAGAGATGGCTGGTGAATATGTAGAAAGGAAAATTGTGAACTTATTTCCTTCTTTCCTTCTTTCACAAGACTACTAACCTATTAGATGAAGGGAAATAATAGGATATAGTTCACCCACATTTCAGCTCATTTTTTTTGTAAAGTATTTTGTACTATTTTTGTGAAGATGGAGAGATGTGGACTAGATGATAACACAGATGGATACAAATCTGGTTGGTTGATTAGTTAACTGGTTAATAATTCAGTGTCAACATCAATTAATCAACATTTATTAAACCATACTATGAACCACACAGTCTGCTAAGTACTAATACAAAAAGAGAATGAAGACAGTCCCTGTCCTCAAGAGGCTTATAATCTAATAGGGGACATGACATGCAAAGAAATAAAGCAAGATAAATGCAGGATAAATAGGAAATAATTGACAAAGAGAAAGTACTATAATTATGAAGGGCTAGGGAAGATGTCCAGTATAAAAGAAGGGATTTTAATTGGGACCTAAAGGAAGCCAAGTACAGTAGAGGATGGAGAGCATTCCAGCTATGGGAGGCAGTCAGGAAAAAAAATACCTGGAGTTGAGAGATGGAGTATCAAGAGTAAAAAGACCAATATCACTGTGTTGAAGAGTACTGTTGCAAAGTAAGATGTAAGAAGACTGGAAAGTAGGAGGGGGAGAGAGGTTGTGAAGGGCTTTGAATATCAAACAGAGGATTTTATATTTGATCCTGGAGGCAATGGGAAGCCCCTGGAGTTTTGAGTATAGATATTTTGGTCACTTTTTTAAAAAAATCCTAAATATTTTTCCTTTCCTCCCTTCTTTCCAATTAATATTTTATTAGCATTAAAATAAAATTTTAACTGAAACAGGCTACCAAGTAGCTTTTGTTTAACCTTCTATTTCATACTTAAGATCAATTTTCCTACTCTAAACAGGGGAGCTGATAGAGGACAGAGAATAGACCTATCACCAAGACTAGGGGTAATCTCTTACTGAGGAAAGAGAAGCTAGGTCCAAAGAGAAAACCAAGAGAATGAAATTAAAAGCCAGGCTGGGCCAGAACCAGGGATTTTCTCAGCACTGAGAGGCAAGGGGCTAAGATAAACATGGGAAAGTTTGGGATGGAAGTCAGTATGATATTAAAAGCCAAGATCCAGAGAGCTTGATTGAGTTGACTCTTGTAGTGTGCTTCCTTTAAATTTAGGATTTTTTCACAATATTGAACATCTCTGTGGAGAAAGATTTCTCTTTGACTGGTTGAATTTTGACTTCTGAATGTTATAAAACCATTTTAAATGAAATGATGTGAAACAATGATAGAAGGGTTGGTTTCCTTAACCTGATAAGAGAAAGTGGGGATGAAAAGCAAATTTGCTTTTTCTTTGCATCCAGAAAGATGGGTTTTTTTAATCATTAAGTGAATTCATTGTCTCCTTCCTAATCTCTCCTCCATTTACAATCCTTAGATGGAGGGCAGAATGGAAAAAGGTCTTTAGACCTTTAGGGAAGACTGTTCTACATAGAGAAGTGATGGCATTTACTTTTTATATGGCATAGTGGACAAATATCTGGCTTCTGAGCCAGGAAAATTTGGATTCACATTTTCCCTCTGACACATACAAAATGGAAGGGCGGGAGGGGGGAAGACCCTGGGCCTGGATTCAGCAAGACCTGAATTTGAGCATGTATTGTAACTTTCTGTCTGACCTCTATGGGGCACATATTTTCTAAAAATCATCCAATTAAACAGTGAAGACTCCTTTAAGAGAGAATGTTTTCTAGAAATTTTCCACATAGTTTGTTCTTGTGATCTTTACCTCACCTATACATTCTTGTCATCTAAGTCATTTAATTAAATTTTTAAATATTAAGTCCCTATTTGTAAAGGACAATGCTAGATACTGGAGCTAGAAAGCCATAAATAAAGCAGCCCCTATTTTCAAAGGCTTTACATTATGTTATCCGAAGGAGGAACAAATAACCTACGTACAAAGATAAATGAAAACAAAGTATAAAGAAAGTTATATAAGAAGGCAAGCATACCAACTAGGGAGATCAGGGACTCATGTAGGAGTTGAAACCTGAGCTCTACTTTCAAAAAAGCTAAGAATTCTAAGAGGCAGAGATGAGGAAGGAATGTAAAATATTCTAGATATTGGGGACCACCTTATGCCAAGACACAAAAGAAGGAGATGGAATTCCATGCTTAGGGAATAAGATGAGCAGAACCATTGCACTGGAATAGAGTGTATGAAGGGGGTAAATATGAAATTAAATGGGAAAAGTAAGTGACCACCATTTTGTGCAGGATTTCAAATGACGGACTGAGAACTCTGTATTTTCTCTGAGAAGCAATTTGGAGCCACTGAAGATTTTCACAAAGGGGAACCTATTTGCATCCTTAAAATAAAGATATGAACACAATCTCATATGGTTCTCCTTCAGTGACCAAAGAGCTTGAGGAGATAGAGATGTATCCTCCCACTCTCACAAACTGTATCACCCCCTCATACACACACACACACACACACACACACACACACACACAAACTTGCGCGCTCAACTATTTATTATAAAGCAAAAGCTGATGATTCTTCCCCCCTCCCCAAGCCAATTTCTTTTGTGGTCACTGTGATCCAATCACATTTTGTCTGGATCACATTAACCAGGATAGGATTATCAGGATTAACTGGATGTTCCTTTCTATGCTTAGGTGATTAGGAAGAACATTAGAGTGATTAGGTGGCAAGGTAGATAAAGCTCTGAGCTTGGAGTCAGGAACACTCCTCTTCCTGAGTTCAAATCTGACCTCAGACACCATGACCCTAGGCAAGTCACTTAACCTTGTTTGGCTCAATTTCCTCATATGTAAAATGAGCTAGAGAAGGAAATGGCAAACCACTTCAGTATCTTTGCCAAGGAAAAAAATGGGGTCACAAAGAGTTGGATGTGACTGGACCACAAGGAGATGAGTGAGTAGTACTACCATTGCAACAATGTCCAAAAGGGAAAAATAAAATGCTAGTACTTTCATGACCCCATTCCACCCCCACCTCTATCCCCAAATAGAGAGAGAGAAGACAATAGCTTAAAAATTCCCTTCCACAGCATTTCACTTTCTTCAGTTATTGGTTTTGCTTGCATCATAGACATGTTGCCAAAATCAGCCCTTATCTATGACCCACTTTCCTACTTACTACCAGATCCTCTGATGATCATCTATTTAATGTGACTCATCTGCTTCTACTGGCAGAAAATATTTAAGAAGTTTCCATCCTAGACAAGAGGTGTCACATTTTTTTAATTTGTGTGTGTGTGTGTGTGTGTGTGTGTGTGTGAGGCAATTGGGGTTAAGTGACTTGCCCAGCGTCATACAGCTAGTGAGTGTTAGGTGTCTGAGGTCAGATTTGAACTCAGGTCCTCCTGACTCCAGGGCCAGTGCTCTATCCACTGCACCACCTAGCTGCCCCAGAGGTGTCAAATTTTAAAGAGCTTTTCCACTGGTTTTTGGTGAGCTATAGTAACTACTCACACAGTTTCTAATCAATCTTGATCAGACCCTCTACCTGTAGGTTTCCTGGTTCTTAAATACATGCCAAAGTTATGTTATGATATTCAATGTCTGTGTGCTTCTTGACTCCTAACTACCCACTTGACTTTTGGCTCTGTCTTGGTCTCTAGGTTTATCTAAATTTAGCATATCCCTGCACCTGGCGTTGCTTTGGTTCTCTTGCTTCTGGCTATTCTTCCTCTGTGATCTATCATATCCCACATCCATCTGTTTTGCCACAACTCTAAATATTTCCATTATGTTGCTTAATGCTTTTTATGTTGGTGATCTACTTGGGCAAATGAATCTAAGGATGTAATTTAATGTACTCATTTCCTCTTCTCCACTCTCTCATATTCCTCATTCCTCAATCCAATATAACTAAACTTAACAAAATAACTGTTATTGAAGAAATTCTCTATTTTATAACTAGAAAAGTACATAGTAAAGATACTCAAAAATAAAGAAGAGAAACAGGTTCATAGAGCATGTTTCCAATAAATCTTCTAATTAGAGGGCAGAGCCAAAATGCTAGAGTGGAGACAGCTACCCAGTCAAATTCTCCAAATATTCCTCTCCAAGCAACTTTAAAATAATACCTCAGATTGATTTCTGGAGTGGCAGAGCCATCAAATAGTCAAGGTGAGACATCTTTCCAGACCAAGACAACTTAGAAGGTCTGTAGGAAAGGTCTGTGAGACTGGGGTAAGGGCATCCTGGAGCATATGTGGCAGCAACATCTGTAGTGGGTCTTGGAGGCTGTGAAAGTGGCAGCAGTAGATTTGGGAGCCCAAAGATGGGAACAGTGTCTGACAACTGGTCAGAAAGGTATTACAAGGAATCATGAGCTGGCCCCCAGATTCAGAACCAAGTGCTATTTAGCAACTCTATTTTTCTGGGTCATAGTTTCAGGACAGAAAAGAGTGCTTGTGGTAGGTCACAAGGGATGAGGGGCCCTTGTGGCAGTACTAGGGCAGAAACAAGGACTAGCACCTGTGTCTATGAGAGAGCAGAGGACCTTGTTACATATAGTTTCAAGGACAAAAGGAGCACTAGGCCTTGTGGCTGCAGGGGACCAGGGAACCTTCCTGGGTAAAAACCAGAGTGTAAAGCAATAGAATAGTAACCATAGTTCTCCCAGTATCACACTATTTTGGAAGCAATGAAAACTTGCAGACCTTCCCAGAACTGGCTCTGAAAACAGGAGCATGAAGAAGCCTGAAGTTTAGAACAATGCCTCCCTACTCCCAGGTGAGCAGAGCCCAAATTTATTATAAAATGAAGTAAAAAAATAGACTGGAAAAAATGAGCAAACAAAAAAAAATAACTTGACCATTAAAAAGTTACTATGGTGGCAGTGAAAGTCAAGAATAAACTGAGAAGAGAACAAATTGAACACTACAAGTAAAGCATCAAAGAAAAATGCAAATTGAACATAAAGCCAACAAGAATTCCTGGAAGACTTAAAGAGAGAAGAACAGTGAGGATACTGAAGAAAAGAACTTTAAAAATCAGAATTGGCCAAATAGAAAAAAGGTACAAAAATGTACTGAAGAAAATAATTCCTTAAAAATTAAAATTGGGCAAGGAGTAACTAAT
Source organism: Dromiciops gliroides (assembly GCF_019393635.1). Taxonomy (NCBI): domain Eukaryota; kingdom Metazoa; phylum Chordata; class Mammalia; order Microbiotheria; family Microbiotheriidae; genus Dromiciops; species Dromiciops gliroides. The sequence goes on along the minus strand of NC_057866.1, from coordinate 171,060,582 downwards.
GACTTCATGAGATAAGAAATGATAAAACAAAGTTAAAACAATGAAAAATAGAAAATGTGAAATATCTCAACAGAAAAATTAGAAAAATAGATCAATGAGATATAATTTAAGAATTATTGGAATACCTAAAAGTTATAATCCAAAAAGGATTCCAAAGATATTGCAAGAAATTATAAAGGATACTCCAATATCTTAGATCCAGAGGGTGAAATTGAAAGAATCTACTCATCACTTCCTGAAGGAGATCCCCAAATGAAAATCCTAAGAATATTGTAGTCAAATTTCAGAACCCCTACAACAATGGGGAAAATATTACAAACAACTAGAAAGAAACAATTCAACTATTATGGAGCCAAAAGCAGAATTACACAATATTTAGCACCTTGCACATTAAAAAAGTATAAGGCTTGAAATATGATATTCAACCAAGAAGAACCTACCCAGAAAAACTGAGTATAATTCTTCAGGTTAAAAAATAGGTATTTAATCAAATAGAGGACTTTCAAACATTCCTGATGAAATGACCAAAGCTAAATAGAAAATCTGCCATTCAAAAAGTAGACTTAAGAAAAGCATGAAATATCTAACCATAAAAGAGGTATCATGAGAGATTTAATAAAGTTAAATTGTTTACATCCTTATGTGAGAAGATCATCCATATAACTCCTAAGAGCTTCATTATTATTAAGCCAGTTAGAAGGAGTCTATGTAGACTGAGGGCACAGGTATGAGTTGATTATGTTGAGATGATCTCAAAAAAAAAACAAAACTATGGAGTTCAGAAAAGGGATGCACTGGGGAAAAGTGGGGCAGGGATAGAAAGAATGAGGACAATTATCTCCTAAAAGATACATAGATAGAAGCAAGAGCTTTTACAGTGGAGAGGAAAATGAATGGATGATAGGCAACATTTGAACTTCATTCTCATCCAAATTGGCTCAAAGGGAATATATATGCATGTATGTGTGTGTGTATATACATATACACATATAATATGCATGTGTGTACTCATATGTATGCATGTATGTATGCACACATACTCAATTTTGTATAGAAACCTATCTTCTTGAGCATGGAAGTAGGGGGAGAGAAGGGGGAGGGATATTAAAAGGGAGGATGTATTGAGGAAGGCAGTGGTCAGAAATAAAACAGATTTTTGAAGAGGGACAGGATAAAAACTGGAAAGAAGGATAAATGAAAGAAAATAGAATGGAGAGAAATACAGTTAGTGTTCATAACTGTGAATGTGAATGGGATGAACTCACCCATAAAACAGAAGCAGATAGCAGAATAGATTGAATAGAAATTTGAATCTAACAATATGTTGTTTACAAGAGACACACTTGAAACAGAGTGACATTGTGTTAAACATAAGGGGCTGGAGCAGAATCTATTTTACTTCAGCAGAAACAAAAAAGGGTACTTATGATCTCTGACAAAGAAAAAGCAAAAATAGATCTAATTAAGAGATAATCAAGGAAACTGCATTATGCTAAAAAGCTACCATAGACAATGACAAGTAATATTTTTTTAAAAGTACAGCAAGTTGTTCTACTGAAGGCCTCTTTTCTTACATATACAAGGAACAGATTCAAATTTATACAAATAACAGCTATTCCCCAATTGACTGGCCATTTAATCAAAAGCTATCAACAGGCAGTTTTCAGATGAAGTAATCAAAAATATCTATGATCACAGACAAAATGCTTTTAATCACTATTGATTCAAAAGATGCAAATGAAAACAATTCAGAGGTACCCCCTCACACCTATCAGGTTGACTAACATAACAGAAAGAAAAATGACAAATTCTGGAGGGGATGTGGAGAAATTGGGATACTAATGTACTCTTGGTGGAGTTATTAACTGGTCCGACCAACCTGATAAATGATTTGAAACTATGGCCAAAGGGCTATAAAACTATAAAACCAAAGGGCAATACTACTATTAGGGCTGTATTTCAGATTTTTTAAAAGGACAATCAAAACCTATTGAAGTGATATCTATCAGTTGAGGAATGGCTCAATAAGTTGTGTTATATGATTGTGATGGAATACTGTTGTGCTATAAGAAATGATGAGCAGGATGATTTCAGAAAAACCTGGGAAGACTTATATGAGCTGATGCAGAATAAAGTGAGCAGAATCAGGAGATCATTATACAGTGACAATTTTGTAACAATGACCAACTGTGAATGACTTAGCAACTCTGATCAATACAAGGATCCATGATAATTCTGAGGGACTCATAATGAAAAATGCCCCCAATCTCCAGAGAGAGAACTAATGAACTCTGATTGCAATTTGAAATATATATTTTTCATTTTCTTTATTTTCCTTGCTTAGTGACATGGCTAATATGGAAATATGTTTTATATGATTTCATATGTATAATGAGAGAGTGGTTGGAGAGAGGGAGAGAATTTGGAACTCAAAATTTTTTTTAAATGTAAAAAATAAATAACTAATAAAATTTAAAAATAAATACTGATCTGGGCTAGCAAATCTCTAATTAGGAGAACAGGTCTCAGGAATGATGTTTCTCTTTGTTGGGAAAGCAGCAAGAAATGTGGTGTAGACATCTGGAAAGTCAGCAAAATGAGTAAAGGGAACATGATAGCAAGGAGATTGAAGGAAATTCTTCAGATAATGTTACTGTTCACTCACCTGTGAAATTAGGTCCCCTGGAACAGATAGGAATTGTTCACTTGTAGTTTAGACAAGGACTAGATCTCTGCTATTGAAAAGGAATGTAATACCTATGAGCAAGGAAAAATTTACATATGTTATTGAAGGACATCTTAAACCAGTAAAGAAGCTTTTCTTGTAAGGAGTTTATCCTTCCATTGAATAATCATGGGAAGTTTGAGAAATGAGGTGACAAAATCACCACAGAATGAGCATGTGTATGAGTTTAAAAAGTTAGCTAAATTAAATGTCTCAAAAGGTTTAGGTGTTTGTTGCTTTTTACTTTTTGATGTGTATATGCATTGTAACATTTGGAGGGGTGGGGCAATGAGGGTTAAGTGACTTGCCCAGGGTCACACAGCTAGTAAGTGTCAAGTGTCTGAGGCCGGATTTTAACTCAGGTCCTCCTGAACCCAGGGCCAGTGCTTTATCCATTGTGCCCACCTAGCTGCCCCAACATTATTATATTTAGCTATTATTATTACTGTTGCTAGAGATATATCCTTTTTTTCTCGTTACTTAAAGTAACCTATCAGATAGTGCTTTGTGTATGTATTCAATATAAAATTAATATTTTATATATAAAAAGATAATATATTGCATCTTATTCACTGTAAAAATTAATATGCATTTAGGGGCAGCTAGGTGGCACAGTGGATAAAGCGCTGACCCTGGATTCAAATCTGGCCTCAGACACTTGACATTTACTAGCTGTGTGACCCTGGGCAAGTCACTGAACCCTCATTGCCCCGCAAAAAAAAAAAAATTAACATGAATTTCTATATAATATTACATAGAACTATATTTTATAATATATGAAACTCATGTAGATTAAATATACTCCCAAATTATTTTCAGGGACTTAAAGGGAGAAATGTAATAGCCTTCAATAGCTTCTCCCATAGAGACTATACATATTGTTGTCATCACATCTTTTAGAGGCAAGAGACTCTTGAGAGTCATTTGGGGAGTTTGTGAACTATGTTGGTTATGGAGAGAATGAAGGAAAAGAACTAAGAGATTTCATTTTCCTAAAAGAAATATATTAAACCTTATTTCTTGCAAGGAAACATGAAGAGAATTTCCAAGAAAAGAATTTAACTGGTATCCTGAAAAAACTTCATGGTGGTACTGTTTCCAAAGAGACATTGACTGGGAACTTTCTCATAGCTGATATGTTGTCAATAATTAATCATGTCTTTTGTCTTCTTGTGTTTATTGAACATGTTTGTATATATGTGGATATACACATGTCTCTGTATATGTATAGATATATTGAGATACACATACAGAATTTCTTCAGTTCATTAAGTAAATAATATATTGGGATGACAATTTGAAAAAGAAGAAATCTAATTAGTGAGAACAATTTACTTGAAAATTATTTTAACAGCTTTTTTATTTGCTTTAATAACTAAAATCTAACTGGCTCTACTGTATTAAACTTGTCTCCTGAGAAACAAAATAGCTTCCTCAGTGACTAACCTTGAGTCTACTTTACTAGCATGGAACTGAAGGTGGCAAGTAACACAAAATATTTTCCCCACAGAACAGGAGTTGAATAAGACACCAGGATTCCATCACATTGGGGAGAAAGATACTGAAAAACTGGTTGCCATGGACAGCCAAGGAAGTTACCATTGGCAGTGGTGAGTCTATCTCAATTAACTCATCGTTCTTGCCAATTAGATGCTCAGTTCTGTTGTTTCTCCAGAAGGGAAACATTTAATTGAGGCACATAGAGAATTCAGCTTAAAACTTTAGGTTAAAAATGTAACAATTGTCCTAATGAATGAGAAATTACCTGCTCTCTCATATTTCTGGAATCAAAGATTTGATGATTAGAAAATGAATCTAACATATGCTGGAAATGGACAGATATCATTAGTGATATATTTGTGTTTCCCCTGGTGCTGCAATCTGCTATCCAAAAATGGTCATTATTTCAAAGTCTTAAAATATATTTATTGTATAAATAGAAAGGATAAATGCAGCTTTATATTCTCCTGAGGGCCTTCCTAAATATAACCAAAAAGACATGTCAATTATTATTTGATTTATGAGTCAAAACTTCCATGGACAAGTAGTAATGAATAAGCAAATTAAAGATGACATTGCTTAAAAACAGAATTTGTATTTGACATTCTCCCCTCCTCTTCAGTAAGATTTGTTTACACTTCTTAATAAGAACCACAAATTCTACTCTTCTATAGAGTACAACTTCATCACTGTATAAAGGTGGCTATAGTTTCTTCAAGGCTGGGGTTAAAACTCTTAAAGATTCTCCTGAGCTGTAAACATTTTCAGCAAGATTGTGACAAAAGACCGTTAGCAACCCAATGATCAGCTTAGTTAAATATTGAGAAGTCATTAAGTTGATAATCACTAGGTTGCCACTAGATGATGAATTCTTTAGCCACAATGACCCATAACACATTAAAAAATATAAAGTTACCCTGAAGCATAGGCCTTCTATAATTTCCATCATGAAGATGGTAGGGTAAAGGAAAAGGAGATTGAGCATGTTAAGAATTTTAGGTTTGAGAATATCTACAAATAATCATATCGTTGGCATTCTAAATATGGGACCTTTGTTTCTGATGGCCAAGGGACAATCAAAAAAGAATGGCTTAGAATTCTATATAGGACAAACCAAGTGGATGAAGAATGCCTATTTCCCAGATAAGAGTATATAGTTAGATAGGTAGTTTGGTAAGTTACTCTATCAATACACATATACATATACACATACACATACACGTACATATACATATACACATGCCCATGCCCATGCCCATGCCCATATACATACACATGTACATACATATACGAAGGAAATTGAGAGAGGCTTGGAGTTGAATAATTAGAAATGAACAGAATTGATTAGAATACTTTACTTTTTTATTAGAATACTTTAAATGATCAGTAATAGCTCCTCCTTGCTATAAAATGTCATTTTGAAAATCCTAGTATTCTCCTGATAATGCAATAGGACTATGATAGCAGAAGAATTAAAATTGTAAAGGAATGTGATTGGTGGAAGCAGGTTGCTTTGTGTTATCAATGATGACATGCACGTGAGAAGTAGCATAAAAATTTCATTAAAACATATACTATATACTATATCATATGTATACTATATAATGTACTATATATTACATATAATATATAGTATAATAAAAGTAGAGAGAGGTAGGCCTGCCACTAAGCAAAAACAAGAGCTGATCATTGAACATCCTAACTGCTGCACTGGTTGGATACGAGTTGGATACCACCTGCAGCTAGGTGGCACAGTGGATAAAGCACTGGTCCTGGATTCACGAGGACCTAAGTTCAAATCCAGCCTCAGAAGCTTGAGACTTACTAGCTGTGTGACCCTGGGCAAGTTACTTAATCCTCATTGCCCACAAAAAAAAAAAAGAAAGAAAAAAAAAAAAGAAGAAAGTTTCCAATTAATTGGATGTGTTTTATGGGGAATCACTGAAAAAGCCGTGGACAAGGGTTATGCAGAATGAGAACAGTAACACCTGCATATAACAGAATTGTAAAGTACTGTCCTCACAAGAACCCTGTGAAGTAAGTAGTAAAAGCATTATTCCAGTGAAGTAAGTAGTAAAAGCATTATTCCAGTCTAACAGATGAGGAAATTGAGGCCCTGAGAAACTGAGTCACTTGTCCAAGATCTCAAATCAAGTAAGGTTCTGAAGAGAAATTTAGACACATCTCCAGATTCCAAATCCTTTCTTTTTTCTGTGATGTTACACAGTATCTATGAACGCATGGAGACATTGGAATATACACTAGTGATGGTTTTATAAAAAGCTATCAAAATTGATGAAACAATAGTGCCATCAGTGTATATGTGTATACATCAAAACCAAATGAAATTATTATGATGAGGCAGAAAAAGAGATAAGCTGGGAATAGCAATTATTTTTCCACTTTTTGTAGTTCTTTTTTTTTTTATTATTAGTGAGGCAATTGGGGTTAAGTGACTTGCCCAGGGGGTCACACAGCTAGTAAGTGTTAAGTGTCTGAGTCCGGATTTGAACTCAGGTACTCCTGAATCCAGGGCCAGTGCTCTATCCACTGTGCCACCTAGCTGCCCCCACTTTTTGTAGTTCTTAAGGAAATAGATATAAAGATCTTGGTTACTTACAATCACCAGAGTGCTAATATTCAATTATTTTCAATTAGGCCAGCTTTCTGGAAGCAGTTGAGGTAAATAACCACAGTGCCAAGTGACTGGCTAAAGTTTTCTTGAGGAAAAAACATCTAGGGTTGGAGATTCTGAAGGTAGGATGCTGTTGGAGTTGGCCTTGGGCAGAATGAATTTGTGTCTTCTGGAATACCCAGATGATCACATCTGTACCTCTTTTTGTTGTCAAAACAATACCTCCCTTTATTAAAACTAGATCCTAGGATAGAATCTGACAAATTCATTAATCAGTAAGTTGTAAATAATGGATAGGGCTTAGTGTGTTACTTCTCCCATGAACTGCAGAGCCAAAAATGTTTAGAATTGAAAGGAATTGCCATTTTTATTGCCAATCTATACCTAGAAGAGAAAGCTTACAACAATGTAGTTGGTCATCCAGTCTCTGTTAAAAGACTTCCAGTGAGGGGGAACCCATTACCTCCTGAAGCAGTCCATACCACGTTTTTATAGCTCTAATAGCTCTGAAAATGTTCTTTATATCAAACCTAAATTTTATCCTTTGAAATTCTCACCCATTTCAACTGGTTGTGCTCTCTCTGGGGACAAAGAAAAGTATATTTGCTCTCTCATGTGACAGCCATTTGAATACAGCTATTCTATTCCTCCTTAAGTCTTTTCTTCTCTAAGGTTAGCATCTTTATTTCCTTCAGCTGATCCTTATATGCCATGGACTCAAGTCCCTCCACCATCTCCTCCAGATGATTCCTAGCTAATCTTTGTCCTTCTTAACCTGTGGCACCTACAGTTTAGGGGTAACTATGTGGCAAAGTGGATAGAGTGCTGGAACTGAAGTCAGAAAGACTCATCTTCCAAAGTTCAAATCCAACCTCAGACACTTATTAGCTGTGTGACCCTGGGCAAGTCACTCAACCTTGTTTGCCTCAGTTCCTCATGTGTAAAGTGAGCTAGAGAAGGAAATAGCAAACCATTCCAGTATCTTTGCCAAGAAAACCCCAAATGGGGTCACAAAGAGAAGGACATGATTAAAGCAGCTGAAAAACACCCACAAGTTAATATGGTGCTGCAGATGGAGTCCAACCAATGCTGAGTACAGCAGAATTATTGCCTCATTTTCCCTGGAAGCTATGCCTTTTTAAAGACCACATTAGCTTTTGTAGCTGCATATCATGCTATTGACTCATAATTAACTTGTTGTAGTTAACTTTAAAAAAAAGATATTTTACAGGCAATTTGTTATCCAAACATAAATACTTTTTCTTGTGGTGTTTATTTGATTTTTTGGAACATAAGTGTGAGATTTTACATTTATTTTTATTGAATTCCAACTTTCTTATTACCCTTAGTTCCCTTTATTCTGCATCTACCTTGTTTATAGATAATTGTTTGCATGCGGTCTTCTCCATTAGATTGTGAAATGAGAGCATGGCCTATTTTTTTTTTTGCCTTTCTGTGTACCTCCAGTGTTTAGGGCAGAACCTGGTACATAGTAGGTACTTAACAAATGCTTATTAACTGATGGACTGACTGTTTTAGCCTGTATTAGGATATCCTTTAAATCATAGGATTATTCTTAAAGGTTTATTTGGATCCAGAGCTTATTCTCAAAAAATTCACCACAGATTATTCCTATAAATAAAGAGGAGACAGAAATAAAAGCAGAAAGCCAGTTGCTATTACTTCACTTCTTCTGTAAAATTTCAAGTATAGCCACCTGGCCAAATGGTCATTGGGCCAATGAAGAGAAATATTTGTTAATCTTCGCTCACTACACTTAAAAAACCAACAAGGACAACAACCCAACATTCAATCAAATTCCTTCCCTCTTCAATGCCCCTATGGATTGTACTTCAAATGATTGATGTTAAACAATAAGCCAATTTGAAACTTAACCTTTATCAGGGAGGTACTCTGGAATACAATTTTTAGGGGTATTACTTTCACCAATGAAGCTGGAAGCATAGCAGATACTGTAGGTATATTCAATGGCCCCGAACTTCCCCGTTGGATAGTGGCTGTCACTCTTGCCTAGCCTTTTGCAAAGATGGGATTCTGTCTATTCAGCTGAAAGATAGATAAATCTGCTTTTTGAACGTTTTCTCAAAATAACCAGATGCTTTCCCAAATATTTTCAAGTTTATGTATTTTTCATTAGAAATAATCCAGTAGGAATCTGTTTATCTTCTTCCCTTGGATTAGTTCTAACTATGAACTTGGCTCTATTTATCTCTTATTCATTCAATAAACATTTATTAAATGTCTAGTCTGTGTAATGCACTTTGCTGAGTGTCAAAGAGGATACCAATGTGATTTCTTTATCTTAGAGGACTTTATAATCTAATATACTAGAATAGGGTTTGGGGGTAGTACCTGATTCCAAGTATCTTTGCCACAGCCCCAGGAAGGAATCAGAAATCCATAGAGTTCCCTGCCCACTAAAAAGACAACCTCCCCTTACCTCTGAGAGTGAATGGGTAGTGTCAGATTGCAGGTCTATCTAGGGACAAGTGTGTGTACCAAACAAATGACTGGGTTCTTTTGAATCCCACTTTCCATCCCAATGAGCTGGGCCTCATTGAGTCACCTTTATCAAATTCTTTATTTTATAAAGGCACTTAATTAAAATGGTGGATTGTAAAGATTTTAATACCAATGGAATAGCTATGCGCATCACAAACTGGATTCTCATTCACCCTGACTCTGAACCCCCAAACAGAAAAACCCTATTTTGTTATGCATTCATGTGCCTACCTCTGCACTCCTACTCTGACTCCTGTGCTGAGGTCCTTCATGGAATGGTAAGGAATTAGTAGGCAGCCATATTTATCCTGGCTTCCAGTAGAACTCCAACTAGGTACAGTTAGGCATCTCCTGACTAGTTCAGAAAACATTAAAGAAATGTTGGATGCTTCTCCATTTTTTTTGCAGTTCAAGAAAACAAGATAAGCAGAATGCCAGCTCCAGAACTCTAGACGTCATACAACCTGAAACTTTGCTAAGCTTCTATGTGTCCTTGCACTCCCAACACTGAAATAGGGTCCAGATCAAAGTAGTCCCATGACTACACCCATATGACAGACTATCTTAAATCTAGTATCTGTACTGACATGGGGACAGGTGCAGTCTCAGGCACCATTAACTCCCTGTTGGTTCTTGTCTTTCACCTTCAAAACTCACGTGTTCTGAGCTGACCACCATCCATCTGCTGACCCATCAGGCTCCTTGAGACTCTGGAGGGAAACTGGGTAAATGAAGCCATACCAGCTGCTCAAAATCCTATCAAGGTAACTGAAGTGCCCCACACCATGTGTAAAAAGCCTCCATACTCTTTACAGTACTTTGAAAATGTCAGATCTTCTTAAGGATATTTATTTAGAATATTGAATAGAAGGTTGTGAGGCACCAATCCTGGAGTTTAAGAATACATTAGATTTGTCTTAATATGTCATGGTATCTTGCCATGTCAGCAGTTTTCCTTCTCAGCTACTGCTTCTTCTATAAGTTAGAATTTCCACCTGGCATGGATACTTTTCCTAGAACTCTTGTAAAAGAAAATAGATTCCTATCTTGAGTGGTTTATGTCTGCTTAGTGGCAGGAGAATCAATTTGTGACCTCTTAAAATTTTGCCTACCTTTAAATTCTAACAATGATATAAAGATTTCACAATTAGGATTATTCACTGGGATCAACATGGAGTGATGGATTCAAGTAATAACAAAAAGCTTAGGGAAAAGATTCATACAGGATATCCCAAAAGTATTAATTTATTAAAATTTAAAACTGCACTAAGACACCTTGGGACACCCTGTATAAGAAAGCAGACTTTTAACAACTAAGTCATATAATGATAAAGCATTTTTCTAAGAAGATTATGGCATCTTTCCAAGGGTCTGCTAGTAGATGTTTAACAACCAGCTTTACAAAAAGAAAAATTCATAGCTACACTTTTAATCTTAATCTGAATTATTATTGTTTCCCTCCATTTCTTAAGTCTGAAGTCTAGAAAATCAACAAAACAATAAACTTGAGCCCTCATTTGTAATGTCTGCTGATTTCTGAGGTATATATGTTCACATTGAAAATTTAACAATCCCTCACACAATGAGCTGGCTCCAGCATAACCCTGCATCTTTCCCTCATTTCTCCCACCCAGCCATTCCTAGTCATACTTCACTGCCACCCCCAGAATGCTGAAAGAATCAGCATGGTGTAAATGGAGAAATAAATGGCCTAGGAGTCAGATTTATGCTTCATCGCTCTCTGGGCATCACTTCTGTTTGTTTGTTTCTTTATTTTGTTTTGTTTCTTTTGTGGGGGTGGCATCACTTTCTTTTTTTTTTCTTTCAATATTTTTTAAGTGAGGCAATTGGGGTTAAGTGACTTGCCCAGGGTCACACAGCTAGTAAGTGTTAAGTGTCTGAGGCCAGATTTGAACTCAGGTACTCCTGACTCCAGGGCTGGTGCTCTATCCACTGCACCACCTAGCTGCCCCGGTGGCATCACTTTCAACTGCAAAATGGCAGGATTACCTGAATTGATCCCTCAGGTCCCTCTCAATTCTTACTTTCTGTGATTCTTTAACTATTGTCATGGTCATCATCTAAGGCTCTCCATGGAGCTTGTTAGATATACAAGGGAGGAATTGGTTGAATCATTCTTGTTACCTGGACTTTCAGATTTGGGGATAGGTGGAGGAAAGTGGAATAGATTCTTGAGTGGTATATTATCTTGAGAAGATAAGCATCTCAAACATCTTTAAAGAAATTCTTTAAGGGAAAGTAGTTGGCTTAAGATTCAAAGCTATGTTACAGAGCTACCAATGATAGGAGGCAGAGTCTTTGCTTTATCTAAGGCCTGCCATGATAAATGTTAATGAAAGGGAATGAACTCCATCAATGAGACTGTATTCATAGCTTGCCTGCAGAGCTTTAGACTGCATTGAGGATGAGAAAAAAGGAAGGCAGTCGATGAAGCAACTCAGTAGTTCTAGAGCTGCTTTTAACTCAGTGCAGCAATCCAAGGCTTATAGGATCTGGCTAAGAGGCTCTCCAAAGACATTTGCAGAGCTCCCTCCTCTGTGGCACCAGGGAAATCCGTTATCTGGTGGCATCAGGAGTACAGACATAACCAGCCATGGGACAGTTTGGTAGGAAAAAACGGGATGGGAAAAATTGAAAGAGAATTTATAGAGTACAGTCAGATGTCAATGGGATTTTTTTTTTAGTAAAAATTTAATAATAAAATATAATAGCCAGCATTGCTATGGTTATCTCTGCTATATATCTCTGTGTCCATAGCCATGGACCTGGCATTCTGCCCTCCTGCTTGCTCATGCAACTCCTAGTAGGAGAAGCACCCCAAGTTAGTTGAGTGTTCCCTGAATTAATCTAGATATAAGGTTTGCAAAGTGCTTTACAATTTTTTTTTCATTTGATCCTCACAACAACTCTGAGATATATGAGTAGGTACAATTATTATCCTTATTTTATGGATGAAGACACATAGGAGACAAAGGTTGAATGCTTTGCTCACATACCGTGGCTAGTAAATGTCAAGGCAGGATTTGAACTTGGGTGTTCATGATTTCAGTTCCAAGCATGCTCTCCACTGCTCTACCAAATTAGAAATCACTTTTGTAGCAGCCTGAACCCAACAAAACCTAAAATAAGGCAACATGGTACAGTGGAAAGAGTACTATGTCAGGATTCAGAGTTCAAATTTTAGCCTTGCCTCTTATAATATTGCCTGGAGCTGGCATCCTGTTATTGTATTTGTCTGTATAAATTACCTATCTGATCTTGTTTTAAGGTACCTGACCTTTCTAGGTCTCTAAGGTCACTACCAGCTCTAAGTCTATTATTCTAAGCTCTGCCACTATCTTGCAATGAGCTTGGACAATTTAAAATATTTCTTGGTATCTTCCCATGGCATGTACTTGATCAGAAAGCTGCACAAATCAATTAATTTGTTAACACAGAAGTTCCACATGGAAAGAATGTATGTACCAAAGAAAGTTCGACCTAGAAAGAAAGTCATCTGAATCCTGTGAAATGAAATCTTCCTGTCAAAGCAATTCAGTAAATGTTTAATCAGCTTATCAATTCAATAAGTAAAGGTCACATGAAAATGAATGTGACGGTTGACACTGAGTGGCAATCCAGATCAAGTCAACTTTGCATACTCCTTTGCATCTCTTTTATTCTTGTCTTTGGCATTCTTCATTTTGTGTAAGAAACCATGCTGGGTATGGCTTTCAGAGGCATTCTTTTATTTTGAATTAATGTCTGAACATGAAATTGCCTGCTGGATAGTCAGAGAAGTTGACATTTTCCAGCAATGCATAATACATGGGGATCTGATGACACTATCAAAAAATTACCATGGCACAGGTCAGCCAGGATGAGGCTCAACCTGAAAATGCAAGTCCACTAAAGAGAAAACAGAGTTGGATTAATCTCATTGTTTATTTTTGTCTCGAGGTGACCAAAGCAAATGCAATGGACTTTGGCCCCCAAAGTACTTATTTCTTTTCTTTTTTATGGGAAGTGGTTATGAATTAAAACTAGGAAGCTAAGAAATATTTCATATTGCAAGCACTGGCCCCCAACATCTTAAAGAAAGGTAGTTTGTTTTTAAGAGGGAGGCAAGTATAAATCATGGTGATGCTAGAATATGCTACCTGCATATTTACTTTAAAAAGTGACAACTGGGGGCAGCTAGGTGGCACAGTGGATAGAGCACTGGCCCTGGAGTCAGAAGTACCTGAATTCAAATCCGGCCTCAGACACTTAACACTTACTAGCTGTGTGACCCTGGGCAAGTCACTTAATCCCAACTGCCTCACTAAAAAAATAATTTTTTTTTAAAAAGTGACAAATATGTGTTGAAGAAAAGAGAGTAGAAACCATTAATATTTTTGGCAACTTTTCCATGTATAGCTTGTGAATGCTGGTCATCTCACAAAGCCTGTACTGTTCCCATAACTTGGGCAAATGGAAAATAACAAATTAATTTCAAAGAAATAGGTATGATAGTCTAGCTCTGAGTCCTCAAAATGCTTATACAGTTAATTAGTTCATCCACACCTCCTCCTTATGGAGAAAGTCAATGAATCATTCCCTTTGCTATGTGTCAGAAGGGGGAACAAACACACAGAAATTAATTACTCCTCACATAGCTAATCAGTGGCAGTGTATCAGATCAAACCTCAGAATCCCTGAGGGGAAGCCAAGTTAACATCTCCCATGTTATGTTTTTGAAGTAATAGAATTGACCTCATGTGAATCATCATCTTGTGACTAAAACCTAGAGAGAAATAGATGCTTATAAAATTGAACATAGACTGAAATCAACATTGCCAGAAGTCTTTTTTATTAATCCTGCCAACAAATATCAAATTTTATTTAGGGGTTTTATTTTTTTTTAATACAGTTAATAGGATTGTTGTTCTAAAGAGGATTGAGCTATGGTTTCCTCTTTAGTATAGATCAAATCTTCTTAAATTCTTATTTCGCATGGATCGAATCTTCTACCACAAACGAGCTGGACAAATGTCACCCGGGAAAAAGGAATAGTGCATAATATGTACCTATAGCTTACTGGGTGACTGAGTTGGAAGAATGTCTTCTGGGTTCTATCCATAACAACAACAGTATTGACTGGGGACTGCAAATATATTCCCACAATTTAAAAAAAAATCAGCTTTAGGACAGCTTGAACTAGAGAAAAAGTCAACTCCCTGCTAGTCTCTGAACTTTGACTTCTTAATCTTAGGGAGAAATCCTTTGTCCTAAACTTCTGGCTGGCAAATGGTCATCTTGTTTTTCTTAGCTCTAGGATCTCAGGGCTTTTAGAATTCATTTTGCCAACTTACCAAATTGGTTCACATGTTTTTTACTCCCATCTCAGACCTGAATTCAGCCCCAGGCATGGAATTGTTCTCATGCTTTCAGGGTTTCCTTATCACTAGCCCCTGATGGGCCTTTTAATAGGAAGAGACAACAAAAAGGTGGGAGATGGTGATATTTTAGTCTCAATAAGGCAGAGAGTTGAAATAATTTCAAAGTCCTATATTCTATATGTCTATAACATTTGGAAAAGTTGTGTAAAGGGGTATGGTACTAATCCAACTCTAAGAGACACTATTCAAACCATCTCTGCTATGCAAATAACAAAGGGAGCAAGGTCAATTCTGGCACCATTGAATTAGGAAGGATTGGGTATTTATGGTCACTGTGGCCTGAAGCTCCAGAGCAAGGACCTGATGCTCATCCATGATTCTTTTTCAAAGGGAGTTGCTAAGTTGGTGGACTGGTCATTGGAAAAATTAAAGTTTCTTTTCAATTCAACAAACATAAATTAAGTTGACTAACCATTTACTCTAATGTTCTTTGTGCTAGTCTATCCTTTCAAGGAGCTTTTAAGCTAATGAGGAGTAGGTCGAAGGACCAAGTACATCAAGAGATTCAGGTTATAATGTAACAAGTTCTTTGTAAAGAGTACCCTGAGAGATTCTATAAAGGAGATATTACTTGAAGATGGAGAGAATCAGAGATGGTTGCAGGGAAGAAATGACACCTGATAAGCCATTGAAAGAAAGGAAGGATTTCAAGAGAGAGATTTGAGTAGAGTCCTTCCTAAGAATAAATGAAAACATATAAAAAGGCATGGAAGCAGAAAAGGCCAAGGTAAAATTGGCAAGTAGTCTGAATTTGATGAAATAAAGAGTATATGAAAGGGAGTATTATGAAACAAAAATGAAAAGGTTGGTTAAAGCCAAGACCTTAAACCTTAAACTAAGGAGTTTGTTATCATTTGATTGTCAATAGTGAGCCACTGGAGGGTTTTGACCAAGAATTAAGACCTGTAAATGAGGGTAATAATTTTGATAGTGCTGTGAAAGATGGACTGGGAAGAGGAAGAACTGAAGGTAGCAAAACCAGTTTATAGGTTATTTCAATAGCCTAGTTGAACATACTAATCTTAAAATACAGGGGGCAGCTAGGTGGCGCAGTGGATAGAGCACTGGCCCTGGATTCAGGAGTACCTGAGTTCAAGTCCGGCCTCAGACACTTGAGGCTTACTGGCTATGTGACCCTGGGCAAGTCATTTAACCCTCATTGCCCCACTAAAAAAAAATTTTTTTAATAAAAATAAATTTTAAAAAATATAATAGTTGAGTTGATGGGAAAAATCCTGCTGGGAAATATGGAAAAAATATGAGTTTCTCTGTTAAAAGCCTTATTTCTCAAATATATAGGGAACTGCAACAAATTTATAGAAATTCAAGCCATTGCCCAATTGATAAATGGTCAAAGTATGTTGAAACAATTTTCAGAAGAAGAAATAAAAGCTATCAATAGTAACATAAGAAAAAATGTTCTAAATAGTTAATAATTAGAGAAATTCAAATGAAAACAATTTTTTGTTTTTTTTTTATGTCTAACTCCAAAAAAAACAAAACTTCACCCATTAGATTGGCTAGAATGACAGAAAAGAAAAATAACAAATACTAAAGGAAGTTGATGTTGTTGTTATTTATTGACTAGTCATGACAGACTCTTTGTGACTCAATCTGGGGTTTTCTTGGTAAGACTAAGGGAGTGGTTTGCCATTTCCTTCTCCAGTTCATTTTACAGATGAGGAAACTCAGGCAAGCAGGGTTTAGTGACTCCAGGATTACATAGCTAGTAAGTGTCTGAGGTTGGGTTTTGAATTCAGGAAGATGAGTCTTCCTGATTCCAGTCCCAGCACTCTATCCATGCTTCTACCTAGCTGTCCCAATACTGGAGGAAATGTGGAAAAATAAGGACACTAATCCACTGTTGGTGGAGTTGTGAATTGATCCAAACATTATGGGCAATGATTTGAAACTATGCCCAGAGGGCTATAAAGCTGTCAAACCCTTTGACTTAGCAATAACACTACTAGGCCTGTATCTCAAAGAGATCAAATAAAAAGGAAAAGGACTTCATTTTGTGGTGGTAAAGAATTGGATGTTAAAGGACATACCCATAAACTGAAGAATGACTAAAGAAGTTGCAGTATATGATTGTTATGAAATATTATTGTGCTATAAGAGACTGTGAGCAGAATGGTTTCAGAAAACCCTGGGAAGACTTATTTGAACTGATGCAGAGTAAAGTGAGCAGGATCAGGAGAAGATTGTATAGATCAACAGCAATGTTATAATGATGATCAACTGTGAAAGACAGCTCTTCTGATCAATATAATTATCCATGACAGTTCCAGAGGACTTGCGATGAAAAATACTATCCACATGCAGAGAAAGAACTGATGAACTCCGAGTACATATTGAAGCATATTTTTTCATTTTGTTTTTCTTGCCTTTTTCCCCAACATGTGTAATATGGAAATGCAAGACTTCACATATATAAATGGCATCATGTTTCTTGCCTTCTCAATGGTTGGGTCAGGGACTGGAGGGAAAGAAAGAATAGGGAACTCAAAATGTTTTAAAGGTTGTAGAAAATAAAGATTCTTCCTGATTAAAAAATAGAGAGAAAGGATAAAAGGGAGGAAGGAAAGGAGGAAAAGGAAAAATATCCTGTTGTAAATTTATGTCCCAGTATTGATGAATACTGATGGAAAAATATGTCAAAGAGAATCCTCAAAATATAAAACCTTATCAGAAGATAAGCAATAGAGTGGCTTGGGTTTTGCTTTTCCAACTTAGGAAGAATTTTATACTACACATTCCTACAGAGATGAAGGAAATAGTTTCTCTTTACTTTGTGTTTAACGTATAAAGTTCTTTACAACCTGGCTCCAACCTACTTTTCTAGCCTCCTTATGCATTTTTTCCCATTTAATATACTTCACAGTACAGCCAAATTGCCCTTGGTGCTATTCCTCATACATGGTTCCCCAGTCTCTTGTTGCCATGCCTTTGTGCTGGCTGTCTCACATTCCTGGAAAGCCCTTCTTTTGCCTCTCTTTGGAATCCTTCAAACCTCAAGCTCCATATTAAGCTTTTCCTAATTTCTTTTCTCGACCAGTTGCTACTACCTTCTTTCCAAATTTCCTTGTATCTATTTTACATCTGTGTAGAGATATAAATGCATTTTATATGTGAATATAAATCCTCATGCCAAAGCCCATTGATATGTACCTTTGTGAGAGGCAGAGGAGGATGGAGTTGGTGGGAGGAGAGAATAAGCAATTCTTCAGTTCTTTGAATTTCTTGAGCCTCTACAGATCACTTTAGACACTTCTGACTTCACCTTCAAGAAAGAAGATGGACAATGCCAGTCCCACTTCAGGTTGCTGAAGGAAGAGACTCTGAGAAGTCAAAATAAGAGCAGCTGGCAGTCTCGATCATGTCCCTATCCCTGTCCCCTTGCTATGCAAGATACTTTGGGAAACTGCCCTTTGGGCAAGATCTGGGACTCTCTCTTGGTTAAGCTCAATTACCTCACTGCTAAAAGGAGAACTCCTTCCCTCTGTTTTATCTGCTATAAAGTTTCATATGTTCACTTTCTCTGATTACTATTTTCCTACCGATTTGCATAAATGGGTTTCTTGTTCATTATGGAACTGGCATTTGGTGAGAAAGGGGTCAAGAGTTAGACATAAAACTTGGGATCCTCCTACTTCCCTTGTTAATGAGGCAGCTATCAGAAGTTAGCCTAAATCTGAAAATCACATCCCTTAGACTAACAATACAGTATTGAAGTAAGTAGACATATAATTATTAGCCTAGTATCCTTTTTTTGAGGAAAGCAGAATAGCCAAGACTTTGCCATCCATCTCTTTCTTCCCTTCCTGACAGAAATGAACATTTCTCTTGTAGAAACATTAGGGGAAGGGGAAAACGGGCAGACATGTCTAGTCTATCTCCCTTCAAGTTAGTTAACAGCATCCCCATGCTACATGTGAGGGATCAGCCCTCCCCCCAACATGTAGAATATAAGCTCATTGAGAACAAGGACTATTTAAATTTACCTTTATATACTTTACATAGTACTTACATACTTTTATACTTTATATAGTATTTAGAACAGTGACTAGCACTCCATAGTCATAGACTCAAGCAAGACGTGAAGTGGTCATTGCTTGGGGATGGGAGGAAAGAAGGTATATGGTAAAGTCCAGGGAGGAACTCAGTGGAGGGAAGGAGACATCTGTTTCCTACCTTAATAATTTTTGCTAAAAAACTCTTAAAGTAAATTGTTCCTACCTGCAGGAGTATAAGTACAGTTATTATTCTTTAATTTCTTTTCTCGGGGCAAGGCCCTTGGTGACCTTACCTCAGTTATGTCTCTAATGCAAACTCTGCCATGGTATTTTTATAAAAAAGAGAAATATTAAAGGAAAAGAACATCATTTAAAAAACATTATTTTAGTATAACTCACAATAAAACCATAATGAAATCTGCATATAACTGAATATAATAATAACACTTTGCAACGTATAAGACATTTTCACATTAAATATCTCATTTGAACCTTGCGAGATGAACTGTAGCTCACTGACTCCATAATATAGATTTCTTTTTCCTCCTTATCCTAGCCCATCTCCTTGCCTACCCAGAAAGAATAGATAACCATTGGACTACCATCACTATCAATTCCTTTAAGGCTATGAAATCAACAAGTTTCTTTTCAAACCTTTTTAACCAAAAGGTACATAAGTTTCAAGTCCTAGCAGCTTTTTCTAGATCTGTTTCTTAATTTGTATCTCAGATGTAGCATCATGCCTCCTCCTGAGGCAGAATTCAGAGATATCTATTAATTATTTTAGAATATGAGTGAGATAGACTTCTTAAATGGTCATCTCATGATTCAGTAGTGACTCTTTTAAATGACTACTGAGCTCAGCAAAATGGTAGCTCATAATTTAATAAGAAATTATTTCTGTCAGATATGGTACAACTCGATTTTTAAAAATAGCTAAATATGTATGTCCTATTTGTGTTTATGGATACCAGAAAGTTAGATGCATAACACTGTACTAATACTAATAAATAATAATAATGTACTTACACATCAACATATTTTCAATAATTAAATTATTTTCTTCTTGCTGCTTAATATTTCCTGGCCCCAATAGGACTTCATCTCTGTAGAAAGTGAAAGAACTAACCAAAAAAAACAAGATTTGTAGATTTTTTGTCATAAAACATAAAAATAAGAAGTGTTTTGTCCATTAGTTTAGGAGTTAAACTACCTGCAGAAGATAATGTCTTCCCTCAAGGTGCTTATGATCTAAAGAGATGACTTGACTCACTGAGAAAAAGGAGCTATCTAGGGGCAGCTAGGTGGTGCGGTGGATAAAGCACCGGACCTGCATTCAGGAGGACCTGAGTTCAAATCCTGACTCAGACACTTGACACTTACTAGCTGTGTGACCCTAGGCACATCATTTAACCCTTATTGCCCTACAAAAAAAGAAAAGAAACGAAAGAAAAAGTAGCTGTCAAAACAATAAACAATAACTGGTTTAGAGCTGCTAAAATTTCAGTGTTGCCAAAGTTGTGAAAGTACATTTAAAACCATTTTCCTCATGGCATTTAAAAAATAAAAGCTAAAAGAGAAGCTTCTGCTTGTTCTTCTTTAGCTTTTCTCAATGATTGATGTCTCAGAGGAGGGTAAAGGAAATGGTAATCACTCATAATGATCCTTCATCTTTTCTTATAGATGGACTTTCACTCCAGGCTGGATGACTTCCTGAAATAAGGCCAGTCAAGTGTTCATAACAATGTCTCTATATTCCCAGTACCTACCACAGAACTTTAATTGCAGTAGCTGCTGAAAAAAATTGAACCGAATTCCAGGGCAGTAGGTAAAATTTCCTAGGATCACAGCTGGCAACAAAATGCTGCTGTTTTACTGCCTAAAAGGAGAGATATGGCAAGTTTCTCCATAAACTGAACTGAAAATAAATAATTAACTCAAACATTTAAAGAGATCTATGATCTCATCACTTTGGACACCTCCAGTGATTCAAATTGCAATCTACCCATGCTTCCATATCCTATGTGGGTATTGTTCAAGTTCCCCCTTACATTATCTAATGAAGAAAGAAAGAAAACAATAATTTAATCAAGTTTCCTCCCACACCCATGCAAATCTCATTATCTGAGGAGTAAATATAATTTGAAGAAAATATTAGCCAACAATTCACTTCAACAAGTATTGACGTAATTCAATGCTGGATAATCAAAAAGGTTGCTTTAAAGACATTCTTTCAGGAAACTTTAAATGACAAGATGTTATTGTTCATCCTTTATTCTGGAAGAGGATCAATGACATCACAAGAGTGACATCTTGAGTTGCAGGTGAATTGGATATAAGTGGGGCATGGTTATGCAAAGTCATCACCAGAGTTATCGAAGTCCAGTGGCAAGACAAAGTCAAGATGACTGGAGATGGCTCAGGATGCAGTGGGTGATCTACAGTGAGATCTTTTCCAGGTCTCAGTTTATCTGAGGTCATGCCCATTTAATGACTTGGGGCTGGGTAAGGGTTGAGACAGAAGATGGCTCAATTTACCACCACAAAGGTATCAATTCTGGGAGGGGAAGACCCCTCAGAGTTTATGGCCAGAACAGAAAATAATTGCTATTTACATTCATTATAAGCCCTGAAAACCTAAATGATTAGCCTTGGAGGCTCGGGTTGGGGCTATGATTAGTTATCCAATGAAAGTCAGAGTGATTGATATTTTAAGGTAGAATCAAGTAGCTCCATTTAAGAAGATATACTTGGAACGTAGATGACAAAAGCTGTCTGCTGAGGCTCAACTCTATTCACATTATCAGTCATGGTTTTACAAGTGTGGTCCTGAAAAATATAGCTAGTGAGAAATGGTGCTTTATGTTTACTGGAGATATCTAATACTCTTCAGGGAAATTGAAACTTCTTGAAATCATTATCTTTCTACATCAATTATTTTACAGAGCTCTCTGTGGGACAGTGAGGAATACAAGCATATGCCTACTCACTATGAAGCCTTGGGAATTAATTGATTTGCCTGAGGTCCTGTCCTACTTGCCATATGCCAATCAGGGATGCACTGCTACTTCCTCCCCTCTAACTTCCTCCTCCATTCCATAATCACACCTGTAGAGTTCCCAGTACTCTTGAAATAAAGAGAGTTTGATTGCCTGACCTCCATCTTTCTCACTGAAGGGCAGACAAAGACCATTTATGTGACCTGGAAAGGAGCAATCTGCATAGGAATAGAAAAATTAAGCCTCTTAAATTATTATATTATCTTACATTAGGCTTTATCAGCCTTCTAAGGACTAAAATGACTTTTAGAGATACTTTATATTCTTGTTAGAGCCATGATTCTGGTGGGATGGCCAGGGCTTTGCTCCAGGCACTAACATCAAGGTACCAAAAATTCCTTTGAAAATATGTATTTTCTCCCCAAAGTGTCTGGAAGACCACCATCCATCCAAATAACCCACAATCCCATGACCAAATAGGTTATATATAACCCCATAAAATGGTAATGAAGAAAGGTCATGGACTAATAGAATCTGATCAATGAGGAAGGAATGAACCACCTCTCTCCCAACACAACCTTACCTATAGTTGAACTCTATTTCCCATGCCTAATTGTGTCCCACTTCCTCAATTGAATTTTCCTTCCCCACTCTCTCCAATCCTATGTTATGGTTCCTTATTTCAGCTCCAGTTGTTGGATCTAGGTTTTACACTATATACCTTTTTAGCAGCCAAGTGGCACAAGACATAATATTGGGCTTAAAGTCTAGATTTCAAATTGTGCCTAAGACACTTACTAACTGTATTGCACTGGACAAGTCTTGGCCTCTCAATTTCAGTTTCCTCATCTGTAAAATGGCGATAATAAGAGGACTCACTTCATAGTATAGTGAGGGTAAAAGGAAGTCACATATATAGAGTGCCTTGCAAACCTGAAAGATCTACATCAATGTTCATTATTACTATTGCATCTAAATTCATGAGCATGTTAAAACAACCAGAAATGTAGGAGCTCTCATAAGATGCTAGTTGATGACGAGAAATCTGGCTGCTAAAAGAGATCTGACTTCCCTGGGAGCAGTTTCCGCTTTCACCCCTCTTATTTCCCTGCTCTGTTTATTTTCCTTACCAGTGATAAGAGACATACTGTGGCTGTGTCTGCCAGAACTCTGAGCATCTTCTGGCAGCAGAGGCTCACTGTGAGGCCCATGACAGAGCAGTCTGGCTTTGGATCCACTTGAGAACTACCATAACACAGTCCTATGTATCATCTCCCAGTCAGCTGCATAGTTGCTGCCATATCTGTGGGAGTGATTTCTTAAATTCTATGAATGTTATGATAGAGAAGCACTTCTTAGGAAAATGACTCCCTGAATTAATAAAGCCAAGCGAAAATAAGTTAAAGAAGACATTCCTTATTTTTAAAATGGGTGAAGATTTTATATAGTACCTACTATGTGTCAGTCTCAGGGCTAAGTTCTTTACCAATATGATCTGATTTGATGCTCACAACAACCCTGGGAGGTAGGTGCTCTGATCATGCCCATTTTACAGTTAAGGAAGATAGTGCTAGGGTCACATAATGATATGTATCTGAAGGCAGAGTTGAACTCTGGTCCTCCTAACTCCAGGGCTACTACTCTATTCTCTGTTCTACTAGCTGCCTCTAAGAATAAAAGGAGAAAATGGGTTTTGTTTGTTTTGTTTTTGGGGGGTTGGGGGGTTCTTTGCAGGGCAATGAGGGTTAAGTAAATTGCCCAGGGTCACACAGCTAGTAAATGTCAAGTGTCTGAGGCCAGATTTGAACTTAGATCCTCCTGAATCCAGGGCCGGTGCTTTATCCACTGTGCCACCTAGCTGCCTCTAAAATGGAAAAATGAAACGGAAGAATAACCAAAATCTAATGATATGTTTGCAGTATAAGCTAAGATCTCTAAGGGAAGGCACTCTTGCTTGTTTCTGTCTTATATGCCTAGAATCTATGTAGAACCTCACACATAATAGATGCTTAATAATGTTTGTTAAATAGAATACCAATGTGTGTGGAGAACATTGCATTAGGAGATGGACAAAGTAAAGGAGTTTTTATATGGAGGCTTTGCCTTCCATGAGGGAGCACAAAAAGAAATGTATATATCATATAAGAGATACAACATTTGTTGTTGTTCAGTCCTTTTCAGTCATGTCTCAGTCTTTTATGCCCCCATTTGGGATTTTCTTGGCAAAGATATTAGAGCAGGATGCTATTTCCTTCCCCAGCTCCTTTTACAGATGAGGAAATTGAGGCAAACAGGGTTAAATGACTTGCCTAGGATCCCACAGCTAGTAAGTATCTGAAGCCAGTTTTGAACTCAGGAGGATGAGTCTTCCTGACTCCAGGCCCAGCATTCTATCCATTGTGCCATCTAGCCAATAGAAACAAGAAAATAATACAACATCAGAACCAGCAACATAGTTAAAGAACCTGAGCTCAAATTCAAATCTCATCTCTACCACTGAGTACCAGTGTAAGTTTCAAGGCACAATCTCTCTGGATCTCATTTTCCTCATCCACCAAATGAGGGCATTAGAAGGTATTACTTTTTTTTTTTGGTTCTAGTGCTAAATCTATGGTCTTTGGTAAGAACCAAGGATTCCCAACAATGAGGATAATAAAAAAGAAGGCAGGTTATTTTCATTAGAGGAAATCGGGCTGGTTAGCCAAACAGCTTTGGAGGAAAAGACTAAAGCATTCAGTGGAGCAATGTGTAGAAGGCAGCCTCACAGAAAATGCAAAGCTCTCACATTGGGCCATAAGCAACAGAACTCCAACCACACCTTGCCCTAGGGACCATTCTTGTTGTTCTGTTCATGGTCCCATTTGGGGTTTCCTAGGCAAAGGTACTATATTGGTTTGCTATTCCCTTCTCCAGCTCATTTCACAGATGAGGAAACTGAGGCAAAGAGGGTGAAGTGACTTGCCCAGGGTCACACAGCTAGTAAGTGTCTAAAGGCAGATTTGAACTCAAAAAGATGAATCTTCCTAACTTGGAATCAGTATTATATCCCCTGTGTCACCTAGCTGCCCCAGCTACAGTCTTTTAAATTCATAATGCTGCCCTGAAGTTTAGATTGCCTACAAAGGGGATGAAAACATATTATAACTATATTTAGGCAATTTGCTAGCTTTTCAATAAGTTCTACCTATAGCAGAGATCTCCAGCCAAGTAATAATAGCATAAATGCTTGAGCTATCCCTGGAAAGGAAAAAAAATGGAGATAACCCCTCAAATTCTCATGAGTTCTACTTTCACGGGGGTGAGGGTGGGTGCAAAGGCATGGCTCTAATGAATAATAGGCTGAGCCAATCACATTTATAGGAGGGTACCTTTGGTTTAACAAATTGTTAAACAATTTATTATAATAATTTCACCAATAAGTGAGACTCAAATCACTCATCCTCAATGAGAAGTGAATAGGTCAACAAATATTCAGGCACAAAAGCTATCAACCTTTCTAATGAATGTCAGTGTCCATGTCCACTCCTCCCCCACCCCCTTAGAGAGATGCAGTAAAATCCCAAACATTGACTCAGCTTCCTATAACCACAAGTTGATCAGTTGATCAAGTTGATCAGACTCCCTTCATTAATCCCTTACTAAAGTTAAGCTATTAACTAGAAAGATGATTAACTCTTTCAGATCATTTCATACATGGCTGCTCTGGTGTCCTCAAAGGACTAATATGATACCTACCCTTTGACTGAACTGCTCATGACCACCTCCACCAGCAACTAAGTTGGGGAAGGGAGATGGGAATTAAACAGTAATTTCCAAAATTTTATGATTGGGGCTAGAGCTAGTAAAAAGTTTGGAACAGGAACTTATGTCTAATTTCTAAAACAAAATATGAGTGTGATGTAGATTTTTTTCTCAGCAGGTTCTTTATTACCTTTGATAAGCTGGAAGGGGGAGGTAGGAAATAATTTTCCCTTCAACAACTGCCCATGTCAATATGAATACCAGGTGCAATTTGATGAAAAATTCCACATTTCTAAAAAGGAAAATAGTATTTCAACTCATCCTGTACTTGTCATCGATAGTATGCACCTTGCCCTCTCTTTACTTCCCACTTATCCATCCCATGTCAACACATCATTAGTCTTTATATCTAGAAAACAAAACCTATTCCTGGGACCTGTTTATTGCAAACCATTTACTTGAAATATATTCTGTTCCCACATGAACTCAGTAGGTTACAACAATCCTCAGTAGAATAGGTAGAGAACATCATCCTATATTATTATATTACCCTACATTATAAATATTATGTATTAATACGTTTAAATATATATCATCCTAAAATTCATCATTCCAAACTGAGCCATCTGCAGTAAACATATTAATTACAATATAAATATGAACTTTCTTTCTAAGTTATGATGAAAATAGAACCATCCTGGGATCAAGGTATTAAAAGGAATTCTGATCCAGTGCCTTCCCTCTACATTTCTTCCCCTACCATTTCCAAACTACCTCCATAACTCTACCTGTCCTAACACATTAGAGATTAATTTTGAATTCATTTTTCAAAGTATTTGGGGAATCATTGCAAGTTTTCTAGCTGCCATTAATGGTTTAAGAAGGGGTAGGGACATTATTATTAGGAAGGTTAATTTTGCTTTCTGTGGAGCTATCTGGGACCATGAAATGCAAAGTAACCCTAACAGTATGTCCAAATAAGAAATAGGTGCAAATATGCATCTACAAAAGGTCAGGAAAGGTTTAAAATAGCACTTGACATTTTCCAGTTTAGTGTACTGAACGTTAAGACACACTAGGAATTCATAAACATGGAGAAACAATTTAGATCTCTTCACAGCACAACAAACCAGGGGAGGAAGAATAAAACTTGATACTGTGATTTAAGAATAATAGTCATTCAGGAGAAGCCCAGATGAAATCCCAGTCAGTCAGTCAATCATACCTACAATCTAGAAGCCAAGGAAACCTGATTTATTTGTCTCCCTAAACCATTCCTAATGGAGCCGAATGAAGGCTTAGGAGAGAATAATAACTGTATGAGGCCAATCAAAAGACAAAGAATCCCCCCAAAATAGATTAGAGAAGAGCAAAGTAATCCTTTGTAAAATGTTCTCACTTAGGGATATTGTCAACCTTAACTTTATGCTAGCCTCATGGCATCACTAAATTGTTTGGGATTCAGAATTTAAATTTGTTTCCCTCTGTTTTAAATCCCAGAGTACTGACTGTCTTATGTGAAAGCAGAGGTGATATTTGGCAATTGTCTGATTAGTCAGTCAATTTAGTCAATAGAGTGGATTATCTTAAAGTCTTATCTTCATTGGCCAAATTAACTGCTTACTTTGGGAAAAAATTGTTCCTTCGATTGTTATAAAATGGAAAGTTAGAAAACTTCACATACTGTTTTCATCACTTAGCAGTGTCTAGGAGCTTGCTTTACTTCATAATTTTGAGTCTTTTTTCACTGAAAACTAGGGATAATGTTTCTTTACTTATGTTGCAGGGTTGTGGCAAAACAGATGTTTTGTAAGCCTTAGAGTACTATATAAATGTGAGCTATTATTACTATGTATAGATAGAATAATGTCTTTTTCAATGAATGACACCTATCTCTTCATAGCACTAAATGAAGTATTGGATTTTTATCATTATCTTTTTGGGGAAAAAATTCCTTTTTTGTTGTTATTCCTGAGTTACTCAAATCATTGGTCAATATAGATTAAAAGCATTACATAGCTATCCAAACTCAATATTGCTTTGTACTTCTAGCCCTCAGTAATACATGCAGGTAAAATATTTTATTTGTCTACCAAAATAGCCCCACATACATGTGTGCACACACATAGACCTCCCATGTAAAATTATGTGTCTCTTTAAATTAGGATATAGACTATATAGCCATTCTATGCCTGCTTATCCTCTGCTACTTTTGTTAATATCTGCCTATAATTTTGCCACAATGGATCCATCCAGAACTCTGGGCTCTTCCTTGATTTCTCTTGACATCATGAAGATAGATATCAGTGAAGCACAATGAAGCTGTCCATTGATTGTTTCTCATTCTCACCATATGAACAGACCATTTTATTTTTCACTCATAAGTTTATTTGATGATATCCTTTACTTTTTCAACATTCCTTGTTCATAATGTGTCAAGCCTACTCACACCCACCAGGCTCCTTCCCTTTTCTTTCAGAGACTAATAGTGTTCTATGACTCATATGTTAAAATGTAAAATATATCCTTTTAGACATGAATAAATTTGACTAATTACTAAAGATAAGAGGGGAGAGGGGAAAATGAGAATATATTGATTTTGCCCAACCAGTTTTAAATGTAATAGAATTATTGATTCAGAGCTAAACAGGACCTTAGAAATGACCTAAATCAACTCCCTAATTTTACATGTGAGGAAACTAAGGCTGAAAAACATTAAGTGACTTGCTCAAGGTTGCAAAGATAATGGCAGAACCAAGATTGGAACTCCAGGTCCTCCAAATATATATTCAGTATTCTTTCTACTGCATCATACTCTTTTATAGATTGTGAAAACATATACTCTAAAGATCTGCCTTCAGGGAGAAGACCAAGCATATACCAATAACTTTTTAATATGTGAGGGAATTATTGGAACCCTTTTTGAAGTGAAAGAAATTCGGCCAGTAATGAGTAGCACTTGAAAGCACAGATAACCTTAGTTTTGCCAATAAATAGAGAGGTGGAATAGGATTGTTGTAATATGAATAGGTTGAGAATAGGACAAAGTTAGTCTGAGCTGTGAAACCTTGTGGTAAACAGCAAGAAGACCCAGATTCAGAGGGTCTTGATAAAGCTATGGGCCAAAGGAGACCAAATTTCAATGCTAGTGTAAGTAGAATTTGACGATTCACCATCAAAAATTAAACTAGCCAAGAAAATCTTGCTGTTCAAATTTGCTTCAAGTAGACCAGTCAAAACAGAAGAAAAACTTTGAGAAGAGGGAAAGAGTTGGGAGTGGAGTGAGAAAGAAGGGGAGGGGAGGGGAGGTGGGAGGCAGGCAGGCCGGCTAATGAAGCATAGGCATAGAAAGATCTTTTTTAAAAAGAAATACAACATAAATACATTTATCTATAAACAGAAGCTAGCATGATAAGAAATAATAAAAGATTTTCAGTAAATACAAGAGAAAAGCCAGGATTCCTCACTGCTATTGGACATATTCCTAAAAATATTAGCAAAAGCAAGTAAAAGAAATCAAATGTATAATGATATAATAAAAAGAAACAACTATCCTTATTTGCTAATGACTTGATGTTTACTTGGGAAAGCATGGGCAATCAGAAAAGAAACTAATTGAGACAATAACTTCAGTAAACAAAATAAGACCACAAAATCATTAGCATTTTGTTATATTAATTAAAAAATCCAAGAGAAAAAAATACAAATAGATAACATTCAATATATTTATAAAGCATATAACTAAGAGGAAATCTACCAAAGTATACTGACTACCTATACATAGAAAATTACAAAATTCTCCTTAAAGAATTAAAAACTTATATAATTAAAGGAATATTTAGTACTTCTGCCAAACCCTAACACTGTAATAAAATTTACAGAATTCTGAAATGAAATTACATATTTAGAACTATGCTAATCCAACTACCAAGAGGATATTTATAGAGCTAGAGAAACTAATAACAAAATTAATTTGTAAAAATAAAAGATCTAAAATGCCAAGGTAAATAATGAAAAAGTAGAAATAAATTGAGAATAGAACTTCCAGACCTCAAAGTATATGAAAAAGCATTTATCTTCAAAAATTATTTAATACTGGCTAAAAAAAATAGGTCAATGGAAAAGGACAAGAAATAATTGAAATCAATAAGCCAATATTCTATAAACCCCAAAATGTAAAATACCTAAAAAAAACTTTGTTTGGAAAAAAATGCTGAAGAAAATGGAAAATACTCTGGCAGAAATTGAGTTAAGAGCAACAACTTATGCCACAAAACATAATAAACTAAAATTAAATACATCAACTGACTGTTAAAGCTCATTCCATGACGGGGCAGTTAGGTGGCGCAGTGGATAGAGCACCGGCCCTGGAGTCAGGAGTACCTGAGTTCAAATCCGGCCTTAGACACTTAACACTTACTAGCTGTGTGACCCTGGGCAAGTCACTTAACCCCAATTGCCTCACTAAAAAAAAAAAAAAAGAAAAGAAAAGACAAAAAAACTCATTCCATGGACAATTAAGAGATAATTAGACCAACTACCTATCACAGATGTGGCTAGAGAGTGAATTCTTCACCAAAGTAGAAAGAGATAGAGACACTTGTAAAATATAAAATAATTTCGATTGTATAAAATTTAAAAGGTTTTGCATGAACAAAATGAATGCAACAAGGATAAGGAGGGAAATGATCTACTAAGCTGGGGGAGGGGGAGGAGGGAATGGAGTTTTACATCAAATAGCTCTGATATAGGTCTGATATCCAAGATAACCAAGCAACATAAATATATAAAACCAAAAGTCATTCTCCAATAAAGTGTGGTCAAAAGATAAGAACAAACCATTCCCAATAGGATTTCAACTGATTAACAAGATACAAGATAATGTTCAAATCATGAATAATAGGAGGAAAAACAGATGCAAACAATTCCAATGTTTTATTTCATATTCAGAAAATTGTCAAAGATGTCAAAGAATGGGGATAATCAATGTTAGAGTGTTGTAGAAAGGCAGGAACTATAATGCTTGTGAATTGTGAGCTATATGAACCATTCTGGAGGGTAATTTGGAATTCTGTAGAGAAAATGTATAAAATGCCCATATGCTTTCACCCAGAGATTCTACTTTAAAAAATGTAATTCAGGGTCTGAGGCAACTGTTCCAATTCCCAGTTTCTCTAATGGGTTGTGTCTCCAGGGCTTGGCTACTACATATATTCTCTTTCTTCCAGGCATATACCTCAAGGATTATGAGTGACAAAAATGTAGGTTCCATATTAACTAACATTTTTTCCAATTTTAACATTTTGATCTAAAGTTTTCAGTTCCAAATTATATCCCTCCCTCCTTACCATGCCCTTCTTGAGATGGTAAGCAATCAGATATAGGTTAAACATGTGCAATTATTTAAAACATTTCCATAATAGCCATTTTGTACAAGAAAACAAATAAAAGAAAAAATTAAAAGAGAGTGAAAAATAGCATGCTTCAGTTTGTATTCAATCAATATGAGTTCTTTCTCTGGAGGAGCTTAGTATCTTTTATCATTAGTCCTTTGGAATTGTCTTGGATCATTGTACTACTGAGAATAACTAAGTCATTCACGGTTCTTCATTGAACAATATTGTTACTGTATACAATGTTCTCCTGATTCTGTTCACTAGGCATCAGTTCATGCAAGTCTTTCCATATTTTGTATAAATAGGTCCTTTTCCCTTTTCTGTATGTCTTTGGGATATAAACTTAGCATTTTACCAACATATTTAGAGGAATATGTTTTGTAGTATCAAATAATGAAACAAAGGAGACAATAACTGACTGGGAAATGACTGAACAAGTGGCAATACACAAATGTAATATAGTGTCACAGTATTCTAAGAAATGATTAATATGATGGAAACAGAGTATAGGAGGAAGACAAGCAAAATGAAGGAAGCAGGACTAAGAACACAATATACAATGACAACACCCATTTAAATGAAAAGATCACAAAAATAATTGAAGCTGAATGTTGAGAAACTATAATAATAAAAGTTGACTTCAAAGATGGTTGAATATGGGAAGGGTACTTCCATATGTTGCTTTACAAAGACGGTAGGCTATAAGTATTCAAGACTATATATAATGTCAGATTTTTTTATGTTGATTAGTTTCCTGAATTGATTTTTTCATCCTTCTTATTCTTTGTTATAAAGATTGCTGACTGGAAGTCGTAGGGGAAGGATCATAGGATGATAGATCTAAAGTTGGAAGGGACTTTTGAAACTCCCTCACTTGATTTTTGAGGTAACAAGATATGAGAGGTTAATTGGCTTGCTCACATAGTAAGTGTCTGAGGCAGGATATTAACTCAGGTCTTTATAACTCCAAGTCCATCACTCTATCTGCTGTACCATTTATATAATGTAAAAAGTAAAAGCTCTGAGAACACTCCCAGTTGCTAATAAATGGGATACCTAGGGATTGGCTCTACTGGATTCTCTCAAAGTTCTAGTAAAACCTTGAGAACTATAACCTAAAGGATTGGGGTTTATATTTCTAATCTCATAATCCCTGCCTCTGTGCCTGCCATCATAATTGAGTTAATTATCAATTAGTCAGTGAGTCAATTTTTGGAAGGGTTATTTACCATACTAGTGTAGTAAGACCAGTTATTGCAAAACATGATCCTCCCTTTCCCTTGCCTCCAGATTCTGTGACACACTCTTTCATCAATACAAATAGGGGCATGTGGGCTTAGGCTTAGAGAATGTTTGGCAAAGAGGTAACTCATATCTCCTGGTTCCTAGAACTTTAGAAGTCTTTTTTCCCCCTTTTTCAAAGTTTCCCTTAGGCGTGATGTAGCTTCTTTGTTCCTTGTACAGTTATTACTCTAGGCCTGCCTTATCCTTGACTCCAGCATGGGCACTGATACTAGCTGTTCAGGGATGGAGCTAGGACACTAATGGGAAATCCAGATTTCCTCTAGCTAAGCAAGGCCCTCTGGCCAAAGTGAAGGGATGGAAAGCAAAAAGTAATTCTTAGTCTGAAATACCTCCTCTCCACCCCCTGATCCCCAACAATAAAATCCTCAATGAAGGGTGGGTGGGAGAAAAATTTGGAACTAAAAATCCTACAAAAACAAATGTTGAAAATGATCTTTACATGA
Source organism: Dromiciops gliroides (assembly GCF_019393635.1). Lineage (NCBI taxonomy): Eukaryota > Metazoa > Chordata > Mammalia > Microbiotheria > Microbiotheriidae > Dromiciops > Dromiciops gliroides. The sequence continues at coordinate 171,027,858 of NC_057866.1, read as the reverse complement.
AACTGGAAAATAATAAAATACTTTTATGATTTAAAAAAGAAGAAAGAAAATCCTCAACAAGATATCCTTTTCTCATGTACAACTCACGGGAATTTCTTGCTCTCATTTTCGCCCAGATTTCTTATATTATAGGAAATCCCGTCAGGTGTGACCATATTTTTTCAGTCAATCTGAATACTCTTCCTATGCAGTATCACTCTATCTCACCTAATGACTCATCAGAGATAACTACATGGATCAAGGCCTTTTTCTACTTATTAGGAATACCATTGATTTATTTGATTCACTTGGGAAGAATTCCCAACTAGTTAAGGTACCAGAGTGTACTATTTTATCACTTATTTAGGCAGAGTGGGATAATTATAAATTATCAATAAAAGTTTAATTTTAAAAAGAAACATCAAATAATGTTCTTTTTATCATAAAGCCAAGCAAAGAAAACACCTGATATTCTTCAGGAACTCTTGAGTGGTAGAAATTCAAGAAATCTAGAAGGGGAAAAATACTTAAATGCATGGCACTTGCCAACTGTCATTGTAGGCTGGATAGGGCAAAAGTGCAGTGTTGTCTTTAAGGTAAGGAGTGGGACTGTGCGGAGTCATCAATGGCGCCCCCAAGTCTCTGGACCCAAGCCACATGGCACCACAGCCTGGTTTCTTAGGCTCTACGAGTTCTCAATCTGTAGAACTCTTAGACTTCTTCCTGGCTCAAATTGCCCAAACATTCAAAGAGGACTGGAGAGGGGCCTCCAATTCACTGTAAATAATTTAGACCCTGAATGAACTAAGTTTACTTACTACATCAACAAGAATATTAGCCCATTTGCAATTGTTCCTAAAACGATTAGAATTATGCCAGTATGAAATACAGAAGTAAACTCCACTTAAGGGAAGACAAAGAATAATTTACCGCCTCCCAGTGAAAATTTTAATAAGCATAGAAGTGTATTTCATTTTCTCTGAGTTAACTGTCAAACAAACATGTCAACATAGAGCTGAAATGGTGCTGCTGTTCAAAATCAAATCAAAGGTTTATTTAAAAATTAGTCTTTCTCCATGCTCTGCTTTCCACAAATCGACACTAATTAAAAGACTCCCTCTACTCTTATTTCAAATGTTTCCAATGTAGAGTCGAAAGAAGAGACATTAAAAAAAACCAACAACCCCATTGCCAATCTTACCCATTTTGCCAAAGAGAAATTGACAGAAAATATTTGAAAAAACGTGTAAAGGGTTAAATAACTTGTATTAATTTTAAACTGTATTCTATTGGAAGAACGAGAAAATTCAGAGATTCATGATGAATAATTGTAACTAACCTTTGTGTGGTCCCCTATGGTTTGCAGATACCAATAAATATATGTTCTCTTTTGAGTCCTATGAGAAAAATAATCCAAGTATTATCCCCATTTTACAGATTAAAAAATAACTGAGACCTAGAGAGGTTAAGTGACTTGCCTATAGTTCCACAACTTGATAAATATAAAAGGCGGGATTTCTGCTCTGCTCTCATCTGCTTATCAAGTCCAATATTCATTCCATCACAATACTCTGCCTTCCCTAATGATTTGCTTTTCTTCAGTCATTTCAATTGTGTCTTACTCTTCATGACCCCAATTGGAGTTTTCTTGGTAAAGATACTGGAATGGTTTGCCATTTCCTTCTCTAGCTCATTTTACAGATGAGGAAACTGATACAAAAAGGGTTAAGTGATTTGCCCAGGGTCACTCAGCTATTAAGTGTTGGAGGCCAGATTTGAACTCAGGAAGATGTCTTCCTTACTTCAGAACCAGTGCTCTATCCACTGTACCACCTAGCCACCCAGTTTCCCTGATGATTACTTTGTAGTTTTATGTCCACTGGAAACTCTCCCCCATCATTAAGATTTTTTCAAATTTAAATTTAAAAGAAACTCAAATGTTTTCAATAAAAATTTATTAAATACTTACTCTGTGTCAGACACTGTTCTAAGGCAAAAACAGTCCCTGCTTTCCAAGAGCTCACAATCTAATGGAGGAAACAACGTGCCAACAACTATGTATAAACAAGATATATACAGGATAAATTGGATCCTCTCAGAGAAAATGCCACAAAGCATTGATGGATGACCTAGGGGGACTTGATGAATAAGATGGAATTTTAGCTGAGACCTGAAAGAAGCCAGGGAAGCCAAGAGACAAATAGGAGAGGGGAGATTATTCCAGAAATGGTAGACAATGCATGAAAGCAAAGGGAGTGTGGGGACAGCTAGGTGGTGCAGTGGATAGAACACTGGCCCTGGAGTCAGGAGGACCTGAGTTCAAATCCGGTCTCAGACACTTGACAACTTCCTAGCTGTGTGACCCTGGGCAAGTCACTTAACCCCAAATTTCCTCACCAAAAAAAAAAAAAGTGAAGGGAGTAGAGAGGAGAGGATCATGTGTGAAAAACAACAAGGAGACCAGTCACTGGATCAATAGAGTATGTGGAGGTAAGCAAGAGATAAGAAGAAAAAGTAAAAGATTAAAAAAAACAGATGAAAAAGTATGAAGGGGCCAGGTTATAAAAGGGCATAAAAGCCACACAAAGATTTTGTATTTAATCCTGGAGCAAATAGGGAGCCACTGAAGTTTACCAAATAAGGTGGCATAGTCAGACCTGTGCTTTCAGAAAATCACTTTAATAGCTGAGTAGAAAATGGATTGGAATGGGGAGAGACTTGTGGCAGGGAGACCAACCCAAAGGTGATTGCAATAGCCCAGATGTGATGAAAGGAGGGCCTGCACCAAGGTGGTTGCAGTGTCAGAAAAAAGTGACCTATACGAGGGATGTTATTAAGGCAGCATTGCAGCGTGAAGCAGTAGAATCCAATCTAAGGCAGTACTTTGTAAGTCTGGGGATGAGTTAGGGAGATCTGAGTTTCTTGCAGACATTGCAGAAAGATGTCCAGCTGTTGGGGCAAGCTGCCTGAATCTGTGCCACATTCTAGAGAAATGAATTTGGGAAAAATGACCTGGAAACTAGTCACTAGATACCTGATAGAAGAGGGGTAGGAAGGAAGCTCAGGACTCTCCTGCAAAGAGGGGGATCTTCTGAAGATGACAAGAAGACATGCTGGAGAAAAGTCAGTACGAGATCTCTTTTTCAGAAGAGTTACTTTAACCAACCGGTAAGGAGCCATTTGAGTCCTGAATAGGACATACCAGCTCCATGTATGTATAAATGTCATCATAACCCTATCCTCAAGCCATGATGGTAGCAAATACTTCCTAACAAAGCCCATGTACAAGTCCTTTATTTTTCATAGTACATGGACACTATGGGAGTCTTTTTCCCAATTTCCACACATACTGCTGGATGCTCCTCAGTTACATATCCTCCATCTCTCTTCCAGGAATGCAATTTAGGTACTCTAGACCATTGTGCTAGATTTGTTATCAGGATGACCTGAGTTCAAATCCTGCCTCAAATACTTAATAGCTGTGTGATCCTGGGAAAGCCACTTAACTTTTAATGGGGGGGGGGTGTCAGCATTTACTTCACATAGTCGTTGTGAGGATCAAATGAAATACCATTTAAAAAATACTTTGCAAGTCTTAAATAATTGTATAAATGCTAGTATTGATGATGATGGTGGTGGTGGTGGTGGTCATAGTGGTAGTGCAGGTGATGAAGGGGTCTGATCTGCCTCGACCCTCTTTTCTTTCACTTTTGATTCATGGGAGTCAGTAAGATTTAGTGATATTTGAATTTGGAAGGGCTGGGTTCAGATCTCTCCTCAGATAATATACATTAACTCTGCTGTAGGTGGTTCCAATGCCAGCATTCTTTTAGTTCAGATTCAATCTTGGGACAAAATGTGATACTTAAAAGTCTTTGAGGGGCAGCTAGGTAGCACAGTGGATAAAGAACTGGCCCTGGATTCAGGAGGACCTGAGTTCAAATCCAGTCCCAGACACTTGACATTTACTAGCTGTGTGACCCTGGGAAAGTCACTTAACCCTCATTGCCCCACAAAAAAAAATAATAATAAGAGTCTTTGAGCAGTTAAAAAAAGGTTGACCTTTTTCCTGCCACAACAAAGATAATAAAGATCCAGTGTCACTGACCCTCTCTGGATTCCTCTCCCCCTTATCTCCATGTGGAAACATGTCTGGTCATCAGGGCTGGATACTGTGAAAGGCATGGTGATTTCTTTGGCCTTCAGCAATCTGACACCCCATGGCTGGGGCTTTCTCTGGCTTTAGCCAATCAGGTCCTGAGAACAGCTGTGTTAAAGGAGGGAAGAAGGGGGACCCTGGGCCTGGCCCATAAAGAGGGGAGGGGGAGGGACAGCTAGGTGGTGAAGTGGATAGATCACTGGCCCTGGATTCAGGAGGACCTGAGTTCAAATTGGCCTCAGACACTTAACACTTACTAGCTGTGTGACCCTGGGCAAGTCACTTAACCCCAATTGTCCCGCCAAAAAAAAAAAAGAGGGGAGGGGAAGTAGCTCTTTTGGGGAAAAGTTAGTATGATAGGCCTAATATGTGCTGTCATACCCTGGGCAAGATGCTTAATCTCTGTGAGCTTTGATTTCTTCCTTAGTAAAAATGAGGATGACTGGTACGTACTTCACAAAGTCATTGTGCAACTCAATGACAGGGTATATAAAAGTGTTATAGGCCTTCTATAAATAATTATCATGTCTTTCATACATGGATAACACTTGTGTGGCCTAGAGCAAGTCACTCACCCTCTCTTGGGTGGTTTCTTTATCTTTTAAATTTAGGGACTGTACTAGACAACCCTCCAATCCCATCCAGCTCCTAATCTATGTGCCTGTATAAAATGCCCAGCAAGCCTTAAAGCACATGATTAATGTCAGTACTTATCATTACACGGATGCCACCTATTCACTGTGGACAAGAGGCTCCACCTTGGTAAGCCTTGTTTCATCATCTCTAAAATGAGAAAACTAAATTAGTTGTCCTCTGAGGTTCCTTTCAGCACTAAATTTATGATCCCATGGAAAATACAAGCAAATATCCAGTATATAAATTGTTACTTTCTCCTTACATTGTTTATCAAACTGATTCCCTTCCATGGCACAGACTCTGCAGGGTTATTGATCCCTAAACTAATTCAAAACCACTTATTAAGTGCCTGCTATTTGTCAGGCACTGGGGATAGAAAGGAGATAGGGACTAGACTTGTGATTTCATTGGTACCGTAAGGATGCTCCCTCTACTAGCACAACTCCTAGTCTTGGAGAATTGACTGGAGTACTATGATTTGCCCAGGTTCACACAGCCAGTGTATGTCAGAAGTGGGACTTGAACACAGGTCTTCCTGGCTTAGAGGCCAGCTCTGTATCTACTATGACTCATATCCTCTTTGGGCACTGGAAATACAAAACTGGAAAATAAATCCCTGATCTCAAGTAAGTTAGCTTCTGCTTTATACTGTTTGAAGCAAGCAAACAAAAATGTCTAAGCTATGCCTAGTTCTTTCACTGGGGTTGATTCTGTAGCATATGTAAACTTATATCCCCTTCTGGCATCTTCCCATATTTCTGATCATTATCTGAATAAAGACACTGAATGATGGTTTTCAGGCTCCTACATCTGATCATGATAACTTGTCTGCTGGCAGATAACTCAAATTAAATGACTACCTTTTGCTGGTATGGGATCATAATGACAATAATTATTCTGTAATATAGCACAACTTTGTCCATGTCACAAATAGGAAAAGGCAGCTTGCTTGAAACATGAACCCATTCCTCTTGCTTCTATCTTTCCCCTTGCAAATATTTCTCTTTCCTTTCTCTCTGCTTCCTCTTGAAGTAGATAATGTAGTGGATAGAATTCTGGGCCTGGAGTTGGGAACACCAGAGTTCAAATCTTGCTTCAGATACTTACTTGCTGTGTGACCCTGGGCAAGTCACTGAACCTCCATTCACCTCCGTTTCCTCAACTGTAAAATGGGAGTCAAAATAGCACCTATGTCCAAGGATTGTTGTGAGGATCAAATGTGATAATCTTTGTAAAAAGAACTCAGCACAGTGTCTGGTATATAGTAGGCACTACAGAAAAGCTTATTCCACCTGTCTGCCTCTACCTGTCCCTCCCTCCCCAACCCTCCCTCCCTCCCTCTCTTTCTCTCCCTCTCTCTTACACACACACACACACACACACACACACACACACACACACACACACACACACACACACACACACATTTTCTCACCCATAAAGATTATCCATGATGGAGTAATTTCCCACCTTGCTCTGCCCTTACTTTGTTCATGTTCCAAAGGGGAAAGATCTTCCTGCCATCTAATGAAGTACTAAAGGCAGCAAGCCCACCACACACACACACACACACACACACACACCAGCTCTTAGCACGGTGCCTAATATATAATAGGTGTTTAACAAATCTTTATTGACTACACCCACAGGAGTCAGAGCTCCTCTCCTCCTATTCTTCCTCCTCCTCCTCTTCCTCCCTCCTCCTTCTATTAATAATAATAATAGTAATGATAATAATAATAAATAGCTAACATGTATATAACAATTATTATGTGCCAGGCTGCTGTGTTAAGTGCTTTATAATTAAATAATCATACGTAAATAATTACATAATAATACTTTATACTTATCCAAGCCTTTTAATTTTTTCAAAGGATTTTTTAAAATAAACTTAAACAGCATTGTGACTTTTGGGACATGCTTTAGGTTCTCATTGGGTCGGTACCACAGGATTACTCTCCATTCACCATGAGCATCTGTTAAGCGTTACCACCTACACTGGATACAGATGCCAGACTTGGGCTTCTGTACAGAAACATTCCAGGGTTGTGCAGATGGCCTGGTACCACGGGCTCCTTCTCTCGAATTCTTCCAATGCTAATCCTTTCTTCCTTCCACTAGCACCCCCTCCACCACCCTTAGCTGGATGGCCATTCTTGTTGCTAGTTTCTGCTTGCCGTGGCCTCTCCTCATTGAACTAATGTTCCTGCCACCACCCTCAGACTTTAGGAGTGGGACGTGGGCCCTTCCTTCATCCATTCTTTTGTCCTGAAAGCAGCCCATACCACTTGTTTGAAACACTTAGCATGGGGTCTGACACTGTATTAAATGTTTATTCCTTTTTTTTCTTTCCTCTTCCCTTTAGGCTTTCCTTTTCTTTATTTTTCAACTACAAATTCCATAGGGAAACCTTAAAGGTGTTAAAATAATAAACAAATGGGAAATCATAGATTTACCTATGATTTAAATCTATGATTAAATTTACTTATGATTAAAACCATAGGTTTGAAAGTATTTCACCTGTAGGTCCTTATGGGGGAATTAGGCCTTATCTTTTGTTAGGTAGAACTATGTCATGTTACACTTGCAAGAAAAGTAGGATCCTACCATTGAGAGCTGGAAGAAATTGAGATAATGTAGTCTGATCTCTTCATTTTATGGATCAGGAAACTGAAGAAGGAAAGAATCATGAAGTCCCTACCATGTGCCTGGCACTGTGCTAAGCACTTTACAAATACCATCTCATTTTATCCTCACAACTACCCTAGGAGGTATATATACTCTATTATTATCCTGATTTTATGGTTGAAGAAACTGAGGCAAACAAGTTAAATGACTTGCCCAGGGTCACACAGCTAAGGAGGTATATGAGGCTGAATTTGAATTCAGGTCTTCCTGACCCTTGCCCCAGAGCTCTATCTACTACTATACCAGCTGTCTCTGGCTTCACTGAGGGTAAAATTACTTGGTCAAGATTAAATAGGTAGAAAGAAGCCAAACAGAATAATGCAAAGTTTTCTGGATTTGACATCAGGGGAGCTGAATTTTAATTTCAGTTCAGGCATTGTCAAATATTCTCTTTCCTAAGACTCAGGGTAATGAGATCATTTCTCCACATTTTGTCCTTCCTCTATAAAAAAAAGCATTCGCTTTTAGAAAGTAAATAAATGACTTTCAGTGTGTTTGCTTTGTTTTGTTTTGTTTTTCTTCTCCCTCTCTCTCCATTCACCACCCTCCTTAGCTCCCATTACCCTTTTTGAAAGTTTATCACCTATAATCTTCATTTTCCCTCACCTCAATTTCCTGACTTCAGCTGATACATCTTCACCTCTATCAGAGCTGTCTCTTCAATATCCTTGGTTTGCAGTCTTTCATTTCTTTCTCATTATTTAGCTTCGGTTACTTTCATCCACACGTATATGCAATGGTTCTTTCCCATTCACAATTCTCTCTTCAGCTTTATCATTGCCTGACTTTATTTTCTAAGAGAAATCCCTTCTGTTCTCTATAGGGTCCCTCTCTAGAATGACAACTGAAGCATTTCTTTATATAGCTTTTAAATCATCTGTCTTGTATGAAGTAAATTCTCTTGACTTTTACTTTATGTGCCACTTGGATTTCTTCTTGGAAACTGTAAAAGATTTTCTTTTTAAAAGGGTTTTTTCCTACTTTATAAATACTGTAGTTGGTGGCTTTTTCTGTTTTGTCTTTGTTTCATTTAACTTCCCGCTAAAATTGCTGTTCTGATCATCCACATATTAAACAATATAGTTTGTGTTTTATTTTTCCCAACTACATGTGAAGACAATTTTCAACATTCATTTTTCATAAGATTTTGAGTTCTAATTTTTCTCCTTCCTTCCTCCCTCTCCAAGATGGTAAGCAATCTGAAACACATCGTACATGTGCAATCATGTAAAATACATTTTCACATTAGTCATGTTGCAGGCACAAACATTTTCTATTTCCTTTTTTAGGACTATGTTTCTTAAACAACTTAATTCAATCTATGTTCACCTTAACTTACTGTTTCCCTTTTCTGCTACCTTTAGTAACCTAAGACATAGCCCAACAACCTATGCATAATGATGGAGCCACTGCCAGATGCTGCCCTCCCTTTCCAGCTTTAGCTCACATTACTAGACTCCCTGCACTCAAGACAACAACCTGGCTCTATCACTTCTTTCCTCCTTGCCCAAAGTTAACTGTGAAGCCTCATACCTTAGAAACCATAGTTTCTTTCAAAGATCAGCTTATGCCACCTCCTACTGGAAGTCTTTCACCACCTTATTAATACTATTTCCTCCTTAAATGATCTAAAGTTTATTTATCTGTGTATATCCTATGTATTCCAGTAGATTATCCTTGAGAAAAGAATGTCTTTGTATCTCCCAGCACATAATAGTGCTTCGTATAGAGTAAGCACTTAATAAATGTTAATTGAATCAAATCTAATAGCTCCATGCTTTCCCTCATACCTTGATTGATGTGAATCTGCTCCCCCTCTCCCCATTTCCTTTTGAATTCATGCCCATTCTTCAATAGCCTACCCCCTTCAGAAAGACTTATCCTCTGCCCTGAGAGCAGTCATTCCTGAAGTCACTGGGAGGAGGCCAACCAGAGTGGTTGAAAGACCTTAAATTCATTGCAAATTCAATTCCATTGAAAGACTTAGAGATGTTTAATGTGGAGATGAGAACATTTGAGAGGCAATATTGTGGTTTCTTCCAAGCCTCCTTTCCCCTACCCCACTCCTCCCAAAAATTTCTTCTTCAGATAACCCACAACACTGTGTACCTTTCTAATGAACTTATGTAATAACTATCTGTGTTGGTATTTCAGTCTCCTTCCCTCTAGTAGACTATAAATTCCCTGAGGATAGGGAATATGCCTTGTGTACAACTCTTTGGTCCCCTAGTCACATGATTTTCACCTAGTAGATGTTTAGCCATTTGTTTTTCTTTTGTATAGGTCTGCCAAGCATGTTACCTTCAGGTTTACTACCTTTATGTGAGTTTGCAGTACTTTTCTTATTATTTCACTTATGTCAAACACTGTTCATTAAGTGGAAATAATAGACTTTGGACATATTATAAGAAGGGTGCTTTTGTTTTAACTTCAAAGGGCATGCTGTCCATTTAACTAAATAGCTATCAAATACATTTGTTTTTGTTTGCTGTTGACTTAGGAAGCATCAAATTGCTTAATAATTATTTGCTGAATTTGTATGGAAGGCTAAAGCCAGGTAAAAACTGAAAAGTACAATCACTGATCTGGAAATGACCTCAAATACAATACCGTCATTTTACAGACGAGGAAACTGAGGCCAAGAGATGATTTAGTACTTTGCCTGGATAATTAGCATCAGGAACATTTGAATCCTCTGACTAAAAAGTCAGTGCTCTTTCCACTGTGTCATACTCCCTTTTAATTCAAAGGCTTTTCCTACACAATTCCAAAAACCTATCTATCTAAAAATATCCACATTTTAAAATCATTTATTTAGCCTTCAGAATATTACTCTGAGGCAAGCTGGAGCAGGATCAATCCATGAATCAGAAAGCTTTGATAAAGCAGGTAATATACACAGGGCACTTAGCTTAGAGCCCAGGCTACAAAGACAAAATGGAAAACACTCTCTGACAACAAGGAGCTTACATTTTACTGGGGTGATACAATATGTAAACTATTGTCTCTCTGTGTATAAACACAGATATTTGTATGTGTATACACACATATACATGTATACTACATATATGTGTGTGAGTATACATTTTTATACATATATGTCTATTGTTTAAAAGGACAGAATAGACACTAATAACCAAAGGGTGAGGAAGCTAAGCATATAGAAGAACACATTTCAGGCATGGAGGATGATTTATTCAAAAATATAGGGGTCAGAGGTAGAAAGCCAAGTTCAGGGGAAAGCAGATAGCGCAGTTTGGCAGGAACAAAGTCCTTGTTTGTCCCAAATGTCTGACTAGGCTACATACTCGGAACTATCATTCAGATCGTGATTGTATGTGAGCACAGGTACAGATAGATAGAGATATTTGTGGGTATTTATATATGTGTATATATAATACATGTATACATATGTTTGTGTATATGTAAAATATAAATACATATATAAATATTTACACGAATAAGTATATATGTGTGCATTGATATATGCATACATATGTGTATGTATGTGAATATAAACACATTTATTTATAATGGCTGGTTGAGAGGAGTGACATGACTATTCCTAGTGTTTTAGGAGTAACCCTCTATTTTAGTGTTTATCTTCTTAAACAGAAGCTCATGCACAATCTGTGAGTGGACTCGTTTTTGTTTTGTTTTTAGCAAAAAGCATATATTTCCTTAAAGAGTACAACAAGTACAGTAGATACAAACCATTCCCCCCAACAGCAGGTACCCACCTGCCCACAAGAAAACCCAGAGTCCAGGAGTGAGGAAGAGTGGGCACAAACTTAGAGTACAGTGGCCATGAGGTACATGTGTGGCAGACACACATGGAATCCAGGCTGTGTAGGGTCTCAATTTCCTCTTTTTTTCTCCAGACAGTCTTCACAAAGTTACATTACATGTTACTCTGCTATTCAGCTAGGCTAACTCTTTATAGGACTAGGTCTCTCAGCTGAACAGGTCAATCTGCTGCTGGGTTGGGTTAAGCATGGCATTTGGTGACTCTGCTGGTTCCTCTCCATGATAGATTGGGTCAGGCAGGTCAATTGTTAGCTGTACCAGCTTATGATAGGCTAGGTTTCTGGTTGAGTTCTAGCAGGTCACTTTTCCACTGGGCAGTGGCTGTTGAATGAGATCAGGCAGCCTGGCTCTGCCCCTGGTCTATGCTAGGGTGCCTCTCTTGGGGAAATGGTCAATCTTTTAGTCTTCTGGACTCACACTTTGATAGCCAAATGTGAATTTTTTCCACCTTCAGTCACTGGTTGAGCCTGTTTCTGAAATCTACAAGCTGTTCTTCTACTTCCGCATACTACTAAAACCATTTTAGAAAGTGAAAAAAAAAAATCCATGTAACATCCTACAAGATATTTTCCCTGACAGAAACAAAAGAACTATTTTGTCTAGTACAATTTGTAGTGAGGCAGAGAAGGATGACATCTTTAACCTTCCATTCAATGGAGCAAAATAGGACATATTGGCTACTGGCTCTGATGCAGGTGTATAAAATAGATTTCTCCTCGAAAGAACTTTTGAATCTAAATGGCTCTGAAAGTAAGGTGAAAAAATCAATCAACCTTTTGAGATGGTCTCAACTAAAGACAACTAATCCATACCAAAAAAATGGATTGTATCTCAAGAGTGGTTTCCAATTACAGTGAAAAGGCTACAAAGGGATAGATAATGAATAAATTAACTGGAAAATCTGTTTGCCTTTCTTTTTGTGGTTCATCTCTAGCCACCTCTTTATATGGACACCAATATGTGGCTTCTCTTTTTCTATTTGTACGCTTGGTCCTGCCAATGAAAATGCAGGTTTATAACTGGATTCTTCACACAATCAAGGAGAATAGGCTCTGAAGCTTCAACATTAATCAGCTCAATTTCTCCAGGAGGCAAGGCAAAGGTTGATATAAGATTGTGTAAAAATTATCATAACTGGGGCACCTAGGTGATGCAGTGGATCCAGCCCTGGATTCAGGACAACCTGAGTTCAAATCTGGCCTCAGACACTTGATACTTACTAGCTGGGTGACCCTGGGCAAGTCACTTAACCCCCATTGCCCCACAAAAAAAAAAAGAAAAAGAAAAAAGAAAAAAATTATCATAACTAGGGGCCTCTTACCCTGTCCACTTTTTATCTTCACATTTTATTATTCAGGGTGTACACATACATTGTTCATGTAGGAGCAGGGAGACCCACCTTCAGGCAAGGAAAATATCTTCCTCCATCTCAAAGAATACCCTCTAATAAAATATATAACATTTCTCACACTATCCTGCTAGACAAGATTGAGAAATGAAGGAAGATGACAGGAAAAGATTAAGAAAGGAAGGATTTGAACTTATAAAATACCCAACAAAAGAAGAGTCATTAGTGATAATGTCCAATTGGAGTGAGTGTTCTTTTTCAATGTGTCTTGGATCTGTCAGTGCTTGGTCCTGTGCTCATTTTGATAATGATTTAGATGAAGATATAGTTCACATGGTTATCAGATTTACACAAAACTCAGAAGTCTTATAGTTGGTTTCAAAAAATTAACTTCACAGTCACAAGATGGGAGAAGCATGACCAGAAAACAATTTGTGTGAAAAAAAAATCTATGTATTTTAATGGACTGAAAATAGGGGAGTTACTGGTAAGTCTTTAAGAACTGGCTCTTCCTCTCCCCTCCCAATGGGGAGTTAAGTGACTTGCCCAGGGTCACACAGCTAGTAAGTATCAAGTATCTGAGGCTTGATTTGAACTCAGGTCCTCCTGAATCCAGGGCCGGTGCTTTATCCACTGCACCACCTAGCTTCCCATTGCCATCCTAATCTGTGGCATATACCCAACATGGCATTGACTGAATTGCAAAAAGCTTAACCCTCTACCAGGAGAGCTGAATCAGGTTATCTTCCAATAGGCAAAAGGGCTTTTGCAATTCTTCATAGTGTTATCATCAACTAACTTTCTGACTTCACTGGATGGTTCTTTCTATTACCCAAAATTTGAAGTTCTGCAGAGAACTTGGGCTGTTTATTAAGGATTTCTCTAATATTGTTTGTTGATTGCCTAGACTTAAGAGAGTGATGGAGGAAACGTTAATAATGCATATTAATTTTAAGTGTTTGTGCTTTTTCTTTGGGAGGGGATAATCTAAATGCTATTCTATTCCAGTCTTTTTAAAGTACACACTCCTAAGGAGAGAAGCATACTAAATTAATCAGCTGGGCTGTAGCCACCTAGTTTCCATTTGTACCACCTCTCTCTGTCTCCTCTTACAACTCCCCATGGTGAGCTAACTCACTAAAGGTGTTGGTGATCTCATAGAGAGATGCTGACCTAGAGAACTGGCTTCATATAAACATGGAATGATCTGCCAGATATAAGATTGCCAAATTATACATTTCCTCAGCCTTATATTTATAAAACAAAAGATTTGCTAAGAAAAATAAAATGTGAACGTTATTTTTTCTACAGTGAAATTCCTACAGTGAAAATATGTAAATTAAATTCCTTGGAATGTGTCCTTTCAAAGAGTTCAACAACTTTACATACAGTATCTAATACACTATAATTCATACCTTGGGTGGTCAGTCAGTCAATCTAACATTTATTAAGCACTTACGAAGTGCCAGAGAGACAAAAAACAGTTCCTGCAATCAAGGAGCATACATTCTAATAGGGGAGACCACATGCAAACAATTGGGAACAGTTAGGTGGCCCAGTGGATAGAGCATCAGGCCTGGAGTCAGAAGAGGACTCTTTCTGAATTCAAATGTGGCCTCAGATACTTACTAGTTGTGTGACCCTGGACAAGTCACTTAACGCTATTTACCTTAACTTCTTCATCTGTAAAATAAGCTGGAGAAGGAAATGTCAAACCTCTCCTGTATCCTTGCCAGGAAAACCCTAAATGGGGTCACAAAGAGTCAGGCATGAGTGAAAAGTGACTGAACAACAAGATGTGTATCTTAAGAAAATCATTCAACTTATTTGACCCTCAGATTTCTCATCTGTAAAATGGTGACAATAATAAGACTTATACCTTAGGGTTGTTGTGAAAATAAAATAATATAATATTTATAAAGTACTTTGTAAAACTTAATATATAAATGCTAGTTGTTAGCTAATAATGTAAATAAACGACTTCACAAAATTGAACACCCTATATAAATGTTTATATTAATCATGACCCTGTGTTGTTTTTTTCAAATCGCCAAGTTCTTTATTCTATTAGTTCAGATGATAGTGCATTTTTTCTTTAGCAAATACTATGCTAAATAGTCTGCATTTCTTTGCAAAGCCCAGGGATAACAAACAACAAGAAACAGAAAGGAAAGATCTGTTTACTTCACACCTCAAAGGGCTCACCACCTTTGGGGCCTCATCTAAGAACATGGGGGTTATTGTCTACAACTGGCAGGGGAGTGGTGCCATGTCATCCTGGGGAAATAAGAATAAGTGAAATATGTAAATACATGTTGCATATAAAAACATATACACATTATATTAAATATATGTTATATATGTAAACATAAATATGTTTTAAAATGTTAAATGATAATAATAAAAATATCAAAATACTCAAAGTGAACATTGAGATTTCAGTCCCCAAATACCTTACTCTATGTTTGCACCATATCAATTGAGGGTCTTTTGGCCATTTTTGTCTTATTAAGTCATTTTATCTTACAATCTGAATGGACATGTCATAGCTAATGGTTGAACACTATTTAACTAACTTTAAGAAGCATTTGGCCTCTGAGATACAGGGTTGGTGGTGAAACAAAAGAAAAAACACTAAGTCCACTCACCATCACAGCTTGTTTCATTATGTCTTCATTCCTTTTCCTCTACCTCTCTGTACTGTTCTATTCACCGTGCTCTAAACCCTCTATAATGGAGAAGGAAATAGCCAACCACTCTAGTATTCTTGCCAAGAAAACCCTAAATGGGGTCATGAAGAGTTGGGCACAACTGAAATGACTGAACAACAAACCCTCTATAAGTCCTATCTATTGTTCAATGACTATTTCAAATTCTTCCTGCAGCACATCCTAAAGAGTATACCACACCTTATGATCTCTACTACTCAATTCCTATAATAAATACATAATACCTGATACAATCATTTGCCATTGTAAATACTGTCTTTTATCTAGCTGCTTTTTTGCAGGGCAATGAGGGTTGAGTGACTTGCCCAGAGTCACACAGCTTGTAAGTGTCAAGAGTCTGAGGCCAGATTTGAACTCAGGTCCTCCTGAATGCAGGGCTGGTGCTTTATCCGCCGTGCTACCTAGCTGCCTCCTAGTTGCTTTTTAATGTGTATGGAGCCGATAGCAATGAACTAGAATGTAATCTCCTTCAGGACAGGGACTCGGGCTTATACTTCCTCATATTCCCCACAGTGCCTACTCAGCAAAATAAGTATTTGCAACAATAAGGATTGGACTTATTTTTACTTTGCAGAATCCTGGTTTAACCTCCATTTGGATGGGTTTGGAATGTCCAGGTCTTTTCTTTTGCAGAGCTCCTTTCATTTACCACCGATATGTTCTTTTGGGGACTGAAAAACCTTCAACTAGATTCTTCTCCCATTCCTCCTCAGGCAATCCTCTATTTGAACCACTTAATGCTAGTGCCTTCTCTCTGATGATCATCTCCACTTTATCATTTGTACTTAGTTATTTGTGTTTTGTATCCTCTGTTAGACTATGAGTTCCTAGAGAACAGGGACTATCTTTTAACATTGTCTCCTGGTGCCTGACACACAGTAGGCTCTTAATAAATACTTATGGACTGACTCACCACTGTTCAAGATTTCTTAAGATTTTGGCTTTCTGTCCCAATGAGCCAAATTTAGAAATAACCTATTCTGTGACATAGGGACAGCTATTCTTAAAAGAATAGGGTTCCCACAGAAGGTGGGGAGGAAGAGATGCTTCAGAATAATAGGAGATTGTCAAACACTTAAAATTTGATTTTGGAGGATGTTTTCAACTATTTGCCACCCCTTACTCTATGGACCATTGTTCTGTGACTTGATTAATGGAAAAGAAGGGAGATAAGGTCAGCAGCAATGACTGAAGAAGATGTATATCTTAAGCAAGTCATTTTACTTAGTTGATCCTCAGTTTGCTCATCTGCAAAATGGGGATAAGAATAGGGCCTAAATCTCAAGATTGTTGTGAGAATAAAATGAAATATTTAGAAAGTACTTTGTAAAACTTAATAGATAAATGTTAGTTGTTAGCTAATTCACCACCATACAGGAATTCTAGTGACATATACTGGGATACTCTTGGGACCTTGTCCTCCTTAGAACTCCCAGAGAGAATATTTTATTTTAAAACTGTTTATGACACTTTGTAGAAGCAGCATGGTATATTTGCAGAATTGCAATGGACAACTCGATTTGTATTCCAGTCCTGCCTATGACTCATAGTAACTAGTTTGTGCCCATCAGCAAAGTTATTAACTTCTTAATGCCTTAGGAAACTCTCTAAGAATATAAGTTACAGACAAGTTGCTGATATACAAAGGGAGAGAGAGTCTTCATACCAGGAGTTCCCTACAAAGCTGTAGTCACAGGTTTGTACACATATGGGCAGCCAGTTGGTAGAGTGGATAAAGTAACAGACCTGGAGTCAGAAGGGCTCTTCTTCCTGAATTTAAATCTGGCCACAGACACTTATGAGCTGTGTGGCCCTGGTTAAGTCACTTAACCCTGTTTTTATCAGTTTCCTAATCTATAAAATGAGCTGGAGAAGGAAATAAACCACTCCAGTCTCTTTGCCAATAAAACCCCAAATGGGGACTTGGAATCAGACAAGACTAAAAATGACTAAAAAACAATACACAGATACATAGTTGTGTGCATACAATTAGCACACATTCTACATGTTTTAAAACACTCATTGATATGTATGACCTCTCCCCTCCACTAGAATATAAATTAATTGAGATTTGCGTGGCTCTTATTTTTTAAAATTTTAACTTAATATCAAGTAAAATGGGCATTTCCATTTACATAGAACGGACAAAGATTGTATATGAACCTGTCAATCTATTATGTACCACTTGCATAGTTATATATGTGTGTCTGTGTGTTTTTCACAAGATGAAAGAAAAAATCACCCACATATACAAAAATATTTATAGCAGCTCTTATGAACATAATAAAGAACTGGAAGCTAAGGATATGGCCATCAACTGGGGAATGGATAAACAAAGTATTTTACGTGAATGTAATGGAATACTATTGTACCATGAGAAATGATGGAAGAAATACTTTAAGAGCAGCCTGGGAAGATGACTTTAAAAAAAAAAATTAGATCACAAAAGTGGCTACTTCATCCACTGGTATAAATGACAAGCCATCCTTACCTGTTCATTCTTGTTTTGTTTTGTTTTGTTTTGTGAGGCAATTGGGGTTAAGTAACTTTCCCAGGGTCACAAGCTAGTATTAAGTGTCTGAGGCCGGATTTGAACTCAGGTTCTCCTGACTCCAGGGCCAGTGCTTTATCCACTGTGCCACCTAGCTGCCCCCTTACCTGTTCATTCTTGATAACTCTTGTCCACTTTTTCCCATAAGTTCACCAGAATGGGCCACTCAACCTTTTTTTTTTTTTTGGTTCCTCTTGACATTATGAGGACAATAATGTAGTACATGGACTGTCCATTAGATATCCCTCTCTCTTGCCACTTGACCATTCTCTCTTCTTTTTATAATTCCATATTTTTTGGATACTATCCTTTGATAAATACCATTGTTCTCTGTTCATGCTTCTGGTCCATCATCTTTTTTCCGTATTTGTTATGTATGCTACATCCTGCTCATCCTCATTCCGTGTCTCGCCATGGCCCTCTGAGTGCTACTAAATATTAATTATTTTGAAACTGTAGTTAAAAAAATAATTTTCAAAAAAAGAAACTGTAGTGTTTCATGAAATGCAAGTATACAAATCTTATAACCATCATTTTATCCCACAGACATAGCACATGATGGATATTTAATAAATATTTGTTGAATTTTTGAATTTAGTTGATTCATGTGCATGATAGATTCATGCCCAATTAGACTGTAAGCTCTTTGAGGCTGGAAACTAGGTCTTATTCATCTTTATAACCCTTGGATTTCCCAGTATAGTTTCTGGTATATAGTAGGTAATTAAGACATATTTGTTCAACAAAAAGAGAAATGATTTCTGGATCTTATAATCAAATAGTTTTAAACAGGAAATTTAAAATGAAGACTGAAAAGCTAATGCAATTTGGACAACAGAAAAGAAAAGAAAAACTTATTTTATTCTCAGAAGAAAGCAACATTACAGTGAATAAACTATTTAAAACAGGAGAGTCTTGAATTGATTTAGGGAGGCTCTAGACTTTCATCAGAATTTATATAGAGTGCTAAAAATGGGTATCAAGCCAAAATGTTTGTTTGTAGCACTCTCCAGTAATCATATGGAGACAACCTCATAGCTTATTCTGTCTTAGTGGAGGTTCTTGCATAACTGTTTATTGAAGAGAGTGATTAAGAAAAATACTGAACACAAAGAGGGAACAAGAGTAGAAATCCTTGGATATATAGGAACGATGAGGAAATAAGCACCCAAATGAGAGAGAATGCTGACAAGGAATGGAGTAATCCTGAAAAAGGAGGTTATGGGGCTAAATACAAGACAACAACATCATGACTTTGACAAGTCCAGCTTTTTAAGATTGTAACATAACAGTAACCAGACAGAAACCAAGTTTATTTGATGAGAAGTTGCAACATCTTAAAGGATAAAGCTTTGACCAGCTGCATGATAACAGTTTCTTTAAAATGTTCACTTGGGTGTTTTTCATTATCCAACAGGAAGCATTTGTTCCATTAATCTATAACCACAAACTCTGAAACTGATTGCCCTGAAAATTGTAGACACAGAGCAATTTGCACATCTCTCTCCTGTTCTCTATTCTATTAAAGAACATTCCCCCCTCAGTGTTACACTAATGATCTTCATTTATCCTCCAGTTTTGTTTTCAGTCTTGATTCTATCTCAGCCAAATGGCAAGAAATCATCCATCTGAAGCAGCAGCCCTTTCTGTTATACCCTAGATGGCCAAGTGAAAAAAGGAAAGGGATTCCAGGTGGCTTCGTTTTTTTAAATTGCCACAAATTATTGGTGCATAACTGAGTTCAGGTTTAGAGAAAAGGTTATTTTTTGGACCTATTGTCACATGGTACCAGATGGCAATATCTTGGTGGGGGGGATTATTCTCATTCTTGGTTTGGGGGAAATTTTTTTTATGTCTCCAGTTATTTCAAGGGTTCTATTTATATCAAAAATTGTCGAAAATTTAATTCACTTATCTAGGAATATATCTCTATATAAATATACAGTTATATAGCTATTTAGAAATATACATTTCATGTGTGTGTTAGCTTGATGTAGTAAAAAGTGTTGGATTTGTAATCAGAGGACTTGTGTGACCTTGGTCAAGTTGCTTCTCTATGGGCCTCATTTGTGTCATCTTAAAATGAGAAGTGTGAAATAGATGTTCTTGAAAGTCCTCTCCTTTCTGAATATTTGATATCATAATGTCATTAAGAAATATATAACCAGAAACAGTTGTTGAGCAGTGATACAGCCAGCATGAAGAATAAGAAATTGATAACCTGTGTGCACATCTATTCAGTGTCAAGGGATCTTGAGGGAAGCCATTGAATTTTTTTTTGCAGGGCAATGAGGGTTAAGTGACTTGCCCAGGGTCACACAGCTAGTAAGTGCAAAGTGTTTGAGGCAGGATTTGAAGTCAGGTTCTCCTGAATCCAAGGCTGGTGCTTTATCAACTGTGCCACCTAGCTGCCCCTGCCATTGACATTTTGAATCCACTGATGAAGAATTTGGGGAGCCAAGTATTGCTCTGGATAAATAGCTAGAAATAGATCGTAATCTTTATTATTGCAGGGAATGACCACATCAATCAGATCAAAGATATATGGAAGTATTAAATTGCGATCCTAGATACACAAACACAAACCTAAGATATTCATTGTTATTAACAGGGATTAAGGAGAATCCCTTTGACAACTGTTTGTTGTAGACTTATTGCCCATAAACTTTAAGATCTTAAAAGTCCTGTTGGCCTACCAACAACATAATTTCATGACTGAGATCATATGCATGAGACATGACTTGTTTAGGTGGAGAAGATAAAGAGATGAGATAAAATAACAAAGCATTGCAATTTAATTATGATTCGGGAAACACAGATAAAGGTTTATCATTGCCCCCTTATTTAATACATTTAGGAACATGCAAATGTATTACAAAAACATCATAATCGCAATCTAGAATGCAAGGAAAATTCAAATATTCTAATAACCATGGATACTCTCAAAATTCAACAAACATTCCATTCAAGTAGTGGTTCACTGTAAGGAATCCTGATTTTAGAGCCAGAAGACCTGGGTTTGAATCCTGGTTCTATCACTACTTTATTGAGCCGAGATATCACCACTTTTCAGGGCCTCAATTTCCTCATCTTTAAAATGGTGTTGGATTAGATGACCTCAAAGGTCCTCGAAATCTATGACCTCATGATTACTTATCAACTTATCAACTGCCGCCATTCCTATAACTACAGAGGCTGTTTCAAAGTAGCCAGTACACAACCTTTGGCATAAGACTCTCTTCATTGTTGGAGAAAGATGCCTCAATGATCCTCACCCTCACCTGAGAGGGGGTGAAATTGGCAATCCTTTGGGGAGAAAAGATCCTGGTCTTCTGGTGTCCAACTTTGAGAGACAAGACACAGTTCCAGATTCTCTTTGTTTCAAAGGTATAACAAGAACAAACACCCCTCCCCCACCCAAGACCTGGGGCTTATAATCCTCCATAACCTCCTCAGTCTCTGGGAAGGGGGTGGGGAATTAGGTTCACAATTTAACTCAGCTCCTATATAGTATCAGACCAACCAAGGTCCAAGTCCAAAATTCCCCTACCTCACCCTGTCTCTCTTTGCTTCTTTCTTGGGCCTTCCCTGTTGAACTGCCAATATCTTGTCTGAAATAATGTTTCCAAGGCCATTTCCTATGGCTCAACCTCTCATATTCTGGGATATTGAAATCAAAATCCCAAAGACTATTTGTCAGGGGCACTGGACCCAAAGGGAGGGGGAAGGAGGCTCTTTTCCCCACCCAGTTTAGTGCATGATGTCCATGCTGTAGGTGACTGAGACTTTTACCAATGCAAAGTACTGGAGAGAGACACAGACAGACACTGTGTCTGTGTGAGGTAGATTTAAAGACAACAGCAGTTCTGACCACGTGGTCAATGGAAAGGGGCTGCTCTTATCTTTGTGAAAGGAGACTGTAGGAGGTCTTTTCCTAGAGTCATAGGAGTACAAGATGTTTTCACCCAGCTTCTCCAGCATATTTGCCTCCATCTTAGGTGATCTAGACATGTACCAAAGTCCCATTAAAACTGTATTATAGAGTGCATCACCTTGAAAATCAATATTGTAAATGCCATATGGACCCGCTTTTCTGATGGGAGTGATGAGGGAATAACCTGACTTATGAGATGACATGGACACTATAAAACACAGTCCTACTACTCTTTCATGTTGGCATAATTGAAGGCTTTAAAGCAACATTTTGTAACCTGGGGTCCATGATCTTTTTTTAAAACCACTTTTATAATGGTATTTCAATATAATTGGCTTTCTTTGTAATGATAAATTTTATTGTATACATTTAAAAATATTATTATTTGAGAAGAGAGCCATAGGCTTCACTAGACTTCCAAAGGGTCCATGACCAAAAAAAAAAAAAAAAGTAGCTATCTCCTGTATTAAAGAATAAGTTGGAGGCAGCTAGGTGGTGCAGTGGATAAAACACCAGCCCTGGATTCAGGAGGACCTGAGTTCAAATCTGGCCTCAGACACTTGACACTTAAGTCACTTAACTCTCATTGCCCCACAAAAAAAGAAGAGTTAATCAAAGAAGCAGCTCACCCATCATGCCAACTACATGGGAGTAAAGGACAATCAAAAATTATTTTATTTCTGAAATAAAGAGGTAGATATCCTATACATTGTAGATGAACAGGGAAAACAACTCTTTTTTTTTTACCTATTTTGACTTGTTTCCATGGCATAATCAAGAATCTATTAAAACCACAATAACAGAGGTACCCCAAGGTTTAATAATATGTTATAGACATTTCCAGAGAGGAGTATGCAGGGGTGATTAATCTAATACCTTTCTTCAATGTTTATGTGGTCACTAACACAGAAAAGTTAATCCTAACTTATAATAATGGCAATATTTACCAAAATAATTATGTACAAGGTCTGAATAGTAGGGAATAAAAAGGTTAGTTCCTATCCCTATTGATCCTGAAAAGTCAATGACCTAAATATGCAGATTTGCTATTTTTAGAGTGTTTTTAGAAGGGTGATTTGTAGGGTGTTTTACTATACTGGAAATTTGTTCAGTTAGGTTAATCTGGGCTAGAAGAAAATCAAGATAATACTGAATACCTTATTTGCTGACCTTTAACTTCACCCTGGGTTGGTCTTTTAGGGAGAAAATCCACAGTAGCAATAAACTGATTTCAGGAAGTGATAATCTGAGTCTCAATTTGTAAATATTAGTCCTATCCCACCATTGTGGCCTGTCCACTATTTTAACTTGAATTACTTGGTAGTGTTTTTATCTTAAAGAGTACCTCATTAAAACCCATCTACCCATAGGAAAGAGTTGTCTCTTCAGGCCTTACAAAACTAATGGCTTAGTAGAAATGAGCAAGAATTATTTGGTGGTAGGAATAAATTGGTCAGATACCAAGCCAATAGGAAAAGGGCATGGATAGAAAAGGTGGAATGGCACCAGAAGCAAATTTTGACCACTTCAGTTAACATAAGATTTATTAGACATGCGGTTGAGTTAAATGAAATAACAAACTACTCATTAGCACCAAAACTGTTTGTTTCCTTTGAATAAATGTCTGGTGATCAGATTTTCCACTGAGGGTAAAGGGAAATAATACTTTTGAACTTCTGTCTTACATAGTCCAAGCTCCAAAAGATCACTTGAGCAAGAAAGAATTATTCACTTGAAGGTCCTTGGGAAAGGGCATCTTCTGCTCATATTTATGCAAAACAATACTTCACCCTCTAACTTAATGTGACCTACCTGTTAGACTATATGACACCCAGAAAAATGTGGGCCAAAATTCACAACTGAAATAATGTGTGGCTCACATTTCTCCAACATATGAATATCTAAGTTCCTCAATTCTCAAAGTCCCTGAAGTTTTTCTTCCATGTTATCTTTCTTAACTCACAGCCACACATGAACAAAATATGAAACCCAGCTGTGAGTTTATAATTAAAGAATTAAAAATAAGAAATTTTAGTGTCACCAGCTATTAACCTTCGATTAAGAAAAAGTCATGCCTTTATTTCTATGTTTCCAAGTATTTTGCCTTTCCTATTATCTTTGGAATGTTTCTCTGTTGACCAATATCACATGTATTTTTTTAAAAATCAGGAAAGTTTAACACGACTTTTGTGAGTGAGATTTTTCCCATCCCTTAGGTAGAAAAGATTTAAAGTGATTTAATTATGATAATAAGTATGTTAACTGAAAACTGTGATTTATTATATTTAGATATCTTATTTTAATTGTATTAGTAGATTAAGTCTCTCTTCTTTATAATGACTTAATAATGTCAGATGATACTTTCCAATGTCAAGAATTAAGTAATATCATAAGATACAATAGTCAGCAATACTATATTTTAGAAACCATGAGTGTTATGCTTCACTCAAGGGGGTCATGCAGCTCACTAGTGATGTACTTGATTAGAAGGGGTCATGCAGCAGAATTATGACCTTGTTGCCACAAGAAGGATGATATTGGAAAATGCTGACATTTCTCACATAGGCAGTTTCAATATTTCCTAAGAATTTGCGTTCATTTTAGATACTTTTAATTAGTATTGTACAGAAGCATTCAAGCTCTGGAGGGGTATAAAAACCCGTTGATTTTGTAACTCAGGGTCTTTCAAGTCCAACCCCTCAATGACTAGCTTTATTGTGAGGCCTTCTCTCAATAAACCTATTTTCTATGGCTTGGAGACTTTGTTGTTTCTGTTCCTCCATCGGACTTAGAAATTTTCCCAACACTTTATTCATCAAACTTCAACGGGAAACTCCAACTTACAAAAAGAGGAATATGTTGTGCATCTCCTGAGTAACTTTCAGATATATGATGCCTGGGGCAGCTAGGTGGCACAGTGGATAGAGCACCAACCCTGGATTCAGGAGTACCTGAGTTCAAATTCGGCCTCAGACACTTGACACTTACTAGCTGTGTGACCCTGGGCAAGTCACTTAAACCCCATTGCTCCCCCCCAAAAAACCCCAAAACAAAATAGATATATGATGCCTGATTAATTTATCAGAGACATGGGAAATTTAACTCCTTGTCCACGGAGAAGAGGTATGATAATGATTCCTATTCAAACAAGCATTTTAAGGGCCTTCTATGTAGGAAATATACTAAATGTAGGGGCATACCAAAACAAAAATGAAAGTAGTCCTTAATTTCAAAAGTATATTTTACTAAAAATCTGGACTTTTTTTATTTTATATCAGCAGCTCTAAGACTAACAGTTCTTTGTCTTCTTGAAAAGCACTGGCTTTCAGAGAACCATTATTTTTGTAGAGTATTATGACAAGGAATATAGCTAGGTCAACCTAACAAGGTTAAAGATGAAGCCTTAGATCTGGCTTTAAGTTTTTTAAGTTTTTTTCTTATTCCCATGCTTTTCCCTCACTCTCCCAGATGTTTTTTTTTAAAAGGAATAGGGAAGGGGCAGCTAGGTGGCGCAGTGGATAAAGCACCAGTCCTGGATTCAGGAATAGCTCAGGTCAAATCTGGCCTCAGACACTTGACACTTACTAGCTGTGTGACCCTGGGCAAGTCACTTAACCCCCATTGCCCCACAAAACCAAAAACAAAAACAAAAAAGGAAGAGGGAAAATCAGCAAAATTAGTTAATATAATATATTACAGTCTTCTATATCTGTGGACCCTCTACCTCTCTGCAAAGGTGTGATGGGAGCTGTCTTCTCATATCTCTTGTTTGAGGTCAAGTACAGTCCTTCCAATGTCACAAAACTTTCCATTTACATCATTGCAATTTTATGTATATCATTTTCTTGACCCTGCTTACTTTTCTCTATATCAGCTATGTAATCATTCCACATTTCTCTATATTCTTCATATTAATGATTTCTCCCATGAAAGTAATATTTAACTATGCATCACAATTTGCTTAACCATTCCTCTCTTGTTAGGAATTCTGTATCTACATCTTTGTCATCACAAAAATACTGCCATAGAAATTTTAGTATATATGTCGCCATTTTTTTTTGTCAATGGCCTCCTTGGGGAATATAACTACCAGTAAAATCTCTGAGTCAAAGGGTATGAATATTTTCATCATTTCATTTGCCTAATTCCAAATTGCTTTCCAAATTGGTGAATTAACCAACAATATACTATTATTGTTCATCTTTCCACAACCCCTTGAACATCGACTATTCCCATACTTTGTCATCTTTGCCAATTGGGATTTGAATTTTCTTACTATTAGTGATTTGGAGCATTCTTTCATGTGATTATTAATCATTTTAAATTGAGGACTATTCATTCATATTCATTCAGACTACTTATTTATTGGAGATTAGCTTTTAGTTGACATGTGTATATGCACACATATACATGTGTGTATGTCTATACAGTCCACATGTGTACATGTATGTGCATATATCTGTATATGCATGTATTTATATGTGTATAAATATGTGTGTATGATAAACTTTTATATGATCAATATATATGAAGATTTATTCTCAGCCAACTTCTTATCCTAGGTACATTAAGTTTATTCAAAAGCTTTTCAATTACACATAATCAAAATTATCTATTTTATCTCTTGTAAGTATCTTCATCTCATCTTTGGTTAAAAATTCATTTAAGAGGGGCAGCTGGTTGGCACAGTGGATAAAGCAACAGCCCTGGATTCAGAAGGATCTGAGTTCAAATCTGGCCTCAGACACTTGACACTTACTAGCTGTGTGACCCTGGGCAAGTCACTTAACCCTGATTGCCCCTCACACAAAAAAATTTTCATTTAAGAATTTCACACTGTAAAAACTTGTGATATGCTATACTTGTAAAGCTTTTATGGTATAATCTTTAAAATGTATGTTATATATCTATTTTGTACTTATAGGCTGTTGTTGTTGTTGTTGTTTGTCTTTCATTCTCAAAGAGGATCATGCCAGATATCATGACTTGAAATGAATTGGATTTAAGTAAGGAAGGGCTTCGCTAAGTCACCAGAATCACTTTCTCCTCTGGTGTCATCTGAGTCCAGTGGCGGGATATGTTATCAAGATTGGAGATGGCCCCAGATGTTTAAGGCATTTGGGGCTAAGTGACTGGTCCATAGTCCCACAGCTATTCTATTAGGCGTCTGAAGTTAGATTTGAACTCGGGTCCTCCCAATTTCTATCCCACATAATAGGATATAAGATATTGATCTAAACATAATTTTTGCCCATCTTGCCTTATTTGTCCAGTATAGTATGTGAACATCTCCACCTAACACTGATAACATTTCCTTGATGTTGCATGAAGAGTACCCATGCCCTGGGTACTTGTAAACTAAGTGAAGATGACTGCTTCTTGGAGGGAGATGTTCACATTTTTTATAGGGATATGTCTTCAACATCATTGTATGTTAAAGTCCTTGATTGCCATAGATTAGATTATATATGTATATATACATATACATACATATATGTGTGTGTGTGTGCGTATACACATATGTAGCATAGGAACAAAACTAAGCCCTGAGAGTAAAGTATCATCTTCCTCTTTTGAAGTTGCTCTTGTTTGCCTCTCTGACAGTGCCCTACTCTCTGTGTTTATTTTTATTGCTATGCCCTTTTTCTCTCACACTCATCTACATGGAAAACTAGAAGGGTCTTGCAGTTGAACAGGAGCAGTTTCCCAATCAGAAATTAAGCTATGACATGGGGTTTCTGACTCGATGTCAGAAACTAGCAATGACCAAAGGACCAGTGAAGAAAGATTGAGCAATAGTAACTTTCAAGAAATAATGCACAGCAGAAACTACATACCATGCTCCAAGCATCCCTCAGAAGATACAGGATCAAAATAGAATCAGTAGGAGGAGGGTCTCGCCAGAGGACATTAATTCCCATGTGTCACAAGCATAACCTGCCCCTCCAAGCATATTCTCTGATCACACATTCCCTATATTTGTTCCTCTTGTTGCAATGGGTCATGATCACACATCTCCTACATGTATGCTTCCCAATTTGTGTTCCCCCATGTGAGTGTTCACTCTTCCCATTAAGGGTGTTTTTATAGGAAAGTGTGTACCTGGATTATGGGGGCAACTGTTTTCATCCCACTTTTCTTACTATGTTATTTTCATTAAACGTTGTTGCTTTGAATTAAATATCTCTCTTAGCTGAGTAGTAAGTGTAAACAAACCAGTAGGGGCTTGTGAGCTATATTTTTTAATGGATATAGAACCATAATATGCCTTGAACCTGGCTGGCCTTATCAGAGGGACCTACTGTTGAGGATCACTTCTTTATCTACATAGATTAAGAAACTGAGCCCTAGAGAGAGACATTGATTTGCTGAAGAACACAGATTCCTTTAATGGTAAAGCTAGAACTAGAATCGAGATCTTTCAACTCTCTCTTGTGTTGTTACCACAACATAGTCTGCCTTTCTTCCAATTGCTAAATGTTTTCCTCCTGCCTCAGTAATTGGTGGATATTTAGTCCTTAGGCAACACAGATGCACACCACTTTTAAGTGTATTGCACAGTTCTGAAAAATGATCATAAATATATAGCCAAATAAGTGCTTTTGGGGGGGGTCCCTTAGCAAAAGCTACACAGAATATCCTCTTCCTCTCAATCACACACAAACCCCAAAATAGGGACCAAGAAAATTTCTGCCAAAATAATTAATATGTCACTGTTCGTTTGTATCAACACACAGCCCTATGGCTAGTGGCAAGGGAAGCAGCACCCAGGAGTCAGCTAGCGGCAAAGACACATCACTGTCTATCATCACTCAGGGATAATGAAGGACTTCCCCAGTTTCAATTTAGTGCTGATGAAAGGATTGTGCCCGTTAGCCTTTTTTTATCTGATAGACTGACCAGTAAGACTTTGGTAGCAGGTAGTTGCAGTGATTCAGATGCCACCATCATAAAACTGAAAAGAAAAGGGATAGGACACAAAATAGAAGAATTATGCACCCTCCAGGATCCAAAGAGTAAGAGAGAGTCAGAAAATGCCCATTGGCATTTTTAATTAAATTTTTTAAAAGTCATTATCATTTTAAACAGAATAAGTTGGACAATACCTCTCAATAATTATTTATGAAGTGGTGACCTTGGCCAGACCCTTAGATAAGCCCTAGGGATATGAAGAATGACCAAAATAGTGTCTGTCCTCCTGAAGCTCCCACCCTAAGAAGGGACACAACATGTAAACAATTATGTACTTATAAGATATATATATATATATGTATGTATGTGTGTGTATGTGTGTGGGTATATGTATATATATTATATATACATTTATACATACAAACATACATAGGTAGAGATAGAGATCTATATAAAATATAGATATGTAGGCATCAATATGTCTATATCCATATCTACATTTATCTCTATCTCCCTCTCTCCCCCCCTCTCTCTCTACACACACACACACACACACACACACACACACACACTGTAAATAGAAGATGTTCTGAGAAGAGACTGGAAAAAGACCTCCTGCACAAATATTTGAGCTGGCTTAAAGGAAGGCAGAGAAGCTATGAAGTGAAGGTGATGAAGGAGACCTAAGAGGATGTCAGTGCAAATGGAGAATCAGGAGGAGGTGGAGTGTTATGTGCCAGGAATATCAAACAGGCCAGAGTAACTCGATTATAGAATGTGTGAAGGGGAATGTGTCAGAAGACCAGTACCAGGTTGTGAAGAGCTTAAAATGCCAAATAGAAGGTTTTCTATTTGAGACTGGAAGTAATGTGGAACTACTAGATGAGATTGTTACAATTCCTAGGCAGTATTAATCCTGATTTTACAGATGAAAATAGAAATACTCAGAGAACATAAGCAGCATAAGCAATGGTCAGACATCAAAATGTTAATGGTACTGGGCACTAAATTCATTTCTACATAGCACAGGTGTTTCTAATTGCTTAAGTTTAGTAATGATCCTTATAGTAGCCCAGCCTCTCAGGTCTTCACCATCCCAGCCTCCTACAATATCTATTTCTCCTCCACTTCAATCATTCAGAGGGGTTAATCCCTTGGACACACCTGAAGTGAATGATTCTGCCACCAAGACTTTGAACTCTGGGTTTCCCCTCTAACACATTTCCTTGTCCTTCCAAATCTGCCTGCCTCACTTCTCCTAAACTTTCCCTTTTGACCTTATTACAAATGCTCGTTCTTTGCTTCCTACTCTCTTCCATCCTGGTTGTTCATCCTCTTTTGTCTTCCCATTCCTTCTTTCACTTTCTTGACCACGTAGCTGATCATTTCAACAAGGCACCATTCTCTGTTCTCCAATCACTTGTACTTCTTCTTTTTCTGCACTTCCTACTCAGGTCAATCCCTAATTCATGCTTTCTTTACTATTTCCAAATCATAGAACATGGCTACTGTGGCGAGAAAAATTATATGTGGGATCGCCCTATTATTGTCCCAAGTTTAGGGAACATAGCTGGGGTTTATGATATATTTGTTACTTAGAAACTAGAGGCTACTGCACCAGTTTGGGGGCACTGAGCATTTATTAGAGCATATTAAATATTAGTAAAGAGAGCACATGGCTCAGAAAATTAGGAAAGCCTATCTAGGAAAGAGGAGAGAGAAATATTAGGGAACCATGGTGGGCTGTGTCTGCTCTCACCAAGTCCCAGGACCAAGAGAGTGAGTGTGACTGTGGAAGCTCCCTGTGGGATGGAGGAGAGCCCACCTTTACACATGCTCAAAGCTAATTGGCTAGCATCATTCAAATCTGTTGCTTCACTGGAGTTGAGGGTGGTCCGGAGCAGTTTGTGCTGATGTCAGAGTGTGGAGCCCTCCGAGGGGAAAAAACCTTCAGGTGGATGTGGCTTTAATCCCTATACACAGTCACAGGTCCCACTCAACTGACTCTGGGCCAGTCTTAAAAGGTCAGGCAGTTAGGCCCTCAAGTGAGGGGGTCTCTGGGAGTCCTAAAACCCCATTATTTTCTCGCACTATGGATGTCATGAAATTGTTCTGAGTCTACTACAAAGTATGCAGTCTTCTCAGTTGTAGCCTCACCAGCATATCAATCCTTTCATCTATGGCAGAATGACTTTCAGGGCAGCTATTTTAAATCATCCCTTTTTTTCCCCCTCTAGTGCATTTCTGCCCCTACTTCCTCCCTTTCAGTAGATGATCTTGCCTCCTACTTTACTGAAAAGATGGAAGGAATCTGTTGTGAGTTCCCTCATCATCCTTACTCCATTGTTGTTCAGTCACTGTGACCCTATTTGGGGTTTTCTTAGCAAAGATACTAGAGTTGTTTGTCATTTTTTTCTCCAGATCATTTTACAGATGAGAAAGCTGAAGCAAATAGGGACACAGCTAGTAAGTATCTGAGGCCAGATTTGAACTCATTTCTGACTCCAGGCATGGCACTCTATCCCCTGTGCCATCTACTTTCTCTCTATTCTTTAAAAATCTCTTAATACCTTTCCCCATTTTTCTTATTTCCCTCTAGTCTCAGGATGAGATGGCCTTTCCTCTTAATAAGGCTAATTACCTTTCTGCTTTTGTCTGTGATCTCATCTTCTCCAAGCACCTTTTTCCCATTAACATTCCCTTTAGGGGGCAGCTAGGTGGCACAGTGGATAAAAGCACCAGCCCTGGATTCAGGAAGACCTGAGTTCAAACCGACCTCAGACACTTACTAGCTGTGTGACCTTGAGCAAGTCACTTAACCCTCACTGCCCCACCAAAAAGAAAAAATATTCCCTCTATCCCTTCCTCATCTTTAAACTCTTCTTCCACACTCTCCCCTTCTGTCTACAAATATGCTCACATCTTCTGGTCTTTCTACATTATTCAAAACAAAACAAAACAAAACAAAAACATCATTCCTTGATCTTGCTACATCATCAAATAATCATACTAGTTCTCTCTTTCCCTCTAAAGTTATATTTCCAGAAAGAGTTGACAAACCTTTCCACATCCACTTCCACATCAAATCCCTGGAATCTGGTTTCTAAATTCAGCACTCTACTGGAAATGTTCCCTCTTAGGTTTTAACTACAAAATTCAGTGACTTTTCCATTTTCCTTGCCCTTTCTTTGTCATCTGAAACTGTTTACTTCCTCCCTCTTTCTTTAAATTTTATTTCACTGGTCTCCTCTTATTCTTCTCCTACCCATATAATCATGTCTTCTCCATTTCCTCAGATGGTTCATCTTCCACCTTTTGTATGAATATCTACCATGGTTTTGCCCCGCGTCTTCTCCTATTTTGTTATATTATTTATTTTGTTAATCTTATCCATTTACATGGTTTCACTTACTAAGTCTATGCTGTAAACTACACAGAACCTATAGCTAGACCCACATCTCTGCTGAGCTCCAGTCCCACACTCCAGCTATCTACTTGATCTCTCTCAGTAACACTTCAAACTCAACTTATCCTAAACTGATGGTCTCCCAAAGTGGAGTGACCATCTTCTTTTCCCAAGTCTACCCTTCCTCCTAATTACCCTATTTATTTAAATGTTACCACTATCCTATAAGGGTCATCTTTGACTCTTCCTTCTCCCTCAAAACTCAAATCTACTCATTTCCCAATTCTATACTGGCAAGATCTCTCATATATCATCCTATTTTCCCAAACACTTTATAATCAACCTGGTTTTAATACTTATTAACCTTGCTTTGTCTTCTAGTTTCTCTTGTCAGTCTTCAGAAATATGCCAAGAAAATTGACCTAGTGTTGCTATACTGCTCAAAAATTAAAGGCAGATCTTCATTACCCTTAGCATAAAATGACAATTCCTTAATCTAGAGTTATATTCTTCATAGTGTGATTCAAGGCTTCCTTTCCAGACTTAATATGCAATTTCACTACTTTGTTTGCTCCTTCCCAGAGTTATATCTGGGAAGGACCCTAGAGATCATTTAATCTGGGGGTTCTTAATTTGGAATCCACAGAACTCTAAGAGGCCCCTGGATAGGTTTCTAGAAGTTGGTTAGATTGAAGAACAAAATTACATGTTTATTTTCACTAACCTCTAACTAAAATTTAGCATTTCTTTCAGTTATTTATTTTTTAAAAGAACCAAAAAATCATTCTGAAAGGAGTCCACAAACTTTATGAAATGGCCAAAGCATCCCATGACAAAGAAAAGGTTAAGAACTTCTAATCTCATTTAAGCTCCTCATTTTACAGATAAGGAAACTAATGCCCAGATTGCCCAAGGTCACACAATGGTAAAAACAGATTTGAACCTAGGTCCCCAACTTCACTCCCAACATTCCACCATGCCATGTTCCTTCTACTTAACCAACATTAAGTAATAGTTGTTATGCACCTCCTGTGTGCATAATAGTCAAACAGTTTATTAGTCTTTAAATATGTATGATGTAGCAATAATGAATCAGTGTAATTTTAAAAACCTTGTTTTCAAAATCTATTTTCCTGTCAATATTATAGATATTATTCCAGTAGTAAAATTAAATTCCCTTTTATCTTCTTCACAGCAAGACCCTCTTTTATATGCTCTACTACCTATAATGAGAGGAACCACAGGGTGGCAATTCTCCACAGTATAGATAGATTGATTAATATCATTGTAGTTTAAATGTCTAAGAAGGATCATGAAGGCCTTTTACTTGATGGTTTTCTGTCACACAGATCATAGTTATCCATTTCATGAAACCTATATTTTAGGTCAATAACCTTTGGCTATATAATTCATGTTGATTTCCTTTCCCCCCCAAGCTGATACAGTTTCACATAAGTAGATTTAAAAGCAATGAAGCATGTACTGTTTCACATGAGTTCTAATCTGCTACATACTTGTATCCTCTGGCTAGATGGAAATGAAAGGATTTCCTTTTTTAATGTGAAATTTACCTCTATATACAATATCACACCTAAAAATATACATTTGTATAAGAATGTATCTTTTGGGGTTTTGTTTTAAATTCTTAAAAGAAACCTCAGTTATATTATTTTAATCAATACAATTATTACTAAATATTAATATACAATTCAAGCATTACAAACCAAAACATTTTTCAAATGAATCAATAGGACGAAAATGTTTCCAAGTATAATGATATTGCAAAATACTTTTTTCTGTAAAGTTGGCTTCATCCTTGTCTTATGTTCAAAAAGACATAGCTATGACCTCTGTTCCCACCCCACTTACAGAAGCTCAGGATTTTCCTTCTGTGTCTTGGCTTCTTTACAATACATCCCTTGCTCAAAGGCAGTGTCCAGTCAGAGCCATCTTCTCCCCGTTATTGTCAAGAATTGCTCTAAACATCAAAAGGCTGAAGAAGTATATTCCCTAACTATGCTGCCACAAAGGAAGCATTTATTTTAAAAAAGGAACAAAAATAATAGTATAGGTGTTTGTGGTCTAAAAAGTACTTTCCTCACAACAATACTGTGAAAAAAGTAGCAGGATTTATATTTAGACACAGCCACTGAGGCTCAGTCCAGCTAAAGAATGATCAATACTCATGAAGGTCAAAAGAGTCAGATCTGTGATTTGAATACACATCAACATCTAGGATGGTCATCTGTTGTAGTGGGAAGAGGGTTTGATATGAATATGACTTAAAACAGGCTTTCTTGACCTTTGTAGGGTCTTCTGGAATCCACGAATAGATTTCAGGGAGTTTGTGAATCTGGAGAGGAAAAAATTAACATCTTTATCCCAATACAATTGGTCTTGCAACACGATATATTCCATTAAATAAAAATTATTCTGAGAAATTGGTTCATAGGTTTCAAAAGATGGTAATGACGGTCCATGACACAAACCAGGATAAGAACCTCTAACTTAGGGGGCAGCTAGGTGGCACAGTGGATAAAGCACCAGCCCTGGATTCAGGAGGACCTGAGTTCAAATCTGACCTCAGACATTTGATACTTACTATCTGTGTGACCCTGGACAAGCCACTTAACCCTCACTGCCCTGAAAAAAAGGACCTCTAACTCAGAGGAATGTAATGTGCCCTTCCAACTTTATAAACAAGACTACGCATCATACAAAATTCTGGACTGGCACTGGGAATCAAAAGGTAACTCAAGTTCACTGAATCTCAGATTCCTCATCTAGAAAAAAATGAAAGTGATAGACCAGGTGACCTGTAATTTCCCCTCTATTTCTAACAGTCTCTGATGATACGATTTAAATAAAAGGCCAGAACAACTATCTAATTCACTTGAGCCTCATTATACTACCATCCTCATGATTTGTTTCATAGATGAGACTGCCTGAAAAACAAAACCTATTTTTCATTTGACTAATGAATTTCCCTTGGATGTAGTCCAACATATACTAAACTTATAATGAATTCAAATTATATTGAACAATGTTATCTCAAGATATCACAGTATAAGGACTATACCATGCAGAGAGATAGCAGAGGCCCAATAAAGAATTCCTTTGGAGAACAGAATGAGCCAGTTGATCACTAAAAATAGCTAAGAGCATTTATCAAAAAATAAATTTTAGCCATATAAGTAAGATGAATAATCTCAGTGAAAATGTGTTGGTCTTCATCCTAGGATAATATTGAGTTTCTATGGGTAATTGTGTGTTGGCAGCAGAAGGTAGGGGGAGGGCCAGTTATTTTTGTATAGCTGTGTTCACAATAGAACTAAGTATTTTATCAGATGAAAAATACTTTAAAAATAAAAGTTGATGACATGAAGACTTGTAGAATCATCCACATTGTAGTATATCAATAGAGTATAG
This sequence comes from Dromiciops gliroides, assembly GCF_019393635.1. Classification (NCBI taxonomy): domain Eukaryota; kingdom Metazoa; phylum Chordata; class Mammalia; order Microbiotheria; family Microbiotheriidae; genus Dromiciops; species Dromiciops gliroides. The sequence goes on along the minus strand of NC_057866.1, from coordinate 170,992,280 downwards.
CATGTGAAGTTGGGAGTCTTCTATCTAGTGAGAATAAATAGAATAAATCAATTTTTCAGATTGGAAAATGCCATTCTTAAAGTACACCTATTTCCCTGAACCGAATAATTTTACTGTCAAGACTAACAAAATCAAACATATAACCAAACCACCAAACCTCCACTTCATTGAGTGTTGTCATAGCAATGCAGCCTTCTTGGTGCCTAATGCTGACTTTTATAATAAAACCAAGTAGAGTGAAAATTCCCTGAGGGTAGGGACTGTTTGATTTTTGCTTCTGTGTTACAATTGCCTGGAGAGTAAAGTGCCTTATGCATCAGTTCTTAAAAAGACTTGTTTATTCCTTAGCCAGTACCAGATTGTTTTCATAATTACTGCTTTATAATATAGTTTAAGATCTAAGGTATCTTTTATTTACTATGTATACCTATGTGTATATTTTGTATATAATTATATATGGACACGTCTCCCTAATGTAAGCGCCTTGAGGGCAGGGACTTTGTGCCTTCTCTCTGTATCTCCAGTGCTTGGCACAGTAGCCAATTAGCATTTAATACATGCTTATTGGTTGAAGTTCATTTTCAGATACAATCCTCTTTTCTGTTCTTATTTGTTTATTAAAATGTTCACATTTTTAAAAATAAAAAAACTTGCTTATGCAAATGAGCAACAGAAGATTGTGAAAATTAGAATCCTGCATTATTCCAGTGAACAGTGGAAAGACTGATAGATGAAAACCTCTGTGCAAGGCTCAATGACAAATGAGGAACTACAGAAAACAATGGGTGGCGGGTATATCAAGGAAGCAGATCATAGAAAAGGATAATGGAAAGGTCACATAGTAAGGATGCTGGATAATACATGAAGTATCTGACTAACAGAATGGATCACACAGAACCACAAAATGCCAGCAGAGAAGCTAAAAACTCAGTAGGATGAGCAAGTGGTTTGATTATTTGGACAAAACCAGAAAGAGTAACCATGCCTTTGCTTAGGCTAGCTCCCGTGCCTGAAATGCCCTTCCCATCGCACCCTACCCCCAACTTATACTTCTTGGAAACTCTAATTCCCTTCATGCCACAGCTCACGTGCCAATTCCTACAAAAGATATTTCCTGATGTTCCCATACATTAGTGTGCCCACAATTTTGAAAATTTTTCTATGTATTTGGTAGTTACTTATGTGTGTATATATTGTTTCCCCTAAGTAGAATGTAAACTACTTGAGAGTAAGGACTTCCTCCTTCCCTCCCTCCCTCCCTCCCTCCCTTCCTTCTGCTCTTCACCTAGGGCCTGGCACATAATAGACATTCCAAGCAATCAATTAAAAATATTTACTAAATATCTACTATGTGCCAGACTTTGGGATAGTCTGAGAAAACAAAAACAGTAAAGAAACAGTTTTACCTTTCCTCAATGAGCTTACATTCTACAGGGTAAGATAGTGGGTATATGTATAAAAATATTCAGAATAAATATAAAGCTTGTGGAGTGGGGCACTTAGTAAATGGGGGGATTAGGAATAGCTTTACATATCAAGTAACATTTAAACAAAGCTTTGATGAAATCTAAGGGCATCTAGGTGGCACAGGATAGAGTGCCAGTCCTAGCATCAATCAAAGCTGGTCTCAGACACTTTATAGCTGTGTTACCCTGGGCAAGTCACTTAACTGTATTTGCCTCAGTTTCCATATCTGTCAAATGAGCTGGAAAAGGAAATGGCAAACAACTCTAGCATTTTTTTTTACAAAAAAAAAACAGGGTCAGGAAGAGTCAGGTATGACTAAAACTACTGAACAACTAAAAATGTGAGAGACAGATTTGAGGAGAGAGCGTACTGTAAGCCTAGTGGACGACCTATGTGAAGGCACAAAGATGAGATATAGAAGGCTGTGTGTTAATAACAGTAAGAAGTTCTGATCAGAGTATAGGTGAAAGGAAGTAGTGTGTGCTAAGGTTGTAAAGGTAGGCTGGAGTTAGACTGTGAAGAACTATTATTACTATGACATAGAGGAATTCATATTCAACCCTAGAAGTAAGGAACAATTTAAATTTATTGAGTAGGGGGTAGAGGGTGAAATTGTCAGACACATGCTTTAGGATGACTTTGGAGGATGTATAAAAGACGGATTGGGGTGAGGATAGAACAGAGGCGGGGAGCACAATAAGAGTACTAGAATGATCTGGTAAAGAAGTGGGATTATGCAGGGGCAGTTAAGTGGTACAGTGGATAAAGCTCCAGCCCTGGATTCAGGAGGTCCTGAGTTCAAATGTGACCTCAGACACTTGACACTTACTAGCTTTGGGACCCTGGGCAAATTACTTAACTCTCATTGCCCTGCCCAAAACATAAGTGGGATTATGGCCTAAACTAGAGTGGTGGCCAATGAGCAAAGAGAAGAATAAAAAAGGAAATAAGAAATACCGCAAAGGGAAAATTGACACAAGTTGGCAAATTATTAGTTTTATGGAATTAGGGGGATGAGACAAAGATTACTCCTAAATGGTGAACTTGGGTGACTAAATAGATGGTAGTGCCCTTGACAAAAATGGGGAAATTAGGGAGAGTAGGGTTTTCCTGGGGAGGAAATGAGTTCTGTTTTGCACAAGTTGAATATAAGGTTTGTATGAGACATCTAGTTCAAAAAGTATCTATCTGGTGAGCTGGGCTTAGAACACAAGAGATAAATGAGCATTGGTTATATAGATTTGGGAGTAATCGGCATAGCATTGATCATTAAACCAATGTGAGCTGGTGAGATATAGAGAGAATATGGAAAAAGGGAGGAGAGAAGAAAGCTTAGGATATGCTACTCAGGTTCTGGATAATGGATGATGCTCATGAAGTTTCTCAGTCACTAGTGGAGTGAAGCAGAGCTGTGTACTTACTTTTTAGCATGATGCTTTCAGTGTTGCTGTCCAATGCTTTCAACAAGGATGAAAATGACAACAATCAGCTGCTGTCCTGATGATAAATTATTTAACTTGAAAAGGCTATAAATCAAGACTAAAGTAGAGGGAGAGTTGGTGTGCAAATTTTGTTCACAGATGATTGTGCACTCAATGCGGTCTCTGAGGCTGAGATGCAACAGAGTATGGATCAATTCTCTGTTGCTCGTGATGATTTCAGCCTAACACCACCAAGAAAACAAAGGTTGTCCACCATTCCTACATGAAACCATTAGTAACAGCAAATGGAAACATTTTGAATGCTGTGGATGAGTTCGCTTACCTTGGCAATATACTTGCCAGGGATGTACTCATAGATGATGAGGTAGATGCACACATTGGCATAGCTAGCTTAGTGTTTGGGAGATGCTGAAGGAAAGTGTGGGAGAAAAGAGGTATTAGACTGCCTGCCAAATGAAATCTACAGAGGTGTTGTGCTGACCTCATTGTTGTATGCCTGTGAAACCTGAACAGTCTACCAGAGCCAGGCCAGGAAACTGAATTGCTTCCATTTGAATTGTCTTAGGAAGATTCTGAAGATCACCTAGCAAGGTATTGAACACAGGTATATTCTTGAGCTTCATTGCTAAGAATTTGAACTCTATTGCAGAGAACTCAACTTCAATGGGCCAGCCACATTGTTCAAATGCCTAATGTACATTTACCTAAAAAAACCTATTTTTACAGAGAACTCACACAAGGCAAACAAACAGTCAGAGAGAGGTGAGAAGAAGTGATACAAGGACATTTTCGAGATCTCTCTGAAGGTGAGAAGAAGTAATACAAGGACATTCTCCAGATCTCTCTGAAGAATTTTGGAATTTGTGAGACATGGGATACACTAGCACAGGCCTGTCAAGCATGGTGTAGCCACATCAAAGAAGGCACTTGCTCTATGAGCATAGCAGAATTGCAGCAGCTCCAAAGAAATGTGAGATGTGAAGATTTAGAGACATCTCTACTATGAATGTTTATATGGACTATTTGCACCTGACCTGTGGTAAAGCATTCCAAACTCATATTGTTCTGATCAGCCACAGTCAGACCCAGTGTACCTTGACCCCAACACAGTGATGTCATTTTGGTTTTCTTCAAGAATGAAGGAAAACAACTGACCTTGGGCATCACTTAACTTTTCTGGAGCTTTTCTCCTCTGTAAAATGAGAAGATTGACTAGATGGTTTTTAAAGCCCCTTTTAGTTCTATTCATGATCTTATGGCCATCTTCCATTCCAACAACAGAGAACAAGAAAACAGGTCATCAGGAATTGAATCCATAAGGAAAATTTCTTTTTCAAAACAATCAGTATTGGAACACCTGCTATTTGCCTAGATGGACAAGTTAAAATATACACTTACATTTCAACCACGGTATTCTTAACCTAATTTGTCTTTGAATATATCAACATCTTTAGCCATAATAGGGAATGGCTGCCATTACCCAAGGCTCACTGTATAATTCACACTGAGAAATAGAAGTTCTCCTTTAATAATTGCAGCTGACTTGCCTATTTGCTTATCTTGAACAAAAAAAAATATTATGGTGGAAGATAATAAAGCTAGAAATAGATTCTTGCAAGAACAAAATGTCACATACCATTCTTAGTGTCACTGGTTAAATGTATATTTAATTGAAAATGACAACCATATACTGAGAATAACTCAGAGATTCTTTTCATCAATTACACTTGATAACACTACAAGGAACACTGGAAATCAAAGGTGGGAGAGAATTGTTTCATCTCTGATGCTCTGAAGGGGAGGGAGGGAAGAGAATTTTTAAAATTCTATTGTAGCCACATTCTCTATCTTTTCCTAAGTTTGGGAGTTGGCTTGCTTTTAATTTATGCTATTATTCATTGCTTTTTGAAGATTGTTTTGTTTTTCATGCCCAATCTTTGACACATGTCGATGTGACCTTGGGAATATTATCTAACCTTTCAGTGACTGAGACAACTCTCTGAGACTAAGTTGCAGAATTGCATTGGAAGTAGAAATTTCCTCATTGGGAATTCCCTCTACTAATGAAAACATGGGTTCAGAGGTAGAAAAAAAAATAAATGTTAATCTTTCTTCTTTTTTCATGTGCCAATTCTTAAGTAACATACCAAAGATACTTTTTGAAGATCTCTAGATCAGTTCAAAATGGTTTTGTTCCAGGGACTCAAGACCTCAGTCCTGTTGCCGTCACTCATCTGGGCTAGCACACAATGCACTCATGAACTAAAGAGTCCAGAGTCCCACACTCATAACAATAAGTATCTGATGCTTTATGGTTGTGATGCTGCTAGGGTAGTTTCTGCTTAAACTAGTCTATCTCGGTTGCATGGAGTCCAGACAAGTTATCCCCTCCATGCACTTCACAGTTGGCTTCCACTTCTCCCAAAGAGCTGATGGTAAGATAGTGCATGAACATATTTGCCCTGTATAAATCTACTCCCCCACAAGGGGCTAAATAAGTCCAAATAGCACCAATGGCCATTCTCCCAAATTTTCTACTGTCCTTAGCAGTATTTACAAAATGACAGAACATGGGGGAAATTAGGCCCCTTATAGCACAGGTAATTTTATCTCCCCCTAGCATGAAAATACCTAAGCAGTTCTCCTTCGCTACAAATTATAGATGAAGAACAAATAAGGGACCTGGAGATTTTTAGCATTCCCTTAACCCTCAATGGTTCTATTTTGAAGCATACATTTTACTCCAGACAGAGCCACCATTAGTATAACAGAAATAACATTGGATCAATAACATTGGTCAAGAAGGCCTGGCTTCAAATCTTGATTGGGAATTGTATGTCCTTAAGCAAATCACTAATTCTTTAAGACCTCACTCTATTAAATGGGATTGGAGAGTCAGATCAAATAGTCCTTGAGTTAATTCCAGTTGCAAATCCTATGTATTCTGATTCAGAGCACAGTGGGTCTATCAGGGTTTTTTATCTATATGTTATAGTTCATTTATCCTTTTAAAAATAATTTTATTTTTTTATTTAGCTACCATATCCTAGTTAGCTTATTTTGTGCTTGTGATGAACTAAATACCACCCATTTCTGCTCAGGGCTTTTCCATATGAATTACTAGGAAAGCAGGTGTTTCCTAATATAGCAAATGATTTTTTTTAAAAGCTAAGTACCAAACTTTATATCAATTCAACAAAAATAGTTTAATTACATTTATTTTTTCAATTATTAAACACTTTTTTCTCTTCCACCTTTCCCATGTTGAAAAAATTAAAAAGAAAACCCACATGGGGTACCTAGATAGCCCAGTGGATAAAGCACTGGCCCTGGATTCAGGAGGACCTGAGTTCAAATCCGGCCTCAGACAGTTGATACTTACTACCTGTGTGACCTTGGGCAAGTCCCTTAACCCCAATTGCCCCACCAAAAAAAACCCCACACATCCAAACAAAACAAATTCCCAAATTGATCATATCCCAAAAATATATGTGTCATTCAATATCTTAGCCCATCACCTCTGCATTGGGAGATAGGTAGTATCCTTCATCACCTGACCTCTGAAATCAGGATTGATCTAATGATCAATTAATTATTAATGATCAATTGTTCAGAATTCTTAAGTCTTTCAAAGTTGTTTTTTTATTTTATAATGTCTGTAGAGTTAGCATTAAATCCCCTGGATTTTCTGAAGTTCACAGTCATTCTTATTCCTTTTTACAGATTAAACAGTAGTAAATATAACAATTTCTATTGAGTCAGTAAATTGTCATCTGTAAGATATCAAAGAACTTAATTAGTTGCATGGCAAAAATATATATATCCAACAACACTCAGTGCTTCTTTGGCCACTATTTGCTGGCCATATGTACTTTAAAACACCTATACTTCCCTACAATACTGTTTGCCTACATAGACATGGAAATACAAATACAATACAAGAGTTCCTTAAGCACTATTGAAATGTGTCGCTCCTGTAATCCCTGCTTTTGGAGAAGGCTGAGACTGATGGATAATGAGCTCAGGAGACATATGCTTCAGAATAGTTAAACCTGATTGGGTTTTCCCACAAATTCTGGTGCCAATTAGACAAATCCTGGAGCACGATCCTGCCCAAGTCAGAAATGGAGCAGGTTAAAGCTTTGATGCTGATCAGAAGTGGATTTGGCCCAATGAATTGTTATTGTACTTCTCATTTGAGCAAATTAGGAAATTAGTCTCAAAATGAAATGAAATAGGGATTGACTGAAATTGAATAATTTTAGATTTTTCTCATGCCAAATGTTCCTTGGCACTTTAAAAAGGTCACAAAAGGCACATGAATATTTGGATGACTTTTTTCTATAAATATAAACCTAAATATTTCTGAAAGTTCTTGCATACATAGCAATTCAGTTCAATGAATATTTATTAAACACTTGCTAGAGGCTGGGAACACAAAGACAAAAATGAAACAGTCCCTGCCTTCAAGGAGTTTACATTCTATTGGGGGGAAATAACTGCTGAAATTGCATTTCATTTGTGTTCATGTTATAACCCTCAAATAGAATGTAAACTCTTTGATGGTAGGGATTGTTCTTTTTTTATTACTTTTGTCACTTTATTCCCAGCACCTTCCATAGAAGTTGTGTTGTTTGTCCTTCATTCTTGAAAAGGACTATGACATCAAGGTGATATCATGAATTGCAGGGAATTGGATTTAAGTGAAGGAGGGCTGTGCAAGGTCACCAACTTCACTCTTTCCTCCAGAGCCATCTGGGTCCAGGGGCAAGATACATATCAGGACAACTTGGAGATGGTCTGGGATGTTTAAGGTGATTGGGGTTAAGTGGCTTCCTCAGGATCATATAGCTAGTAAGTGTCTGAGGTGAGATTTGAACTCATCCTCTTGACTCCAGGGACAGTGCTCTATCCACTGTGCCACCTAACTGCCCCATTCCTGGTACCTAATAGTTCTTGGCACACTTAAAAGTGCTTATGACATATAAATGAATGAAGGAATAGATGGATGGATTAATGGATGAATGGATATGAAGGCAAAATTGGTAGGAAAGTAAAGGATCACCATAGAAAGTACCACACTACCAGGGTCTTGAAAATAGCCAAGGATTCTAAAAGGAAAAGAGGGGCAGCATTTATGAAAGCTCTAAGGGCGGGGGACAAAAATGCCAAGTCCAAAGTTTGTTTGGCTGGGACCTAGAATACATAAAACAGATCAGCACATAATAAGTCTGAAAAGGTAGATGGTTGGAAGATCATGGAGGGCTTTAAGTGACAGATTGTGGAATCTGTATTTTATTTTCAGACAATAGGGATCCAGAAAAAAAAAATCTGAGCAGGAACATGAGAGGGTATTGGCAACAAAAGTATGATATGATGAAAAGAATAATAATGCTAGAATCAGGAGACTGCCCGACTGCATGTGTCATCATCATTAAAAACTTAACATGTTCAAATTTTTTTATCGTACCAAAGCCACCCTCTTCTAAACATCACTACTTCTGTTAAGGGAAGCACCATCTTTTCAGATTGCAACCACACAGTCATCCTTGAGGCTTTCCTCTGTCTCAGCCCAACCCCATGTCAAATCAATTGCCAAGTACTGTTGATATGAGTGTATGTGACAGAGAAATATGGAGATTCTCTTAAAAAAAAAGTTAAAAGTATAAATAATAATGATGCCTTAGATTTGTATACTTATTTTTTTTCTCCATATATGTTACCGTGTATGTAGAAAATACTATTTCTGAGCTTTCATATAAATTATTTTTATTTTATCCTTGTGATAAATCAATGAAATAAACAGAGCAGATATTATCTCCATTATACATATGAGGAAACTGAGGTTCATATGGGGCTAAATAACTTCTCCAAGCTAAGAATTGAGCCTAGGCTTTCTGCCTCCAAATCTAGTATTCTCTTCATCACAACCTTCTATCAATCCATTTAATCAGAACCTCAGTGCAGTTAGCAAAAGAGATCACAGGATATTCACAAGTACTTTTTAGAATATTTATCTACTTCTTTAATTCATGCTTCAATTTTCCTTTTGAACAGCTACTAGTTCCTTTCCCTCTAAGACTTCTTTGCACCTAATCTGTAGGTATTTTATAGATACCCCTCTATGTACAGGTTATCTCCCCACTGGAATGTGAACTCACTGAGGGCAAAGTAATTAGAGAAACTGGAAAATAAAAAAATAAATTGATTTTTAAAATGTTGCAACATGATCAAATATATACATAACTAAAGCCTATTCCTACAATTTGGTGTTAATCATAAAATAATTTCTAGAATAAGTTTTGTGCAAAGGAAATACCTCTACCTCTCTATCAAATCATAATTTCCAATTGACTTCCACTATACCATGGGAAAAGCTTTGGCCTCAAGATATCATGAAAATCACACTTCAGAAACATAGCAGTAATTTCAAGAAGCATTATGCCTTTACCATTGAACATAAGCACATGAGCAATTTACTTCCATTAAAGAAAAATTAATCAAATGAGCAATTGATCCTTATATCTGCATACTCAGAAGAGAACACTAATGTAAGCCACCATTAATTTCCATTTTATTGGGTGTTCTCATTGACTTAATGGGTCATAAATGTGTAATTAGCTACAGTCGAGCCATTGCTCCAGGTGTTCAGTAGAAATCAATAACCAGAGAAGTGATGAACAGAATTAGTTTTCAGTGGAGATGCAAGGGGATATAAAGAGAGGGAACAGAATTTAGCAATTAATGGGTGCTATATTTTATATATCAGTAAAATGATCAGTAAATACAAATGGATATTTTCTTTTTTAAAAAGACATCCAATACTAGTCATAAGACTCAGTTATTAGTATGCCTCTATTAAATTTTGGTAAATCATGAGAAAATGTATAATCATTAAGTGACTGATGGGAATATATAGTATTTAGAGCTGGCAATAACCTCAAAGATCAGCCAAATGAAACCTCTCATTTACAGACAATATGACTGAGGCCCAATTGGGTGAAGTGGTTAGTAACCAAATAGCAGAGCTGAAATCTGAACCTACGTCCTCTGATGAAAAAAATTACAACATACAGATAGTGATGATTAAACCCAAGAGAACTTTTGAAATCCCTTATAATTTCTGAAAGGTGTTTTCCCCCTCCATATATATTGTTCTAACTGAAGGCCTAAAACTTCACTAAGTGAAAATATCAAGAGTGAGATTGATTTGCACATGATGAGGACTAATTGTCAAGGTCCCAGACCTAGTTTGTTTTATGGGTTGAAAAACCCAGGATTTCTCATGTCTTATAAACCTTCACAGGAATATGTATCAGAGATAGGGAGTGTACAAAAAAATAATTAATAACTATAACCTGGAAAAATTATATATAACTGTACTTATGAAAAATTATAATTATATGAAAAACGATGAGTTTAGAGAAATTATAATTGGGCCATAAGTCCCTTCATGGCCGCCATTCAGATGTGAAAATATTTTAAATGACTAGCCTAATTTGGGGGGCTAATCTGACTGGAGGACTAAACTGGGGACTTTTGACTATTTGGCTATCTGACTTTGTTAATTTAATATGGGCCGTTTATAAAGTTCCACCACACTGCTCCACTCCCAAATTGATAAACTAAAGATTAAAAAGCCTCTTAACCAAATAATCAAAGCAGAGTTTATTTATGAGATACTGTTGAAAATTAAGAATACGGGGAAATAAAATGTACAACCTGACTGCTTTCCTGTGGTCTCTTTCCCACCTGCTGTGCTTAGAACTTCTTAAATACAATAAGGGCCTTAGCCACCTCCGGCCTCAGGGCATGTTACACTTTCCCTGGTTTGTATTAAGGCCTGTAACCTGTCTGCTCTGTCAGTTTGCCCTTCAGCCTCTCTTTTGCCTGCTCCTAGTCCTTCTTGTCTTCTCCTGGGTCCTTGTAGCCCCGTCTCTAGTCTACAATCTTTGCCGTCTCCTCAGCCACCGCTTGACCTCTTCTTGTCCGTCCGAACCCCTGAGTCTTCCCCTACTCCACCCCCCTCCTAGTCCGCCCCCCTCCTAGTCTATATCTATATCTATATCTATATCTATATCTATATCTATATCTATATCTATATCTATATCTATATCTATATCTATATCTATATATACCTTTTCTTCTCTCCACTCAAATCTCGGGGCTTCCTTCGCCCCCACAGGCCAAGCTAATCTGCCAGCCAGAGCTGCAGCTGGTGGGGGGGGGGGGAGGGGTGTGCTCTCGAGCCTCATGCCTCAGCACAGGCTATCCTTCAGATAGCTCCACTCAGGTCGGAGGGAGCTGGGGGCTTTTTTTTTCCCCCAGCGGTCTGACCTGGCGTTTTATATAGCCCACGAGGCTTTTTCTCCTCAGCTGAAGCTGAGGAGGAGGGGGAGAGACCCTGAGGGTCTAAGGCTTTCTAATCTCAGCCTAAAGGTAGGGTCCCCAAATCAAAATAAATTTCCACAGGAGTTAAAGATGGGGTAATGAATATTGTGACTAGTAATTCTACATTAATATCTGCAATGTGGAATGTCTACAACAACTTCCTGAGATCAAAGGGAAAAATCAGATTATTCATAGCTATGTAATTAACAGAGCAGTACCATAAATTCTTAGCCAAAACAAAGGCATCTTCAGCTTGAGAAGGCTGTTGATATGGAGGTAGAGATGGCTATGTGACTTTCAGACCCTTTCCTCATTTTCCTCGTGTGTAAAAGACATCAGATGATCTTGTCCAGAAGTCCAGAAATGTAAAGATGACTTGCCCAAGTTCATGTAAATAGTAGTAAGGGACAGATCTAAATTCTAAGATTACAAAGTTCATTGCTTTTTCCACTGTGTTACTTCTAAGGTATATTTGAACTCCAGGTCTTATGACATTCTAAAATAAAAGTAGTGCTTCCCCTCCCCATATTACCTTCTTTTGAATGGTAAAAACTTTATCTGAATTTTTGTATGATTAGACATGTTTTTCACAGTAGAAATTTAGAATATTTCATGAATGCATGTATTTCTGATTCTTGTTGCAATAAGACAATCTATATTCTCCCCTTTCCATTTCATGATGGTTTTAGCTCATACAGATAAGATGGTTCTTTTCTTTCTCCCATCCTCAATCTGATTATTTCCCTGTCCTTTTCCTTCTTCCCAATACAAAATAACAATTCTCCCTATTCTCTTACTATGAAGAATTATTGGCTACTAAGTAGAGCTATATCTAGAGTAAGATAGCTAGAATATTATCCCATGTACCATGAAGGGGACCCAGTCAACACGCTTCAACCCTGGCAGTGCAGATATCTGAGACCATGTGACTCATAATCTTTCACTAGTCCAAATCATTTGGATTTGGGGTAAGGTGGGTCTGGAGAGAGTAAGTAAGCAGAATTAGAAGCTGGCTAAGGAAAGAGGTGAAAGGATAAGTCTCCCACTTTCCCAAAATAATTGTCTCCAAGTCACACAGGTATGTGACTAAGTGACTCTAGGGGATGTGGTAGCATTGTGACCTTGTTTTCACCTGAGCAGTATATCTTCAATAAAAACACTTCTCTATCTCTATGAAAGCAGGAAGTATCTAAGCTTTGGAGTTCTTCAGGGGCTGAAGAACTTTTGTTTCCCAGGCAAAATCCCTAGTTGAAAAAAACTATACCCCTTCTTCAGAGAACCTTGAGCTCTGTCACTGGAGTTCCTGGGTCCCCTTTAAGACCATGATTCTTTGGTATTAATGAGGTCTGCAGAAGCACAACCTTCTCCTTGAACAAGATAGTCCCCCACAATGCTAGTATTCAGAATTATCAACTGTTTCTGTCTGAGGGGAAAGAAATCCTTCTTATGCTTTTTCAGTTAAAAGAAGATAAACAAAACAAAACACATGGGAATTTGTTTCAAGTACATTTTTTTTCTCTTCCTTCATGGGAATACCCATGACTTCAGCAGCCTAAATGATCAGCTACTGAGAAGTCTTCAAAGAACTTACCCAGTTGAGGACATGATTACCTGCATCGTCATATTCCCAAGTATTTCTTTTCTCTTTGCAAGTCCTTTGCTAGGGAGGTGACCTTGGGTTGAACTCAATTTCCAGAGGCATTTTTATATCAACACAGAATGTCTAGATTTGTCACAGTGATGAACAGATTAGAGCCAACCAATTAGTATAATGAATCCTTGGTGACCAAATCTGATGCTCTTTTCTCAAATCCTATTCTTCTCGGCCTATCTGCTGCATTTAGCACAGTTGACCAACTTCTCTTCCTGGACACTATGTCTTTTCTAGGTTTTTGTAATACTAATCTCTCCTGGTTCTTGTCCTGTCTAACCATTCCTCTATCTCCTCTGCTGACTCATCATCCCTATCATGCCCCCTAATTATAGATGTATCCCAATATCCTATCCCAGCCTCTCTTCTGTTCTTTATCTTCACCTTTAATCTTTGTAATTTCACCAGGATCTCTTAGGTTTATAATCTCTATACAGATGTCATATGTGTATATTTATGTGTATGTAAATGTCTGTGTATACATATACATATATAACAAATATATGCACATATATAATATATATAAATCACAGAAGTAGATTTGTTTTTATGTATGCACAATGTGTCCCAAAAGTCTTAATAGAGTTTTAAGCTATTCAAGATTAACCATTAAGCTGTTAAAGCTAAAACCAAACTGATTTTTAGAAAACCATATATATATATATACACACACACACACATACATATATATATATACATATATACATATACACACACATATACAATATACATGTATAGGTGTTTATGTGTGTGTACATATATATAATGCATATCTGTATGTATATGTGTATTTAGTAATAAATATCTTTAGAATATTTGTTATATTTAGGAATAAGAATTTAATAAGGGTTGAAGTCTATACAAAAGTGAAAAGAATATTTCAAAATGTACTCTGCACATATATACATACATATATACAACATAAATTCAGAAACAGATAAGAACCCAAGAAGAAAATTTCAAAATAGACAACCCCTGGGAAAAATAAAGTTGCCAAATATAAACCTAGTTGTAACAAAGGGGGGTGATGCGGGTGGGGGTGGATAAATGCTATTTATAATTGCAAGTCTGAGTTATACCACAAATTCCTTGCTCTTCTATTCACATAACCTCAGTTATGCAAGGCCTTGACTGGTCCCTCTGTGGGAAAAATATCCTCTGGCTACTCCCAAAACTTGTATATGCTACAGTATTGGATTTTTTTTTTAAATCAATGCTTAAGATTCCTCTACTTAAGTCAATGCTCAAATATTCAAATGAAGCTGTGATTTCATTGATGGATTCCCTCCAAGGATACAGATCACAACATAGCCATGCCTGTTTATCCTATACAATTTTTATCCTTGTCTTCCATAAATTCACCATAAGGGGTCCACTCAATATGCGAGAGATATCCCTCATTTCGTTCTGACATCAAGAAGATACTAGTGGAACATCTAAGAGTTTACCAATCATCCCTTGCCCTTGTCATAGCCATTAAGGCTCTTCATAGCCTTTATTGTCATAATTATTTTTGACCATAGGTTTTCCTGTGGCTATCCTCACTTATTCTTATCTGGAATTTCTTAATTGCTATATGTTGTAAGCACCTCACACAAATTATGTACCTTTCGTCCCTGTGCAATACTGTTTTCATATACACATATGGTCTCTTTAATAAGTGTGTATATGTATGTATACACACACACATCAATACTGGGTGGGGGGAGGAAAAGAGAAAGAGAAGGGAAGGAGGGAGACAGAGTGGGAGAGGAATAGAGAGGAAGGGAAAGACAGAGAGAAAGGGGAAAAAGTGTGGGGGGGAACCTGAAGAACCAATCTGTGTATGAATGATGATAACTGGTAGAAATGTCCTCTCTAGGAGAGTGAGTGAACCTTATTCTCATCAGAATTGGCTCAAAGAGGGAATAACATACAAACTCAATTGGATATAGAAATCTATCTAACCCTGCAGGAAAGTAGGAGGGGAGGGCATAATCAGAAGCAAAACACTTTTGAGTAGGGACAGGGTGAAAGGAAAGAAAGAATAGAAAAAAATGGCAGAGGGAATATGATGGAGGGAAATACAGTTAGCAATAGTAATTGTGAAAAAAATTGAAACAAGTTTCTCTAATAAATGTCTCATTTCTCAAATATATAGAGAACTGAGTCAAATTTGTAAAAATAAGCGCCAGTCCCACAGTTGTAAATGATCAAAAGATATGAACAGTTTTCAGATGAAGTAATCAAAGTTATCCATAGCCATATGAGAAAAAATGCCCTAACTTACATTGATTGGAGAGATGCAAATCAAAACAACTTTGGGGTACTACCTCATACCTATGAGATTGGTTAATAGGACAGCAGAGGAAAATGACAAATAATGGAGGGGATATGGGAAAAATGAGACATTAATGCAATGTTTGTGGAGCTGTAAGTTTATTCACCATTCTATAAAACAATCTGGAACTATGACCAAAGGCCTATAAAACCATGAATACTCTCTGACCTAGCAATACAACTACTAGGTCTATATTCAAAAAGAGATAGAAAACAAAAAGGAAAAGGACTTATAGGTACAATGATATTAATAGCAGCTCTTTTCTGGTGGCAAAGAATTGGAAATGGAAGGGATGCCCATCAACTGGGAAATGAAAGAACAAGTTTTAGTATGCAATTGTTACAGAATACTAATGTGCTATAAGAAATAATGATCAGTATGCTCTCAGAAAAACCTGGAAAGACTTACATGAGCTGATGCAAAGTGAAATGTACTGTGTACAAAGTAACAGCAATATTTTAAGATGATCAGCTGTGAATGACTTAGCTATTCTCAGCAATACACTGATCAAAAACAACAATGAAGGATTTATGATGAAAAATCTTATCCATCCTCAGAGGAAGAACTGATGGTGTCTGAATACACTTTGAAGCATAATTTTAATTTTACTCTTGATTTTTCTTAAGGTTTGTCTCTTTTCTTTCACAACATGACTAATATGGAAATTTTTTGCATGAGTACGTATTTACAACCTATATTGAATTACTTGCCTTTTCAAAGGAAGGTGGAGAGGAAGGGAGAGAATTTGGAACTCAAAGTTTTAAAAATGGATGTTAATTGTTTTTACATATAATTAGGGAAAAATTAAATAATTTTTTAAAAAGAAAAGAAATGCCCTCTCTACATTATCAATATTTCATTATTAATAGCTTGTTTTAATAAGATAGTGTTTCAAATGTATGTCTATCCTTTTCTTATTCTTTTTCTTCTAGCTTTATAAAAATTATCTTTTCTCTAAGAAGTCAATGGTCCTACTATAAACAAGGATTTAGAAATTAATCTCAGTGATAAATTGTCCTGTCTATTGAAACTTTCTGGCTATTAATTGTGTGTGTTATTTGTTGCTCACCTACCCTACCCTGCCCTACCAATTCCTGTCCTGAATAAATTATTCATGATGTAGAGGTATGCTGCTTCTGTGCAATCTCTTGTTCCTTCATCCATGTCTTCCAACATATTTCTCACAGTTCTTGCCTATACCTACCTTTACACTGAAGTCACCAGCCTGTATAAAAGCTGTGTTTTGACCAAATTTGGAGGGTCTTATTGAGTTGTTTTTGTGGAAATCTCTTACCTCTTCATCCTCTGCTGGTGTTTAACATGACATTATTTTGTGGCAAACTCTATGCATATATTTATCATGAATACTATTGTATAAAATGAGCAAATATCCTATAGACTGATGTCTCTTCTTGCCTTTGGGCATACCATAAGAACAACTCTGTTCCTTTAGTTGCTTCATCAAGGAGTATATGTGAGTCATCTCTCCATTTAACTGCAAGCTCTTTACTTCTGGTTTCATTCACAGTAAGAATGTCAAAGTTGATACCATCCCAGTGGTATGGATACACATCTTTAAAAAGTACATACCAGGGGCAGCTAGGTAGCACAGTTGATAAAGCATGGGCCCTGGATTCAAGAGGTCCTGAGTTCAATTCCGAGCTCAGACACTTGACATTTACTAGCTATGTGACTTTGGGCAAGTCACTTAACCCTTATTGCCCCACAAAAAAAAAAAAAGAAAGAAAGAAATTAAAAGTACATGCCAAGGGGGCAGCTAGGTGGCGCAGTGGATAGAGCACTGGCCCTGGATTCAGGAGGACCTGAGTTCAAATCCAGCCTTAGACACTTGACACTTACTAGCTGTGTGACCCTGGACAAGTCACTTAACCCCCATTGCCTCTCAAAAAAAAATAAAAATAAATAACTCTTTCCTCTCTCCCCTCCCTTCCCCATCATTTATCTCCAGATTTTAAAAGATTATCAATAAATAAATGCAACTTCTAAAAAAGTACATACCAAAAAAAAAGTACATACCAGCACTGCTTGTATACCATCATACAATTTCTTAGACCATCATGGAATAGTTGTAGCATATTGAGAGATACTTAAGTCTTTCTCCTAGCTAAGGGAAAGTGGGGGGGGGGGTGGACTTAAATTGGACCAATTTTCAAATAAGTATAGCTATGTGACCTTTGAAATCATTCTCTGTCATTTTATATCTTTTTAAGGATGTCAGACTTAAAATCATAAATACAGGGGAAAATGAGTTGGTTAAAAGGGAGTTAAATATGGCCACACTCATGCTTGAAT
This sequence comes from Dromiciops gliroides, assembly GCF_019393635.1. Lineage (NCBI taxonomy): Eukaryota > Metazoa > Chordata > Mammalia > Microbiotheria > Microbiotheriidae > Dromiciops > Dromiciops gliroides. The sequence continues at coordinate 170,974,696 of NC_057866.1, read as the reverse complement.
GGCTCCAAGGATAACAAGCTAATTGTGTCCACTGTCTAAATAGCTTTAAGAAGAATTTTTTTCATGGTTTAGTCATGTTGTGTTCAACTTTCAGAAGGCAGGAGATAACAATAATAACTAGCCTTAATAAACATGTCATATTCCCTGACTGTAAGTTCTCATCTTAGAATCTTAAATTTATGGGTTTGAGAATCACGTTCAGACAGATGGATGGCATGTAGGGTTCCTTTCAATTTGGGAAACTGTTTGCCTTGCTATCAAAGTAAGATAATGTGACGGGATGGAAATTTAAGATAAATTTTATCATGCAAGAAAAGGTGATGCCAGAATTTCTTTCATGAAGAAAATTTTCAAAAGTACTTAGTTATATCCTATAATTATATCTCACTTCACCTATGGGTCTGCTTCCATATGGTAAATTATTTTTGTACACAGTATTCCAATCGTGTGTTACGTATGGCTCTCTGAATAAAATTTAACCCTTCTGAACATAGCAGCTAAGTTGTGAGTCCTTTGCAATATTCTTTGATGAATAAAACAGGATCTAACATTGAAAACTGAATGATATAGCTAATTTTTCACTGTAAAATTAGTCTTCTCAAAGACAATATCTGAGAATGAGTATTCAGGTAAGTTGTGATTTATCTGAAATAAACCAGATACTCCTCTCTCTGATTTTGATATCTCCTACCAGCAATCACCCACCCAAACACTTTATGTTCAACTACCTTGAATCAATATGTATTTATTATCTTTAAGATTGTTCTCTGTATGCTAATAAATGTACTTGTTGTCTCCCCCATTAGAATGTAAGCTCCCTGAAAGCAGGTATTGTTTGTCTTTGTATGCCCAGGTTCTATCACAGTGCCTGAAACATAGTGCTAATCTAATGAAAGCTTGTTGACTAATCAAGACTGCCACACACCAAAATATTTCTAGCAATATTTTTGAAATAGTAAAGAACTTGAGGGGCAGCTAGGTGGCGCAGTGGATTGAGCACCGGCCCTGGATTCAGGAGGACCTGAGTTCAAATCCGGACTCAGACACTTGACACTTACTAGTTGTGTGACCCTGGGCAAGTCACTTAATTCTCATTGCCCCACAAAAACAAAAAACAAAACAAAACAAAAATCTAATACAGTTTATATATCACCATGATCCTTAAAAATGCTTATGTGGACACAGACACACACATATGGCTTTGTGCTTTTCAGAGAATTTTATCATATATGATCTCATTTTAGTCTAATAAATTCGGTTTTATCATAGAAGTTATTTATATGTAATTTATATTTCCATATTTGCAATTTTTTACAACCATCAAATCCAACAAAATTACCACATATGTTGCATAAAGAATAATAAAAAGTGAATAGGGACTGTCTTAGCCTGTGATTTGCAGCACAGTGCTTTCTAAGTACCTAATAAGTGCTTTATTTGTTCATATCAATGACACATAAACTTATTACTTATTAAGCAGTAGAACATGAGCTCCTAGAAGGCAGAGATTTGGGATTTCATTCTTTACAATCCTAGTGTCTTTCACAGAGTACACAATTATTTTAAAAATTTGAATTTTTAAAAATTTTTTTAATTTTTAATTTATGAAATAAAACAAGCATTTCCCTAACATACTAGAATAATTAAAAAGATGACTGCACATGATTTAACTGAATTTGTTGAATAAACTCACAGTTTTCTCCTTTTTGTTATTTCCCCTTTGCATCTGTTTTCCCTTCCTATTTGCTAGATATACTCTTTATTCTTAATCTACATTGCACACTATTTACTTTTTACTCTTTTGGCTAGGTAAATATATAGTATTTTGCTTACTTTACAGAGTAATTTTAGCATCTAACCCCTGATAACTTCATAACACTATAATGATCCAAAATATTGTTTATGCCAAAAATCTGCTGTAAATAATTCAAAAGGAAAAGGCACAATGGAAAATGTCATGGGATATTTTACATTAAAAGAAGGAGTGGGCTGGTAAATGTTTGACAACTGCCTCTAATATATATATACATGTATGTATATGTATATATATACACACACATATGTACACACATGATACACTTTTAACTTTAATCCACATTTCTAACATTTTCTCCATTACGTTTTAAAATCTGGACAATCAACAAAAAATAAATCAAGCCCTGATGTGTAATGTTTGTTGAAGTCTCAGTTCACACTGAAAATTTAATAATCAACTCGCTCTAGCCAGTTCAAGCTGGCTCTAGGACAACACTGCTCGACCCAAATTGGCATTGTGGAAAAAGAACTGGTCTGTTGCCTTGGTCAGTTTCTGGCTGGCTGCGTGGCCCTGGGGCGAGTCACTGCAACATATCGAAAATGAGAAGATTGGACCAGGTGAGCTCTAGTCTCTTTCAGTTTTACTAGTCCATGAGTTGCTCTCGATGAAAGCAAGAGATGTGGACCATATTTTGTCTAATTGTGGACATTTTCAGAATTGAGACGGTAAGAAAAAATTCCTAAAAACCTACTCTTAAGAGTTAGGGGAATACACAGGGTGACAAGGGCTTGGAGCTTGGCTCTACTTAAAACTGTCATGATGGCCAGCTCTATATGGATGATAGCAGAATACCCACTCTGATGCCACAAGAAGGCAAGATACAACTGGAAAAAAAATCAGAAGTACCAATCCCCCATCTGCTGGCAATTCTTCAATGGAGATGGCACTAGCTATTAAAACAGGCAAACCACATATTTATATGAAATGGGCTAAAGACATGAATACTATCATTATGTACCAGTGCTACATTATTAACACAGTTGTAAATAGATCTAAACCATTTATAGGCAAAAACTTCACAATGATTTTTGTCAATAGTACTCTCACCTCCGAGTAACAGAAAAAATATATTGTTACCCAGTACAGTGAAATCATAAAAAACAACTCCATCCCTAAGCCTGGATAATTAATGATTAAGATGATGATAGCATCTATATAGCACTTTTTTTTTTTTGGTGAAGCAATTGGGGTTAAGTGACTTGCCCAGGGTCACACAGCTAGTAAGTGTTAAGTGTCTGAGGCCGGATTTGAACTCACGTCCTCCTGAATCCAGGGCCGGTGCTCTATCCACTGTGCCACCTAGCCGCCCCAATATACCACTTTTAACTTGTGAATTATATTATAAATATTATTTCATTTAATCTTCACAACAACTCTAGGAAGTAGGTGCTATCATTAGCCCCATTTTACAGATGAAGAAACTAATCCCGAGAATACTGATTTGTTCAAGGTCACACAGCTAGTAAGTGTCTAAAGCCTCATTTGAATCATCTTCTGACTCTAGATCCAGGAATTTATCAACTGCACAACCTAGATTAAGCAAAATAAGAGGTGATGTCAAGGAGCTAATAAAATCTGAAGAGGGAAAAGTTGAACAATTTGAAGTCATTTAAAGTCTTCACTTGAATTAAACTTTAAAATTTCTAAATAATAATGAAATAGATGACAAAAATGGCATTGTCTCAAATGATTTTTACAAAGAGATGTATCATTAAACTGAAATACCCAAAAGCCCCCTTTTAGTTTTATGGCATAAATACAACTAGCATACTGATTATACCAAAATAATAATTTACAAAATCTGGTCTCTGCTACAATCATGATAAATTAATGCATTCTTCTATAGTATTTGACAAAAACAGTAAAATCATTTGTGCACCTAAACACTTCACTGGGCAGCTATTACCATGGGAACCATGAAAGGAAAGGCAAAACTAGCAAGGAAAACTAAGGACAGGCATCAAACCCTACTGTAGAAGAAGAGAGTTGAAAGTTATTGAAGATCTTCCAAAGGTGTTGCAAGATTATGTCAATATCAAGCTGGTACATGAATAGATATTTTGATTGCTATAGCGTCTAATTAAAGGCAGCACCAAAAGAATACATGGAATGGAATCTGGAAACAAAAGTATATTCTAGATTCCCTGATTCATCAATTGAAAGCAAAAGTGAAGAGACTGAGGTGCTTCAAGAAATCAAAGAAACACAAGGAACAAAATAAACAACAATTCAAAAACAAATTGTACTAGTCTTAAAAAGAAATGAGAAGCAAGAGAGAAGGATGTGGAAAATTTCTAGTCATCCATATGACCTCAAGAAGTCCAACACAATGAAAACAAAAGTAATATCAAGCAAGAAAAAGAAAGCATGGGCACTTCTAGTGTCCATTTAAACTTCTAGTCACATTTAGAAAGGTGACCCCAGGACAGTACTTGCCTGGATCCTTTATTCTGTAAAAGTCTCAGGCACACTACTCACTTCCTTCCTGGTATGCAGATACAAACAAGTCGCCTTGCCCTCATGCAAGAACCCTCCCTATTTTTCCTTTCCCACTTACCTACCGCTGCCTGATGCCCTGGAACAACTCTACCCTGAGACTATTTCAAATATTGGTGAGTTCCTGTCTGGAACTTGATGAGATATGGTGAGAAGGCCTAGACACAATGCTCACTCTCTGCTACCAGCTCACCCTCTGACACCATGGGGATACCAGGCCCCATGAGGGTGATAAACTGACTGAGTTCATTCTTCAATGATTAGCATACTCCCACTGGATCATATTCTCCTGATTCTAGGACAAAGTCAATCTACACACACCTACAAATATTTTGACAAGACATATTGAACAAAAAATATCAAGGAAAAAGCTGTGATTGAATATGTTAAGGGACTTTCTGGCATCCGGAAATAAAAAATGAATCAGGGAAAAATGTTTAAATGTTTAAAGCAATCAACATCTATGCAATATCTGTTAATGTTTTTTCCTCTAATAAAATGGATCATAATAGATTTGTAAAGTATCTTCACAAACCATGTGATACAGGGACTATCTTCCCCAAGGCATTATTACTTCCTCACAAACAAACAAACAAACAAAAAGATTGAAAAATATTTTTGAACACAATAAACAGGTCAAAATCCTACAAAAATACTTTTGAAACAAGTAGACATCAGTTCAATGACAATAACAAAGGCAGACAATTAGTATATAACATTGGGTTTTTTAAATGTAACAAAGTAACTTACTTCTTAGTTGAAACCCATAAAACAGCTCCAATGCAAGACTGGAATCAAAAGGGCCTCAGTATGTGACATCTGCAAGAAATCAGTCAGCAATATGTTGATAAACATCAATAAAAGGATGATTCGTGTGGGTTTGTGTGTGGAAATGGAAGGACTTAGGATGGCAATTCAGAACCAGGTCATAAATTACAGAAGTTATTCCTAAAGAACTTGGACTTAGTGATGAATGTAAATTATGCAAAGAAATGGTAGAAATTGGAACATGTTACTGCATGCTTTAAAATTTGGGCAGCTAATAAATATACAGCAAGACTTGACCTCATGGCAAAAATTATGCATCAGAGACTTACCATCTTTAATGGATTGGCAAATGACAAAACCAAGCTACATATAACAGACCTCAAACTATCCTGGAGAACTCAACCAATAACTTGAATTGGAATTGGATCATTGTTACAGACTAAAACTTTGCCCACAATGATCCAGACATAACATCAATCCGTAAAAATTAAGAACATTTTAAATAGATTACTACCACAACAATTTTTCTTTTATAATTTCCAAGCTGCATGGAATGGAAAGCTTCCAAAATATACCTAGCAAAGAGCAAAATCATTTGTAAACACTATGAAGGGTATGGCATCCCTGTTCTCATCTGCTACTTGGAACTGTGACAAGGATGGTTTCTATCAGCCTACCAATGATGAGGTTACATCCTTGTATTTTTACTCACCTACAAACAGTGGTTATTTTATCCTCCTGTAAAACAGTTCACAAAATATAAAGCAATGACAATATTCTTCCTATATGAACTCCATTTAAAAAAAGATCACAGCAACAATAGCTGGCATTTATATCCCACTCTAAGTCTCACAAAGTACTTGTCATACATGATTTCATTTGAACTCTGGTTCCTTCTTAAGGTCATTTTATTTTTTTTTAAGAATCAAAGAGCACCTTAGTGTGCTCCAATCATAGCTTTTGGACATACCTTTATCACCTATAAATAGAAACATTGAAGCTTCAGGTATTGTCTTTTCTCTGAAAGATGTCACTTAGTTGCCACTGAATTGAATAGCCTTCAAGTGTAAAAATAGCCTTAGTCAATGTACTAGTTTGTTACCCTATTAGATCTAACCCTGATCCATTTTCCCCCTTGGATGGGCTTTTCCTGAAACTAGAGCTCCCTGTAGACAGTAAAGCAGTCTTTATTCTCCTAGTTTGTACTGTCAACAGCAAACTATCAGAGCTCAAAAGCCACAAATAGTACTGTCTATTAAGTGTATATTAATGCCATCCATTTTAAAAGAATAAGACACATAACAATAGAATACTGAAGTTATCTCAACTCCACAGAACAAAACTGTGTTTCTTTTCCTCTTAAAAGAACTTTAACCTAATTACCTCCCATTCTTTCATTTGCTCATTCACCTAATACTCCTAATACTCATTGAATACCTAACTATCTATAAGGAGCATGGTGTTTGGTCACAAGTTTCACTTTTAATTGTGCCCTTTTGCCTCCCCAAAATCTTAATCTCAGGTTGTGGGAAGGAGGGCATCCTGTGGACCTATCTATAGTTAAAATTCTCAAGAAGCCTGGGCAGCTGATGAAGAAGCTTGTTTCTGAGTTTTAGATTTTTACCTCACTGTCAGTCAGTTGTTTTAGGTTCTCTGATATAGTCCATCATTATGCCAATTTCTCTATCTATGCATTTCAGGGGTTGCAGGATTATAAACCACAAGTATATTATATATGTGACCAGGTCAAACCTATACACATGCAATATTGGTAGCCTCAAGGACAATCTAATAACTGTGGCTTTACCTACTAAATGTGACGTGTTCTATCAGTTCCAATCATTCTACAAACCAGTTCAGCTTAATATTTTTAGGGGGAAGTAGCATTTAGGGGCTTATTGAGAGGTGGTTTCTGTGTCAAAGCAAAATTTATCCATAAATATTCTCTGCAGAGGCCCTACCCCTGCAGGCAGCGTCAAAGCACCAGTTCATGAGGGACCACCCCTCTGGACAAACTTTCCCCTTTCTCCCTTTTCTATACTGTTATCAACATATTGTTTGTTAGCATAGGATATTATATTCTGTTGGTTTTTTACTGATTCATCAAGGAAACAAATGGGGGACTGTAACAATTGGAATGACGCCACCTACTGGAGAGTTACTGTAGGAAAGCCCCACCATGAGGAGAAGGTGTCTGAGTGCAAGCCATGCAGTCAGGTCCTTGGCATCAGGAAGTGATGTTTGCTTGTGGATACTGTCTATAAAAGCTACCAGCCAATGAGCTTGGAGCTGTGTGGAGGGTGTGTGCCCAGTTTCACAGGAGGCGTTGGATCCTTTTGGTTCCTGACCTCACCATGGCAGGTCAGATGATGGGGTCTCTAAGAAATAGTTAGATTTTTCCCTTTCTCTCTGATCATTAAATCATAATGCTCTTTAATATATACTTAAATACTCTTGCTAAAGTTTCTAATTTATTGGCGACCATTCATTAGATATTTTAGACACTATAGCTAGAATTTCAGCCCCTTACATCATTATCCATAACTTAAAATGTTAAACTACATAAAACCAAGAAATTACCCCTGCATATTTGCCACAGGTATATAAGCAGTATGGAGAGAGGGCTAGTCTTAGAGTCTCTGGGCCTCATTATTCCACAACCTAGGGGTAAATGGTTCTAAGTAACAAGCTGCACCTATGTCTTCTATTTAGACACTTGAAGAAATATTAATAATGATAAATATGAAAATATGTTTTCCATGACTGTATATATGTATGTGTATATATATATATTGTGTACACACTTGTGTGTGTGTACTGGGTGTCCTATTTCTTCTCAATGGTTGGAGGGAGCAAGAGAATGTGGAACCAAAAAAAATTTTTTAATTAAATAAATATTAATAAAATAATTTTAAAAACCATAAGATTCTCTTGTTCAACTCAGTCCCAAAGGGAGGTGGGAAGTAGTGTTAGGGTAGCAAAAGAATTCTTTCCATGATATCTCTAGTAGTCTAACAGAAAAGTTTTGATCTGTCTTTTTATCCACAAGCTATTAATAAATTTCCACTATTGCAATCCTCATATACATATAATTAATATGCACTACAGAGAAGTTCTGATCAGTTTGTTGTGAAACAAATCAAGAATTAGAAAGAGTTTATATAGTAAAATCATGTAGAAAATACTCAAGAGTTTCAGGCAACGTGGTAAAAGAGAAGAGAGTTAAAGCTTCAATGTCTTTTCATTGATCTTAAAGAGGCAATAACAGTCAACAGCTTCATTCCTTTCAAGCCATTCCCATCAGATTTTATTTTTCATAAGCAGTGACCATGGCTGCTAGAGTCAAGCATAAAATAAACAGATTCTACAGTCTGAACTCCCATCACAAAACACCTTCTAGGGTTTCTCTTTCTCTCCCAATTTTTTTTTTACATTGATATTCATTAGGGACTTTAATCTATAGTTTTCTTTTTCTATTTTGACTCTCCTTACTTTATATAACAAGACCACATTTGTATCCCAGACAGAATTTGGTTCGTCATTTTCTTTTTCCTTTCTTTTTATATTTTTTGTAATATTGGAATTAATTTTTCTTTATAAGTTTTATAGACTTCCCTTATAAATCCATCTACTATTGGCTATCTGTGATGGTCTTTTGGGTAACTAACATTTGTTAGGAAGGAATCAAACTCATAGTTGTAAGCTTGGGGTCTTCATTTCTCACTAGGCTTTATTTTGGATGTCTCTGCCATGTCCTAGAAGCCTCTTCATCCTGGAAGATCACTTGATCCCTGAAATTCACACCATAGAAGAACCCTCTGCCCCTGTAGTCCTTACTTTTGATTAGGTGGCAGACTTTCCATTAAGGAGGGTGTTCAGACCAGTCATGTCTTTATTTCTCACCAGGCTGGAAGTCAGACTTCTCTTCCCCTTCCTCAAGTATCTTTATCTTCCTCTTTAGGCTTCCCTTTGTTTTGTCTTTCCCATTAGAAGTTAAGCTCCCTGAGGGTAGGGTGGGCCCCCCCCCCCTTTGGTTTGGTTTTTAGCCTGTATTTGTAATCTTAGCACTTCACATAACCATGACATGGGGAAGTGATGTCATTAATTGCAGTGAACTGGATTTAAGTGAGGGAGCACTACGCAAGGTCACCAGCCTCACTCTCCTCCAGAGCCATCTGGGTTTGTGGCAAGATAAAGATCAGGTAGTTCAATGCAAAATACATTGACTCTCATGTCAGAGGACCTGGGTCAATAAATGTTGACTGACTGACTACCCCTCCCCCTTTAAGGGACAATGGCATGGAAAACAGCTTGAACCTTCAAAAAAATCATTCCTCTACACCAAGAATATTTTATTTGTTTGTTTGTTTGCCTGCTTGCTTGCTTATTTATTGCACGGCAATGAGGGTTAAGTGACTTGCCCAGGGTCAAACAACTAGTATGTCCCAAGTGTCCAAAGCCTAATTTGAACTGAGACCCTCCTGAATTCAGGGCCTGTGCTTTATCCACTGTGCCACCTAGCTGCCCCCAGGAATATTTTAGGGGAGCAGGTAGGTATATAATTCTGTGTCTTTCTCTCTCAGAGGAGAACTGAGTGGACTGACATTTGACTCTTGCTTCTCTTTCAAGCTGGAATCAAAATTGCCCTTGAAGAGGGACAGGTAAGATTCCAAAGGTGTCTATCAATGTCTCTCCAGAGTAATAGTTAGTTAACCCCCATAGACACATATATCTTCATAGGGCAGCACACTTTTCCATATATATTGGAATGGTATTGTGCTGCAAGAAATGACAAATATTGGAAATTCACTAACAACATGGAAAGAATTTTATAAAGTCTTATACTGAAGAAAACAGGACCATAGGAACAATATACATAATGCTTTGTCGTAAAGCATTATAGCAAATTGGGCATAATAGAAATGATAATTATTTTTTTTAACCCAAATTCAGGTGGATTGAAATAAATATTCTTAGTCCCACAGATCCAATGAGGAAACACTCCCATCCTCTTCTCAATAGAGGGGGTGGCCACTACAGAAGTAAAACTGATTATACACTGCCAGACATGGTTACTATGTCAATTGGCTTTGTCTAAATGTTTTTCTTTGTTACAAGGAAGTGTTCAATGGTGGTTGGGAGAAGGTGGGGTGTGAAGATGGGAGTGTTAAGGGAAAAGAGAGTATCCTTTAAAAAAAAAAAGGCAACAATAAAGCCGTTTGTCTTATTTTGTTTAGTTTTTAAAGCCAGAGTTGTTGAACTGTTCACACACACACACACACACACACACACACACGCACACACGCACACACACACGCACACACGCACACACGCACACACACATACACACACGCACACACCCCTCCTTCCCCCCCCCAATTGTTGTGTATATTGAAACTATTTCTGACAGGTCCAAAAAGTCATTTGTTCCTCTTTTTAATCTGAATAAGGCTGATTCCCTTCCTCTCCCAATTCCCCCTCTCCTACTTCTCTGGCCTTAGATCCAACAGGTCAGGAGTAAGATACAGTTGTTCCTATACCATAATGGTGCCCAAAATCATGGAAGAGTTTTAGTTCACAATTGTTTTTGTAGGTTTTTTTTTTTCAGTCAAGGTAGAGAGACCCCTTTGATGATGATGTTCTTGTTTTATATCCAGAATTTCTATAACATTTTATTCTTTGGCTTGGTTAGAGAATAAATGCAACTTGAGTATGGAGATGCTTGGGACCAAACTGATCACACGTTTCCTCAAGTTGGTGGCAAACACGGAGGGCAAGACTGCTCTCTGAAAATGTCCTGCCAATGGGGTAATATTATCTTATTCTAAAGGGAAAAATTGGCACATGACCCTTTGCCCACTTTCCCTGACTTTGTGGGCAATTAGAAGAGCTAATTCACCTAACTCATATCAAATGAAATGCCTGGATTATGCAGAGCTAATCATCCAGGCCTCAGCATCATTAGAAATACAGAAGAACCATCATGTCTAAAGTATGATTCTCTCAATTTTCTCCCACAGTGGCCCACAAAGTTGCTGGTCCTGATTGTGGAGGTTGGTTCTCATGGGTCTCTGTGATCACTGGCCTCTTTTAGCTTTGTAGTGGCCTTTGCTCCTGCTACACTAAGGCTTTGTTCAGAAATTTGGAAGAGGCCTCTGAGTCTGCCAGATTCTGGACATAGAAGACCCGTCTTCCTGGTGGTTCCAGGTTAAGGAACAGGAACCAATGCATTAACTTTATTACATTTTGAGGTTGAAGGCAGGTAGAAGTATAGGTTTCTGCCGGCAAGCACTTCACTGCAGAAAAGCCTATTATTTCCCTTCCCATTGAGCCTTCAGATGGGCATGGCACTGCAAAGCTTCCATAATGCCTGAGACTATCATGGTACAAATATGCCTTCTCCTCATTGAACTCGAGTAGTTATGCTGATTTCTGTTGTATTCCTCCCTCCCTTCCCACTCCACGTTTCATGTGTTCTTTAGGAATAAAGAAAGGGAATGAATTGAGGGGGGAAAGAAGATGAGGCTTTAGAATTTCTGCTACCACCCCAGACTTGAGCATTTCATGACTAAAATGGTTATACTCCCTAAATTCCCAAGGAAACAGAATGGCTCATACCTATGCTTGTATGATGGATAAATCAATATAAAGTATGGAAAATTTTATTTTACTGATACAGTGATATTACTTGCTTGATTAGAAGAATACACCCCACAGGACCACCCATAGAAGTTAGTTGAAAATGTTGATGCCTACTCCTTGGTTAGTGAGCTTAGTTAGAGAGGTCCTGAACTTCATTCCCAGAGAACAGGAGAAAACACCAGGCTCAATCAACATTTATTAAGTGCCAACTCTGGTCAAGCATTGTGCTAAGCTCTGGGAATACACAGAAAGGCAAAAACATGGACCCTGTTCTAAAGGAGCTCATATTCTAAAGGAGGGGGAGACAATATACATACAACCATGTCCATATAAGATATGGCATAAATAGAAAGTCATATCAGAATGGAAGGCACTACCAGCCAGAGGGAGATAGAAGCATTAGTAAAATCCTCCCACAAAAAGGCAGAGTCTCAAAGGAAGTTGAGCAGGCTAGGAGACAGAGGCCCTCAGGAAGTATTCTAAGCTTGAGGAGAGCCAGTGAAAAATCCATGGAATTGAGAGATGGATTGTGGTATGTTAGGAACAGCAATCAGGCCAGGGTAACTGAATCATAAGATATCTGGAGGAGAGTCAAGCATAAGAAGACTGAAAAGGTAGGCAGAAAAGGGTGAGCTTGTAAAAGGTTTTAAATGCCAAACCAGTGTTTATATTAATTAAAATTTATATAGAAAATTATGTTGATCCTATGATAGATATTCTTTGGCTTATATTGAGTAGGAGGGTGCCATTGTCAGAGCTGCCCTTGAGGGAAATCACTTTGATTGCTGGGTAGGGAATGCATGGGAGTGAGGAGAGAATGTCTTCACAAGATGGGGCTACTGTTAGCAGCACAGCCAGAAATAATGGTGGGAAGGTATAGTCTAGTCTTGTTGCTGCTTTCTTGGGGTATTGGATGTTGTGTTATGTCAGGATGTCAAGGAAAAGCTGGGAACCTGCACAGTTTCAGTGCTCCCAAGGTCTGATCCAGGACAAAGTCAGTTTGATGCCTCCTGATCTAAGTTCCTGATCTGGGTTTAGGTCTTACAAGAGGAGACACTTGCTGGAGTTTGCCCCCCATGAGACAGCTGGAAAGCTCTGCTTCCTCAGAGTGGCAGAATTGTAGGTTCTCCTTTGACCTAAGATTCCTACCCTGGCTTTTTCTCTAAGCTAAATTCGGGAATTGAGACCCTGCTCTGTACTGGGAGTCTAAACAACACTGCTGCTGGCTTCTGGATTTCCTCCTTTCTTGCCTCCTTACCCAGGAAGTCCACACTGGGCATAGATCACCTTCTCACTCCATCCTATATCTGTGACCCAGAACTGGGTAGTGGGTGACAAAGCTTCAGTTCACACCTGTCATTGTCATATTGCCCAAGTGTGGATCTGGATCTTTTACCCTTTTACACAGCCTTTCCTGGGGATTAGAGTGCTTAGCATGTGGTGTGCCCTTGGCCAGACTCTATCCCTAATGTCCACATACCTCCATGTCTATTTCCCTATGATGAACTGGGTTGGATAAATGACTCACTGTGACTTCTTCTGGATTTCTCCATAAGGACTTAGCCTGGTGCATTTTCTACATCTGTTTGAAAGAGTTTGTGGAAAGGAGCCCACCACATTGCTGCCTAGCACTCAGCCATTTTGGCTTCTCCTTATGGATTAGGTCATCTCTAGAGCCTCTACCAGCTATAAAGCCTATGTCTCCTTTTTGCTTTAGAATAAAGAGTTTTAAAATGTTCCTTTATTTTTCATCATCTAAAAGCATTTATTTAGATCTCATAGATGTATAGCATTTTCCTAGACACTTTCACAAGTTAAACTGGCCTAATCCTTGCTACTTTTTCATATTATTATAAGATGATATTATGTTTTCTTTATGAAGGAAACAGAGACACAAAGACAGAGACAAGAGAGAAAGAGCCCAGGACAGAAGCTTGGGGACTTCTAAACATTTGTAGTAGAAAGAACATGGGATTTAGTCAGACTTCCAATGTGACTGCTAATAGGTTTCTTTTAACCCCAGTGGGCTTCAGTTTTCCTATCTATAAAATGAGAATGTTTGTAGAAAACTGGAAAAAGTCCGAAAGATGAGAATTAGTCATTGACAGATAATCATCAGATCTAATCTGGGACATTCTGCTTTGATTCTTCATGGATCTGAGATTTCATCAATGTGGACACCACCATTATCAGTGATCACAACATCTTTATATCTGAGCAACTTTCATCCAAGCCCTCCCATCAGTTCTCTTTAGGTGGTTTATTTGATGTGCTGGTGGGGAGGGACTCCTATATCTTTTGACATTTTGTGAATGTCAGTGGAGCATGACGGCTGTACATCACTTATCCTTTGCTCTAGCTACATGACTAGCTTACCAACAGCATTATTATTATTTTTCCTTTCTGAATACTAGTCTAGCTAACAACAGGCTGGTCACTGGTGATAAATTCTTTGGCTGTGGCAAACCATAAAACATGTTCCTTCACTTTCAAAAGAGATGCTGTTTTTGCTGCTGTTGTTGTTTTAAGGAAGAATGTTGATGGCTCGAATAAGAGAATAAAGAAAAATACAGGAAGAGAGATTACGTAGATGTGCAATTCAGGAAAAGAAGGATTATTGTGAGCCAGTCTAAGCTTTTTATTAAGGGATATCTTTATCCCAGATAGAAAAATTGGCAATGCTGCAGTGAATTGCTGTTATAAAAATAAATGTTTGACATCTGGATTCAATCTATGCAAGGAAAACATTATGTTATACTCAGGAACTGACAAAAGATAGTTTTGAGAGAAATATTCCTAATGGGAAAACTATCATAATAAAATACAAAATTGTTCTTTAATATGTTTCTATAAAATGATTGAAATAGAATCTGATTGGACAAGTTCACTGGTTCTAACTGTTCCAATTTAGCAATGTTTCAACATTCACCCCACCTTGTTCCATGTCTTTGCAGCAATGAATTATATTGAATTGTTATGCTTGTCACCAAATGTGTTTCCTCAAAGGGGCTCAAATGGGCTTTTTCTGCTATTAGTACTTCTAAATATAGACATAAGACATCTGAAAATATTCGTTAGATTCTTGATTTATTCTAGCCTCATCAGTATATTTTATAGGCACACATAGAACTTTTTGACCTAATATAAAATACTAGATAAAAAGAACATTTTACTTGTATGTTTTGGGAATAATAATAGCACTCATCTCAGAGGCATTGTGAGGATCAAATGAGATATTTGTAAAAAAAACAAAATGTGCTTAGCCCAGTATCTGGCACATGATAGGTACTATATAAATGCTTCTTTCTTTTCTCCTTTTACAATTCTACTATTCCTGGAGACTTTGAATAGTCTCTCTCTCTCTCTCTCTCTCTCTCTCTCTCTCTCTCTCTCTCTCTCTCACACACACACACACACACAGAGTATGTATATGTATGTACATGTGTATAATGCTACTCATTGATAAAGCACAGTACCCTTTTAATTCATAGAATGACTGAATCAATAATGCACTTGGAACACATCCAGGCTAACTGGTTTGTTGGGATTTGGGACATATAAATATTAAGAAAGCAGGTGACCTTTTTAAGTGTTCTAATAGAGTTAATACATATGGGTACAGCATTCTTCTGACAAGGAAAAACTGTTCTAATTTTAAAAACCATAACGAATCATTCATATGCAATTCTGTCTTTCAAGTAAAGCTTAAATATCAAATGACTTGCAAGGAAAAGAAGAGGGACTTGGGTTGTAAATCCTTTGCTGCCACCTTGTGGGACTTAAGCATCCCATAGTCATAAAGATTTTAAGGAAATTCTAAGGAAACAAGCATTTTATTAAGCAATTACTATGTGCTAAACACTTTACAAATATCTCTGTGAGCTAGGTACTATTTTCACCCCCATTTTACAGTTGAGGAAACTGAGGCAGTCTGAGGTTAAGTAACTTGCCCAGGGACACAACAAGTATCTGAAACTGGATTTGAACCCAGATCTGGTTGACTTCAGCACACTTATCCACTGGGCCACCTAAAAATCTAGGAGGGAAAATAACTTCTGAGGGAAGGTCTAGGTAGTAAATGATTTTGTCATCAATAGGCTAGACCAAATTTAAAGAGTAATTGGGTTTTAACATTAATAAATGTTTTTTCATTCATGTATTTATTCAAGTGTTTACTATATGCCAGGGTTCCAAAGGTTGTCATGCTGGGGTGGGAGTGGGGATAAGCTCCCACTCTCTATAAAATGCTCCAATAGCGTGAGTCTCAAATAGCCTCTGACAACTGAAGCCCAACTCTTGGCCTTCTCGTGGCGGAACTGTTTCCACTAACAGGAGAAGGGGCGAAGGCGAGTCACTGGCGCCTTAAAAACCAGTTGCTTCGGGCAGGTGGGGCTCGTTAGCCTTGGCAGGCAACCCGCCCAGGGGAAGGAAACCCTGATTTTAAACCTCCACTGCCTTGCGGCTCTTCCCATATATGGGAAAAGCTTTGGGAGTTAACCCCAGGAAAAATCAGGAGTCGGAGTCCCTTAGGCAGTTGGATGTTGGATATCACATCCCTTGTGGCAACTCCTGCGGCACTGGTGCCAAACTGTATCGGCTCTGCCTCTCCTTTGGATCCACCAATGTTGCAGAGAGGGGAAATCTGTTGCATGGGCAACAGCTTGTTTTCCATGTTGATCTGCCCAGGCCAGCGCCCTGGAGAGGACACTCCAGCTACTCCTCATGGGGTAGATATAACACACAGCCACACTGTGGTCTGTGGCTCTTCAGGGGGCTGATCCATGGTCATCAGCGACTGGTGGAGGCCTACTACTATATGCCAGGCAACTGTGCTAACCACTAGAAACACAAATAAAAATAAAAAACACAGTTCCTTGCTATTCTCAAGGATATAATAGGGGGAGACAACAAATATATGGCAGTGGTGGTCAAGGAAGCAAGTATCTGAAGAAGCACAGGGATGGAGATTTAATCCATAAGGCAGTTTGGTTGATACACCCTTTACAGGAAGGATGGTAGTATGAACATATTGATTTGATTATTGTTGATTGCTAAGCCCTGACCAAGATGGAAGGAGCTGGATAATGTTGAAAGGGGTTTTATTTTTATCAACAATTATAGCTTCACTTTCTTTAGGTTAAGCACCAACAGCTAGTTTTTGTCCATGAATCATATACCAAAGGCCTGGTCTATGCAAAAGTATTACTACCAGACAGTGCCTGTAATTTCTTTAAGAAAGCCAAACTTCAATACACACTAAAGTAGAAATGACTTACATAAGATCTATTACTGAAGAAAAGGTTTTAAACAGGTACCTAAAGTTAACATCAGTGGGTCAAGTAAATTCCACAAGCCTCAAAATCTTTTTCAGAGCCATCTTTGGCTTCATGTATAAAAATATCATTTCTAGAAGTAATACTTTATATTTTTATAGAATCTCACACTTTCAATATCTCTGATCTTAACAACAAAGTCAGGCTATGACAGGAAAATTTCTATCTCATTTAACAAATCAATCAATGAGCATTTTATTAAGTCATTCTTGGAACTCTCGTAGGTATTCAAGATACAAATTCGGAAAAGACAGTCACTCCCTCAAGGATTTCATTTTCTATAACAGGGAATATATGTTTAAAAACAGATCAATGCAGGATACAAACAAAATAACACTAACAACAGGGGAATAAAGGTGGCAAAGTGGATGGAGCATGGAATCTGGCAGACCTAAGTTTAAATCTAACCTCAGACACTTAGTAGCTGTGTAACCTTGGGCAAGTCACTTAACCTCTGCCTCAGTTTCCTCATCTGTAAAATGAACTAGAGAAGGAAATAGCAAACCACTCCAGTTATCTTTGCCAAGAAAACCTCAAAAAGGCTCTCCCTGATACTGGGAAAGGGGGTTTGGGGTTATTACAGCTGATCTTACTCTTACTGAGTAAATGAGGGGATTTGAGTTGAACAGGCAGGCTTCTGAAGATACAAATCTACTTTATTTTAATCCCACTTTAGCCACTGGGTGGCAGGCAGTAGGCAAATGCCTTAACTTCATCTTGCCATCTTTTCCTTCACAGAACAATGTTAGTTATTCTATAGGTAAGGAAACTGAGAAACTTGTCCAAGGTTCTGTATAGAATCAAAAGTGCTATGTTTGAGATTAGGTTCTATCACATAACTATGGATTTGAGCTTGAGAAGTCACATCATCTCTACCTATCTCAGTTTTTTTTCAAATAGAAAATGAGACAGTTGGAAACATTGAGGTCTAAGGTACTTTTCAACTACCCGATTCTGTGGATTTTGTATGGTGTGATACAGAGAACAAGGGTGGTGAAGGGATTGGACATCATGCTAATGTTGTTATCAACGGGGATTATTTAGCCTAGAGATCAGAAGATTTACAGGAGACTTTATAGCAGCCTTCAAGTATTCCATTGTCACAAGGTTTTAGAAAAGGGATGACGTTTGTTTTTCTTGTTGGGAAAGAAGAGAATTAGGAGCTATGAGTGGAAGTAGCAAAGAGAGAGATTTAAGAGGAAAAGAAAACTATCTGAAAACGGAATGGGCTTTCTTGGGAGATAGTGTTTTCTGTCATTAAAAAAAAAAAATGCCTAAGGAGGTGATGCAGTGGACCTGACCTGATGGTAGAGCACTGGACTTGGGAGTCAGGAAAACGAGTTCAGATCCAGCCTCAGACATTTGCCAGATGTGTAACCCCGGTAAGGTTATTTAACCTTCGTCTGCCTCGGTTTCCTCGATTGTGAAATGAGCACAATAATAGACAATGATTATATTCGTAAAACATTCTGCAAACCTTGAAGCACTATATAAATGCTAATCATCTTCGTCATCATCATTGTTAAGATGCCGCAGAATAGATTCTTGCTGTCAGCCTATTATGACGGTGGTGATGATGATGAATAGATTCTTGCTGTCGAGTTATTGTTGTCATTGTTGGTATAATGTAGAATACTGCTTGCACCAGATTACCCCCGAGGTCCCCTCGAACTTGAGGTTCTGCAGACGGGACCGGCCCACGAGCACCATTAGTTGCTCCTCCTAGTTCTGCCCCAATTGGTGGTGTGTGACCTTGGACAAGTCCCTTCCCCACTTGGGGCCAAGGCTTCCTCCTGGGGATAGTTGGCCTGGCTGAGGTACGTGGTTGTCCCTTCTAACATTCTAGAACTTTGGGCGTTCGTCCTGTCGGACTGCGACAGCTTCCTTGGCATTCTCACCCCAACAACCCTCAGACACAGAGGTGAGAGGGGCACAAGGAACAGTGGCCCCGGGGTACCCGTTCTCCACCTGTGCCTCCCCTCCTCCAGACTCCCACCCTGAGCCAGCCAGCCCAGCCAGACTTAGTTAGCACCGCCCCTCTCCGCCTCTCCCCTCACCCCTCCCAACTGAAGCGAGGAGGCGGGTCTGGCGTCTCCTAGACAACAGACTCTGAACTAGGAAGCCAAAAGGAGGCAGAGGCTGATGCCCTCCCACAAGACCAGCTACCATGACATCACTTCCTACGTCAACGCCGTTTCCCCGGCAACGACCCGGGGTAAGAAAGCCCCGGTGGGAGGGAGTATTGAGGTAGGGGGGAGGGGGAGGAGCGCCAGGCCAGTTGTTGTGAGTTCACTTCCTCCCCCTGGCCCCGTTGCTGGAGCAACTGGCTAGCTCCCGCCCCCCCCCCTCCCGCCTCCACGCTGCCGGGAGAACTCAGTCCAGCATTGGCCGCAAGGCCAAGGCCGGCGTTGACCAAGCCTGTGGGGAGAGGAGACGACCTCCCTCAGTCCCTCCCACGGACTCTGGGCCTCACCCACCCGCCGCTCCCGGACCTCAGTCAGACCGGGGAGCTACCACGGGAGTGGGTACGCGGCCCGGGACCTCGGCCTCGCGGGATCTCCGGGGCGGAGGGGCTGCCTCTCCTCGAGCAGAGGCTCGGCCGGGCGGGAGCCGCGGGGCGGCGGCATGAGCCCCTGCCTGCGTGCCGGGCAGGAGGGGGGAATGCCTGGCCCCTTGCATAGGGGCCGGGGCGGGGGGCGGGGGGTGTCAAGCGCTCTGCAAGCCTTAAAGCGCTTTGTAATTGTCAGCTCCAGGGGGTCAGTGGGCGAGGCGGAGGGTGAGGGAGCCCAGACTAGAGCTCGGGATTTGGACTGGCAATTCCCGGGACAGACACGCTCTGGGCAAGTTCCAGCCTCGGAGCCTCACCTGCAAAATAGGAATACTAAGCGCTCTGGTCCCACGAGGTTTGTTGTGAGGATCCAAGAGGAGCATTGTAGAGATGTGTTGCTCTCCTTCCTTGGGCCTGTGATTTCCTTAGCAGAAGGAATGCTAATGTCGAAACGCCCAGTACCAGTGCAGGGCAGCACGCGCTTGACCACTTACTTGGAAGAACGGCCTGAGGCAATGAAGTTCCAGGACCCCTCTTCTCCCCCAACCCCAAAGGATGGGAGGTGGGACTCCCAAGAGCTGACCTGGACCATAATCTGCTTACTCTATCCCACGCAGTGCCCTTCTGCTATTTTCATTATTATTTACAGCAGAGAAGGATCTTGGAGGTCATCCAGTCCAGCAGAGAAGAGGAAAGGGGTTGGGGGGCGGGATGCAGCATCATAAAGAGCCCTGCTTTTTGGAATTGGAAAACCTGAGTTCAAATCCCACCACTACCATCACTTGCCTATGTGAATTTGGACAAGGCAGTCTCTCTGGGGTTCAGTTCCTTTTTATGAAAAATAAGGGGGTGGGTTAGACTATCCTGTTAAGTCCCTTTGACTTAGAGCTAAGTCTGATATCCTATGAAATCCAGAGACAAGAGGGGCCTTGTCTAAGGTTACCAGGTCAAGTAGAATGGACCTCAAAGCCTAACAAGTCTTAGATTCAGAAGTTCATCAGATCATACGTTTAGAACTAGAAGGGACCTCAGCGGTTCAACCCTCTTGTTTTTATCAGTGAGGAAACTGAGGACCAGAAAATTTGAACGACTTCCAAGGTCACACAGGTGGTGATTATTAGAGCCAGGCTCCAAAAGCACTTAATCTCAGAGTTGGAAGAGACTTTAGCAACAACTATTCCAAGCAGTATCTGAAAAAAAAAAATTTCTCCACAGTATCTCTAACAAGTAGACATCCAGTTCCTCCTCTGATTCCAAATACAGCATTTTTCCCACTAAAGAGATTAATTACAGCATGGCAAGTTACTAGCTCACTTTTATAATGTATCTTCATTTAAAGACGTTTTACGTTATTATGTCATATGTACTTTACAATGACCCTGTGAGGTAGGACTGCTTTTATTTTCCATATTTCATAAATGAGGGAACTGTGTTTCAGAGAAGCTAAGTGACTTTCTGAGCTTAACACAGTGTCTTAAATGAGGGATTTGAAAACCCAGCAGGGCATTTATGCCAAACTGTTTATCTGCTGAGGCCCAGAAAGTCTAGTGATTTCACACATAGATATAAGATTATAGAGTTCTAGACTTAGTGCTGGAAGGGACCTTAGACATCATGTAAAACAACCACTTTCTTGTACAGGTAAAGAAATGAAGAGATGTCTGTCTCCAAGTTAAAGAATGATAAATAGGTTTATGACTGTTATTGTAATTTGTCCTTCATATCGAAGAGCACCATGATATTGGGATGATATCGTTCTTGTAGAATGAAAGACAAACAGCTGCATGAAATTTTGACATTGACAAAAATCCCTTTACTTTGGAGATGATCTAGTGCAACTCCCATTTTACACAAGGAAGAAATTTGTAGTCCTGAAGAGTAGAAATGATTTCTAACTCTTTAGTAAAAGCCAGTCATAGAGATGGTAGACCCCATGAGGAAGATGCCCAGCAGGGCTGCTATAGTACATTAAGGTTTATGCAAGACTTGGTTTCAGTCAAGTCTCTAACACAAACTAGCTATGCCACCACAGGAAAATTCCTTAACCTCACAGTGTCTCTTAAGACTTTTAAGTTACAGATTCAATGACTGATCTACATCAGTGGAGGGGATATTTCTCTCTAGGAGTTCCAATACTAGGAGTTTCCTCCACCTATAAAATCACAGGTCCAAACCCCCCCCCCCAAAAAAAAGAAAAATTAAAAGACTGTCAAATGTATGTCTGCTCTAGATATTCAGATGAAGTTCATGCATAATGTATGTGTCAATAGAACTAGCAAAATGTGTCAGATCTAATTTTTGTTCTTATCCCTATATTTTGATTCCCAACATAGATTGAATCAACATTCTCAATACTGGCCATTGTGTAAACTTAAACAAGAGAAAAATTTAACAGCTGTTTTTAACCTATTTACAAAGTCATCATGTCTGATGAAGTGTGTAGCACTATTTTGGCCTATACCAAGAGTCCAAAAGTCACCAAAAGAACTACTTTCCAGGTAAGAATAAATTCACTTATTTTAAACTTTTATTAAATTTCTATGTTAAACAATGAGAAAGAGATAATATTAACTTGAAAAGACTTTGGGAAGTGTTTTAGCATGTAAGGAGCTAAAATTCTAGCTATGATATCTAAAATCTAATGAGTGGTCACTTTAAATGAGAAGCTTTAGCAAGAGTTTAGACTTAAGTATTTATTTAAAGTGCATCAGAAGTTGGTGAGGAGAGAGAGAGGGGTAAAAATCTGGCTATTTCTAACTATCTAATAGACCCCAGCATCTGACCCCCCCCAAGCCAAGGTCAGGAACCCACAAAAAAACCCAACTATTCCGAGGCTGCTCCCAGAACCCCTTGTAAAACAGGAAAAAGGGCCCTCCTCATACACACAGCTCCAAGCTAATTGGCTGGTAACTTTGATTGACAGGACCCACGAGCAAACTGACCTTCAAAACCCCAGAAAAGGTCACTTCTGGACACTAAAATCACATTGTTTCTTTATCCTATGCTTTCTCCTCCTGGTGGAGCTTCCCTGCAATATCTCTCCAGCAGGGGGTGCCATTCCAATTCTCACAAGCACAGGGGGTGAAACAGGATGTAAAGGTTAGCCAGCTGAGAGCTGACTCAAGTTCTTTGAGGATATAAAACTGATAAAATACCTGGTGGCTTAGAACCATCAAGCACTGTTACCTCACTACTCCCTTAACCTTTGCTTGGTAGGGAATGGTATAAACATTTGGGGGATTGATTAGAGTTCCGTAGGACCAGGGTGGAATGACTTGTTAAAGGGAAAGTTGTTATAAAGGGGAGGAGGGAGAAACGTTGGAAGAGGATGATAAGAATCATAGCTACTATCAAAAGAGAAAGGAGGTCCCAAGTAAACTCTTACTCTACACATAACCCAAAACAGAAGTTTTAGGAAAGATTTCAAGAACTGAATAGTATAGCGAGTTGACACAAAAGGGCATAAGCAGAAATAATGGGGAGATTACAACAGAGCAAGGAACTTTATATGAGTGAATTTAGGGAGAGATGTATAGTAGTAGAATGTCTTGAGCTATTGGAATGCTTTAGCTGAAGTTAATTATCTGTGTGGGACTCCCTGTATTCCAACACTAAGAAATGCTTACAAAGCTGCATTTCAGATCTGGTTGCCTTCAAGGTGGTTTGAAGTTGTGATCATGAGCGATATTTATGAGGGGGAATATCTGTATATGAGTTAAGATATTCATCTATTTTTGTAGGTATTAATTGATTATTTTAGATAGAATATTATTTCCAACTATAAACCTTTAAAATATGAATGAACTAAATAATATCAGGTTTCTAAATAGCCTTTTACATAAAGCTTAAGGACTTTGTTGCTTCTACCTATTGATTTTTAAGTTTTTCTTAATGCAGTTCACTGTGTGACTAAGCTTTGAATGTACAGTCTCCATCAAGTCCACATCTGTAATGAGAGACAGAAACTCAGATTTCTTCCTGACTTGTAGTTTGAAGCAAATTGGTTCTAGCTTCAAGCCCAAGATAGTAGAAATTTATTGGAAAAGTAGCTTTTGTTCTAGAAACAAAAATGTTTTCTACAATAGTATCTAGATATGAGACCTTCCCATCTGAAAGGAAAATTTACTGAATTATATCATTTCAGGATGAATTACAGAAAGCAGTTACAGCTCGAACGGCACGACAACAAAGTGAAGACTACTCAGATGATTTTGACAGTGATGATGCTGGTATGCTAGTTTATAGAAAGAAATGGTCTTCTTCCTATCTTTTTCTCTCCCTTCTTTGCATCCAAGCTATAAGAATCTAAATTACATAGAATTATGCCAAGCCAGTTGGGCAACACAGGCTCGTCCCTAACATTTTGCTAAAGACCTACTTCTGATTTTCTTTGAGGTCTTAATGATTGCTTAGATATGTAATGTGGGGAGAGGGTAGAGAGATGTTTGCTCTGAGGCTGGAGGTATAAGAGGCAACTGAGAGTCCATCCGTT
The DNA here is from genome assembly GCF_019393635.1 of Dromiciops gliroides. Lineage (NCBI taxonomy): Eukaryota > Metazoa > Chordata > Mammalia > Microbiotheria > Microbiotheriidae > Dromiciops > Dromiciops gliroides. Next base: position 170,950,601 of record NC_057866.1, on the reverse strand, counting down.
CAATGCTGGAAACCTTTCAACCTGCAGGAAAAGAATTTCTGAAAGGTAAAGATATTTTCCTACACTTGGGGTGATAACCCTTGAGTCTTTTGGACTAAATTTAGCCCCCATCAGTTTTTTTTAGAAAAGGCAAAAATGATCAGGCCAGTGAAATAAATACTGGTTATAATTTTCCAAGTTTGTTTTGTTACTTATTTGTACCTGGCTTTAACCAAATTGTTTGTAATTTTAATTTTAAGAGTTGAAAACTATTTTAAATGTAGTATGGGAGATCACTATTTTTAGTGCTCCTGTAATATAAAGGTATCAAACTTGCAACCAGTGGGTGCATGAAGCCCACAACACTCCTGAAAACTGTTGAACCAGATAAAAATGTAATTGGGAAATATTTAACAAAATAAATAAAACTAATAATAAGCCATAGGTAATACTACATTTTAAAACTAAGTCAATCTGCAACTGCGGGGATCTTTCTTTATAAACTAACGACCCATTTCTATTTGAGTTTGGCACCACAAGGGTAACAAATCCTTTTGTGAATTGTAGAACCACCACAAAATATAACTTGCTTCAGGTGGGATTACTTGGTATGGATTAACATCATTTTCTAGTCACTGAATCTTGTTTGCTTTCAAGGTTAATGTCTTGTCACCATGGACTTTTGCGGTTTTGTTTTTCTTTTTCTAATTGCTGTGCTAGTAGCATCATAGTGTTTTTTTTTTCCTTTCCTGTTTCTCAGATTCTTTGGGAGGTTTTTCTGACACATCAATAGATGAAAAATCAATGAATAGAAATCTTATTAATGATTTTCATGTGTCAGATGATGAAGAAAAGGATTCTCCAAAAGTGACTTTTTTGAAAATGAAGACAACAAATAGCAATGTAACAAAAGATTTAGTTACGTTCCCCATCAAAACAGAAAAAGAAGCAACACCAGATACTTTGGAGGAATTTGGATTTAATTCATTGATGCCTCAAGGAAAAGATCAGGAAACTGAAGAAGAAGAAATGAAAACAAAATCTACACCTAGGCTAGTCAAGTTTGTATCATCAGGTACCTGCTTTAGTTGCTATTGCTCACATTTTAGCTTAAAGATTTGTCATTTTGTGATCATGAATTATCTCTTTGTTGATTGCCATTCAAACCCCTTGATGCCTTTGGGTAAAAACATTTATTATCTAATGGCCAATGTTCTGGTCATAAACATCTCCAGACTTAGCTAGTTATCAAGTTCAGAATAATTTAGTAATAGTAAATATTACATAAAGTCAAGAAAAATAAGGACTTGAAAAAGGCCATCATTACCTTTGGTGATTCTGACTTTGGAGATAGATGGCCATTTCAGTGGAGTAGAATGAGTGGTGAGGAGAGAAACTGGTTACAAGGGATTGAGAGTCATTGAATGATGAAGAACTGGAGGCAGAAATTCTGAAAGTTAGGAGAATGATCCAGGTTAAGAGAAGGCGTTATTTATTTAGGATAAGGGAGGCCTGAGCATATTTTTAGATTGAGGTGAAGGATTCACTATAGAAAGAAGTGAATGGAAGGTACATGAGTGAGAGAATGAATGAAAAGCCTTTAGTGCATGCTTCCTGTTCTGTACTCTGTGCCGTTCACTGTACAAATTGCTGGACGTAGCAATTCAAAAGTGAAATTGTTCCTGAACTAAGTAATGACCATAGATATGGGGGAAGGGCACTGTGGCTTGGGAGAGTCACAACATGGTTAGTGAAGCAATAGGGGAATAGATAGACATACACTTTTCAGAACCAGTATTGACATCGATTTGGTTATGGTTCCTAGAGTAACAGGCAGGTGAGAGTTTGGGAGGACCGCAAAGAGAATGCTGCCACAACAAGATGGAAGGCAGCCGGATGATCCAGGGACAGGAGAGGAAGCACAGTCTTGTGGGCTAGATGGGCTAGATAGAACAAAGGGAATTTGTGCCTCCTGACAATTCAGGCTGGACTTGATCACCTGAATATGTGTGCATGTAGAGGGCCAGGTATCAGGGTAAAAATGGAGGACTTAACCGCAGCTGTCTGAAAGTTTGGGATATTCTTCATAGTACTTACCTTCTTGTTTTTAATGATACTCTATTCTGTGGTCTGCAATCCCAGCTGTGTGTGAGGGTGGGGAGGAGGTGTCTCTTCCTGTTAGAATTTAAGCTCTTTGAGAGCAGAAAATGTCTTGCCTTTGTATTTATATTCCCATCTCCTAGCACGGTGATTGGCAGTTTTTTCATCGTTCATTCATAGACTGCCTTCAAAAAGCTTATAATCAAATAGTGAAAAAAAGACTGAACTGGGTGAAAATCAGGGCTAAATTGTTTGATATGGACTGAGTAATAATAAATCAGAGAAATGACGGCTCAGGGAGGATGAATGGGTAGGGAAGGAAAGCTTCGTCGGTGAAATCAGAACTTGGAGCTAGTAAGTTCCTGACCTGCAAAATGATGGAATTGGCTTAGATGGTCTTTGAGGTCCCTGGCAGACCATGCTCTGTAAAGCCTTGTGATCCTTGTGAGATGGGTAGGATTCAAAAGGGAGAACTTGGATTTAAGATATGTATATGGAGAGAGAAACAGAGAGGAGTGCTGGGCTGGAGTCAGGAAAGATCCAAGTTCAAATCTAGCTTCAGGGGCTTACTCTCAGTGTGAACTTAGCCCCATTGCTTAAGTGCTGCCTTAGCTCAGTTTCTCCAAATGTAAAATTAGGATAATAGAGTTGTTTTGAAGATCAATTGAAATAAGATTTAGACAACACTTAGCCCAGTGCCTGGCATATAATAGACTGTATATAAATGCTTATTTCCTTTACTTCCTGTACTTGCAACAGTAAGGAGACAAATCCTGTGGAGTGGAATATGTAGCATACTGGGGAGAGTTGGGAAGTGAGTTGTATGGGTGTGTAAAGCCAGATTGCAGAAGACCTTAAAAAGTAAGAATTTTAGTGGTCCTGATTAACATCACATTGACATGATGTTTTAGAAAAAAAATAGTCTGGTGGCCTTTTCTGAGGTGATTTGGAGGGTAGAGAAATGGGGTAGGGAAACACATTTAGGAAACTGTTGTAGTAATGTGCTCTCAAGTTGAAAGGCCTGAACAAATTTTTTGTTGATAATGAGAGTGAAAAGCTATAGGAAAATTGGTAAGAAAATCATGAATTAAATGCATCATTTTTTATAAAGAACACAAAACAAAAGTAGTTACAGGTAGGAGTTGAGGGCTAGAAAGAACTTTTATTTCTTAAGAAAAAAAAGTTTAGTCATTTTATTGAATGAATAAGGTGGGAAGAGTTCGGTGGTGAAAAGTGGAAAAAAAATTCTGCTTTTGCTACCTTTCTTTGCTCCTTAAATTGCTGAGGCTTTTTATCCCCTGCTGCTCATAGCCAAACTGTGGCATATCGTCATTGGCTCTGATTAGAGCCAAGAATTTTGCCTTTTAAAAAATTCACACTTTTTAAATAAGATAATGTCTTCCCCTTCCCAATTCTTTTGATTTTTTTGAACAAAGCATAATACAACAAAGGCATTTTATTCTTCTGATTTGTAGTTGGGGAGCCTGATGAAATTGAGAAGATTACAGCAGCAAAAACAAACAATAAAAACCACCAACAAAACTATCTTTCAGAAAATAATTTAAAATTTTTCAAGTTGGTTCACCTTTCCTTCTTCTTTTGGCCATCTATCTACCACCTGTGTTTCTGTTTACCCTCCTGACCATTTGAGTGCCCTGAAGAGTCTACAGTTTGCAATTATTCATGTTAGGAATAGATAAACTGAGGCTCAACTCCCAGTCTGGTGCAGAGAAGAAAGGCCATTTTACTGCGATCTTGCAAGGGCACGTACCTACTCTTGAAGAGTGGAGTGCTTTGCCACAGCAAACTTCCCTTTTTATCCTAGATCTAACACAAAGTGCCTTCCCTATCGGGGTTCACATTCTTCGAAACACTTCTAATCAATGTAGACTGCCCCCCCAGATGTGGCGACACTGCTGCCCCCACCCCATGGGACAACCAGACCCTTAGATTTTATGATTCTTTGTTATCCAACTTCAGAAAACCTCTGCTAACTCTGCAGGGAAAGGAAGGAAAATTTGGGGGAGGGGGAGGTAAGCCCCCAGGGCTTGAAAAATGTAGTCTGTTCTTATCTGAGAGGAGCATCATCCTCTATTGGTTAACTGTTAACTCAGAAGGAAAAGGAAGAAATGGTGGAGATGGGGGAGAAGAAGCCCCCCTGGACTAGACTAATGTATCCTACCTACTGAGGAGGTCACATTATTCCTCTCAATTTAGTTCATTCCTAATTATATTTTAATTATCCAGAATTATTGTCTAATACCGGAATTGAAGAGGAAGATAAGACAGCTTAGAGTATTCTCTGTGGTAGGGTACAGCCAATCAAGGATTAAATACCTGTGGAAGATAATTAATAAACCAAATAATCTACACAGTAGTAATCAAAATTTGGCAATGGCTTGAGTTGTTTAAAATTAATTTTTAGCCACAAGATGGCAGCAAGGTATAAGTGGCAATACTATGATTTTTAATATGGAGCAAGAGTGCATATTAATTCGTATGTGGAACAAACAAAAAAGTTTAAATCTCTGTTGAAGCTCGAATTATTCATTTAATTGTACAACATAAATTTTTAGTTTTGTATTGTAGTTAAATTATCTTATCATGATTATCAGAAAAGCAGCCTGGCAGCTGTGGAAAGAGAAGACCGTGGAGTCAGATCCATAGTGTGACTCTAGACAAAGCTCTTAGAGATGACGTACATTTTGGACAGTATTCAGTCTGTACTGGTGGAGAGAGTTTCTATTGCTTCTCTACACTGATAAAATCATAGATCTTAGATCTTTACCCCTCTCTTCCTTCAAAAAAATACTGGAGAATGATAGTCCTTTTTATGATGGATTTTGTATTAGAAGTAGCAGATGTCAAAAAGCTACATCCCTGTGTTTTAGGAGCAAAAATGAAAGAATTTATGCTCTCTTGCTGTAGGGGGAAATGTTCTGAATTCAGTGGGAGTGAATAATGAGACATGCCCCTGTCCCCTTTCCTCCCGCATGCTCATTTACTTTTATTCCAATTAAGTTTTGTTATTTGAGAGATTAGATGTGTTTGAGATGGTGAGTTTGTGGTACTTCATGTTTAAGGAAAAGAACTGATAATTCTCTTTTTGTACTTACATCATAAATTACATAAAATCAAGTACTAAAAAACATGAGAAGTAAGGAGTCACACGCTGGAGATATCGGTTATCTAGGTTTGTTTGCTTTTTCCTAAGAGATATTAATTAAATCAGTAAAACACTTGTTATCATGGGACATTATACTATTAGGGAAAGACCTTAAGTTTAATAATATTAATCTGCATTTCATTTCATGCTTCAGAGTTTACATATTACTTTACTCACAGCACTATTAGAAATGGGTTGTAGAAATAGTATCCCCATTTTATGAATGAGGGAAGTTAAGAATCAGAGGGGAGAAATCGTTTACCCAGGGCCATACAGCTAGTATCATGAAACATGAGAATGTTTCATTGTACTGAGTCTCTCCATCTCTGGAGCTCCTCCCTTTTGCAGTACTAATCCCTTTTCCATGGATTAACCTTGGTTAATTGAGGAAAGATACCTTTTCCTTCCAACTTTTTGTTTCCAGGACATACACTTCTACTTCCTTCACTTGTTCCTCATGTAACATGGTCTGAGACCTTTCACCATTCTTGCTCTCCTCTTCAGATTGCCATCGTCAGTGTTTCCCAAGATGTAGTATCAGAAGTGATCATAATGCTTCAAATGTCAGGAACAAAGTACAATGTAACTGTACAGTGTAAGTAACACAGTGATTATGCCATGAAGTAAATGAACACACATATATTTGGTCCAGACTGTGATCTCACTTATGCAGGGAACTTTTAAAAACAATTTTCTCCATTGATTGAAATATGCTTCTTATCTGTAACTGTTCTGTAACTTACATTGTCTTACAGCCTCCTGGGACCCTAAAAGGTTAAATGGACACTTATATCAGGGTCAGGGCTTGGTGACTGCAAGGCCAACTCAGTGTGTTGTGCTAACTAACACTCATGAAAGAGATTACACTTTTGCCTTTAACCATAGAGAAAATGGGCTTGCAAATGACAGGGGTTTTTTTTATATATAATGTTGGCATTGCTAAAAATTTCTTTGTCATCTGAAATCTCTTTTTCTCTGCTTTTTAAACAAAAAACAAATCTAATTTAGCGTTGGAAAGTTGTGTCCCCCCCCACACACACACACACTTTAGGAAACTAAACTTGATCAAACAAGTTACTTTATACAATCCATAATAATTTCTAATATGGTCACTAATGGATACGTGTTTTTACTCCTCTCAAAAATGAAGTTGTCTTCTGTTCTTCTGAATAGTTACTGCTGGTTCTACCAAAGTGCTATTTTTAACCAAAATAGATCTTCTGTACAGATTAGATTTTTTAAAAAATTAATATTAGAAAATTAATTTAAGAAGAATTTGCATTTTGCAGGCAGGTATCACAATTTGCACTGGTTGTGGCCAGTATCTCATTTTTAAGTTAATTGTTTGGAAGTCAGATAATGTTTTCCCTAAAAAAATTGGGTCCAATTCTGGTCACTATGTTTTAGATAGAGAATTAGTGGAAAACTGTATCATATGAGGAGAACTGAACATACTTGTCTCAAGAAGACTCAGATATTTTTGGATCTCTAGTATACAAATGATTAGTATGGAAATTAATTTTTTTCCCTGGAACAGTACATCATTGACATGGGACTCTACTATTTAAAGTTTGTGCACTCAAATTGAAGTATTTTTTATTTCTCAACAGAAGACATCAGCAATCTTGAAAAAGATACTAATGTTAAACTACCTTTACCACGGCTAAGAGGCATCTTAAGAAAGACTAGCCATGTGGGTGATAAAGATGTATTAGAAGAGGATGATAAGCCTGCTTTTGCCAAACCACAGTTTTCACATTCTGCACCTTCATCTCTGACGAGGCTGAGTGACAAAACGTTAGAAACTGAGCAAATAACTCTCTCTGAAAGCCCCAAGTCTGAGGTAACCACTCTGTCTGAGACACTGAGGCTTGTTCTTGAATATAAGCCTTTATATCTGATCATCATTACTTGCATTTTGTTTTTGTTAGATTTATCATTTGTATTATTAATGACAAAGAAAGGATGCAGAAGTATGGTATTATAAAATTAAGATATTTCCATTGGACAGATGGATGTTTGGGGAAAATGATTCCTGGTGCTCTTTTCATTTATTCATTTTGATCAAATATTCATTGAACACACTCTATGTATGTGCTACTCTGAGGAATATAAAGATACATAAGATATGTGCTCTGTCCTTAAGTAATTCAACATCTATATTTTCTTATATTAAATTAAATGAACTAATAATAAATTAGATTCCTCACCTTACAAGGCATTTTTTATATTTCCATATCCCATCTTGTTTTATATGTAGCATATATTTTTCATTTTAACATGAATAATTAATATAAATCATTAACAGCTATGCAAAAATTCATAAATTTAGTCACCAGTCATAGTAAAACTAGAAACTTTACCTTTTTAGAAAATCAGTCGCACATACAGAAACTCTTCATAAGGAGATATCAAATTGTATATCATCTACGTACTTTAATTATATATAAAAAATCTTAGTTCAAGATGGGTGTATTATGTATGTATGCATACTTGCACACACATCTTTAAAAAAAAAAAAGTCTTCAACCCAAAAAGGATAATGGATTTTTTAAGAGATCCTTTTACTTTGATATTCCTTCCTTTCTGGATGCTTTTTCTCACATACACACACACACACATATTTATGAAGCACTTGTCCAAATTACTCTTATCTCAGGCGAGAGTTATGTAAACTTCTAATCCCTTTGAAAAAGGCTGTAAAAATAAAATAATTCACTTGGAAATACCTCCCTGCCTCTTCCCACTCCCTCACACTGTTTTTGATTATTCATTTGTTGTTCAATTTCTCTTTCTTTGGTTTTTTAGATCTCTGTGTTTTGTTTTAATTTTGGAATTTTGTAGTTTTACAGGTAATCATATCCTTTCAGTTCTCAATTTTCCGCTAGATAATTTTGTAAAGATTTTTTTAAAATTTCCACTGTTCATTGTGAATTCACTCGGTTCGTTTTTGCTTTTGGTAATTTGATTTTCCTTTCTTTTAATCAGATTAGCTAATGTTTTATAAAAACCTAAGAAAAACTGATAAGCCAACTCTTGGTTTTGCTTATCACTTTTATAGCCGTTTTGCTTTTCATTTTTCTCAATTTCTCTTATTTTTCCCCTTTCTGGGTATTTATACTTTTTTATTGCATATTGAGTTAACACTTTCTATTTTGTTAATATATGTTTTCAGAGCTATAATTTTTCCTCTGAGAACTGCCTTAACTGCACCCCCCAAAAATTTGGTATGTTTCATTGCTGTCATCTCCTTTTACATAATTATAAATTGTTTCTATGATTTGTTCTTTGATCCCTTCAGTGTTAGGAGTATCATTACTTAGTCTTCATTTAAATTTTTATTATACATGAATGTTCACTAAACTGTTCATAACCATTAACTTAACCCTCCCATATTCATATGCCTCAAGAAGGTTATCGACAGGAAGAAAGATCTTATGTATAACAAAATAGTAGCAGTATTTTCTGTGGAATCAAAAACCAGGAAACAAAATGTGCGGCCATTCTCTGGGAGATGACTGAACAAATTGTAATATGTAAATATAATTGAATATATTATGTTGCTATACAATGTTAAGGGCTAAAAATCTAGCTAGCCTATCTAAAATATCTAATGAGTGGTTGCCAATAAATTATAAGCTTTAGCAAGAGTTAGGCTTTTAAGCATTTATTAAGGAGAATAAGAATTTGGTAAAGAGAGAGAAAGGCCTGATTCATCTATCTATTAAAGGGAGAGCGCATTTCTAGCTCCATTCTCCACCAGAGTCCCCAGGAAAGAGAGCGAGTCAGAGCACCAGGCTCCCCCTTCTTCCTCCCACAAGCAAATGTCACTTCCTGACACCAAAGAAAAGACTCATGGTCTGGCCCTGAGACCTTCACCTCATGGCAGAGCTTTTCTACAGTAAGTCTCTAGCAGGTGGCGTCATTCCAATCGTTACAGTCCCTGCTTTGTTTCTTCAAGAAATGGGGCATTTCCTTGATGAAACAGTCAAAAATAACAGAATACAATAACTTTTGCTAACTAACAATATGTTAATAACACTATAGAAAAGGGAGAGAGGAAAGTTTTGTCCAGAGGGGTAATTTTTGTCCTCATGAACCAGCACTTTGACATTGGTCTTCCAAAGGGAGGGCCTCTGCAGAGAGTACATATTACAGATGGTGTATATTATAACAGAAAAAGAAAAAAAACAACAACAACAAAACAAAACTGTTCATTTAAAGTCTCTGAAAGTCTTTTCTCAAATGTCCTCTAGGTGTAGTCGTGGAATGGAAGTCTTTTCAGGGGTTGATGTGTGGATGCTGGTAATCAGCCAGGAAAATTTCCTCCAAAATTGAGCTTAACACAACTTTAAAATAGCTTTGTCAATAATCAAACTGTAAAGATTGGAATGACGCCACGTCCTGGAGACTTACTATAGAAGAGCTCTGCCCATGAAGTGAAGGTCTTTGAGGGCAAGAACATGCGTCTTTTCTTTGGCGTCAGGAAGTGACGTTTGCTAGTGGGAGAAAGAAGGAAGAGACTGGGGCTCTATCTCACGCTCTTTCCTGGGGACTCTGGGGGAGAGTGGAGCTAGAAATGCGCTCTCCCTTTAATAGATAGATGAATGTAGGCCTTTCTCTCTCTCTCTTTACCAAATTCTTATTCCCTTTAATAAATGTTTAAAAGTCTTAACTCTTGCTAAAGCTTATAATTTATTGGTGACCACTCATTAGATTTTAGACAGACTAGCTAGAATTTTAGCCCTTAACAAAATCAATGAAAGTTCTCAAAAACATGTCTAAGCGAATTCAGAATCTTAGTTGTTACACATGAAACATATAATAAAACAAAAATTGAAACATTCTTTAAAATTAATATTACTATAGTTCCCCCTTTGTGGAGGGTAAATTTAGAAGACAATTGCTGTGATATTAATTTTTTAAAATAATTTTTATCTTTGTTTTATCACTTTTTACATCATCTGCCTAATTATCCTCATGCCATTATGAGAAATTTAAAAATCTAATATAATTGGTAACAGATGTCAAGACCAAATTCAAAACTGTATTTATCATGACACCTGAAGTCTCATATGGATTTAAAAATTGAGGATAATAAATGATCGCAAAAAATGTGAATACATCTTGACTCAGAATATAATATATAATTATGCAATAATTTCAGATACCTTTTTTACTAAGTATACAATGACTTGTGAAAAATTGAAACATATTTAAATACAAGCTAAAGCATAACACAATCTCAAAGAAAACTTGTTTTTTTGAAAGAAGAAAACTTTTACAAATGTTCCCCTCTTTTTTTTTTGAATATGCTTATCAAAAATAATACTTCTAGAATCAATTTACACTTGCCATGGTAACCAATTTGCCAGGGAAATGCTTTAAAGAGTTTGATCAAATAATCAGTTGAGAGAAGAAAATAACAAAAACAAACAACTCAGAATATGGGAGCACAATACTCCTAGAATTAACATTGTATTATGAAATCAAAACCATCTTGCAATGTTTCAGAATTAGATAGATGAATGAATAGAAGAAAATACACGTGGAACAATAAAAGACAATGAAATTCAAACTAAGGAAATCTAAATGAATATGAAGTTAATATTAATAAGAGTATTATAAAATATAAACTTGATCACATGACTATAAATATTAAAGGGAGAGCGCATTTCTAGCTCTGCTCTCCTCCAGAGTCCACAGGAGAGCAAGTCAGAGTGCCAGGCTCCCCACTTCTTCCTCCCACAAGCAAACGTCACTTCCTGACACCAAAGAAAAGACTCATGGTCTGGCCCTCAGAGACCTTCACCTTATGGCAGAGCTTTTCTACAGTAAGTCTCCAGCAGGTGGCGTCATTCCAGTTGTTACAACAAAATGACAAATGTAAGGAATTCAGAGAAACATGGGGGGACTTACATGAAGTGATACAGAATCGAAAAGCAGAAGCAAGAATATAGTATACACTGTGATGACGATAATGTAAATGATAACACTGAAGGAAAATTCAAATCCTATAATGACTAATTATTAGTTCTGATGAATGGATAATCTCACCTTTTCCCCTCTCACTAGAGAGGTCAAGTGGAATTTGGTTTATACTGTCAGACATAGTTCCTTTGTCAGTCACTATTGCTTAAATATTTTTTTTCTTTTGTTACAAGGAAAGATAAAGGGGAGTTTTTAAGGGGATGTGGTATGGTATTTTTAAAAATATTAAGCAATGATTCAGCTTTTTTAAAAAAAGAAAGTATAAAGAAAATTTTAAAACCTGGCCTGTTAGGATAATTCTTTGGATAACTTAATTAGCTCTCTCTTTGGAGACTAAATAATCTCACAAACTAGACTCAACTCTTTGTATTAGATACACTAAAAATTAAACTTACCCCTGAAATATCTTTTTTTTAAGGGTCCATGGTTAACAACCCCACAGACAACATTAGTAATTCCTCACCATCTATCAGATTCTGAAAATCTTGGAGACTACCTTTTCCCTCCACCTCCAGAAAGATCTTCTAAAAAAGGTATACATATTTTCCCATTTTTATTTTTTATGTTCTAAAGGACAATTATTTCTAGGACTTCATATTTACCATTAAAGCCTTAAAATGCTTCTTTTCAATTAATGACCTATACAAGTACAAAGAAATATTTACTGGAATGATATAAAAATAATTGTTACATCATAACATGGTATTCAAATCACTAATAGCATTCTTTCTCAGAATGTTGTGTAATTATAGGTTCTAGTTTGATTCATAATTTTTCTATATGACTAAGAAAGCTTAACCTCACACTTAGTCAGTTGATTTCTGAGTAAATAAATTGAAAGGCAGGATTTTTCTAATCGAGAGAGTGTGAAATACTTCCACAATAGCAAAGGATAAGATGAGCCTTGAAGTCTGAAGGAATAGTTGAACATGATCAGAACCATTTGACACTGGGCTAGAAGCACTGTTATTACCAAAGCTTTTAAACTCAAGTTCCTTGATTGTCTCCACTGGGATCTGAGGGGCAGTGGGGTTAGTGGTTTGACTTGGCTGGTACATACTACCTCCTGTCCCCTGCCCAGGGAGAGACAGTGGCTTGTTGTTGGAGGTGGGGCGGGGTGTAGCTGGCCTCTTCTTCATAGGAACCATCTCCCTAGATCATGGCTGTGAGAAGTGAACTGGAAGCAGGACTGGTTGTCAGGCTCTTGTCTCTATTTGCCTCTTGGTGGCCTGTTGCTAGAGATGATGAAGAAAGCAGGTCCTTCACCACAGTGATTCTCCCCTCAGACATAGCTATGGAGGCTGGGCTGGAAACCAGGCTGCTTGTTTTGGGGGACTCTGCTGTTCCCATAACTCTTGGTTTTGGGGCTTTAATCCATCTCTGTGGGGGGCCCCATGGAAGATGGAGTGGTGGTTTGACTTACTTGACATGTTCCATCCTGTCTCCCTCTCAGGGTTCAGCTAGGCTGGCTTGCCTGCCCCGTGACTGGCAATTGGTTAGCAACTAGTTCATGGGGATGGCTGGCCTCTTTTCCACAGGAGATATCTCCTCATATTATGACTGGGAGGGATGATCTGGAAGAAGGAAAATTATTTAAATTTCTTTCTTTCCACTTGTCATGTTTTGCTATAATGACATAGAAAACCATGCTTTCATTTTGCAAACAGTCATGTTGTTTCATTTGGTTACAATTTATTTGCGTAACACCTATACTTACAGATATGAGCACTGCTGATATTCTGTTTGTTTGCTCACTTCTTGTCTTAGTGCCACTCTTTAATATGGGCTTCAAGACCGAACTGTTTAGTTAAAACTGATCCCCTCCAGAAAACAAAAGCTTTTGAGCTTTGATGGCTAAGTCCCTAAGTCTATAGCTAACAGCAGACATTGACTCCAGTAAAAATGATCACCTTTAGAAAAAAAAGAGATAACTAAACTTGAGAGTAGACTCTGGGACTTAAGGAGAGAGATCCACATGGGGAAAAAAAAGGAAAGCCTCAGAGGGTTTATACCTATAGATATGGGTGGCACGAGGCACTGATTCGAATTCTACCTTTGTGCTCTTTCACCACTTTTCATAGAATACCACACCAAGGAGCTTCCGAAGGTATGCCAGCGTACTTAAGACAGAATTATTAGAAACCAGAAGATATTTCTTCCTATTCATTCTGTGTGTTGGATATTTTCAGTAGGAATTCTTTTATAGATTACTTTTTAAAAACTACTTAAGCTTAATATCACAGTTATTTTAGTCTACTTTGCAAGTGAAAAAGGATTAAAAAAAGATCTTAAGTAAAAGGAGGCAAATTAATTTGTTGCCCAAATTATTAGTTCATAATTTTTCAGTCCTGTTTTTCTGTCTCAAAATAGATCAAGAACAAACAGTAGATGAAAACCATAATATTACAAAATCAGAAGACAGTAACAATAAGTATTCCCCTGCAGAAGAACTAAGGGTGAGTAATGCTTTGGAGAAACCAAAAGAAAGTCAACAAAGCATCGATGAGCTTGAAAAAAATATGAAGAAATTACAAGTGTTTGTGGATGACGATAGAAAATCTACCACTTCAGATGCATCCCTGACGGTATTTTTTAAATCATTTCATTCAGTTTATCTTTATAAAACTTATTATTAATAAGTTGGGGGGGTTGTTTTATTTTTGTTTTTAGTCTCTGTGAACTCCTCAAGTACCTCTGGAAATTTTACTTGTTTATATAATGTGATAATTATTATTCAATTCAGTTTAGCAAATATGTATATGCATATGTTCAGCAAATACTGTGCAGAGCAAAGTTTATATAATCCATATTGCCTGCCCTCATAGAACTTATAGGTTAATAGCTAATTTGTTTATATGTCATATTGTCATATGTCTATGTTTAACTACTTAAAGATTCTCTAATTCCTTTCCCTGATGCAGAACACAACCATTCTATAATTTGGAAGTTGGTTTAAAGAGTTGTTCTGATTAAAGTATATTTTTTATCTCTAAACCAACCTGGTGAAGACCCTTTCAGAACTTAGCTAGAATAGTCCTCAGATGAGATTTATTTATTACCAGTCCTCTCCTCAAAGCTTTTCCATCTATATGGGATTGTCAGAATTTGTTCTTTTTTGATTTGGTCTTTGAAAACTCAGAGTCACCTTCATACCACAATGAGGCATATAAAGAAGACATTAGTGAGTGTTACCATATATGGACACTAATAAATACAAAATGCTTTAGAAAAGTGTGGACAAGTTGAGACATCCATCAGATGTTCCTGTTAATTAAAATTTATGATGAATGACATAAAACCTGAAGTTTTGTAAAAACACCAACAACAAAAGTCAAAATATGCTAGAAGTAGTTCACAATATTAAAAAATCATTTACTTAGGAGCTTCTGCTTTATAAATTACTTTAACATGTTTGGAAGTGTTCTGATTTAATGACTAGGAGAACCACTGATAAATTGCTATTTATTTTAATGCTTTAAAATTTTCATTCTGGACATGTAGGTAGAATAAAGCAGTTTTAAAAATGAAAGTTGTGTTCTGAGAGAGTAAATTATATTGTAGTGTTTTGAATAAGATCATTAAATATAAAATTTTTAATTATTGCATATAATTATTACACATCTTCATGTGCTGTTATATAATTTCATTAGGACATGTTCATAGTGGATACTAGTAAATATTGGTATTTAGTAGATCTTAGTGAATACAATTTCAGCTATCTGGTACCCTAATGTTATGGGGTTAGGAATTGGGGACTATTAAAGTTTATAATAAACTATATTTATATAGTACTTTAAAGGGACTTTTAAAGTTTAAACTGGCAAGCTAAAACTAAAGGACACAGGTCTGGGGTAACTCTCCTTGAGAAGCTAAACTGAAGGACAAACACACATTGAGAAGCAAGGGAGATAACCCCATTAGGTGTGGCTGCATCTCACCATAGTAACTCATTTGCTGTACCAGCCTAAAATCCAATATGGTGTTCATGCTGATCAAATGACATACTTATAGGAATTTACCATGAAAGAAGAAGGACCAAGCTCTCAGGGAGCTTCATGTGCACTCCAGTTACAAGTTCAGCAGACAGCTGGTTGTATTGATTTAGGCTCAGAGTCAGCTAGTTGGGATGTGCTTCATATTGGGGAAATTAAGTCAGGAGAATCCTACCTCACCCCTTGCCAAAGTGGTTCTCTCAGCCTTTCCTATGACAACCCACCTGCTATTCATGCACCGTGACTCTCTGGCTCAGGAGTAATGTAGTATTCCTCTGATGATCATACCTGGTAGTAAGATCAATTAACCGTCCCATAATGTCTTAAATAGTAAGTTCCAATAATCAGAGCCTCATATGGATTTAACTATTGAGGAAACTCAGATTTCCCATTTTAACAGATTTTTTTAAAATTTGACATCCAGATATAAAAGAAATTGCTTTTCCACCATAACTGATACAGTTGTTCACCAATTTATATAAGGAAATTTAGAAACATAATACCTTAAAACAATATTAGGAATTTTTTTTTAAAGTGAGGCAATTGGGGTTAAGTGACTTGCTCAGGGTGTCACACAGCTATTAAGTGTTTAAGTGTCTGAGGCAGGATTTGAACTCAGGTACTCCTGACTCCAGGGCCAGTGCTCTATACACTTTGCCACCTAGCTGCCCCAATATTAGGAATTTTTAAAACTTGAAACCATTACTAACCAATCAGGTGTTCTTAATTCAGTTGCATGTGCTTTACTCTATACACGGAACTTTTTAGCACTTTAAAAGAAAAATACTATTATCCATAAATTTGCATAGTACATTTGATAACATGGTGAGTTTCTCAGCTATGTTTAAAATTTCTTTACTCCATTTCTCTTAAGAGCTGAGAAGTCTGCCTTTCCTTAGAAACTTATCAGATAAGGGGTTGAGTTAAAGTGCAACCACTTTTTTTTCCTTTTCTTTTAGGGCCAGCAAGCTTTAATGCAGACAGGGTGTGGTCTACTTTATCAGAGTTAAGTAATTAAATCAAAGCCAACAGCTGTTCTTAATTCAATGTGGTTCAATGGTTAGAGACTTCAAATATATTTTTCTTTGAAACTTTTACACATTACAAATAATTCCTGATTTTAAACTATTCTACTACAAAAGATTGTAAAAGTAGCAATATATAACAAATCACAATCTTATGCACTATATGCTATCAGATTACTCCCCCCACCCCCTCCCAGCAGAAACTGCCATGAGGAAAGAATCTCAGACCCATAGCAGAAGCTGCCACATGGAAGGGGGGGGTGCTTTAGGACACAAGGTTCCCCCCCCCAACCATTTTGGTTTTACAGTGATTAACCTTGTAAACAGCAACTTTCTGTCCATTCACACGATCACAGCAATTGACAAGCACATAAAACAAGATAGCAAACTAGAGCCTGTGTGGTAAGGGCTGATCTGGAATAAAGCTATGAGGGCCTTCTCTAGCGTGAAAACAATTGCAGTTTTTTCAGTTTGTTTTGTTTTGTTTTGTTTTTTCTAGTTTCCAAGTCCCAAGGTCAAATTTAGTTTACTTGTTCAGAATGGACCACAAGAGAATCCCTCAGCCAAAGGGGAATCCTTCCGAATATTCTCTTGTCCCCCCTCTACCTCTCCATGACATGGGAGAGAGAGAGTCAGGTGGGAGAGAGAGAATGAACAAAAAGGGAGGTCCTTAGCTCTGGGTTTTGTGTGGCAAGAGGAAGGAAGAATTTCCCATGTTTCACGTTGGGCACCAGAATTATGTTGCAGGGGAAATTGGTTTGTGTATGTATTCTTCTTTAAAGAATTACACCCTCTTGCGCACAAATCCAATTAGATTAAATAATCTTTTATTTAATCACTAGAGAAAGGAGACTCTCCAGGGGAGATGGTTCAGACATGATTATCTGAGATACCTATCTCCTAGAACAGGAGAAAGGCCATAGCTTTTATAGATGGTAGATGGGGTAATCACTTGAACCCTTATCGGGGGTTGGCTGGGAGAAATAGGGTGAGGGGCCGCTGCTCCAATCTCTGGAACCATCTCCATAACCTGGGTGCCTCTCAGGCAGTGGCCACGCCTAATGCGTTTATCTCTCCCTTCTCAAGGTGTGTTGTTCCTTCAGTTTAGCTTCCCAAGGAGAGTTGCCCCAGACCCGTGTCCTTTAGGTTAGCTGCTAGTTTAAACTTTAATAATTCCAAATTCCCAACCCCATAACACCTCATATTCTGAGTTCTTAAGACAGTTGAGATTTTGCTGCTTCAAAAAATAAAACTATTATTTTAATTTTTTTGGACTGAAATATTTTTAACATTTATCACATACTTCCCTACCTTCTAAAACAGAGTGTGTTGAATATATTTTAACCTTTTCTTGATTGTTTCATCATTATGACAATCAGTTCTTGGAATGTACTATAAGTAGATACCACTGTAGCCTTTTGAGTTGTGTGGAGCTATTTCTCCATAGATAGAGCATTATTAAGTGCTTTCTGTGTGCTAAGCACTAGGAATAAAGTACAAACAAAAAATACAATTCTTGTTCTTAAAGAGCTTATATTCTAGTGGGAGAAGACAAGAGGGGAAAAAGTGGAAAAAAATGCCTGAAAAGTGGGGGGCGGGTATTGCAAGCTCAGAGTCAAGAGGAGTCAGGAAAGCACTAAGCAGGGCTGACCTGTGTGCTTCCTCAAATGAAGGTTCTAGGAAGAAATTCACCAATCAGAGTAGTCTGGCGCAGGGGTTAGAGGTAACTCTGGGGACAGAAATCAGCCAGGATTTAGGTGGAATAGTCCAGAGAATCTGGTGCAGAGCTGGAAGAGTAGTGATTATGGTTGGCCTTGGCATTTCCTCAAATGCCAAGAAGGAACCACAGCACGAAAAGCTAAATGGGATGAAGGTGGAAAAGCCTGGATACTCTTGATGAGAGCGGGTGAGCAAGACTGGCCTGAAAATGTCCTCTAATGAAGGCTTCAGGGGAAAACTCATCAGCCAAGGAGGGAGAGGAGGCATCTCCAAGGTGAGGAAGCAGCAGGGCTAGAAGTGGAAAAGTCCTGAGTATGGATCAAACCCAAGAGAGTAGTGAGCTTTAATGAATGGTTTGGGCCCTTCCTTTTGAAGTTTCTAGACAGGAACTCACAAATGGGGGCGGGTGGTGGGGCTCGGAGAGGAAGCTCAAAGGCAAAGAGGTATCTACAGAGTGAAAAAAATAACCTAGAATGGAAGTGAAAAAGTCTAGTGTCTGGATCAGAGCTGGGAAAGGAGGGAGTATGAAGGGACTTGACCCTTCCACAAATTAAGACTAGGCAGGAACTTAACAATGGAAAGAGGAGATTTCAGGGTTAGAGGCATCCCTAGGGTGAGAAAGTGTGCACTTTTTGCAATTTTCTTGAGGGGGACTTTTCTTTCCTAGTATTCAATCTGTGAGCTATTTCTTATTTAATTGTACCTGCCCTCTGGTCCTC
The DNA here is from genome assembly GCF_019393635.1 of Dromiciops gliroides. NCBI lineage: Eukaryota > Metazoa > Chordata > Mammalia > Microbiotheria > Microbiotheriidae > Dromiciops > Dromiciops gliroides. The sequence goes on along the minus strand of NC_057866.1, from coordinate 170,931,910 downwards.
CTCCCACCTTTTATATTTACTGCTTTAATCAACTTTGGACCTAGAAACCAGATAGCCTAGCTTCTTTCACTATTCTTCATTCTACAAACTTTCTGAGTACCAGTTGTATGCAGAGCTGGGTGCTGAGAGAGCTATGAGAACTGGTCCTTGCTCTCATTGAATTTAGAGCCTAGTTGCTGACTGGAATTGTATATGAGTAAATTAGACACTGAGTTTGGGGGTGGGGGGCTGGCTGACTTTTATAAGTGTAGTGTATAGTCATGCTTTAGTGCATAGACTTTATGGTATCTATTTTGGCTGCTCATGGGCTTTAATTGCTTACTTCCTGGATTTCTACTGTGTTCTAAATAACTGAGGTTGCCAGATAGCTAAATTTCACATATTTGAGGTTTTCTTATAGTTAACAATGCAATTTTCAATCGATAGTTTTGATGGAAAATTAAGTTATAGATTTAAAATCAGAAGCTTCTTATTCACCTCCATTTTTCATTTTCCTTGCTTTCCCCTCTCCCCAACCTCCTCTTTGCTTATCCTTTCTGTCTACAATTCTAAATCCCACATTTCCATGAAGGGCCTGCTCAAGACTTCAAGAACCACCTCTTCCAAGAAGGTGACTAATTTGATCCTACACTGTTTTCTTATGCTTTTCATTTGCCCAGCAATTATTATACAGAGTTTGTACCATGTGGCCATCTCACTTTACATATGATACGTTATTATTTGTCTTCCTGACTTCCAAGTGCAGTTTTAAACATTAAATGCCTAATACTTTCCAAGCACTGTGTGAAGCCCTGGGGATGAAAACACAAAACCAAAATATTTCTTGCGCTCAAGGAATTATATTCTGATGGAGAAGACTACATATGCTTTAAACTTTTAAAGCTTAAAACTACACTGTTTTTTGGGGGACACCTTGTATAGAATAATTGTGGTCAGAAAAAGGAATTATATTCTGAAAAATCACAAAGATAACGAGTAGAACAATATTACAATCCATGAACATACCTTCAGAAATCTGGTAGGGCTGATTAGATTGTAGTTTTCAGGTAAAGAGGTAGAAAAATGAATAGAGGGAGAGGACTCTCAGGGCCTAGGGCAGAAAATAATTGCAGTAAATGTAGAGACCCTTAAGCTCCTCAAGTAATGACCTCTAATGGTCCTGTTTGGAGGTTGAAGAAAGTGTTTTATCACCTAGTTAGAAAATGGATGAGGACAGATGGTCCCAGGAAGTTCAAAGCTTGGCCTCTGATGCAGCAACAGGAAGCTGGAGGGATGGGGGCTCCCATCAAAGACTACAACTCTTCTTTTGAGAAGCTTAAATGTTTGATGAATAAATGAATCCTCTTAAGTTCAGAATAGTAATATATTCCTGTTTCACACTTGGCTTTAAATTTTTGAACCAGTGTTTTATAGGTTTTATATTAAGTGTCTATTATCAGTAGTTTAATTCAACTTCACAAACATTAAGCACCAGGCATAAAGTGGAGTGGACGTGGGATTTACAGTCAAAGGACCTGACTTTGAATTCCAGTTCTACAGTTTACTGCTTTTGTGACTTGGGGCAAGGCACTTAACCATTCTGGGCCTAAATTTCCTAATTTGTAAATTGAAAGGAGTTGGACTGAAGCACTTCTAAAACCCCTTCCATCTCTAAACCCATGAGTCTATGAGCTCATTACAGAACACTGTGTTAGTTGCTAGGAAAGATAGAAAAATAAGATTGGGATTCTGCCCTTATTAGTCTTACAAGCTAGTAGAGGGAATGTGACCAATCACCAAGCAATTAGGTGCCTACCATGTGCCAGACACATAGGTACTGGAGATACAAAGACAAAAGTGAAACAGTTCTTGACCTCAAGGAGCTTACATTCTATTAAATGAAACAACATATACATATATATATTCAAAATATACAGAAAATAAATACAATTTAATGAGGAACTCTAGAAGCTATGGGGATAAGGAAAAACCGGTCCTTATGCAAAGATTTAAAGAAACCTGGGGATTTTAAAACCTAGAAAAAGTAAAAAGGGAGTGCCTTCTAGGCCTAAGAGACAGCCAGTGTAAAAGACCCAGAGGTGGGAAGGGAAATATGTGTGAGGAGGGAGGCGACCAGCTAACTGGACAATAGAGCTTATGAATAGGAGAAATATGTAATAGGATAGGAAGGCAGGTTGTGAGAGGAGTTTAAAATTTACCTAGAGGCAATAGAGAGTTGTTGGAGTTTACTAAGTAGAGGAGTAACTTAGACCACTATTTCAGAGCAATTACTTTGGCAGCTCTGTGGAGCATAGAGTGGAAAAGAGAGACTTGAAACAGTGAGGTTGATGAGGAAACTACTGCATGTAGTACAAGTGAGGGGTGACAAGGGACTCAACTAAAAGTGGCAACTGTGAGTGGAGAGAAGAGAGCAATTACATTTCCACATTATTTGAGAACCATAAGAAGAAATAAACAATCATTCTGGGGTAAGTTATGCTTTAAGCATAGTTTAAGCAGTTCTTAACCTTTCTTGTGTCATGGACTCTTTTGGCGGTCAGAATGAAGTTTTTAAATATATAAAATAAAAGAAAATCAATTATTCTGAAGTACACTTATTACATTTTTTAAAAAGTTCATGAACCCCTGGTTTAAGAACCCTGGTTGTATAGAAATTTAATCAGAATTCTTTTCAGCTACCAGATTCCTCATAAGGTCTTTCTTACTTTCTGAGGATTAAGTTGATTCACAGCAATACTTTGTTCCTGGTTGATTTTCATTTTCACCTGCACTTTGTTGTTTGGTTCAACAGATTCATTATGGACTTGAATGATCTTTAAAATGTTTTACTTCCCCATAACCACAGTTGTTTCAATATGTCTTTGAAGTGTACTCTTTAAGAGTTACAATATTTGTATATTTTAACTTAGAAGTTAAAAATACAGAATTGAAACAGCAAAAGAGCAATGAAACAAATGTGTATGGTTTGGAATCCAGTACTCAACTTATAAAATCATCTAAAGGCAAGGAAAACCAGGTCAACCTTGTTGAATCAAGTCAGGGACATATGTTCCAAGTCAGCCCAGTGACAGTCGAAGCACTGACATATGACTATTGATGTCGCAAAATGAAACCATATCAAAATTATTTCTTGTCCCAAATAATTAGCATACTAATGTAGATTAGGAGTCAATGGTGTAGAGATTATAATTAAATTAATGGGAGCTGAGTCAATCAGTAAATATCACATACTTGCTATTTTCTAGGCACTATACTAAGCAGTGAAGATACAAAAACATCTCTGCCCTCAAGGAGCTTATATTGTAAAAGAGAATATACTTAGAGACTAATCAGAAATTGTAGTGAGAGAAGAGGAATCAGGAAAGAGTATCTAAAAACTCATACAAATTTACAAAGGAGCCAGTACCCATTAAGAGATGGTAGTCAGCAGTGTCAAATACTGCAAGAAGGTCAAGTAGGATGAGGATTAAGAAAAAGTCATCCAACATGTCACTTAAGAAATGATTGGTGTCAGAAGGAAATGGTCATTTTATCAGATTATAAAGATTTAGAAATAACAGGTATAGAGGCAATGAGTATAGGTATCTTTTTCTAGACATCTGAGAAGGGCAGCAAAGATTAAGATGGTTTGAGGTGGTAATAGAGTCTAGTGAGGGGTTTTTAAGGATGAGGAGACTTGGTAATATTTGTAGGTAAGGAAGGAACCAGTACTGATAGGGAAAAATTGAAAGGGGGCGGCGAATGGGGGCAATCAGAGAAGACTGAAGGAGATGAGATCAAAGGTATATATAAAGCAGTTGGCCTTGGGAAGGAGAAAGGTTACTTAATCCTCAGAGACTGGATAAAGGAAAAATGAAGGATGATATCAAAGCGGGTGGTGAAATAAAGAGAGAAGAGGGAGTTCATGGCAGATAATCTCTAGTTTCTCAGCAAAATATAAGTTGAGGTACTCATCTGAGGGTGCAAAAGAGGTATGTGGTCAGGAAGATATGAAGAGATTATAGAATTGGGAGGGGTGGGGAGAGGTATTTGAAATTAGATAATATAAATTGATGTGGACCCATCAGCTTGGATATTATCTTGTTCAATAGCACCTATATAGAGACAGAGGATTTGGGGAGTAGTACAGAGTTGGAGTTTGGCAAGGCATATGACCATCAATAGGACAAGGGAGTTGAGACTGGATTAAAATATGGAGATGAACTGGTTAAATATAGGATAAAGATTGGGAAGGGAACAAAGTAAAGTCAGCAGTGGTCAAATAACCTGGAGAAAATTTTGAGTGTGGCAAAGGGATTAAAGGTCACAGTAAGAATAAAGAATAGATTTAGGGGAGATTTAAATGAAATATTAGGAGAGTTTTTGGTCATGTGAGTGAACCACTTGTGGTAGGTAGTGAGGTCAAGGGTGTGTTTGGCTAAGGTGGAGTGGAGAAATAAATTATAAGAGTTGAAGTCATGCTTGCAACTAATACGAAAGAGAGAGTGCAAAGGTATGTAAGAAAAGTATAAACCAGGTGCTCTGTAATAAAGTCTGAGGTCATTTATAATTGTCATTATCATGGTATGTAATTGGTATCATTCTAACACTAATAATACATGCAGTCTCATACAACAATATCTTCAGAATAAAGAAAGGCTAGATGTAGCCAGGTGCATCAGTTAACCTAAAAATAGAAGCCTGATATTTATTTGTTTGGAGATAAGTCCCTCCTTTCTGACACTGCAGAGGTATTTCTTGGTAGCAGAAAGCCAGGGATAACACCTTTCAAGGACCATTTTCCCAGTCTTTTTGTGGTCAACAGCCAGGTTTTTACTGTAGGGCTTAAGGTACCACTACTTGCAGCTAAGGGAGATGAACACTAGTTCCCCTGTACTTCCACCTTATTTCCAAGAAAGATCTCATTGATCTGCTCATACCTCAAGTTCTAGTAAAGTAAAAAACGACTGGAGATTGTTAGAACTCTAGGAGCATTTTTAGAGGGTAGAGTTTAGCGGTGGTAGAAAGTTAGTAAAGTTCACAGAGGATATAATCAGGTGAATTTGAGCCAGTAGTTAGAAAAAAATAACTTACACATTTCTCTTCTTATATTTGCAAGATTATAAATAATTTTCTTTTGTGTTCTAATTCTAATTATGAAATTATTATGTAGCTTCCTGTACAATGTATTTTTTTTCTATTTAAAAGAAAAAAAAAGAAGATAAGAATTTGACGAAGAAAACAGCTAAAAGAACAAAATCAGGCAGGTAATAAAATGCAAATATCTCATTTATACAGTAGCATTCTAGCAAAGTTGACTATATTTTTTTATTTTTGCGAAGGAAACATGATTGTCTCATTGACTATTGTTATAAAAATCAGATATGTTTCCACAGAGAACCATCTCCCAATAGAAAGAATCACTCAAGTACCTTCTTGGTCTGTGTTGTGGTGCTGAGAGTGATTTTACAAGTACTTCATGTGATCTAGGGTTGTTTCTCTTGCAGTTACATTCCATCCCATCTCAGAATTGAGCTGGAAAGGACTTTAAAGAGCTCGCCTCCTTGTTCTGCAAATTAAGAACATGTATTTTTCTTTTCTTTCCCCTAGACCAGAAGATTTCAAAAGATCCTTTTCCTTCTTTCCTCACTATACCATAGGGTATCAACTTCTTCCAGGTTTTTAAGAGTCTTTTGTACTCATGGTAGAATATCCCATGGTAAAAAGACCTGATAATTCAGAATAAAAATAATAGATATACCCCCTCCCAAGATTCCCATGGCAAGTTAAGGCCCTTAGGACTTAAATGACTACAGGGGGCAACAAAAGTTTCAGCACATATCCAGCTGTCTTGGTCTCCTTGACATTTGTCATAACTTGCTTTGCTACACATGTATAAAGTACAACTTTGTCTCATTAAAGATCTCATCTACAAAAATTTCTGTCATCCAGTAGCCATGAGAGTGAGATCATGAGTTAAAATAATCAGAGTAGAAAAAGTCAGCACTCCTATAGAGGGCTATTTGCCCAAATTGGCATTTATAAATCATTCAAAAATGCATAAATAAATTACAGAAAAATTATCAACATTAACAAAGGAATGCTGGCCAGTTTTTGGACTTAAAGATATTATAAATAAAGTAGAACTCTCTCCCAATTCTCTCTACCACCACCCCAGGCCAACAAGTTCATATTTGTATGAAAAACTGCAAAGGATCTATTATTTTGTCAGCAAGGAGACCACTTGGTATGGGAATGCCCTCCACTAACCCAGATCCATGTCTTTGTAGATACATTCTAAGGAATTGTTTGAGACACATAGAAAGGATAAATGACTTGCCCAGGGCCTTATAACTATTGTCAGAGGAAGGATTTGAACCTGTTTTCCTGACTTGAAGCCCAGCATTCTTAATATCTACTCTGCCATGCTAATCTAATTCATTACAAGAGTTCACAAATATTCATTACAGTAGCATACAAACATTACCTGTTGACCTTGTATCTAAGTGGATAACTTATTCATTTGTCAGATCTAGCCAATGTGATTCCAAATTTTCATGACATTATAAATAGCTCAAGCAACCAGTCAGTCAGCATTTACTAAGACCTGCTTAGGTGCCAAGCACTGTGCTAAGTTCTGGGTATACAGAGGCAAGAGTACAGTCCTTACCTCAAGGAGCTTACAGTCTGATGGGAGAAACAACATACAAACACATATATACAAAGCAAGCTATATAGAGGATAGACTGAATGTGGTAAATCCCCAAACTCTGCTAAATTAGACGTCTTCTAATTAGGAAATACATACCTTGCTTCAAGTCTGTTTTGTTTATTTAGTTTATCTAAATTTTGATTACATGTTCTAAATAAAGCTATCTTCAGAGAGTATTAATTTTGTCATAACTAGGCTATTTTCATGTAAGACATTTAATTTTCATTGATTAAAATATATGCAAATTCTGACATTCTACAAATTAAAAATGTCTAGTTTTATCTTGATCAGTTTGGATCTTTTAAAATTGGTGACTTTGAATTCTTAGAAAAGTTTCCTTCTAGGAAGAAACCCCTGCCCACAACTGCACCTTCTCAGTACCTGGGGACTTTAAAGATTTTGGACCAGAAACCTTCACAGAAACAGAACCAAGAGCTTGACAAAGCAGATTCCATACGGGCAGCTGTGTATCAGGTAAAACAATAATAATAATGGATATCAGAATATTTAGTTTTTCAGAAGACAAGATTAACTTTGCAAGGATATATGTGTTAATTTTTTTTTTCCCCAGAAAAGATTTCCATTCACAGTTGGTGAGCATCCAAAATATTCACTAGCTGCATGGCAAATTGAAGTGGTTATGTTTTTAGATTGACTTTATGTGGGCATAGGAAAGAAGAAGTATTAAGGAGGAGGACCAAAAATACATCAAATACTATATTTTAATAATAAAGGAATATTAAAACTATTTGCTACTGGTTAAGAAATAGAGTGGTGGATCAATAGAGTAGGTTAGGCACAGGAAACACAATAGTAAATGACTACAGTAATCTACTGTTTGATAAAACCAAAGACTTCTGGGATAGGAATTTAGTATTTGACAAAAACTGCTGGGAAAACTGGAAGATAGTGTGGCAGAAACTAGGCATAGACCAACATCTCAACACCTTATACTAAAATAAGGTCAAAATGGGTACATGATTTAGACATAAAAGGTGATACCATAGGTAAATTAGGAGAGGAAGGAATAGTTTCTCTCTCAGATTTATGGAAAGGAGAACAGTTTATAACCAAACAAGAGATAGAGATAGGATACACAAAATGGATGATTTTGATTACATTAAATTAAAAAGGGGTTGTACAAACAGAAGCAGTGAATCCAAAATTAGAAGGGAGGCAGAAAGCTGGGAAACAATTTTTATAGCCAGTATTTCTGATAAAGCCTCATTTCTAAAATATATCAAAAACTAAATCAAATTTATAAGAATGTAAGTCATTCCCCAATTGAGAAATGGTCAAAGGATATAAACAGACTGTTTTCAGATGAAGACATCAAAGCTATTTATTGCCATCTGAAAAAATGCTCTAAATCACTATTGATTAGAGAAATGCAAATTAAAACAACTCTGAGGTACCACCTGACACCTATAAGATTAGCTATTATGGCAAAAAAGGAAAATGATAAATGTTGGAGATGTGGTAAAATTGGAACACTAATGCACTGTTAGTGGAGCTGTGAACTGATCCATGCAATCTAGAGAGCAATTTGGAACTATGCCCAAAAGGTTATAAAACTGTGCATACATACCCTTTGACCCCGCGATACTACTACTAGGTCTATCTTCCAAAGAGATCATAAAAAAAAGGAAAAAGGACCCACATTTAGAAAAATATTTATAGCTGCTCTTTTTGTGGTAGCAAGGGATTGGAAATTGAGGGGATTCCCATCAACTGGGGAATGGCTAAACAAGTTGCGGTATATGAACGTAAGAAACAATGAGGAGGTGGATTTCAGAGAAACCTGGAAGGACTTGTATGAATTGATGCTGAGTGAGATGAGCATAACCAGAACATTGTACACAGTATCAACAAAATTGTGTGTTGATCAACTGTGATAGACTTGATTCTTCTCAGCAATACATTGGTCCAAGATAGTTCCAAAGGACTCATGATGGAAAATGCTCTTCAAATACAGAAAAAAGAACTGGAATCTAGATGCAGATTGAGCCATACTATTTCGGGGGGGGGTTATTTTTTGAGGTTTTTTCCCTTTTGTTTTGATTCTTCTTTCACAGCATGACTAATGCAGAAATATTTTTAATGTGATTTTATATATATATATATATATATAACCTATAGCAGATTGCTTGCCATCTTGGGGAGGGGAGAGGGAGGGAGAAAGATTTGAAACTAGAAATCTTATAAAAACAAATGTTAAAAACTATCTCTACATGTAACTAGAAAATAAAAATAATAAGATACACTAATATTAATAATAATAATAATGGAATAGATTGTTGTCATATACAATCTGTATTTGTGTCCTGCACAAGATTGTACATATAGTTTTCCCAACAGTATATCCTAAATTAAAGATTCTCTCAGCTTTCAAGGATAAATGATGTTTCATAGTTTATCATCAATTCTAAAAAAAAGGAATTTCAAAACTCTTTTAAAACTTTTTAAAAAGTCATTTTTTTTGAAAACTGAGTCATATTTTTTCATTGTTTTTATAGGATTGGCTTGTAAAGAAAAATTTATGTTTTCAGGAACTTCAAAGAATTAAAAAGAATGAAGCTGAAAATTTAAGAATACAAAATGAACAGGTATCTGGAAAAATGTATAATGAAAGAAATAATGTAATTGTAAATTTTAATTATAATGATTAAATGAACTTGTGAAAAATATCCAGCTTTATGCATAGGTTATGGATAAAAGCACTACTTTCTACATTTATGCTTAGATAAGTGTTCAATAGCTACACTATAATGTTAACTTTGACAGTCTCAGTAAGGGCAGATTACATGATTGAGGTTTGGTATTTGTTTTATTAAAGTACCTCCGGGCCTTTTGGACCACCTCTAGAACAATGCCTGGAGTTGTAAACAGCAGAGTTCATTAGTATTTTGTAGAGTTGCCCTCAGAAAGGCAAGTCCAGTCCAGTTAGTTTAGAGGTTTTAAATCCATGGATTCTTGTTTATGGGCTTGAGTGTAGTTGTTCTAGAAGACTTTTGCTGCTGCTTAGTCATTTTTCAGTCCTGTCTGACTCTTCTTGACCTCATTTGGAATTTTCTTGGCAAAGATACCAGAGTGGTTTGCCATTTCCTTCTCCAGCATGTTTTACAGTTGAGGAAAGTGAGGCAAACAGGGTGAAGTGACTTGCCCAGGATCATACAGCTAGTAAGTGTCTGAGGCCAGATTTGAGCTCATTCCTGACTCCAGGCACTCTATCCACTGTACCAACTAGTTGCCCTTCTAGATGACTAGTACACTGAAAATAGCTGTAAATTCATTGGATCTCCAAGGTACTCCAGACCTGATACTCAACTCTAGAAAGTTATATACATTACTCCCTTTCTTTCATGGAATATAAGCCCTTATAGAGGAGAACACCTGAGCAAGCACAACGTTCAAACAGCTCTTAGGTGCTTCATTAAGGCAAACTCTAGTCCACGGTCATATAACAAGCTAATAGGTCTTGCATTTTTTTTTTTTTTGGCTATTTAGCGTCAAGACCATTAAGTAGCAAAAGAACATTTAGGCAGGCATGAAGTTAAAACTAGGATATCTGAGGTCAGTCTGAGAGAGCAGGTTAAGGAGTATGTATAGAGAATTTCCAGTCTGAGGTGAGGATCTAGAAGCCAGGTCAAGGTCAAAGTTATGTCAAGTTTGCGAATGAAGTGACAAGACGAGAGTTTGAACACACAGATAAATTGTGGATCAGAACAAAGAAAGAATCTGGAATTAGGACAAACCTCATTGAGAGACAAGATCAGGGAAGGGAGTTACAGTGCTGGGACACAGGACAGAAGTCTAAACCAGTAGCCTGCACTTCACTGGGTCAGGCAGCCCACGACCTCCAGTATGAGTGGCAAAGGACCAGCACAAGGAATTGGGGTTATGACATAGGGTAAAAGCGAGGTAAAACCTTGACTGCAGACCCAGGGTAATCAGGAACAAAATCAGTCCAGGGAATTTAATATAATCTTTCTGTGATTGTGTCACATAAGTAGAATGACAACTGAATTGGGAAAATGTACTTAATATTAAAACTAAATTGCATAACAGTGCTTTCTAGAAAATGGCTTCCATTTAAACACTCTACGGACTGTGTCTCAGAATCTGTACCACAGCACACATATGTTAATCATCTCCATTTATTTGGAGCCTGTTTTCTGCCTGACTTACACAAATAGTTATTAAGCCAATAACTTAGCATCCAGTCACTTGTGATAAACATGACATTAAAATACTGCCAGGATGTCACAGCATATAAAGAATATTAATCTTATATGAAGGAAAATGAAGTAACATAAATTTTGTTACTTACCTAACTGTGTATCAGCATGGCTAAATGGCTTAGTCCCTTGGGCTTCTTAGATACCTTCTTAGCAGTAAAGTTACACATATAATGCTTTTGCTCTCCCCACCCCCATTATATATATGTACATAGGTATATTGCCATTGTCATAAACTATACCCACTGACCTATTCTGTTATTAATTCAGCATTTTCCAATATTATGTAACATGCTACTTACTATTTTAACTGTAGTTCAGGGCTCCCTTAATTGAGATCAAGTACAATTTGGTCTTTAGAACCTTTATGCGTTTAAGAGGTATATCAAGCTAAAAAAACATACAAATCATTTCTCTAGTAATTGACTGGCCATAATAATTTTAAATTAATTCCTCGTTAAAACAATTCTAAGTGGGACAAATGATAAAAACTATTAAAAATAAATACGTTTATTTCACCCCCAATCACTTCTTCTCCTCCGTCCCCAAAAAAGAAAGGAGCCAAGAAAGAAGAAGCATCAGCATCTTTTGAAGCTTGGAAAGCCATGAAAGAAAAAGAAGCAAAGAAAGTAGCTGCAAAAAAGAAACTTGAAGAGAAAAAAATGAAGAAAATTGAGGAGGAAAATGCTGAGAAGAAGGGAGAAGCACAAAAAGTAATGACAAAATTTGATTAGCTTTCATGAGATTCAATTTTAGTGGGTTTTTTATGAAAATTAATTATTAAAACTTCTTATCACACCACATCTGTTTTTTAGCACATAGAATAAATTTTGGAAGATAAAGAATAGGAAAAGGCAAGTCATATCAAGAAGTAAGGAAATATTTCTAATTTCTTTAGGCTTTTGAAAAATGGAAAGAGAAAAAGTTGGAATACCTTAAAGAAAAAAACAAAAAGGAGAGAGAATATGAAAGAGCAAAGAAAAAGAAAGAGGAAGAATATTATGCTGAAAAGATAAAAGACAATATATCAGCAGTTGAAAGATGGTAAAAGTCATTAAGTATTTTAATAGTTTTTAAATACTTTAATATTTCAAGTATCTATGATTTTTTTTTCATTGAGAGTACTTGCTTCTCTGATGTGGATTCCAACCCCTATCACTTGGTAAATAACCTTCAAGAGTAACTAACACCAAAAAATTAATCACACTAAAGCCAATCTATTAAGAATCTTCTTCAGATTTTCCTAGCACTGCTCATATGGATAAAACCATACCTGGAGTTGCTGGAACACTCTTACACCTTTTAATTCTTACCCTTTTATTTGCTAAAGGTGAAAACTTGGTCAAGTGACTTGCTTCCCATCAAACAGGTAACAAGTAGCAGAGTTGAAATTCAAACTCAGGTCCTCTGACTTTCACAGTGTCTTTCCTCTGTACTACTTTCCTTCTGGTGTAGCTTTTGAGAACTTGTGTCATCCCCATGCAACAATGTGGCATCAGAGGGGGTCTTTGATGAAAACCTTGTTTTAAAACTTCTAGGAAATAAATAGACATAGTATGTTGTGACAAGAGCACCACTTTTAGAATCAGACACTTTTGGTGTGAATGAATCTTTGCTGGGAGATTTTCTCTGGTCTTGGTCAGATCAGTTAATCTCTCACAGGTTTACTTTTTTCATCTGTAAATTGAGGCTGTTAGCTATTAATTCTTGCAATACATAATGCCCACACGTTGTTTTGAATAAAACATTTTATAATCCTTAAAACAATAAAAATGATGTTATTAATATTTCAAAATTTAATAATTTTTGTTATAAATTCCCCATTTCAAACAACTTCCTTAAACATATCTATGTATATGTATGTATGTATATATATACACACATATATTATATATGTGTATATATATCAACTGCAAATATGACAAGGCAAATGAAAAGCAAGGGAAAATGTACTTTGGAAATTCTTGTATTCACCTTGTAATATTTAATTCTTTGATCTTATAATAATAGGCATGAGCAGAAGGACTTTCAGATCAGGCAGAAGATGAAAGAGAAAATAAATGAAAGAAAAAAACAAGAAATAAAAAGGGTTGAAAAAGAAGACAAAGATAAAATGGCTGTTAATGAATATGAAAGGTGGCTGGTATGTATTCTTTGATACACTTCTGTTTTTTTCTTAATAAGCACATTTCTCAATTTATCATTTGTAATGAGCATATATTATTTCAACTTAATAAGCAAGTGAGTTTATTAATAAGCCTTATATTTTCTAGCATTGAAATTGGTATTTTGGAATGTACAGTTTTACTTAAGTATTTGCCTACTATTCATTTCAACATTTACTAAACACTTAACTGTATTGATGCACAGTTCTAGGGTGGGGCAGGGGATTCAAATGATATGGTCTCTGCCTTCAATGAGCTTACATTCTACTTAAGAGGGAGGGTAGGGGCTGAGACATCTATAAAGGTAATATGATTATAGGCTAGAGTACATTGAAGCCAAAAAAAAAAAAAAAAGATTCTCAAAAAAATTGAGAAAAAAACAGATGGATCAAGTTAACATCATACAAGCAGTTATCTTAGGTCCCATGGGGAATACAAAGATAGATAAGGTATGGTATGGCTGCTGGCATCAGGACAGGTATCCTCATAGAGAGCTGACATTTGAGCTCGGCCTTAAAAGATAAGTAGACTTTTGACATAGATATAGGGAATTGGAATTCAGGTTGAAGGACTAGAATGAACAAAGGTACAATCCACGTGTGTAGTCCACTTTGTTTGGAAAATAGGGAACCAGTAGAGCATAAGAAAGGAAAGGTGTGTTGGAACCAGATCACAGCCTTCTTTGTGTACCAGCCTAAGGAACTTGTACCATTTGGTAATCGAGAAGCTAGAACAAGAAGAAAAGATTACTCCAAAGTTCTGAGCCTGCGGGATCAAGATGTTAGCAATGGCAATTATATTAACAGAAACACAGAAAATCTGAAATAGAGAGACTGAGGGGGAAGATATGTTCAGCTTAAGATATGTTGAGTCAAGGTGCTGACAGGACACAAGATACAGATATCTAGGAAACAATACCAAATGTTAGCCAACCTCAGGAAAAGAGGTTGGAGTTAAGGATATGGGAGTAGTTGACACGGGTTGAAGCCAAAAGACTAGGAGAAGGTTTTTTGTTTTGTTTTTTAATGGTATAAGGAATGAATGTAAAAAAGAAAAATCAAAAGAACCACCAATAATAGAAACCCCAAAAATACTTTTATCAAGGAGTTAGAAAGATGGAAAAAGAGACAGAGATTATTTTTGTTTGGTTTTTTGCAGGACAATGAGGGTTAAGTGTCAAGTGTCTGAGGTCGGTTCCACTGCAGTGGTACAGTGGAAAGAGCACCAATCCTGGATTCAGGAGGACCTGAGTTCAAATCCGACCTCAGACACTTGACACTTAACTGGCTGTGTGACCCTGGGCAAGTCACTTAACCCTCATTGTCTTGCAAAAAAAAAAATAGTGGTAGTAATAAAGGCTATTTAGAGCTGGAAGAGAGCTTAGTGACCATCTAATACTATCCTGCTTATTTTATAGGGTAAGAAATGCCATGCATGCTCATGGATAAGTAAACCAAAGGCAAGATTTAAATTCAGGTTCTTTGATTGCAAATCCAATGTTTGACCTCCTTTACTATTAGCAATTATATTAACCCTAATAGAACACTCAAACTAATCTGAAGTTAGGACCAGGAAAGTTCAGGGTAACTAAAACCAAGGAAACAAGAGTTTCAAGTAAACTGTGATTAGTAGTATCAAATGGTGCAGGGATATTGAGATGGATAAGTATATTGAAAAAGCAATTGCATTTTCTGACTTGAAAGGTTGTTAACCTTGAAGACAGCAATTCCAAATAAGTGCTAGAATAGAAGTGCTAGTGGTAAAAGCCAGATTGCAAAGGCAATCTGTGAGTCAGTGGTTGTGAAAAATTGTACGTAGCAAGTGTAGAGTCTTGTAGACTACACTGCAAGGCAGTTCAGTGTAAAAGATGATGATGTTAACTTGACTAACTTATGGAGGACTGTTTTAGGGTAAGTGGCACTTTTGCATAGTTGTAGGTAGAGGGGAAAGAAGAACCTGTAGAACAGATTGAAAATTTGTGGGAAGGTAAAAATAATAAATGAAGTAGGGTGCTTTAGTCCCATTTCAACCATTTCTTCCTGGATTCCCCTCATAGTAATCTAAATATGTCTAAAACTAAACATCTTTCCTATCTCTGTGAATAGTAACAACCATCTTCTCAATCAGTTTCAAGACCACAGAATCATTTTAAAATTTATTCCATACCCCTTATTTCTAAATCTAATCAGTTTTAAAGTACCACCAATAATTTCTTCAAAACAGACTATCTGTCCCTTTTTTCATCAAAATTTAAACCTCATTCATTCTTCACTGAATCGTTTTCCCTTTTCAATCTGTTATCCAAACCTTTAGATTAATATTCCAAAAAGGCAACTTTGATACTACCCAGTTCAAAATCTGCAGTGGCTTCCCATTTGATTTTGAAGTAAAGTGAAGTAAAGCCTTAGTTTGGGATTCAAAGCCCATTGTGCTCCAGAAAAATAAACCCTTTTGAGATTAGTCTCTACTACTCTGATCAAAGGTACTTATACTACTGCTAAACTGGTCTATTCACTGTCCTTCAAACCTACTTTGTTCTTTACGGTACCAGTGTCTTTGTTCATGCTACCTTGAGTACCTCCCTACCATCTTGCCTGTTCAGATTTCTGTATATCCTGCAAGGACCAAGTCAGTGGTCTCCTCTTTTGTGAAGCTGTCATCTCTGAAACTTTGTTGCTCTTGTTCAGTAATTTTTCAGTCATATCTGACTCTCCATGTCCCCATCTGGGGTTTTCTTGGCAAAGATGCTGGAGTGCTTTGCCATTTCTTTCTCCAGCTCCTTTTCCAGATAAGGAAACGGAGGCAAACAGGGTTAAGTGACTTGCCCTGGTCACAAAGCTAGTAAGTGTCTGAGACCAGGTTTGAACTCAGGAAGATGAGTCTTCCTGACTCCAGGCTAGACACTCTAGCCTGCCTTGTCCTAACCAAAGTGATTTGTATTTCTTCTGAATTCTCAAAGCATTTAGCACTCATACCATGTCCCCACTAACACTGAACAACACTAATACCTAGTAGGTATCTAAGGTATGGTTGTGGAGTTGAGTTAAATTGAGTTACTAGATTGTGAGCTCCTGCAGGGGAAGTCATGTTCCATATGCATCTTTGCATTCCCACATCAGATAGTTAGAAAAAGTCTTCATAGAAGAGTGGGTATTTAAACTGCACCTTGAGCGATAAATAGGATTGGGGTGAGCATCAAGGAAAGATAAGGCAATTATAGATTCAGAGAAGGGCAATCCTTCCCCCCACCCCCCGCCGTGGTGTTTGTTGGGGGATAACCCCTAGGAAAGGTTAGTATTTTTGTTGTTGTTGTTGTTTTCAGTGCAGTGAAGGTTAAGTGACTTGCCCAGGGTCACACAGCTAGTAAGTATCAAGTGTCTGAGGTCAGATTTGAACTCAGGTCCTCCTGAATCCAGGATTGGTACTTTATGCACTGCACCACCTAGCTGCCCCAAGGAGAGTTAGTATTGAAGGAAGGGGGCCAAGATGCTATCATTCATCCCTCCGGTCACCAGCATCGCCACACATACCCAGTCATTTGCCTAATCTTGTTTCTTTACAACATGTCTTGCATTTGTCTCCTTCTCCTCAGATAGCCACTACTCTTTACTCAGGCTTTCATTCTCTCTCCTGGATTTTATTTCAGTTTATATTTATATTCAGAATTTTATTTCTCCTAATTGGTCTCCCTCAAATATTTCCCCATTCCATACATCCTTCATACAGTTTCCAAAGTAGGTTCTCTGAAGCCTTTCCTTACTTAATAAAGTCCATTTACCCCCTTGAGGATTAAGTATAAATTCCTCTACTTGACATTTAAAGATCTTCATAATCTGCCTCAACTCTCTCTTTCTAGCTTTCCTCCATTTCCCTCCAGTTTCATGCATTATATTGCCCAGGCAGACTGGCCTCCTTACTGTTCCTAATGCCCCATGCTCATCCCAGCTTCCTTCCAGACTCAGTTAAGTGCTGCATATCAGGAGGCCTTTCCCCATCGCCACGGCTGCTTCTGCTTTCCTTCCCTGAAAATCATTTGCATTTACACATTCACATAGACTGTCTAATAAGAATTTGGAAATAGAGAAGGTGAGCAGTTCTATCCCTGCCTTATTATATTACTATCCTGCTCATCCACAGGAGCTCTTCCAGACCTTTTCATCCCTCTACCCAAGTTGGGAACCTTGTGCCTCGTGTTTTACAGAAAAAAAAAAAATTGAGACTATTCACCATGAAACTCCTCTTCTCCCCTCTTCCCTTCCTCATATCATTCCTACACCTTCTGCCACTATCTCCTCCTTAACCCCCATCTCACGTGATAAGCCGGCCTTACTCCTTACCAAAGTGAACCCCTCTACCTGCTCAAGTGATCTCATTCCATCCCATCTCTTTCATCATATTGCTGTGACTTATTTTCAATCTTGCCTGTATATTGCCCCATTCCCTAGTGCTTACAAATATACCCATGTCTTCCCCATCCTGAAAAAACTTTGATTAGATCCTTCCATCTCATCTCTCTTCTGTTCCTTGAAGAGGCTGTCTACAATTAGGTGCCTCAACTATCTCTTCTCTCACTCTCTTTTTAATCCTTTTCTCTATAGCTTCCGACCTTATTGCACCACCAACATTGCTCTCTCCAAAGTTAGCAGATCTTGGTTGCCCAATCCAGTCCTCATTCTTCTCAGCCTCTCTGCAGCCAGGACACTGCTGATCACTCTGTCCTCTGTGCCATTCTTTTCTCTCTAGGTTTTCAGGACATCACTCCTTGTTCGCCTCCTAACCATTCTTTCTCATTTTCCTTTGCTGAGTGCTCATCTAGATCACACCCTCCTAAGAACCTGGGAGTCACTCTTGACTCTTCACTCTCTCCCACCCTCCATATCTAATATGTTGCGAAGGCCTGTCCATTTCACCTTGGCAACATCTCTCGTATACACTCCTCTCCTTTGCCACTTGCTACCACTCTGGTTTAAGCCCTCATCACCTCATACCTGGATTATTGCAATAGCCTGCTGGTGGATCTGTCTGCCTCAAGTCTCACATCTCTCCAATCCATCTTCCATTCAGCAGCTAAAGTGATTTTCCTAAAGCACAAGTCCAACCATATCACCCTCCTACCCCCACTCAATAAACTCCAGTGGCTCCCTATCACTTCCAGAATCTAATACAAAGTGTTCTGTTTGAGATTCACAGCCCTTCCTCCTACCTTTCCAGTCTAACACCTTGCTGCCCATCATATATTATTTGATACAATGACACCGGCCTCCTGGTTGTTCTACATACAGGACACTCTAACTCTTGGCTCCAGTATTTTCTCTGGTTTCCCGCCATGCCTCGAACACTCTCTCCCCCACTCTGACTACTGACCTCCTTGGCTTCCTTTAAATTTCAACTAAAATCATGCCTTCTACAGTAAGCCTTCCTCGGCTCATCTTACTTCTAGTACTTTCCCTTTCCTAATTACTCCCTATTTATCCTGTATAAAGCTTGTTCGTACACAGTCACTTGCTTGTTGTCTTCCCTCTTAGAATTTGAGCTCCTTGAGGGCAGACTGTCTTTTGCCTCTTTTTAATTTATCCCCAGTCCTTACCACAGTGCCTGGCACACAGTAAGTGCTAATTAAGTGTTTATTGACTGATGGATAGTGCAGATTTGGGAGTCATCTGCATAAGACAATTGACGCTGTGAGAATTCAGGTGTTCACTTCAGGAGATCGGTGGTGTAGGAGACAGAGCAGAGGACCAATGGCAGGTTTTTGAGGAATACCCCCAGTTAGAAGTTAGGAAGGTAAGATAGTACTATTCAAATATAGAAGTTATTTTAGGAATGTAGAAGAGATCCAGAATCAATAGCCCTCAAAAGACTATTGATTAGCGGCAGCTAGGTGGCACAGTGGATAGAGTACTAGCCCTGGAGTCAGGAGGACCTGAGTTCAAATCTGGCCTCAGACACTTAACACTAGCTGTGTGACCATGGATGGACAAGTCACTTAACCCCAATTGCCTCACCAAAAAAAAAGACAAAAAAAGACTATTGATTGAATAAATTTGGTCATAGCATTTGCAAGGGATTGTAGAGGGCATCAAGTCCAACCCACTTTTTTTTTCTTTTTTTTTTCCAACCCTCTTATTTTATGGATGAGATCCAGAAGAGGATAAATAACTTTACCAGGGTTACACTGAAAGTAATTAGGAGAGCCAAGATGGAAATACAGACTTTCTGAATGCTAATCCATTGCTTCTTCTCCTATCCTACATTGTTTTTCTTATGTAACCATTTGATTAGTTCATCCATCACCTTTAAAAGATCTATTTGTAATTATATGCTGTTGCTATTTTCATCATTCACTGTTCTCTTGAAAATGACCAGATGGTGGAAGCAAAATACTTTTTTATTATCTATATTATGCTGTCTTGAATAAAAACAGCTTGAGATATCACTATGCAATAAAAATATAGAGAGTTTGAATACTTTT
The DNA here is from genome assembly GCF_019393635.1 of Dromiciops gliroides. Lineage (NCBI taxonomy): Eukaryota > Metazoa > Chordata > Mammalia > Microbiotheria > Microbiotheriidae > Dromiciops > Dromiciops gliroides. Next base: position 170,912,344 of record NC_057866.1, on the reverse strand, counting down.
ATGTTCCTTTGGAGATATATCAGGGCTTTTTAGGAATATAGCTCTTTTTTTTAATGTTATAGAAGGGATATCATTTTTTAAAATCCTGTAAACCTAGGCCATGACCAGCATCAAATAATAGTAATCCTAGACAGATGCCTATCCTTTATATGCATGTGAAATATATACCAAAAAAGCAGTATTAGATTTAGAGTCCAGATTTGGGTTCAAGTTTTAACGCTGCTGTGTTACCCTAGGGCAAGTTACTTAACCATTCCTCACCTCAGTATCTTCATCTATAAAAAAACAAAATGGGAGTGAGTCAGCTGAGATCTAAGACCCCCTTCAACTCTTAAGTGGGAGATCTCAGGACAGGAGATCACACTGGAGGTGGAGGTGAGCATCTTCCAAGGTAGAGGTGAGGAGGACATGCTTACAGACTTGTGCCATAGCCTGTTAAAGGAAGATGGAGAGAGTGGTTGATTCAGGGAACAGCAGGTAGATCAGTTTATCTGGAATGTGTGTGAGCAGTAATAATGATGTGAAATAAGTCTAGAAAGGGAGCCAGAGCCAGACTATGAAGGTCTTTAAATGAGTAAAGTATGAAAAGTTTGCGTGTGGTCCTGAGGCATCCCCTGAATCCCCTTGAGCAGAGGAGTGGAATGTTCAGACCTTTAGGAATATTGTTTTGGCAGCCATTTAGACAAGGTAGATTGGAAAGGTGAAAGACTGGAGTTCAGGACACCAATTAGGAAGTGACTGCAATGGTCCTGGCAGTAGATAAGGAGGAGATCTGAGCTAGGGTGGTGTCCAGATAGAATGAAGGAGACAGATGTAAGAGATGTGAAGACAGGAAAGGCAAGAGTGATCAGCTACAGGAGCTGAGGGAGAGTGAAGAGGCAACAATAACATTAAAGTTCTGAACCTAGGTAATTAAAATGATCCTGGGGCCCTGAACAAAAACATTCAAAGCTGCCAGAAGAGGAGGGAGTTGATGGCTTTCATTTGGACAAGTAAAATTTTTGAATCTCCATTTGGAGACATTGAGCAGGCAGTCACATAAGACCATAATTCAGAGGAGAGCCGAGCACTTGATATGTAAATCACAGGATCATATATTTAGAACCAGAAGTGTCTTGAGAGGTCATGCAGTCCAAAGCTTCATTTGACAAATGGAAACACTGAGATTTGTGCGATAGGTGACAGAAGTAGTAACCCTGGTCCTTTTGCTGACTCCGAATCTGGTAGTCTTTCTGCAGTCCTGACTGAGCAGCATCTGAATACAAATGACAGTGGGATCCAAGGGCGTTGGTGACTTTACCAATAGAAGGTGTAGAGAAATAAGATCAAACTACGGAACCACAGGGGCAGGACATAGATGCTCTGACAAAGGAGACTGAAAAGGAAATAGGTCAGAGCCACAAGGAAAAGCAGCATCTAACTACCATTTTCATATATAGAACTTTGTTTTGCATAAATCCCATTTGATCCTCATAACAACCTTGAGAGGTAGGTGCTGTTATTGTTCCTATTTCACAGATGAGGAAACTGAGGCAAGCAGAGGTTAACTGACTTGCCCAGGGTCACACAGCTAGGAAGTATCTGAGGCCAGATTTAAATTCAGGTCTTCCTGACTCCAGACCCAGCTCTCTGTCATACCCCCTGCTGCTTATAAAAGGAAAAGATCACTCAGGTTAGTAAATAGTCAAGGCCAGTAAAATGGACAAGAGATCTAAAAAGTATTCACACAAAAACACATACAATGTTAACAAAACACAGGGCTAATCACCCCCAAACCAACTATAGAAAAACTAACACTTCACTGTCAAAATGGAAGAAAAAGATTGATAGAATTTCTGAGAGCACATGATAAACAGGCTAAAATGTTACAGAAATACTTTTGCAACAAGCGTATATTACTTTGCCAAACAATAACGAAAACTGACAATACTGTATATGCCACACTGTATTTATGAGCTACAACTGAAATTTGTTTAGCCAATGAAACAACTGATATTACAAATGCAGAATCAAAAAGCCCTCTTCTTATGATATCCACATAAATTCAGTCAGTAGGCTGACGTGTTAACAAATGGTGGCTTATTTTTTTTCTTTTTGATTTTTGATTCATTTTGAAGTTAAATACAAAAACAAAAAGAAAAAAACATTACCATGTACATGGCACAACACAAAGAAAGGATTAATTATGAAACCATGGATTTCTATTTCAGGCTGTTTACTTTCTTTAAAAACTATAATCAATATTGCACATTGTTTTCAAAGCTACCCTGCTTTTCTATGCTTCCTTCTAAGTTTTCTTTTGTCCTATCTTGTGTAGTTTTTATATATTTTTTGTTCCTTCCCTTACCCTAGAAAAGCCTACAATTAAAATCATACTTTAAATACTTCCATTTATCAGTTCTTTCTCTGGAGGTGGAGAGCAACTTCCTTTATAGGTGTTTTTAGTTAGGCTTGAGTATTTATGATACTTAAGATGAAGTAGTCATTCAAAGTTGTTCTTAGAACAAAATTTCTGTTACTACGTACAACTTGCTACTGCTCATTTCACTTTTCATTATTTCATGCAAGTCTTTCCATATTTTCTACATTCAAATAGCTCATTATTTCATCTATCACAATAGTATTGTATCACAATCATATACCACGGTTTGTTTAGCCATTTCCCAACTGAAGGGCATCTATCATTTTGCCAGTCTAATAGGTGTAAGATGATATCTCAAAGATGTTTTAATTTGCACTTTTCCAATCAATAATTATTTAGCATTTTTTCATATAATTATATAGTTTGATTTCTTCATCAAAAAATTGCCTATTCACATCCTTTGACCATTTATCAATTGGGGGCTGACTCATGTTCTTTACATATTTGAAAAATGAGACCTTTATCTGAGAAACTCAATTTTTTTCCTGGATTTTCTGCTTTCCTGCTAATCTTGACTACACTTAAGTTTCATTTGTACAAAAACTTTTTAATGTAACGAAAACATATATATATATACACACACATATATTATACCTCATAATACTCATTATCTGTTGTTTATACATAAATTGTTCTCCTCTGTATAAGTCTGATAGGTAATATGTTCCGTATTCTACTTTTCTTGTGATATCTTCCTTTATATCTAGGTCATGTATCTAGGTCATTTTTACCTTGTTTTGGTAAATGGTTTGAGAAATTGGTCTATACCCCATTTCTGCCAGACTATTTTCCAGCTTTCCCAGCAATTTTTGCCAAATAATGAATTATTATCCTCACAATTTAAATCTTTACATTTGTCAAACAGAAAGTTACTATAATCATTTATTTCTCTGTATTATATGTCTACTTTGTTCCACTGATTTACCTTTTCTATTTCTTTTTTTTTTGGTGGGGCAGTAAGGGTTAATTGACTTACCCAGGGTCACACAGCTAACCTTTTCTATTTCTTAGACCATACCAAATAGGTTATGATATAATTTAAGACCTGATACTGTTAAACTTTCTTCCTTTACATTTTTTCTTGACCTTTTGTTCTTCCAAGTGAATTTTGTAATTTTTTTCTAAATAGGTAAAAAAAAATTGGCAATTTAATTAGGATGGCATTGAATAAATAGATTAGTTAGGTAAAATTGTCGTTTTCATTATATTGATTTGTCTACTCATGAACAATTAATATTTCTCTAATTACTTAAATCTGACTTTATTTATATACAGTGTGTTTTATAATTATGTTTATGTAGTTTCTGGGTCTGTTTTAGTTAGCAAGTATATTCTCAGGTATTTTATATAGTCTACAATTATTTTAAATGGGGTATCTCTTCTTGCAAGGTTTTGTTGGTGATATATAAATATACTGCTGATTTGTGTGGGTTTATTTTATATCCTACAACTTTAATAAAATTAATCATTTTTTCAACTAACTTTTTATTTGAGTCTTTAGGATTTTCCAAATATATCATCATATCATTTACAAAAAGAGATAGTTCATTCCCTTATTTCCCATTTTGATTCCTTCGATTTCTTTTTATTCTCTTATCACTATTATTACACATAGTGTAGTTTCCTGTTTATCTCTTTTAATTAAATCTACTTTAGCTTTAACTTCATCTGAGGTCATGATTGCTACCCTTGCTTTTTTTTTACATCAGCTGAAGCATTACAATTACTACTCCAGCCCACTATTTTAACTCTGTGTGTATCTCTCATTTTTAATTGTGTTTCTTATAAACATGTTGTTTTATTTTGATTTTTTAATCCATTCTTGAATCTGTTTATATTTTATGGGTGAGTTCATCCCATTCACATTGAAAGTTATAATCACTAGTTGTATATTTCTCTCCATCCTATTTATCCTCCTCAACCTTTTTTATCCTCCTGTTTCTTGATCTACCCACCCTTCTAAAAAGTCCCTCCCTTATCCCCATCCCCTTACCCTCTTATTTCTTTATAAATTTAGAAGACTATTATATCCTTCTAGATATGTTTGTTATTCTCTCTTGATCCCAGTTCCAATGAGAATAAGGTTCCAGCACTATCAGCCCTCCACCCCAATTTGCTTCCTCTCAATCAGTTCTTCCTTTCATTCCTCATTCGTATGAGACAATTACTCCTTTTTACCTCTCCCTACCGAGATTTATTTTATAGAATCATCTTATCATATACAGCTCAGCCCAGATCTTTCTTTCAAAATATCCAAGTAATGAAAACAGTCTTAAAAGTAACATTTTCACATATTAAAAAAATAAACAGTTGGACCCTATTGAGTCCAGGTCTTTAATGTTTTCCTTATGTCTTTTCTTTATCTTATATGTTGAATTTTCCTTTGAGCTCGGGTCTTTTGTCACAAATACCTAAAAGTTCCCATTCATTGATGTCTTTTCCCCCCTTCAGGATTCTGCTCAGATTTGCTGGATCAGTTATTTTTGGTCACAACTCCAGCTCTTTTTCTTTTCAAAATATAATGTTACAAGCTCTATGGTCTCTTAATGTAGAAGTTGCTAGATCTTGTGTTAACCTGATTGTAGTTTTGTGGTATTTAAATTTTCTTTTTTCTTATTGTTTGTAGTATTTTCTCCTTTACCTGGGAGCTTTGAAAATTAGTGATGACATTCCTATAAGTTTTCATTGTGGGATCTCTTTCAGGTGCTGATCAGTGGATTTTTTTTTTCTGTTTCTACTCATTCTTGAACTTCCTTAATAATTTCTGGTAATATTGTATCCAAACTTTTTTTTGGTCATACCTTTCAGGTAGTCCAACAATTCTTGTATAGTTTCTCCTCAGTTGTTTCCACATTCTCTTCTACTTTTCTTTTTCATTCTTTTGATTTTGTTTTATTATTTCTTGGTGTCTTATAACACCAATAGCTTTCCCTTGCCCAATTATAGTTTTCAAAGTTTTTCCTTTGATCTTTTTCATAAATTTCCCTCCATCTCTCTTTTGATTTTAAGTCCTTTTTAAGTTCTTCTAAGAATTCGTTTGGGGCTTGTGAACATTTGATGTTTTTCTTTAATGCAGAAGTGGCTTTTTTGGCTATCTTCTTCAGTATATGAACCCAGATCTCTATCCCTATAGTAGCGGTCTATGGTTGGGTTCTTTCTCCTTTACTTACTCATTTTATTTTTATTTTGCTTTATTTTATTTTAGCAGCTTATTATTATGGTCAGGTTTCAGTCCTGAGGTGTGGGGAGTGGTGCCCCAGGCCTTAGGTCCTTCTTACTCTGATTTTCTGAGCTCTGTCCAGGCCAAACTTGGGCATTCCACAAAAGCTCTTGTTCCTTGCTATCCCTCTAGGCTCTAAACCTCAGTTCAGTCCTCTGCCCTAGAACTGAAACCAGGGACTTCACTCTCCTGCAAATGCCCAGAGCCAGCAGGGTCCCTTCCCCTCTGTTCCTGGGCTTGTGCTCATTCCTCCTCATGCATAGCCACAGCCCAGGACAACACCTGATCAGCACTGCTGGGCCTGGCATCACAAGACACCAAAGAGTCCATCAGTCTTCCTCTACTCAGTTGTCCACACTGTCTGTAAGGTGAAAATTTCTGCTGTGAGACTGCCTCCAGACCCAGCTGCCCACAGGGCTTTCTGTTTGTGATGCAGTAGAGTCTTCCTAGAGGTGCGTTTTCCCTTCGCTGGGACTATGCCCTCTCCTCTAGGGAGGCCTTTTATTTATTTCTGCCATTCTGTCTTGTTTTGAGGAGAAATTTGGAGAGCCTGACATTTTCTGACCTGCTCTGTCCTCTTCAAATGTCTGTTATTTATTTTTGTTTACAGAAACAGAGGTTTATGAGAGCAATTCAGGACTAGGCCATTACTGCAAGGAATTATGAAAAGGTTGCCTGTACTTAATGCAAACTATGCAAGGAAATGCTGGAAGCCATGCAAACCTCACAGCATCATTGAGAACTCAACTAGTAAACTCTATTAGGTCTGAAATATTATAGACAAAACTGTCGTCCACCACTGCTGAGACATAACATTGATAAAAACTTAACAATGGTTTTTAATAGATGTCACCATGCATAGTATTCCTAATTGTCAAATGACAGCAAATGAAAAGCTTATAAAATATAGAGACGTAGTTGGAGAAGTCAAAACTATGTGAAGAAGGCAAGGTACATATCATTGTGGTTGTTCTGTCTGCCACCAGGGTTGTCCTTTTGATGTTATCATTGAGTATCCAGAAGATGAGCTTACAGCCCAGTAAATTATCCAAGGAAACAGTGGAGAAGCCTGTAACACCTCACTGGAATCCGTAAAAAAATTGCGCCTGTCTAATAAATACCAGCTAGATATGACCTGGTGTCTAGATTTATGCATCAGAAATTCACTATCTTTTATGGATGGTCAAATAATAAATCTCCGTAATACAAATACAGTCCTCAGATTATCCTGTGCAATACAACCAATAAATTCTACAGGTGCTAAACTATCATCATTGACCTGCAGTATCCTGGACTGAATAATTGATTCATAAAAATTTTTAACAAGAGGTTTGCATATCCTAAATACTCAGCAAAACTACATGAAATGGGGGCAGCTAGAGGGCACAAAGTGGATAAAGCACTGGCCCTGGATTCAGGAGGACCTGAGTTCAAATCCAGCCTCAGACACTTGACACTTACTAGCTGTGTGACCCTGGGCAAGTCACTTAACCCTCATTGACCCACCAAAAACAAACAAAAGGCTACATGAAATGAAAAGTTTTCAAAATAAAAAGATGTGGGTATCTTTGTTGTCCTATCTACTACGAGACTAGTACCAAGGATGCTTTCAGAGGATAAGCTATTGCACCCTAATACAATTAGGGAAGGCATTTATTTTGTCCACCTGGACCAGTAGTTGGCAGAACCCTGAATATAATGAAATATCAGGAGAACAACTTGTCTAAGGACCTTTTCTATTTGAACCTCATCAAAAAAGATGAGAATGAAAATAATAATTATTATTGCTAGCTATTTACATAGCTCCTTAAGATTTGAAAGTGTGTTGTATGCATTAATTCAAGTAGGTACTATTATTATCCCCGTTTTTCAGATGAAGAAACTCATAGAAGTTAATTCACTTTCTCACAGTCACACAGCTAGTAAATATCTGAGGTAAGGTCTTCCTGAAAACAGACTAAGGTTTCCTTGAATCCCTGTCCAGTGGTCTCCCATGCTACATTTGCCAGGAGTGAGAGATTGAAGATGAGAGAGCAAGTAAATAATCAAGAATGGCAGTTTCTGAGAGAAGACAGAATCAAAAACACAGAGGGGTTGGCCTTGGGAAGGATCATCCTTTTGTCAGAGACTATAGAAAAGGAAGAAAGAATAGGGTCTGGTTTTGAAGCATTTTTGAGAGATGTATAGAAAAGGAAAGCACTCAGAATTCATAATTTCTTTTATACAGAGTACTTGCCGCTGCTTTCCTGTGTATGACGCTTCCTGGCCTCATGGGAAGATAAGATTTAATGTATTTAGCAGAGAGCACACAGGACACAAGGGCAGATGACATAATCTAATGAGATCTGCATATTTGATTCACCTTGCTGTTCTTCTCTGGAACCATCACTGTTATTTCGCTATATTCTAGGCTCTTCCCTATAGCATACCTCATTACTCTTCTGTGTCATCATCTTCTCCAGGCTCTTACCCCATCTTTTATTCTCTCCTCTGTCCCCTCAGCCTTCAAAACATGTTCAGGTTATTGTTAATAATAATAATTTTTAAACTTGTGTTGACCCCTAGCAAGCTATCATTCTACATCTGTCCTCTATTTCATTGCCATACACATAGTTATTTATGCTCCCTGCCTCTACTTCCACACAACCTATTCATCAATTCTTTACAGTTGGCCTTTTGATCCTACTTCCCTACTGAAACTGCTCTTTTAACAACTGACAAGTGCTTTGCCCCATATTAGGCACATCAGAAATATCTGTTGATTTGAGTTGGATGGCAGGCTGTGTCACAGATGTCCTTAGGAAATTGCATTTAATTATCATTTTAAGTCATATAATTAATCTTCACAACCACCTTCTAATGTATGTACACACTTTTATTCTGTCTAGTTCCAGAATTTTTCCTCTCCCAAATGTGTCATTTCTTGATAATAAATTGGGTACCTAAGGAAATATATTAGTTCTTTCAAACCTTAGGATACTATTTAGCTTACCATATACTGGTGAGACAATTGTTTTAGCATCACAATATAGTTAAGAGTATGCTTAATTTGATCTGTATTATCAGCATATTTGGATAATAAGAATATTTTGACATCATAAGCATACAGGCAGGCAATAGCATTTTGTCCAAATTAAATCAAATTTAAAAGGAAAAGGAAAAAATATAGAGAGATAGGTATAGATATATAATATCTGTACATTTATATTTGTATCTATAGAGCAGTGGCCTGAGCTTCACAATTCATCAGTGTTCAATTCCATGTATTTTGCTTACCTGAGTTTGTTTTATTTAATCAATGAAATTTAATCAAATAAAAAAATGAAAAAGCAAAATGGAAGTTTTATAGGATATATGGATAACCAAAATAAAGCATCTTTCATCTGATTAAATTATTCTATATATCTTATATTACATAAAGATTATTTGTTTTTAAAATTTGATTTCTTCTGGAAAAATACTCTTTTGTATATGAATCAAACATAATCTACATTTATCTATTTGGTATTTTTCCTTCAGATATTTTATTATGTATATGGTATATAGTTTTATTTAGTTGAAGAATTTCCCATTTCCACTATATATATATATATATATATAAAATCTCAAAAATGTTACCACCATGTCACCATGTAAATGGACTTTTGTCCAGAATTTTAATGTAGTTTTTCTTCTTATAAAAAAAAAAAGCCCTAAAACACAAAAGCCTTTTCTAGGACAAAAGGCAAATTTAAAATTTTTATTAGTTGGTAAAATTTATTAACAAAAATTTATATACACATAGTCTATATTCTGAATCCCTGCTAATTGGCAATATTATGTGTAGAGCAGTGGACTAAGCTTCACAGTTAATCAGTGTTCAATTCCATGTATTTTGCTAACCTGAGTTTGAGTCCTGGCTCTACCACTTACTACCTGGGAGAATTTGCTTATCATTGGACATTTCTGAGCCTCTGATTCTTCATCTTAAAATGAAAACACTAGTACATGCATTGCATGCCTCCCCAGCTTGTTTTGTGTAAGTCAGAGGAAATAACTTGGATAGTTTGAATTGTAAAGCTCTTTTATAAAAGTGATTATTAATAGCATTATAGAATAGTTACAGCCTTCTGTTTTGTTTTTAGGAGAAGAAGGAAAAAAACCAAAAACATGACAGAAAACAAAAGAAACATCTTGTTCTTTATGCATCTGAATCATTTCCTCGATGGACTTCTCCAAGAAAACTTGCACCAACAAAAAATTATTGACAATTCTACTTCCAGTGCTGTCCAATCCTTGTTTAACAGTAACCAATGTAAAAGGGGTTTCTGAACATACCTTGTATATTTTGGTTTTAGAATGGAAATTCTATTTAAATTGCAATTCCAGAAGTCTGCTGTAATAGAAAAGGTAGTTTGGAGTTTGATGATGAAAGCACTATACGGACTATAGATAAGCAGGTTTCCTCAAAAGCCAAGAAACAGATTGTTTCCATTTAGACAAAAAAACAGATCTCCTATCATGTCCTTAAATTTCTCCACAATTAGATGACTTTAGTCTTGGTGAATATGTATATCTCTTATCCCTTTATGAAACAGAATCATTTTCTTTTGCAAACTCTAAAGGTACTGATTATCGAGGTGCTATTTAAATATGTAAAATGATAGTGCTTTAAGGTCTCCTTTTTCATATTTATTCACTGGAAAATCTATGTAATATTTCCTTTATCTTAAAGCTATTATATTTGCACTGAATAATTTTGTAACTATGCCAAGTTAATTTTTGGTGAGTGGAGACAGTTGCTCTATCAAACTAATAATCCTCAAATCTTCTCTTTAAAAAAACCATCTTCCTCTTTCCCCTCATTACCCCCCAAAAAAAACTTGCAGTTTTTAAAAATAAGTGCACTTTAACACCTCTGTTCTGGGTTCAAGTGACAGTCACAAGCACTTTTTAAAAACCCCTCCTGTTCTTTCTCACTTTCTTTCTTGTTCCGTAATTACCCAGAGGGACTAAGTTCTCAGTAATACTATAGTATTGTCTTTATCCATTTGTCAAGAAAATTCCACAGGAGTTCAAAGACAGCGCCATTAATAATATTTTCCAAGAAGGCAGTAAATTTGACAGTGGCAATTCTTGTGCCATCTTTCTGGGTCCTCCTTGTGACTAGGAGCATGCATTTGAAAGCTTGCTGGCCAAGGACATGTGTGCACGGGTTGGCAATAGAACCATCTTCCCCTGCATACAACCCTTTGGATTCATTAGCACCATGGGATTTTTTTTTTTTTGGTCTTGCTTTTCTTTTTCAACTAACTGACCTAACTAGAAACAGATGAAATATATGCACTCACAATTACAGTGTTGCTTTAGTCCAGAATGGAATACATAGAAAGTAGTAGGGAAAATGTAAAGTCTAGCAAGATTCTGGTATTGAATCAGCCTTATAAAAAGTGTTTTTATACTCTCACAGCCAAAGAGCAAGTTTAGCTGTCCAAAGAAATTCACGTCGTGAAGAAATTGGTGGTTTTAAAGGTGGTGGTGCAACTATCCAATGTAGTTGTTATCACTAGTTGAATGAAGTAGGATTTTGTATAGCATCAATTTTATTCAAACTTTTACACAACTGTGTTCGACAACATAGCGGGATAGAAGTGGCTCTTGGGCTAAGCCTTCCAGTAACACTGCAGGTTAAAAACATTATTCATCCTTCAGACTACCATTTGGGAATTTAAGAGAATACACTGATGATTTCATTCCATAGGGCGTGTGAAATATTTGCAAGATCAGCAGGATTGCTCTGGGAATTAACAGTATGTTTTAAGGAAGATAACTTTTTAAAAAAAACTTTAAACCAGAGAAACCCTGCATCTAGTGAGTGTTTTATCAGTAGTCACCTGAAGGATATCACTAAATTCTGAAAAGATCAACAAATAAACAGAAGCTGACATGTTGTTCAAGATATATAAGACTGTGTTGCCAGTATGACAAAGATTCAATCTTAATGTTTAGCAGTATGTTCTGTTTGGGGCTGTAAAGCTTTCTGTCTGTGAGATTTCATGGTTGTAGTAATATGTTGTAGTCTTAACATTAAAGATTTGCATAATCTTCCTCAGAGTTTTGCAAACTCCCCTCTACTGAATAGTAAATGTGTATTTTTTTTCAGTAATGATTGGACTCATTATTTATTAACTTTCCTTTTTCCGTCAAGAGTACCACCATTCCTCCAGTTACCCAGGTTTGCAGCCTCAGAATCATCCTCAACTTTTTCACTTTCCCTCATTTGCCAAATCTTGTCCATTCTACCTCCATAGCCTGCCTCTTATCTGTTCTCCACCCTAATTCAGGCCCTCACCATTCCTACCTAAGTTATTATAAATAGCCTCCTAATTGGCCTCCCTAAATCCCATCTCTTCCCTTTTCAATCCATCCTCCACAGAGCTTCCAAACCAATATTCCTAAAGCACGCTTCCTTTTCGGCCAGTCATTTTCTATCACGGGAGCTTTCTATCATGTAGGACGAAATATAAAGCCCCCTGTTAGGCAAGAGGCAGACTGTGAAAGATGGGGGAGCATTAAACTTCAGCCATTCCAAACTGATTTCATATTCTCCCTTTACAAATTGTATATTCCAGACAAACTGATCTGCTCTTCTCCCTTCATGATGCTCCATCTCCCCCTTGACTTTTGAAACAGGGTCACAATCACTTCTCTTCCCCAGCTCCACCTCCCAGAAATCCTAGTTCCCTTTAGGCTTAACTCTGGTGCCTAGGATTTTGCTAAGCCCTTCCCCACCCCCAAGTCCTTAGTGTTGTATTCCCACCTCGGAGAAATTCTTTTGTATTTATTTCTCTGTATCCATTTTGTATTCCCAAGTAGAATGTAAGTGTCTTGAGAGCAGAAATTGTTTAATTTCTGTATTTATATCACCAGCACCTAGCATAGTGCTTTGCACATAAGAAGTGTTTAAATGGCTTTGTGAATGTAGTTGAACTGATTTGGACAAACCTCTTGGTCTACCTGCCTCACAAAGAAGTCAATCAGAAAGGGCTTTAAGGATAGATACTGTGGCATCATTGTACATTTGGAATGGACAGACAATTGCTACTTCCCATCTATAAAGGCTACACTGCCCAGAAGCTGAGGGAATTTGGAAGACAGGGCAGACCTTTCTAAAAGGAAAAGCTCATTTTTCTTGAGGATTTTTGTGTGACTAGAGGAAATCGTATGTGTGGGGGGAACAGGGGAGCCCACACCATTAGAATTCACTTCCATTATGTAGTTGACAACTTATTCTCATTTAACAGTAACCTGTGCTTGAATCAGACAGATGCAGCAGCATTCTCCCCCACAGTCAGAAATAAGCCAAGTTAGGAGAAAAGGTACAAAGCTAATATTTTCTCTCAAACTACCCCCAAAAGAAAATAAAATGAAACCTCTTATTTTTTAGACTTATGACCTTTTTACATTATTTGTAAATTAATGATTCTCTTTGTAAACTCAGCTCTAGAGACTATTACTACAACTTTTTTCTCCAACAAGCAGCAAACAGTTGAGTATCTAACCTTGTGTAAGGCTAGATTCTACGGGGGATAAGAAGTGGTAGAAATATATTTGACTAGATAGACTCTTTTGAACCTTTTCTAGGAGGATTTAAACCAAAAAAGAATAGGCATACAGAAACTGCCCAAATGTATCTTGCAAACCAGATACCATAAGGGAAAGAAGAATAAGCATTTATCTATTACCTAATGTGTCAGGCACTATGCTAACTGCTTTACAAATATTTCATTTGATCCTCAAAACAACTCTGGGTGGTAAGCACTTATTTTGCAGTTGAGGAAACAGACAAAAAAAAAGTGACTTGCTCAGGGTCATTCAGCAAGTAACTATCTGAGGTCACATTTGAACTCAGGTGATCTTCCTTTCTCCATATCCAATACTCTACTTCACCATCTATCTGCCTCAAATGTACAGTAAAACAGGCACTACAGAAGAAGGCTATCTATATAGTGTAGTAAGGAGTAGGGGCCAGGTCACAATTCCAGGACAGAGGGGAGCACTAGTGCTTGTGGCTGCAGGAGAACAAGGAACCCTTCTTGGCTGAAGACCAGAGTGTTGACCCAGAAAGCAATGATCATACTGTTCCCCCAGTAATATCACCTTAGAAGCACCAAACACTTAAAGATTATCCAGAACTAGCTCTGAAAACAGCAGTAAGAAATAGCCTGAAGCCTTCCTATACCCTGATGAGCAGAGCCTAATTTTAACATAAAGTTCAAAGTCAAGAAATTGGCTGTAATAATGAACAAACAACACAGAAAAGAACCTGACCATAAAAAGCTATTATGGAGGCAGGAAATATCAAGACACAAGCTGAAAAGGAGACAACAATATGAATACAGTTATATTTGAAGCCTCAAAGAAAAAATAAAAATAGACATAAGCCCAACAAGAATTCCTGAGTTAAAGAGACCAGAGGGCAGTGGACTGAAATATTGGTGAAAGAAAAGAGTGATGAAACAAAATTATGAAAAGAAAAAAACTAATGAAGAAATACCACCTTAAAAAACAATTGCCAAATGGTAAAAGAGGCACACAAATTCACTCAAGAAAAGAACTTAAAAAGAGTCAGTCAAATGGAAAAAGTGGTACAAAAACACAGTGGTAGCTTCTACATTAAAGAGTCAAAGGGCTTAGATTATGATATTCTGGAAGGCAAAAGAGTTATGATTACAATGAAGAATAACCTACCTAGCCAAAGTGAGCATAATCTTTCAGGGAGAAAAATGAATATTTAATGAAACAGAAGACTTTCAAACATTGCAGATGAAAAGACCAGAGCTGAAGAGAAAATTTTACTTTCAAATATGACTCAAGAGAAGCATGAAAAGGGAAATAGGAAAGAGAAATAATAATGAATTAAATAAGATTAAACTCTGTATTCCTACATGGGAAAACAATATTTGTTACTCTTAAGAACTCTCATTATTAGAGCAGTTAGAAGGAGTATACATAGATAGGGGGCATTGGTATGAGTTGAATATGATGGGATGATGTCTTTAAAAATAAAATTAAAGGTGAGAAAAGAATGCTCTATGAGAATGGAGAGGTAGGATGGGGTAAATTATCTCACATAAGAGAGGCATTGAGAGAGCTTTTGCAGTGGAGGGGAAGATGGGGGAGGTAGGTGAGAGCACTTGAACTTTACTCTCATCAGAATTGGTTAAAAGGGAATAACATAAATACTCAGTTCGGTATAGAAATATACCTTACCCTACAGGAAAGTAGAAGGGGGGAGGCATAAGAAAGCAGGTGGGCTGATGGAAGGGAGAGTGGATTAGAGGAAGTGGTAATCAGAAGATTTTGAGGATTGATAGGGTGAAAGTGAGGTGAGATGAGATGAGATGAGAGAGAGAGAGAGAGAGAGAGAGAGAGAGAGAGAGAGAGAGAACGAGAACAAGAACAAGAACAAGAACAAACAGGGGATGCAGGAAAATATACTGTAATAACTGGGGAAAAAATTCACAGCAAATATGTCTGATAAAGGACTCATCCCTCAAATTTATAGAGAACTGAGTGAAATTTATTTTAAAAAAAGAGTCTTTCTCCAATTAATAAATGGCCAAAGGATATGAACAGGCAGTTTTCAGCATAATTATATGAAAAATTGCTTTAAGTAACTATTGATTTAGAGAAGTACAAATTAAAACTACTCCAAGGTACCATTCCATATCTACCAGATTGGCTAATATGACAGAAAAGGAAAAACAAATGTTGGAGGGGATGTGGTGAAATTGAGACCCAAAAGCACTGTTGGTAGAATTGCAAACTGATTCACCCATTCTGGAGAGCAATTTTGAACTATGCCTAAATGGCTATAGAATCATGCATACCCCTTGACTCAGCAATACCACTACTAGGTCTGTATCCCAAAAAGATAAAAAGCAAAAGGAAAAGTACCTAAATGTACAAAAATATTTACAGCAGCTTTTTTAGTGGCAGCAAAGAAGTGGAAATTGAGAGGTTATCCATCAACTGGGGAATAGCTGAGCAAGTGGTGGTATATGATCATTATACAATTCTATTGTGTTATAAGAAATGACAAAGCAGGGTACTCCCAGAAACACCTGGAAAGACTTACATGAACTGATGCAAAGTAAAATGAGCAAAACCAGGAGAAGAATGTACCCAATAAAAGCAATATCGTAAGATGATCAACAGCAAATGACAGCTATTCTCAGGAACACAAAGATCCAAAAACAATGCCTAAGAACTTAATATGAAAAAATGCTAACCACCTTCAGAGAAAGAACTGATAGAATCTGATTGCAAATCAACGTATACTTTTTTAACTCTTTAGTTTTATTGGGTTATTGTTGGAGGTTTTGTTTGGTCTGCTTTTTTTATTTCACAATATGACTAATATGGAAATATGTTATGCATGATTGCACATGTATAACCTATGTAAATTGTTTGCTTTCTCACTGAGGGGGAGGTGAAGGAGAAAGAGAATTTGGAACTCAAAGTTTTAAGAAACAAATGTCAAAAATTATTTTTACATGTAATTGGAGGAAAATATATTTTTAAAAGGCTAATAGAAATGTTCCCATATGTATAGGTCCTTTTCTTCCGTCGTTGATCTCTTTGTGCTATAGGCCTAGTGTTGTTATAGCTGGAGGAAAAGATATATACCATTCAGCAACTTTGGGGGCATAGCTCCAAATTGCTTTCCAGAATGGCTGAACCAATTCACAGCTCCACTAACAGTTCCCTAATGTACCTGTTGTTTTTTCACAGCCGTCATTACTTTTTTAGGTAAAATTTAAACAAAAGTAAATGTAAACTTCTACTCTAGGGTCTAATCAATGAAACCACATTTAATTGAGGACAATGAAGAAGTGTCTAGACAACAATTTGTGAGAGAAAATGATTCACTTGTATTAGCGGACATCATACTCAATATGAATCAACATGTTGATGAGGAAGACAAAAGAGTGGATGTGAACTTGGGCTGTATTCACGCAGGCATAGTATCTAGAATGAAAATTATGCTTAATCCATTATATTGTTCCTTGATTGAACAACATATTATGTATCATATTCAGTTCTGAGCATCATGTTTTAGGAAGAATCCAAACAGATTGAAGTGGATGCAGAGGAGGGTCCTAAGATGATAAGAGGCCTAGGACCGTGACCTATAAGAATCAGTGAAAGAAAAACTTGGGCTGCAGAAGGAATTTTTTTTTCTCTTCTAGTATTCAAAAGACTAGTGCAGTTCTCTAGATGTTCCTATTTGTGGATACTATTATTATATTAATTGTATTAAGTCCCAGAATACCACAGAACCTCCTAAGATCCACAACCATTCCAAAAAAGTTAGTGCTAACTATTCAAATAAAGATATCTTATTTCTTAGACTATTACATACAATTGCATGGATAACCAATAAAGCATGTTAATCAATATATGCATATGTGTGTTTATATACATGTATGATATATGTTCATATATACATGCATGCATGCATGCATACATACAATTATGTAAAGATGAAAAGTGTGAACTGGGTCACCTCTAGAAATTGTTCCATGCCCGAGTTTCTGTCTAAAACAAAGACTCCTCATTTTAAAATTATAAGCTCACCAATTTAAAGCTAGACTGGACCATCTAGTCCAACCCTCTCGTTTGACAAGAAACTAAGATGCAGCGAGGTGATTTGCCCAAGGTCACACAGGCAATAAGTAGCAAAGCTGATATCTGAATCCAGACCCCTTGACTTCAACCTGAGCCCCTTTTCCATCAATCTTCTTCCATTGGTATGAGTCATGGAGTTGTTGTTGTTGTTGTTGCTTGTCCTTCATTCTCCAAAAGTCCATGACATTGGGAGGTGATGTCATGACTTGCAGTGAATTGGATTTAAGTGATGCAGGGCTGTGCAAAGTCACCAGCCTCACTCTCTCCTCCAGAGCCATCTGGGTCCAGTGGCAAGAAAAAGATCAAGACAACTAGAAATGGCCCCCAAGTGATGGAGTACTACTGTTTCCAAAGAATTAAAGTAGTGGGCCACCCAAATGGGGCAATGATAAGGGCCATGGTTTGCATGAGTAGGATGCACTGTATTTCCAGTGAAAGGTTGTTCAAGAGAAGCAACATAATGGTTATCATTGGAGAGATATATGATTAGAAAAGGACCATCTGAGAGGTAAAGAGTAGCCTTATGGAGAAAAAGAACATTAAAAAGAAAGAGGCCACTTAAGGTACTTGACTGTACTCAGTAAAGGCAAAATATACAATAGCTAATATACAACTCTTCCAAAGAAGCTGTTTCTGAGTATTCTTGAATATTAGGCTATGAACTGATTATAACCATTCTCTGATTCTCTATTGCTTAGCATTCTCTTTTCTGAATGATCATAAAACTACCTACTTCATACCCAATTCAAATTTGTACTGAGTACTTTTTCTTCTACTTCTCCCACCTCCCTTACTGGGGAAAACCCAGGAGTCAAAAATAGAAATGTTCCCCAGGAATAAGAGGTGAGTGAGCAATGAAAGCCATGAGGAACCTAGTTCTCTTGAAGAGGAGACAAGCAACCCCAAAGCAACAAACTCAGGGCAAATCCTGAAGGTAGATAAAGGACAGGTATTGATGGGGGCCATGAGCTCAGGTGATGTCAGCCAACAACTCTTGGGTTACCTTGCTGTGTTCAATTTGAAATTTGAAACATGAAACAAAGAGCTTTGAGCCATTGAATCCCAATATCTAGAAATTGTTCTCACTGCAACAAAAGCCCTTATTGAAACTGTAGATCCTAATATTCATAAATGAGCTGTTAACCTTGGCTAGACTGAGGAATAACCAGATTGACAACACAAACTGATCTGTTTCTGGTTATTTGTATTTACATGGCGCCTGTTAGTGTGGAATTTGAGCAATGGTATGGGCACATTAGGCTAAGTTCATTATCCTCAAATTGGGAGGAAAGGCTTCCTTTTCCATTTCCTCTTGATTGGGACTGAATTACTGAAGTAAGAAGGAGGTCTTCCATCTTTCAGATTTATTCAGTCAAGAAGTTGAATAGGGGGAGGGGGAATCTAGTGAACCAAGTATTTCCTATTGCTACAGAAGACTCTGCCACATTTATTAAAGTTGAGGAAGCTTTCATGGGGACATGCCTTTCTTCCCATGCCTTCTTCCTTAGGGACAGCCAGGTGGTACAGTGGATAGGGCATTAGTCCTAAAGTTG
Source organism: Dromiciops gliroides (assembly GCF_019393635.1). Lineage (NCBI taxonomy): Eukaryota > Metazoa > Chordata > Mammalia > Microbiotheria > Microbiotheriidae > Dromiciops > Dromiciops gliroides. Next base: position 170,893,476 of record NC_057866.1, on the reverse strand, counting down.
GTAGGGCCTGAGTTCAAATCTCTCCTCAGACACTTACTAGCTGTGTGACCCTGGACAAGTCATTTAACCTCAATTGCTTAAATATCCAGAGCCATCTCCAGTCGGCCTGATGTATATCTTGCCACTGGATCCAGAAGGCTCTGGAAGAGTGAGGTTGGTGACATTGCACAGCCCTCCCTTGCTTAAATCCAATTCACTGCAAGTCATTATATCATAGTCATCTTCGAGAACAAAGGGCAAACAACAGAGACTCAATTCAGCAAAGCAAAGATGTCTCAGAAAGTTCACGCTCAGATCTTTTGTACCTGTTACCATGTAAGAGAGAAAGCCTCTTTTGTTCTACATATGAACAGACTGCTTCTTATACTCAAAGGAAAAGTGAAGACAGAAGAAGTAGAGGCTGTCTGTTATGAGTTTATAAGGAACTTGTGGCTTAATGGACAACACATAATTAAAGATGCACCTGTCATTGCATGAACTGGATACACCCAGCTATTGCAGAGTGAAATACACTCAAATCATATTATAGTACAAAGACAGAAGTGTGCAGAAAAGTAAAACAAATTTATTGGTTCAAGAGCATCTCTTCATATGTAAGACATGGAAACAAGATGAGAGAGTATCAATAGTCAACCCAAATTCTGAGTGGAGCTCAGTGAAATTCTGATAGGAAATAGAAATAGTGGTTTAAACCACTGCATTCATGGAGTAGATCACAGGACCAAAGGTCACACAATAGACTGATCCAAGAACTATCCTAGCAGTGGACAGTAGAATGGTTTTCTGTTCTAATTTTGGAGCAGATCAGCACTTAAAGGTGGCATGTTCTCAAGAGAGAAGTGTAGATTTGGTGTGGTGTGTAAGAAATCAAATGAAACTAGATCATCTTTAAGAAAAGGAGGTGGGGTCAGGGTCAAAAGTCACTGAATACTTCAAAAGACCTAAACCTGACCTCATCACAAGCCATGTCTTAGTCCTTTCAGCATGGACTAATGGGCCATCCTGCAGAAGTGACTAAGAAGACATGAAGATACTGTACTGGGTTCAATGGATCCTGAGTAATCATTGTATTCTAGCCATAGTATAGGAAACATTTGAAAAAAAAATACTTCCATAGCCTAGGCTGCAGTCTAGGACTTTGTAGACTGAGAAGTATACTTATTTGGGCCACATACATGCGCTTTTGAAGTTTCCTTAAGAAGTCATGGGAATTAACAAGAAAGTAAAACCCTTTGTCCTGACCTATCCAGTCAACATCGTTACTATATCAGTGTTGTTGATTAAAGCCAACTCCAACAGATTCACACCACTAATAGAATATTAGCCTCTCTATCCCTCAGTTGCCTATCCTGTTCCCACACCTTGGTTCACACTGGAGCTGGAAACATATTACTCTAGCCTATACTTGGAATGATGCCCCCCCACCCACCCACCTACTTTTTTGCCTGTCCAATTCCTGCTTATCCTTTAAGTCAGATTCAAATACCACATATTAAACTCCCTGATCTGAGTAAGGACTTTCCCTCTTAGACTTCACATTATACTTTGTTTTGTACCTCTCTCACTTTGAAATCCTTATCATGTTATGTTGTATATTCTCCTCATATGTGTGTGTGTGTCTTATCTCCCTACCAGACTATATAAGTTTCATGAGGGTAGAGATCATTTCTTACCTAAAGTTTGCACACACCCTAGAACAGCTCTCAACAGAGAGGAAGTATGTAATGTATGTTATTAAATGAGAGAAGGGAGGGAGGGTGATGTCAATACTGATAGAAAAATTCATAATGGCAAAGTCCAGTATAAGTAAACATGAAGCTTACCAGACAGTAAAGCAAGCCATGTTTATTGAGGGAATATATTTACAATATGAAAGGTAATCAGGAACAATGATGGAAACAGGTGGAATTGGGCTCATCCCACTGGGACCCCAGAGGGAATAGGGTACTCCAAAGTAAAGGAAGGTGGTTCTCCTCTGGATTTAGTAGGACCAGACATTAGGGGACTGCTGCTGATTCATGGAGGATGGGGTGAGGTGGAGACTCCTGGGGAATTAGTTGCTATTCCAACTCCCTGGTAATGGGAAAGGAACTTTACATTACATTACATTACTCCAGGTGTTGCTCTGATTGGGTGACTCAAGACTTTTGGGTTTCCCAAGCTTCTTGGTGGGGAGGCCATTAGAGTCATGGATGGAAGGAAGGAAGGGAGGGAGGGAGGAAGGAAGGAAGGAAGGAAGGAAGGAAGGAAGGAAGGAAGGAAGGAAGGAAGGAAGGAAGGAAGGAAGGAAGGAAGGAAGGAAGGAAGGAAGGAAGGAAGGAAGGAAGGAAGGAAGGAAGGAAGGAAGGAAGGAAGGGAGGAAGGGAGGAAGGGAGGAAGGAAGGAAGGGAGGGAATAAGAAAGGAAGAGAGGGAAGGAGGGGAAAGAAAGAGAAAGGGAAAGAGGAAGGGAAGAAGGAAGGATAAAAGAGCTTTATCTATTTTTTTTCCAGAAGCTAGAATTTAATCTTATAATAAACTATTAGGAAAACATGTTTGTTTGAAGGTACATTTAAACTTAAGTACTTTAAAATTGAACCTCTGTTCCCAATATGCCACTGAGGGCTTCCTAATAAACCAAAATGTTCCAATAGAATAGCTGGAACACTTTCCACTAGAATGCAAATCAATTCAACAAACATTTATTAAACTGTTAGAGTACCAAGAGCTAAGCATTATGATAGGAGCTTGGAATACAAAGTAAACAACCAAGCAGGCCCTGACCTCTGGAAGGTTTTGTTGGGTGGTAGAGGGAAGGAAAAGTTGTATACAAAGTGTATTCAGACAAGTAGATGCAAAACATTTGCAATCAATGCAAAGTAATTGGGTGAGGTGAAGAGAGGCTTCTTGTAGGATGTGACACTTCAATTAACCCAAAGAAAAGCATTTATTTTGTATATTACCTGGGAAACCTTGTGCATAGAAAGAACAAATGAAAGAATCCTTACCCCTAAAGGGTTTATAGTCAAGGAAGAGGAGACAATAGGTGCATACCAAATGTATCCATGATCTATTTTAAGTGATCACGGGATACTAGTGGGAGGATTAGGAAAGGCATTGTGTGGAAAGTGAAGCTTGAGCTGATAAAGGTAACCAAACTTCACTTTCTCCTCTTTCATGTCTGCTTTACATAACGAGAAGGGCTTATTCCTTACCAATGCTAAGCCCCTCAATTTGTTCAAGTGATCCCATTTCATCCTATCTCCTCCAACAGATTTCCCCTCTATCATCCCCCATTCTGTCACTTATTGTCATTCTATCACTCTCTATTGGCTCATTTCCCACTGCCCTGATCTCCCCCATTCTGGGAAAAAAAAAACCCTCACTTAATCTATCCATTCCAGTTAAGTATCACCCTTTCTTCTGCCCTTTGTAGCTAAACTCCTCTAACTGGCCATCTACAATAGGTGCCTCCCCTGTCTCTCCTCTCATTCTTTTCTTAACCCTTTGCAGTCTGGCTTTCAATCTTATTCCACTAAAACTGCTCTCTCCAAAGTTACTAATGATCTCTTAGTGGCCAAATCCAATGGCCTTTTCTCAATTCTCATTCTCCTTGACCTCTCTGGAGCCTCTGACTTTGTGGATCACTCACTCCTCCTTGATACTCTTTTCTCTTTAATTTTTCAGGACACTACTTCTCTCCCCATTTCTTCACACCTATCTGAGCACTTCTTCTCTGTCTCCTTTGCTTAATCCTCCTACAAAGCAAGCCCTGTAACTATAGATGTCCCTAGGTATTCTGACCTGGGTCCTCTTCTCTTTTCTCTCTATACCACTTGGTGATGGATTTAATTAGCATCTCTATGCTGATGATTCTCAAATCTACCTTTCTTGCCCCAATTTCCCTGATGAACTCCAATCTCCCCTCTCCAACTGCCTTTCCAATCTCTCAGATAAGATGGTCAGTAGACATCTTGAACTCATTATGTCCAAAACAGAAGTACCTACCTTTCCCCCAACCCCTCCCCACCTCCTACCTTCCCGATTATTTCAGGGGGCAACAACATCCTCCCAGTTCCTCAGGCTTATATCCTAGGAGACATTCTGAATTCCTCATTATCTCTTAACCGGCCCCCTCTCGCAATACACACACATATCTCACATGTCACTAAGGCCTGCTGATTTCATTTTTGCAATATCTCTTGAATATATTCTCTTCTCTCTCAAATATGCTCTTTTCTCCTTGGACACAGCCACACCACTGTTGTACAAGCCCTTATCACCTCCTGCTTGGATTGTTGCAATAGCCTGCTGTTGGGTCAGCCTGCCACAAGCCTCTCTCTCCACTTGAATCCATTCTCCATTTAGCCAATAAAGTGATTTTTCTGAAATATTGGTCAGATCCTGTCATTCCCCGCCCCCACCCCCCCAAACTTCAGTAGCTTTCTATTGCCTCCAGGAACAAATATAAAAATAAAATGCTGTGTTTGGCACTTTATAACCTAGCCTCCTCCTACCTTTCCAGTCTTCTTACAATTTACTACCTGACATGTACTCTTTTGTTTTGGGGGGGGAGGGTGAAGTGATTGGGGTTAAGTGACTTGCCCAGGGTCACACAGCTAGTAAGTGTCAAGTGTCTGAGGCCAGATTTGAACTCAGGTCCTCCTGACTCCAGGGCCAGTGCTCTATCCATTGCGCCACCTAGCTGCCATATAATCTTTTAATTACTGATGCTGGCCTCCTGGCTATTACACAAACAAGACACTATCTCTAGGCTCCTGGCATTCTCCCAAGCTATCCCCCACACCTGGAATATTCTCCCTCCTCTGCTCTGATTACTGATCTTCCTGGCTGCCTTTAGGTCCCACCAAAGATCCTACCTTCTACAGCAAGCCTTCTCCAACCCCTCTTAATTCCAGGGCTTTCCCTCTGTCAAGTGTCTCCAATTTATCCTGCATATAGCTTGCTTTGTGTTTATTTGTTTGCATGTGGTCTTCCCCATTAGATCATAAGATCCTTGGAGGTAGGGACTGTCTTATCTCTTTTGTATCCCCTGCACCTAGCATATGCCTGGCACATGGGAGATGTCACAGAGGCAGGAAATGGAATGCCAAGTGTGAAAAACAAGAATGGTTTGTCTGAATCATCCCAAGTTGCTATCTGTAAGGGGCTAAAATTCTAGCTAAACTGTCTAAAAATCTATTGAGTGGTCACTGTAAATTAGAAACTTTAGCAAGAGTTTAGACTTTTAAGTATTTATTAAGTTGCATAAGAATTTGGAGAGGAGAGAGAAAGAGTCCAAGATTCCTTCATCTACCTATCTCAGAGGGCCAGCTTCTCAGCTCTACTCAAACGGAGGTCCCAGGTGAAAAGAGCACTCCTCACCTCTTCCTGCTCCCAAAAGCTTCCTCTCCAACAGGAAACAGGGACACACACACACACACACACACACACACACACACACAGCTACAAGCTAATTGGCTGGTAGCTTTGATCGACAGTACCCACGAGCAAACATCAATTCCTGATGCCAAGGCTTATCCTCAGGCCAGAGCTCACAAAATGTTCTTCCCAGCAGGGGGAATTATTCCAACTCTGACACAAGTTCTATGTGAAGGATAATAATATGTAAGAAGACTCCAAAAGGGGCAGCTAGGTAGCACAGTAGATAAATTACCAGCCCTGGATTCAGGAGGAACCAAGTTCAAATCCAGCCTCAGACACTTGACACTTAATAGCTATGTGACCTTGGGCAAGTCAATTAATCCTCATTGGCTGGAAGAAGAAGAAAAAGGAGGAGGAGGAGGAGGAGGAGGAAACTGCAAAAGTAAGCTGGAACCTCTAAAATTTGAAAAGAGGTTTAAATATCAAACAGAAGAGTTTGCAGTCGTTCTGAGGGGTACATAAGGAGTTTGGGCCAGGTGATTGGTGTGGTCAAGCCGTACTTTAGAACAATTGCTTTGGTACCTGTGTGGAAGCTGGATTCAAGTGCTGAAAAACTTGAGGCAGGAAAGGAGATTGTGTCAAGATAATGGCAGCATGCAGGCAAGTGGAGTTTGGAAAGCACATGGTTGGTGTTCAGCTTTGGGTGTGCTGGTTCTCGGCCTGGCATGCAGTTTGGGATTCGGTGAGTTTTATAAAGGAAAATAGACTAAGTTTAGATCTAAAATTATTCATTTGTATTTCTACTTCCCTATTTCCCTAATTGGTATCACCTTTTGTTGTCTAATTAATTCCCAAGCAATAAAAACGAATCCCTCACAGATTAAAGCTCAGAGGCTTCTTTTTCTTAGTAGTCTGGGATATATATATATATATATATATATGTGTGTGTGTGTGTATATATATATATGTATATATATATATATATATATATATATATATATATATGTGTGTGTGTGTGTGTGTATATATATATATATGTATATATATATGTATATATATATATAAGGGAAAAGGTAAAGGGGGAGTTTAATGCTCCATATATCCAATTTTGAATCTCACATGATAGATGAGATTTAACAGATACTCAGGAGCCCACCTGGAGATTAATTTAAACTGATTGAATTGGATAAGGTGACTGACTGCTGACTGGATTACTGGCTGACTTGACTGGATTACTAGTTGATTTCTAGTTAACTAGATTATAAACACATCTGGCTGGTACTTAAGAGTACTTAATAAAGCATGGTTCTCAGAAGCTAACAACTTTGAACTTTGACTACCTTCCCGTCCAGTCAACCAATCAGCTTGAGGAACCTCCTATTTCTGGGAGGGGACAGGAAGGAGGGAGCAGAGGCTGTGCAGGAAGCTGGCTCTCTTTGGACTGTGAGACATCACTGTGGCAGCAGAGGACTTCACAAAGGAGTTAGGAAATCTTAGGATTGCCAGATTATAGGAATTCTGTTTTCAATCTTTCTCTTTCTTTTACTATCTTTCAATAAACCCTTAAAAACCTAAACTTGTTTATCAGTGATTTTACTCAGTTTTCCCCAAAAACTGGGGGGACAGATTAGAACCTACATTTAGAAATTTAAATTACACAAGATGAATGAAGAGGTTATAAGAATTGTCTAATAAGAGATGATGAGGGCCAGAGAAGATAGTGGATGCAAGAGATAAGGAAACAGTTTGATTTGGCAACTGTACATGTGGGGAGAGGAGTTGAGGAAGATGCTAAGATAGCAATCCTGAAATATCTGATGGTGAAATTTGAAATAACTGAAGAAACAAAGACTCAAGCTTCTAGGCATATTGGTTTATTAAGCAAAACATGACAATTGCATAACAAATTGGAAGCAGGCCTCTTCAGTCTGGTACTGGACCCCAAATACAAGGGGAGACAGATTTTTATGCATTAAAACAATTAACAAGTTATAAACCAGGCTCCAAGAATAGGTGATCTGATTTCTAATTGGAGGAAAGATTGGGGGCTTTCTGTTGGGAGGGGGAGAGCAAACAAGTGTAATTCCCTGAAATCAGAAAAAGAGGTGTCCCATTCTCTCCCCACAAGTGTCTATATTCAATTAAAAAAAAACAAGGAAATAGTAACTTATTGACTAATATGATATATGGGTTGTTTGAGATCTGTGATTGTTAGAAAACTCCTTGCATCAATCTTTGGATATGACTGTGTTTCTGGTCAGCATAACCTAGGTCCTGTTGCCCAGAGATCCTTAACTAAGAAGAAAGTTTTCTTACAGGATAGAAATTGGACTAGACCCATAATTTAATAGAAAGGGAACTGAGCTAGATCCAGATTGAGTCACAAAATAGAGTAAGTGTGGTTCATTTAATTCCCATAATTCCCTCAGAGCCTGGAAGTGTGGAGGTGCCCTCAAAAGAAATTAAGAAGTCGAAAGACATATGGGTTTGGGGCATAAGATAATGAGTCCTCTTTGGAACATATTGAACTTGGAATATCTATGGAACATCCATTTCAAAATGTCCTAAAGGCAATTGTAAAGGTGGGACTCCACTGAGAGGAGCAAAGGACTTAACCTGGCCTACACATATCAGTGTGATTCGGAAAATTACAATAAAATGCAAATGAGATTAAAGGAACCAGTGGTAATGGTGGGAGGAAAAAGAGGCTTAAATTATACAAAGGGAGATTTTTTTTTTTCCTAAGGCAATTATGTGGAAGGAGGAAAGAGAGCTTCATTAATAACCCACAGGCATGTCATTAAAAGAGACTACTTAATTTCCTTTGGGGCAGGCAGAGGAGAACATTACCAACTGATCCACAGTCCTTGTTTACTTTTTATGCCTAAATGGTAGATAAGAAGAAAGCTCTCTCTTCCATAAATTCCCTAACCAAGCAATTGTTTCTTCCTCTTTAACCCTTAATCTTTAAAATGCAATATATTGGAGGCAGCTAGGAGTCACAGTGGATAGAGCACTGGCCCTGGATTCAGGAGGACCCAAGTTCAAACACGGCTTCAGACGCTTGACACTATCTATGTGACCCTGAGCAAGTCACTTAACCCTCATTGCCTTGCAAAAATAAATAAATAAATAAAAATGAAAAAGCAACATTTTTTTTTCAGAAACTTAATAACTTACCAAACAAACTAAACATATAACTAAACAAACAAGCCTAGATCTATATCTGAGCATTTTTATGCACAGAGGGAAATTGCACAAAATAGACATGTGTAGGACCTCATCAAGGATATAACCTGTTTGGGAAGCAGTGGGCCTCAGCCACCACTGGCTGGAGGAAGAAAGGAAAGATCTGGTAACCTTCAAGGTTTAACTATTTATTCTTTTTTTATTTTTAATTAGGCAATTGGGGTTAAGTGACTTGCCCAGGGTCACACAGCTAGTAAGTAAATGTTAAGTGTCTGAGGCCGGATTTGAACTCAGGTACTCCTGACTCCAGGGCCAGTGCTCTATCCACTGCACCACCTAGCTGCCCCGTAACTATTTATTCTTGCTAAATGCAGTTACAACTGAAGGATTGCAAGGGCTGTCAATGCCCTCAAAAATTCTATTCCTTGGAAAAAAGCCCTGATCACCTGGGCCTAGTTACAACTCTGAACTAGCCTTAGAGAACAATGAGAACACAGCATGCGTATGTTTTCCTATATGTTCTAAAGACCAAACTAGCTAATAGCCGGGTTGGGGGTGGTGGGGAGCCATTTAAAAAATCCATGCATTTGCACCACTGCCCTATCCATACTTTTTATTCCTGGTAAAGGGGATGACTTGATCTATGATCATTTCAGATCCTCTTCTACTCTCCCAGGCTGGCTATGCCTTCCCCTCTACCTCTTAATTTCTCCAGTTTCCTTCAGAATTCAGCTGAAATTCCATTTACTACAGGAAATCTTTCCTGGTCCTGGCAGCTGCTAATGCCTTTCCCTCTCAGATTGCCTTCCACCCACTCCATATTTATCTGGTACCTGCCTAGTTATTTATATTCTGTCTCCTCTATGAGAATGTAATCTCCTTGGGGGCAGCCACTATTTTGACCTCCCAGTGCCTGGTATAATCTAAGTGCTGGATAAATGCTTGTTGAATGACTGGCTATTCAAATCTTCTAACTCAGGATGATCCAATCATCACCTCTTTTTTTGCAGGGCAATGAGGGTTAAGTAACTTGCCCAGGGTCCCACAGCTAGTGTCAAGTGTCTGAGGCCGGATTTGAACTCAGGTCCTCCTGAATCCAGGGCTGGTGCTTTATCCATTGCACCACCTAGCTGCCCCTCCTCTTTTTTTTTTAACCTTATGCTGATACAAGAGCATCCAGCAATAACAACAAAATAATAAAGCTGATAATAAATCATGTCTATGTAGAGCTGGATAGTCTGTGGAATTAACTTTACAAATATAATCTCATCTGACCTTCGTAACAACCCTGGAAGGTAGGTGCTTTTATTATTCCCATTTTAATGATGAGAAAACAGACAGGCAGAGGACCTACTATTTTCCCGGATCCTCATGTCTAGATATTCATCATTCTTTGAGATGAAATCAACTCAATTTCCTCAGCATCTCCAGCCCCTGGGACCCTTTCCTAGCTCTGGTTGGAGAGGGCAGGAGGTGAGAGCTCTTCTCTGATCTTCCCCCACTAAAGGGTAGCACCCAGGAGATTTTCATCATTTCCCATTCATAACTTTTCTGAGCTTCATCATATCTAGAAACTCATTCAACAAGATAAAATCAACTCTGAAACTTGTACTTCTCCAATCATTTCCTACTCTCATTGCATGATTTCCTCATGCATCCACCTGTACCAGGACAAAACCATTTCAGCTTGTGTCGTCTCTTCCATTAGATTATGAGCTCCTTGAGGATGGGGACTGTTTTATGCCTTCCTTTGCATCCTCGGTGCTTAGCACAGTGCCTGGCATGTAGTAGGTGCTTAATAAGTGTTTATTGGCTATATTGATTCACATAGCTAGTGAATGTCTGAGGTAAGATTTGAACTCAGATCTTCTTGACTCTAGCCCCAGCTCTCCATCTACTGTGCCACTTATCTACCCCTAATAAGTACACACAAAGAAATTTGAAGAGGGAGACAATGATAACTGAGATCTGGGAAGTATTCACCTTGAAAGTGGCACCTCACCTTGAAGAGATATAAGGACTTGGAGGTAAATTGGCTAGAAGAGTACATTTTAGCCATGGGGATGTGGGGTGAGGGGCTGATGTCCAATTGGCCTCATGTCCTAAATCCCTATTCCCCACGTGTTCTGGAAAGCTCTGTAGGGACCGGGTGTCCCTCTGAAAGAGAAAGCTTAATTTTCTTTGACATTTTCTTCTCTTTACTGACTTTGAATTAGGGAAGACCTTTGAAAGCATCAAGATGATTGTTTTATAAGTTCTAAGCAAGGAGTAAATAATCTCTTATAAACACGGTGAAATGTCCTTTGTTGAATCTCTGTGACTCTCTATTTGGGAGCAATGGTGATTTCTGCCTGTTTTGTGGGACTGTTCGAGATTTGTGCCTTGTGGAATGTTTTGGATCTTTGCTCTGCAGCACCAGAGGAAGCACATGAAAAGACAGCTCTTGATCCTCCATGGTACTCTAGAGGAATTTTCTTGAGGATTCTAGATATGGATGATGTATTTAAAATACACCCAAGCGAGGCAGCTAGGTGGTGCAGTGGATAGAGCACCGTCCCTGGAGTCAGGAGGACCTGAGTTCAAATTTGACTTCAGACACTCAACACTTACTAGCTGTATGACTCTAGGCAAGTCACTTAACCCCAATTGCCTCACCGAAAAAAAAATTTTTTTAAATACACCCAAGCTAAGAAAAGTGTAATGGGGCTAATGATGGTGTGGTCCTCAGAGCATGCACAATATTCCCTGATGATTGTCATCCAACATGTGGTACTTTAGGGAGCCAGATTTTGGCCATGAGTAATTGAGGGTCTGGTACTATGTGGTAATGGAGAATTTCTAATTAATTGGTTTCAAAGTCAGGACTAATGACAAGGCCAGAACTGAATTCACATACGAAAGGATCAGAGTAACCCTTCTTCATCCCTTTCAGAGTTTCATTTTCCCCTGGTTATTGCTCTTGTTGTTATTAATTTTTAAAAGTTTACCTAATTAAAAGAGGATTTCATTAGGCTACAGTAGTGATTCAGGTGGACACAGTTCTCCTCTCCCTTCATATATGTCACATATGCCAATTTAGAAAGATCTGTTTACTCCTACAGCAGTAGGGATTCTATCAATATGGAGCCCCCTCTACTCTTCAGCTGGGTCCTTGATGTCCCATCAAACACTTGACTTCCAGTCCTACAAGTCAATCATATCTTGAGGATAATTTCCCTGGTGATTTAAGAAGAAATTGACCCAGCTTAGGTGAAACCACAAGAGCATGGACAGTTGCGTAAGGGCAGTAAAGGAGACCCTAGTGGAAAGAGTACTAGTCTTAAAGTCAGAGGACCTGAGGCAAGGTCTAAGACTTGCTAGCACAAATCACATGATACTCCACAAAATTTAAAGAATAAACATGTCATTGTTATTTATTCATCTCTGAGTCCTAGTTTCTTTATTTGAAAAGTGGGGATTATATCTCCTCTAACTTATGTTGCATAGCTAAAGCATAAATTTATGTTACTATTACTATATATGTGCATAAAGGAAAGTTATGACAGGGCTCCCTCTGTCCATGAAGAAGTAACAAGAAGAGAGAATACTGGGGTATAAAATAGTTAATAGCTCATTGCAGAATATCTGACCACAGTTTACAGACTAAACCATTGGTAAGGGATTGAGTTCTTTGTGAATATATACATTTGATACTCTCATCAGAGCCAAAAATTTAAGCTAGCTGGACCACTGAACATTTATATTATTATTATTATTATTATTATTATTATTATTATTGATCATCTTCCCCCCTTTTTAATTAGTGTATTGAATTCTTTAGATTCATGCTTTAGTACTTCACATGGTGATATGATTCAAGTATGATTGTATCTCATGCATCCTAGTTTGTCAAAGGCAACACTTTTCCCTTTAAGATAAAATCACCCTCATTGCCCTGTAGCAAGGAAAGTGCTTCATCTATCAGCTATGCCACATCCAGAAGTTAACTTGGTGGGGATTCCTTGAAGGCCCAGGAAGCAGCTACTTTGGGTTTAGAAACATGAATAGAACCCCTGGCCCAGAGTCAGGAAGATTCATCTCCTTGAGTTTAAATCTGGCCTCAGACACCTTCCTGGCTATGTGACCCTGGGCAAATCACTTTCCTCATCTGTAAAATGAGCTAGAAAAGGAAACGGCAAACCATTCCATTATCTTTGCCAAGAAAACCCACAAAATGGGGTTAATAAGAGTCAGGCATGACTGAACAATAATTTTATAATAGCCACTTCAAGTTTGAGCCCACTTTTCCCAGGGACCAAGTGGGTACAAGGATATGGTGTATGTCTCCCCATGTGGGGAATGTTCTTATACTTTTATCCTTGCTGGATCTTCTTAGTAAGTATTCTTTGTAAGAGCTAATTGATATCAACTGATTAATTTATATTGGGGAAAACACTGGATGGGGTGTGATGAGCAATACTATTAGAAAACCTCATTCCTCAGGGTTACTCTAAAAATCCTGAAATGAAAAGTAATTAGCTGTATGTTGGGTTGGAAACATGAGCCCAGAAATTATTCACATTTATTATATAAGTGTGGATGGGTTTTTTTGTGTTACTTGTTTTTAGTGTATCACTAAGGCTGAAGTTTTTCCAGCTTAGTAGAATCTGTGCTTTGCTCTGATAACCTTCAGGAGCATATGGCTAGCTCCATGCCATAGGAAGATATCAGAAGAAGACTTTAGTAGAAGAATCAATTTAGTTGCATTTACCTTTACTAAATCCAGCCCTAGGCTGCATTAATAGAAATGTAGACTGCTAATTATACTGTAGGGAGGTTGTCAGAACAGATCCAGAATACTAAATCTTATTTTAGGTATCTCATTCCAAGAGTGACACTGGCAAATAAGGGTATTAGGGGGAGGTGAACTGAGGCAGTGTGAACATTTGAAACCGTGACATGGGGTGTGGATTAGGTGAAAAGTTTAAGGATGTTTAGTTTCTGGATAAAGGATTAGGGAGAACATCTTCAAGTGTTTGAAGGACTATTCTATACAAGAGGGGCTAAGCTAGTTCTGATTATCTTGGGGTGGGGAATTATAAAGAAACTAATCAGGGTAACTATAAGGAGAAACTCAACAATTAAAAAGTGTTACATAGTGGATTCCCTGCAACTGGAAGTTTAAAAAAACAAAAAAGAGGTAGGATGGCCACTGATTGATAATGCTTGAATCCATTCATGCTTCAGATAGAAATTAGACTGGATCAAATGACCAAGGTTTTAAACTTTAAGATTCTATTATTCTTTTTTGGGGGGGGAGTGGGGCAACGAGGGTTAAGTGACTTGCCCAGGGTCACACAGCCAATAAGTGTCAAGAGTCTGAAGCCAGATTTGAACTCAGGTCCTACTGAATCCAGGGCCAGTGCTTCATCCACTGTGCCACCTAGCTTTCCCCAAGAATCTATTATTCTTATTAGCTATTAAGTGGCCACTATATGCTACACAGGGATATTCAGTGGAAGGGATACAAAGGTAAATAAGACGAAGAGTTTGATCAAAAAGTCCTAATTAAAGTTCTGTCCTAATCTATCAGTTTGGCAATCACATATTCTCAATAAGAAAGGAACTCATAAGCCATCTAGTCAAACCCATAATTGAATAGAAATTCTCTATTTCACATTCCTGATAAATGATTATCTACCTTTTCCTTGAAGAACCCAGTCAGGAGAAACCCAGTTTCCCAAGGCCAACCTATTTCTGTTTTGAATAGCTCCAATTCTTGGATAACTCTAATTAGCAATTGTTTCTTTTCACCAAGTCTCAATGTGCCCCTTTGCACATTCTACCAATTACTCCAAGTTCTTCCTTATGGGGTCAAGCATAATCTATAAGGCCCTTCACCATCCTCGATCTCTGAGTGACCCAAAGGGCAATGGGAAGACATGGTTGGTATAAGGAGGCTGTAACACGTCACCAATGATGACCTGTAGGTGAGCAATGCCATGAAAGGCATCAAGGGCACATATCACCAGAATAGAAGATGGGTCAGTCATTTAGCAAGAAGCGGGGAACAACAGAAGAAGAGCTTGTATGAAACTGGTTGATATATATGAAGCATTTTTAAAAATTAATATTTATTTTCTCTCCCTCCCACTCCCTGTCCCAATTGAAAAAAGAACAATAAAAACATTGCAATGTGTATGCAAAGTCAATCATCTATTAAGTAACTTCTTTGTACCAGGCATTGTAGTAAGGGTCTGAGGTCACATTTGAACTCAGGTTTTCTTGATTCCAGGCCCAGCACTCTATCTACCTAATCACTCCAAAGACCTGTACTTTTATGAGATCACTTTGACGGTGGTGTATAGGATAGTAGACTGAAGTGTAGAGAGACTTGTTACAGGAAGACCAACCAGTAGGCCACTGGAACAGACCAGGTGTAAGGCGAAGAGGGCCTGTACCAGGCAGTGTCAGAGGAGAGAAGGGGACATATTTGAAAGATGTTATAAAGGTAATATTGATAACAAAATTCTATTAGTTCATATACAATGTATTCATATCACTCATCTATCAGATTGGTAAAGAAAGGAGGAGCTGCGGGGGAATAGGCTCTCTCCATTTTGGAAAGTACTCTGAAACTGTGCCCCCAAAGTCACTGAACTGCACATACTCTTGGACTCAGAAATATTACTACTAGAACTATACTCCAAGGATATTTAACAAACAGGAAAATGACTCACGTATAAAAATATGAATAATAGATTTTTTTTTGCAATACAAAGAACTTTAAGAAAATATCCACAAACTATTAAAAGAACCAACAGATGATCTCCAGCAGGTTTGCTTCACTCTCTGTAGAGATTTATGAAATGCCATGGCTGATAATTGTACAGAATAAAAAAAATTATGAATTGATGTTTTGTACTGACAGATGACATATACTCATTGATGTCAGTTTGCCGTTGAAGAGGAGGGAGTGTGGGGAAAGGGGTATGACATTAGGGAGTAGGAGGGTTTAGATTTGTTATTTTGTCAGTGAAGGGAATGCTTGGAGTGAAAATTCCTTCCACCAAGTAAATCAGCAACTCATCTACCACCCACAATTTTAGAGCTACCGGTACACTCAAAGCTTAAATAATATTCCCAGGGTTACACAGCCAATATGTCAGGGGAGAGACTTGAACCTAGGTCTTTTTGACTCCAAGGCTGGCCCAAGATCCACTATAAGATGCTATCTCTCTTTAATGCAAATAAGTATTGGCATATTTAAGAGAGGAAAATTTCATCAGCACAGATCTTTCCTCATAGAATCCTTATTTACAGCCCTTGAAATACCGAAATTCTACAGAACACCATTTAGGATAATAATGAGCTAGATTATTTCTAATCAATTTCAATCCAAACAACATTTATTTAACAACACACTGTGCTACTATGCATTGCTTTTTAAAAGAGTATATATGGTTATGATAAATAAAATTCAAATTTGTTTACAAGCATTACTCAATTCATAACAACCTTTCATTTTTATATATTCTTCTCAATCAACTGATACTAATAGTACAGGTATAATTTTTGCCAATTATAAACTACTTATTTCAGTTTTGTTTAAGATTTGCCTAGGACTTTCTGAATCACTGCATCAACTAAATAACATTTTAAATATAAATATATGAAAGGTAGAAGGAGAACTATTATTTTCTGGAAAACCTATAAACTGATGTGAACATTAAAGCTATAGTCCCTCTTGTCAAATGTGACATGCTGAAAAGACTGAATGGAATTCAAAATTCACATGTAAGTGATAAGGGGGAAAACTGACACACACCTTTCTTTCATACAATCCATACTTGATGGGGATTGGATGCTCTGCATAAGGGGTAAATACAGTATGGCTCTGTCCCTGGTATACCAGGGAGCTCACATGCTGCAATTCCCTCATCAAACTGGGTCACTTGACAAAAATAAAGGATTCTCATGAGAGTTCTTTTTCTTCCTTAAAACAATAATATCAATGGGTCTGGGAAATTGAAATGGCCTTCATAAGAGAATTTTTTTTAAAAAATAGACAAATGTAAAGAATTCATGGTTTTTGAAAGGCAAGAAGTTTGCATGAATGTAGGTTTCAATAAATTCTGTCTTTACCATAACCTCTCTTTCCTACTCTGCAGAAACCCCATTTGCTTTAGGTGACTTCTGAAGGAAGGATGATTGATTGGCAAGACTAAGTTTCATTATGAGTTCAATCACACCAGCTAATACAAAAGAGTCCACACCACCTGGGCAAACTAATTATTGTACCCATTTAAGCTCCACACTTAGATTCAATAAACTGTCTGCCTCAATATCTCTCTCTCTCTCTCTCTCTCTCTCTCTCTCTCTCTCTCTCACACACACACACACACACACACCTAGACAGCAAAGTTTGTTTTATACTGACAAGAGTGACCATTAACTGATTAGTTACAACAAAGAAACCTTCTGTATTGTGGATATAGCCAATTAATTAGCAAAGAACTCAGCTAGAAAGGAATACTCATTAAGAAGTGCCCTGACAAATGCATCTGTGGGTGCTACAAAAAGTTGTCACCACCAAAGTCTTTGACACTCTCAAGTGGTTAAACATGAGAAACAGAAAGGATTTTATCAGTGGAAGTGACAGTGAAGATGACACTTTACTATCTATTTAGCCCTACGCCTAAGGACCCAGGAGACCTTTGCTTTCACTCACAGCTGACCCCTTTTTCATGTATTGTCTCCCCAACCTGAATGTAAGCTCCTTGAGAACAGGGACTGTCTTCACCTTTTTGTTTGTATAGTAAGTATAGTTTTATTTATATAGTTAGAACTTAATAAATGCTTTTTCATTCATTCATTCATTCATTCATCATTCACCTAAGTAGGTCTGACTGGGTAAACAAGTTTTTGAAATATGTGAGGCAGCCTTTCTTGCAAAGGCGAGGGACTATGGATCTAAAATGTATCTACTGCCAGACTAATTAATTTCTTATTAGTTTTGCTGAACTATTCTTTTAATCTCCATTTTCTCTTCTTTGCTTCAAAGAATGGCTCACTGTCTAGCGAAGGGAGGGAAGACATTCAGAAATGAAGGTGATAAGAAAAAAAAAGATACATTATCCTTTTTATCTAATAAGGAAAAGAGAGAATTTGGAGTTAGACAACCCAGCTGTGGCACCTTGGACAATTAAGACCTGGTCACTCACCTCTTCCAAAAGCTCCAGCAGCTCCCTATTGTCTCTAGGATAAAATACAAACTGGGATTTAAAGCTCTCCACAACCTGAGTTCCTCTTGATTTTCAGACTTATTTCATATTTTCTATCTTCCAACTAAATTTCCCTTTTCTATTCTCTCAAATTAATAATCAATCACCTGGGCAGCTAGGTGGCGCAGTCGACAAAGCACGAGCCCTGGATTCAGGAGGACCCGAGTTCAAATCCAGTCTCAGACACTTGACACTTACTAGCTCTGTGACCCTGAGCAAGTCACTTAACCCTCATTGCCTGCCCCCCCCAAAAAATAATAGAAACAAAACAAAAAACATAATCAATCACCCATCTCCAAAATTTTGTGGAGTATTACCCATACCCAGTTTGTACTTCTTCCTTAATTCTGCCTCTTACAATGCCCAAGTTTCACCAAAGTTTAGCTCAGATGCTGCCTACCACATACAATTTTAGTGATTTCTCACTCTTCAAACTCTCTTGTATTTATTTATCTCTGTATATGTCATGTCGTAGGGTTTTTTTTTTCTTTTCTCTTTGTATCCTTGGTGCCTGACATAGAGTAGGTGCTCAGTAAATACTTCCACATCTCACCATGTAACTAGGTGGCACTGTGGATAGAGAACTGGCTCTGGAGTCAGAAGGATAAAAGTTCAAATCCAGCCTCAGACATTTGACTTATTTAGCTGTGTGACACCCTGAGAAAGTCACTTAATCCTGATTACCTCAAACATCTGGGGCCATGTCCAGTCATCCTGATGTATATCTATCCTGCCACTGGATCTAGGTGGCTCTGGAGGAGAGAGTGAGGCTGGTGACTTTGTGCAATTCTCCCTCATTTAAATCCAACTCATTGCAAGTCATGACATTACCTCCTGATGTCAGGGTCTTCTTCAGAACAGAGGACAAACAACAACATCTCAACTAAGATTCCCTCTAACTTGTTTTCTCGATCTTTTTTGGAGGAGTTTTGTGTGTGGCCATGGTCCAGAGACTGTCAATAAATGCTTATTTAATCAAAGTCTCTTTATCTCTCTGATCCTCATTTCCTTCATCTGTAAAAACAGAATATTAGACTAGACGATTTCCAAAGTCCCTTCCAGCTCTGAATTCTTTGATCCTAAGATAGCATAAGATGTATAATTGGTAAGAATTTGGATGACATAGCCAAACTACATTGACATTATCTTAATTGATCTTCACATCAAAGGAGGCAGTGGTGAAGGAAGAAGATCCCGGGGTCTGGAGTCAGAAGACCCAGGATTGAATTGTGGCTCTGCCACTTGTATGACCTTGGATACTCAACAGTCACCATGTGCCTTAGGAAACTCCCTCTTAAAATTAGAGCTTGAAGCACTTATCGATACCATCTAGTCCAACCCCTTCATTTTACAGGCAGGGAAACTGAACCCCAGGGAGATTGAGTGACTCGCCCAAGGTCACACAGGTAGTGTGGGGGGTTTGAACCCAGGTTCCCTGACACCAGAATCAATGAGTACCATGCTGCCTCTAGACAAATCTATTAAGTCACAGATAAGTTGTGAACTGTTGGGATGGGGCACTCCCTACTCTGATGAGATCACAGATCCTTTGTGTATTTCCATAAATCATGGATATGCACACCCTGGTGTGAAGTTGTTTTTTTGGTTTTTTCCGTCAGTGGAACACAGGTTCTAGACAGGTTCCAGAAAGCTGAACTAGCTTTGAGTCCGGGGTCAGCATATGTCTGTCACCTATTAAAGCTAAGATTGGAGAGGTTTATCACTAGAAAGAAGACTACAAGAAGATGTTTGTTTGTTTGTTTGTTTTTCTTTATAAAAGTGTTTTAATGTGTCTAGTGAGGAAGTTCCCAAACTGATGATGACTGTAACCCCATTTAGAGCATCATATAAATTTAGAGGAGAAGGGAGCCTCAGAGATCCTCTATTCCAAACCTCTTATAGTGAAGAAACTGAGGTCAATGGTTCAAAGCTACACAGGAAGTAAATGCCAGAGCTAGAATTCAAAGCCAGATCTTTGCACTCCAAATCTGGAACTTTCCCCACTGTACCATAGGCCTTGATGTTTTGAAGTTAGTTTGCTTGCCTTGACATTTGCCAGTGGAACTGAATAAGATCCCTAAAATGAACAACAACATTTGACTAGAAGTCAGAAGAACTAAAACTCTGCATCTTGCTTATCCATACTTGGACTTAAGCAATGACCTCTGAAGGTATGCAGTGTTCCACACCAATAAAATCCCAAACTCAGAGCTTTATTTGACCAATAAGCATTCTGTGTGTTTGTGGGGGTGGATAGGTTGGGGGGTGGGGGGGAACTTGCACCTTTTATTATAGAAAATGCCCAAAATAGATTGTCCCCAGCCCCAAAATCCTCTTGGGATGAATGAGCATTTAGAGTCAGGCAGGCCATCAAGGGACCATTTTGTTTAGACTCCATGAGTTTAAGATTGTTAATGTGCCTCTCTGAGATTCTAAGTGACTATCAGTGAGAGTGACACATGTCCTGGGTGGAACAGAGTCTTTTGTAACGATGGGAATGACGCCACCTGCTGGATACTTACTGTAGAAGAGTTCTGCCTATGAAGCAAAGGTCTTTGAGGGCAAGACCAGGCTTCAGGAAGTGACGCGGACTAGTGGGAGGAGGAAGGAAGAGACTGGCGCTCGGTCTCACTCTCTTTCCTCTGGACTCTGGCGGAGAAGGGAGCTAGAAATGTGCTCTCCCTTTAATAGATAGGAATCTAGGCCTTTTTCTCTCTCTTTACCAAATTCTTATTCTCCTTAATAAATGCCTAAAAGTCTAACTCTTGCTAAAGCTTATAATTTATTGGCGACCACTCATTAGATATTTTAGACAGTTTAGCTAGAATTTTAACCCTTAACAGATGGCTGACCACGAAGAGGAAAGCTAACCCCCAGTCTTCTTCTGATCTTCTGGTTGGGTAAGAAATTTCCCCTCCCTCTCCCTTTAACTGCTAAGTACTGGTGTACTGGCTGTGTTTTCCCTTTAAAATTTTTCGAATGGACCTTTTAAACTCCCTAATTACCCTATTTTTGATTTTAGTCTGTTTAACCAGACAAATGGGAGATAAGATCATGTTAATGCTTTGTTTTTCTGGATTTTCTATTTTTCTTTTTATTTTTGTTAAAAGAGCCAGCAACTTACTCACACAAGGAAATATCTCTCCCTTTCCCAACCATGCTTTTTCAGAGGAACCTGAAGAGATTCCTGCAGCTTTTCCCAGTTCTAACAGTAATTGTTGCTCTAATTTTGCATGCCTGGAGGCAATGACCCACCCTCTAGAAGCTTTTAATCCCCTAGCACCTGGAGGCAAAGTGGGGGAAGAGGAATCCAGGCCTGAGTTCAAAATCAAGTCTGATTCAAATTGCTCTGGTCCCTCCCCTCCTCTCCAGACCCCACCCTCTACTCCTCCTATGGCCAAGCCCATAGCTTCCCCTGCCTGGGAAGTCCAGAGATCTGGTGCGCATGCTCAACTTTTTCTACCTGCATTTGCAGCTTCAGGCTCAGCCCTTCCCCGGCCTGGCTGTGCTTTTGAGACAATCTTAGAAAGCTCTTTAAATTCCAGATATGCTCGTTTTGTTCATAATTTTGCTAACCTGCTTTTTGTCTTTAATTAGTAATCTTATAAAGCATTTGTATGGTGAAAAGGCTGACAGACAATATAGAGGGGTTAAAGAAGAAAAATTTAAGCTGTATAAGAATGACAATCATCAACATAGTTCAAGACTCTGCTTCTTTTGCCATGGAAGGGTATATATTTTACAGAAATGTAGAAGTAAGCAGCAAGGTATTGATATGAGTATTGGGGATTTTAGATACCGAAATCAGAAGTGTTCTGAATTCACTCAGAGTATTAATGTCAGTTCAGAGGTTACATAGAATTTCTATGCTATTACACCTACATTTTGAAATTAATGGTATGGGTTTATTTTCATAGAGATTTTCATGCTTTTGAGATTGTGTCTTATACTTAGTTTCTAAAACAAGGAGAATATTTGTAAAGCTTTTTATAGTCATATGATCAAGTTTATATTTTATAATACTCTTATTAATATTAAGTTCATATTCATTTAGACTTCCTTAGTTTGAATTTCATTGTCTTTTATTGTTCCATGTGTATTTTCTTCTATTCATTTGTCTATCTAATTTTGAAACATTGCAAGATGGTTTTGATTTTATTATACAATGTTAATTCTAGGAGTATTGTGCTCCCATATTCTGAGTTGTTTGTTTTTGTTATTTTTTCTCAACTGATTATTTGATCAAACTCTTTAAAGCATTTCCTTGGCAAATTGGTTGCCATGGCAAGTGTAAATTGATTCTAGAAGTATTATTTTTGATAAGCATATTCCCCCCCCCAAAAAAAAGAGGGGAACATTTGTAAAAGTTTTCTATTTTCAAAAAAAAGTTCTTTGAGATTCTGTTGTGCTTTAACTTGTATTTAAATATGTTCTGATTTTTCACAAAAGTAATTGTATACTAAGTAAAAAAAAAAGATTATTTGAAATTGTTGCATAACTATATATTGTGTTCTGAGTCAAGATGTATTCACATTTTTTGCAATCATTTATTATCCTCAATTTTTAAATCCATATGAGACTTGGATTATGGGAACTTATCATTTAAGACATTAATTGCCTTTATTCTGAGTTATCAGATGCCAGTTGGCCAAGATGCCATCCAATCACAAGAGGAATACATGCAAGAGCAGACACTGAACTGTCACATGAGGGGAGACATGCATGAAGTCAAGGTATGGCCGAGGGAACGGCTTTTGACAAATGTTGAGGTTGGATTCTCTTGGTTTAATATTTTATTCTCTTTTTCCCCACAATATTGTACAGATGGCTGGAAGTATTCATCCCACCCATCTCACTTCTACACCTGGCTTCTATGCTCCCTCCTATATGCCTGATGCCATGGACATCTCAATCCCATGCATCTGATTAAGTCTGACTCAGTTTCTTCCAATATGTTCGGTGGCATGGACATATATTCCATCCACCTATTTTAAGCCTGGCATACTGTATGGGCAGTACATATTGCTCAAGTGTGGGAATGCTCATATCCCATCATTTCTCTGTTCTTTTATGGTAACCCCCATAATTATCTCAGGTGTCATGATAAATACAGTGTTGAATTTGGCCTTGACACCTGTTACCAATTATATTAGATTTTTTAATTTCTCATAATGGCATGAGGATAATTAGGCAGATGATGCAAAAAGTGATGAAACAAAGATAAAAATTATTTTTAAATATTAATATCGCAGCAATTGTCTTCTCAATTACCCTCCATAAGGGGGGGACTATAGTAATATTATAATTTTAAAGAATGGTTCAATTTTTGTTTTATTATATGTTTCATGTGTAACAACTAAGATTCTGTATTCCCTTAGACATGTTTTTGAGAACTTTCATTGTTTGATTTTATTATTGACAAAGCTATTTTAAAGTTGTGTTAAGCTCAATTTTGTAGGAAATTTCCTGGCTGATTACCAGCATCCATACCTCAACCCCTGAAAAGACTTCCATTCCACAACTACACCTAGAGGACATCTGAGAAAAGACTTTCAGAGACTTTAAATGAACAGTTTTGATTTGTTTTTGTTGTTTTTTTTTCTCTTTCTGTTATAATATACACCATCTGTAACATGTATTCTCTGCAGAGGCCCTCCCTTTGCAAGACCAATGTCAAAGCGTCGGTTCATGAGGACAAAAAAAAAAAAATCGCCCCTCTGGACAAAACTTTCCTCTCTTCCTTTTCTATATTGTTGTTCACATATTATTAGTTAGCAATAGTTATTATATTGTTTTTACTGTTCCGTCAAGGAAACAGTTTGTTTCTTGAGGAACAACAGGGGGGACTGTAACGATGGGAATGACGCCACCTGCTGGATACTTACTGTAGAAGAGTTCTGCCTATGAAGCAAAGGTCTTTGAGGGCAAGACCAGGCTTCAGGAAGTGACGCGGACTAGTGGGAGGAGGAAGGAAGAGACTGGCGCTCGGTCTCACTCTCTTTCCTCTGGACTCTGGCGGAGAAGGGAGCTAGAAATGTGCTCTCCCTTTAATAGATAGGAATCTAGGCCTTTTTCTCTCTCTTTACCAAATTCTTATTCTCCTTAATAAATGCCTAAAAGTCTAACTCTTGCTAAAGCTTATAATTTATTGGCGACCACTCATTAGATATTTTAGACAGTTTAGCTAGAATTTTAACCCTTAACACTTTGAAATGTGTAACTTGGCTGAACATTTTGCATAAACATTAGCTGTCCTTTCAAAGAAAGGGGAAAAAAAGAAACCATTTAAAATGCTATTATAATTCAAAGATGGTGACTTCCTTGCCAGGAATTTATTTAAAAAGTCAATCCAAATGGTCCTGGGACTGTTTTTAAGACATGAATAAATACCATTAAGTTTTGCAGTATTTTTTTTTAAATTTTTGGTGGAGGGTAGAATTTTGGTTTCTGAGACTCTCCACTGAGTTGTAGTTTCTCGTGTTGCATATAACACTATAATCATTAATTTCATTTCTGTGTTTCAAGGAGTTATGATTTCTTTGTTCTGCTCTCACTTCTACCATCAACACAGGTTCCTCTCCCTAACCTAGTAGATTATACTTGAGAATCACATGAAAAAAATCTGTTAACCAGAGGCTAACCCAATGATAAGCTTTGCTGAATTTTGAACTCTCTTGAACTCTGAACTTAGCTAGGCAAGACCACAGAGAAGAAACAGAGAGCCTTTACACCTTGATGGGGACTTCCAGTGACCATAGTGAGTTGCCATGGGCTTTGAGAGCCCACAATCACTCCCATACCATAATGGAATATTAGAAACTTTATCTGAAGACATAATGCTACCCTTTTCAACATGTAGAGAAAGCAAAGTCTGTAATATCATATTCATTAAACATTCACAATGATGCCCTATCCAACACGCTACCCTCCCAGTCCCTCAATCCCCTCAACCATTCTTCTCCGCCTCCATTATGTTGCAGCCATGAACAGCAATGGTCACACTTTGGGTATCAATATTGCTTCTGGGGCAGCTAGGTGGCACAGTGGATAGAGCACCAGCCCTGGATTCAGGAGGACCTGAGTTCAAATCCAGCCTGAGACACTTGACACTTACTAGCTGTGTGACCCTGGGCAAGTCACTTAACCCCAATTGCCTCACCAAAAAAACATATATATATTGTTTCTTCATCAAAAACTCTGGCATGTATCCATCTGACCGTTAAATCCCATCATCTCACGTCTCATGTCTCACTCCTCCTAAACGTATTCTTTACTTTCATTAAGACTTTTAATCCTTCTATCCCTCAGAATTAGCTCAGGCCATTACATCTGCTTTGTTCTTCATGTTCCTCCCTTTCTAATGAGACCCCATAGTTAAGCCACTCAATTTTATACTGTCGTCTACACTCAAATCTCTTGACAAATCCCAGGTTGGGGTTACTCTCACCATCTGCCTACTTTGTTCCTACTCCTTTGGTACTGAATGGAACTGGAGAAAGTCACAACTGAATTAACTTAGTATAATACAAATTTACATTATCTAATCTCAACTGGGGCAGCTAGGTGGCTCAGTGGATAGTCTGGGCCTAGAATCAGGAAAACTCATCTTTGAGACTCCAAATCTGGCCTCAGACGCTAGCTGTGTGACCCAAGGAAAGTCAGTTTACCCAGTTTGCCTAAGTTCCTAATCTGTAAAATGAGCTGGAGAAGACAATGGCAAAGCACTCCAGCATCTTTGCCAAGAAGACCCCAAATGGGGTCAGGAAGAGTCAAACACAACTAATGACAAATCTCAAGTGGGCCCTCATTACAGCAAAGCAATCTTTTTATCCTTCCCCAGTTTATTCCCTATCTCACTTTAGATTAAAAATTTCTTCTTTCCTCAATTTTCTTGAATGTTCCTCCTTTGTCAATCCCCTCAGATGAAGAACTTCCCTCTAACTTTACAAAGAAAATGGACTCGATTGGCATCCATCTTCTCTCTTTCTCTTTGTCTCAAAACCCCTTGACTTCTTCCACTCACTGCTCCTTCCCTCTAGTCTCTATTAATGAGGTGGCCCTTTTCTTTGCCAAAACCAACCCCTCCGTATGTACCTTTGGTCCTATTCCCTATTAACTTTCCAAGCAGATTGTCCCTCCAATTGTCTGAGGATTGATACTTTTGTTTATATCATCAATCTTCAATCTCTCCCTATATACTGAATGCTTCCCAACTTCTTTCAAACATGCCCATCTCCACCATCCTATAAAAAATGAAAACAAAACCCTTTATTAAAGTCATACAACTAGTGAGTTCCAGAAACAGCTATACTATACTAGGGTCAGGGATTGTCCTCCCAGCAGCCCACTCATCAGTACAATGTTTACCAACTCTCTGACCTCCAAGATTAAGGACCTTGCCTGCTTAGTTCTATGGTACTTACATCAGGAGTGGCTATCTAGATGAACAGTTCTGCCTTATCTGCAGTCCCATTCTGTAGTTGCCTGTCTCACCAAGTAACTCAGTTAAAGGTTATCTTTTAACCCCCGCCCCCACGACTATTTCTAGCAATTTATAACACATCTTTTCTACCTTAGGAGATATTACTTTTTTAAAAAAATAAGTTTTTAAGGGGCAAGCTAGGTGGTACAGTAGATAGAACATCGGCCCTGGATTCAGGAGGACCTGAGTTCAAATCTGGTCTCAGACACTTAACAATTACTACCTGTGTGACCCTGGGCAAGTCACTTAACCCCAATTGCCTCACCAAAAATACCTTTTGTTTTTCACACAATAATAGTTTTTCCTACAACCCTTCCTTTCCTTAAGAGCTATCCCAGGACAATTAGTATTTTTTAAAGATTAAAAAGGGGAGGGGGAGAAAGAGGGAAAAAATCAGCTCAGATCATACATTGAAAAAGTCTGAATATGTGTGTGGTGTGCAAACTTGTGAACCTCGCCTCTCACCTCCATGGAGAGTAAGCATTGGAGGAAACCTCATATCTCTTTAAGTTATGTTTCATTTTCATAATTTTTAAAATATTCACTTTTGATTTTTTGTCTCAGAGATTGACTTGACCCAAGGTCTTCCTGGCTCCAAAGCCAGCTTCCTACCCACAATTCCATGTTGCTTATCAAAACATAATCTGACATAAATGAGATAGGGTTTTCATTTTGCCCTCACATTTATTTGAAGTATGTGCTGTTTTCTCTGTGTTGAAAGATATGTAAATAAAATCTGTACTTAAATTCAATTGTGGACATATGATATATAATGATAAAATTTAACTAGGAATAATGTCCTTAATCATAAATTCATTTGTGCCTTATTTCTTTCCATCATAATTTAAAGTTAGCTCATCTATTTAAATGACATCTTTAAAACTATTTCATAATACTCTTAGGAGAAATCAAACCATCAATAGGACTGTAGTCATGATTTCTGTTTCTAAGTAAATGAATTCATTTTGCTTTTCATTGGTCTACATATCACAATAATTTTATCAATTTCTTTGTTTAGTTTCATACCACTGAGGATTGATACTTTTGTTTATATCATCAATCTTGTACACTGGGGCTAAACTGGATTTTAAAAGGATCTTAAGTAGTTACACAATTGATTTTGTTGTATTAGAAAGCTTCAGCTAGCTGTTAGAAATGTTTCTACACCCTCAAGTTGTCTTCTCTAGAGATATGTAAGAGAAAGCTTATATGACCTCCTCTTAGGAATACTATAGAGGTATTTCCCCTTCAGGTAAGGATTGGAATAAATTATTTCTGAGGTCTTGTCTAACTCTGAGATTCCACAATTCTAAAATCAGCAAACAGAGACTTCCATCTTATCTAATTAAAGGGAACTCTTATCTAAAATAGAAGTCTAGCTCTTGCCAGGGGGATCAAGGGAATTCCCTTAATTGAGTTTGATATGATGACTTAGAGGAAGGGATGGAGATCTCTGGCATTTTACCAAGCACCCCTCCCTCTAGAAGAGTAGCATATTCATAGTTCTGTTTCAGAGGACAAATATTACTCCTGATTAGGTCTCTGAGATGGACATAGTGAGTTGGCTGGTTTGGAGCCACCTCCTAAGGTTAGGTTCCAATGTCTGGGGCTTTCTCCAGGACGACTTAGTTGAACAGGAGTCTAGAGAGGAGAATCCTTGTCAACGAAATCACCTCTCTTTACTAGCATAAAAGAGAGCTGACAGAGAACTCTACCATTTCTTCACTCCCCCCTCCCCCCATCTTTACCCTTGTACCTTTCTTCTGGTGCAAAGTGAGGTGATAAAAGGATAATGGAACTTTTCCTCTCCAATCTCTCACCTCAACAATGGCTGCCTTTTCACAGAAGTGTATGGCAAAATTCATGCTTTTGCCAAGGTTAGTTTAAAAGGGAATTCCTGTACCTTGAGTTCTTTGCTGCCTTTTTTGCTTTTGGGAGTATATAGTTCAGAAACCAGATAACTGAGAGTAGACTTTCCCAGTTCCAAGAGATTGTAAGAGTGTCCTTCAAAACATACTACAGAAACATATGCAAAGGGGAAAATACTTGGCCCAAGAGATTTTATACCAATGTTTCTGAACCCAAACATTCCATGAAAAGGAGGGGAGTTTCCTAGACAGCATGATCCTGCCTTCTGATATTATAAGAGATTGAATGTTCAGCAGCCTCAAAGTATATCCTTTGGAATAGGAAGGAGTCCATATTGCAAAGTAACACCATAAGTCTTAGGGGGAGCTTTGGACCCTATGGGAAAAGTGAGGAGCCACCAAAATGTTATATTGTTGCTGGTGGCAATCATGAGGTCAATTTTCTTCTGAGGCTAGCAGTATTTGGCTCAGTGCTCTATCCGCTGAGCCACACAGCACTAGCTGTGGAACTCTGGCCAAGCCATCTGACCTCTGTCACTTCTGTTACCTCAACTGTAAAATGGAAATTATAATACTAACTACCTCCCAGGGTGGTGGTGGGAATCAAATGAGATTATTTGTAAAACATCCTTGCACAGAGCAGACATTTAATGAATGCTTGTTCCTTTTCTTTCCAGTTCACAGACTACTATCCATGCTTTATGCATTTTCTGTGTTCATTTGTGGGATCCTGTGTGTACTTCCAACCTTTTTTATTTACTAAAGTCTCTCTTTTACCCAATATGTACTTGTAGCCTGTAGAGACTGTACATGAGTGGGGACTTTATTGCCCATATTTGTGGAAATTTAGATCTACGCTACATACAAAATATATTTAGGAATTTCCCAGAGTAAACTTGGGGCAAGGAGGTAGGATTTAAGCCAAATAAAACTGACCCTTTGCAAGAAGCCTTTAACATCAGTCCTGATATAGATTTAGCTTTGAGGCCCTTGGGGCATAGATTACACTCTCAATACTACTGATTTATAAATTTAAAATCTTTGGCCTTCATAGAATCATAAAATAATAGAGAACCATCAGAGGTTATAGCTTGCAAGATCTATAAATGTAGAAAATATCTTATACTCCCCTTATGTTCCTGGAAGAAATTACAAAACCATGCTTAGTTCCACTATAAATTTATTTGATCTAATCTTAAGTGGATGGCTACAAGGAAAATATCCTATTCCCCCTTAGCTTATTTGATTTTCAATTTTTCTCATCTCATCTCAAGTCTTGGATAGTATTCCCCTCACAATGTTTCAGTTGCTTACCTCTCCTTATATTTTATTGAAAAAATGGAAGGTGAGATTTGCCCTCTCACCTCTTCCTCCAGTCGCTTGCCTCAGACCCTTTTACTCACTTTCTCCTCTTTACTGGAGCCTCAGATGAAGAGGTAAACCTCACCCTTCTAACCAAAGCCAGCCCCTCTACATATATACTTGATCTCATCCCCTTCTCTCCTTTCCAGAAGATTATCCTATCATCCCTACTGCTACTCTCAATCTCTCCCTATCTTCTGGTTCATTCCTCACTACCTACAAATGAGTCTGTGATTCTTCCATTCTTAAAAACTGTGATAAAATAATGGAATTTGGCAGACACCGAGGGGTGCCACCTGATTGATTGAGTATTGTTTGAATTGGGTGAGAATGAGAAACTGACTAAGTACCTACTTGAGGATGATTGGATGGGGACCACACCTGGCTGGCCCTGAGTGACATGTTGGTGTACTACTGATGTCAGCAAGAGACCACTCTCAACCAATCAGCTTGAAGGACCTCCCCTTTGGGGGAGGGAGAGAAGAACTAGGAAAGAGATGCTCACTCATAAAAGAAGTTTTGGGTTTTTTTTTTGGTGAGGAAGAGGCACGTGGCAGGAGAGGGAGAACAGGAGCCCCCCTTGTCGTTCAGGACATTGGTTTGGTGGTGAGAGATTTTGCATGGGCTGCTAGGAAAGGAAATTGATTTCTTTCTCTCTGGCTATACTGAATTAGATCTTAGCTAGGACTTCCATGCTATAAGGAATCTGTTCTCAATCTCTCTCTCTTCACTAATTTATAATATATATATTTTTTAATAAATCTTTAAAAGCCTAAACTCTTGCTGAATTTATCAGTGATTTTAGCCAGCTTCCCCCCCAAGACTGGGGGGGGCACAGATTAGGACCCACAATTTAGATTTTAAACAACACAAAACAAAACAACAACTCCCATGATACCCTACTATATCTAAACTCCCTGAAAAAAAAAACATCTTGAAAACATTTGTCCACATTCCTGGTCACCACTTCCTCTCTGGTCACCACTTCTTCATTCACTCAATTTTGAAATCTCTGTCATTTGGCTACCAATGCCATCATTCAACTGAAACTGCTTTCTCCCAAGTTTCCACTGAACCCTAAATTGCCAAATCTAATGGGTTTTTCTCAATCTTAACCTTTCTTGACCTTTCTATAGCCTTTAACATTGCTGCTCACTTTCTCTTCCTGGATGTTCTCTCTTCTCTGGGATTGGATTCTGTGGCATTGCTCTCTCCTGGTTCTCCCAACAACCCATATTCTTCTTTGATGTTCTTCAGCCATGTCACACCAATTTTCTGTGGGGAGTAGAGCCCTCTTCTTTTTTTGCTCTATATATTTTAGGTGGTAGTCTCATCAGCTCCCATGGATTTAATGATTATCTCTATGTAGAAGATTTCTAGTTAAATATTTCCAATCCTGTTCTCTCTCCTTTGCTCCAGGCTGTCACCAACAATGGCCTTCTGAATCTCAAATTCAATCTTTCATAGGCATCTCAAATTCAACTTTTCCAAAACTGAATTTATTATCTTTCTTCTCAAACCTCCTAGTTCTTCTAATTTCTCCTTTCCTGTCAAAGGCATTACTATCCTCCTGGTCATCAAGACTTGTAACGTCAGGGTCATCCTTCACTCATCACTCTCATTCATCCTGCATATCCAATCTGTTGCCAAATCTTATTGCTTTTATTTTTACATTTAAAAAAAATTGCAGGACAATGAGGGTTAAGTGACTTAACTAGGGTCGCACCGCTAGTTAGTGTCAAGTGTCTGAAGTCTGATTTGAACTCAGGCCCTCCTGAATCCAAGGCCGGTGGAAATCAGATCATCTAATGTATTATATCCTTTTAATTGGTCTTATTTGGTAAATTGTTTTTGATGTATAAAAATGTCTCCCTCTGTATTTGGGGTCAATCCCTAAGCTGAGTAAGGGACCTGGTCCCAATTAGTTTGGGCAATTGCCATACATTGCTTAATATATTGGAATGGTCAAAAGCTTGAACCTTTGATTCTTCAGTCATTTCATCTTTCACCCATCACACACAAAAAAAATAAAAATAAATTTAGGCAGAAAACCAACTTCTACCTATATTAGAAATAATCCTAACGGGGTGCTTGGAAGGGTAGATATTGTTGGGCAATGAAAAGGGGCTAGATGATGAAATGTTTACATTCTGAGAAGAGACAAGTGACCCGGTAACATCCAATTCATTTTTCGAATTGTAGAGGGAGTCAAGAAAGATAAAGACAGAAACTTGGGTGGCTTAGTTTGGTATTGCTGGTTTTAAGAGAGGGGGAAAATAAAGAAAAGAGTAATATACTGGGAAAGAAATTACGAAACAAAGACCTTATTTGTCATAACTGGAATGTATGAGAAGGGAATCCAAACAAAAAGGAGAAGAGGCAATAACATGTCATGATCTTCATTCTTGTCTGAGTTGGGAAAAGTAAGATCAAATAGAAAAACTCATATGGAGGTTAAGAATCCCAAGGAAAATAATAGGTTAAAAAGAGGGAAGGAAAGAGGAAAAGCAGTTTCCTATCTCAAACTATTCTACAAAGCAGTAATCATAAAAAAGTGTTTGGTAAAATGAAAGGTTTGGCCTAGATATTCTCTGTGGTTTGTCCACTCTAAAATCCAACTCTACCCTTGATATCTAAAAGAAAAATAAATTATTGCCTTAATCCTTTTAGAGAGATAGGACTGACATACAGGAAGATGGCTTATTGAAATAACAAATAGAATGAATAACATTGAGATTTCACCTTATCCAATTCAATTTTTTTTAAAAATTAGTAAGTTCCTCTAGGATATGGGACCCTGTGTCTGGTACTTTAAAACCTACAAATTGAGAAAAGACCTAGTCTTAAACCTAATGAAATTTAACAGTGTAACAGAATAATTAGAATAGAAAATGAAAAGTACGATGTCCTATATAACAGTCAAGTAGGGAAAGTTCATTACTGACAGTGAGAATACAGGAAGACTACCAGGATGAGAGTCCTTTGAAGTGGGCTTTAAATTTGATAGGAACAAAAAAAAAATTATAGAACTCAACAGGACAATGGGATCATGGTTAATGAGTTCCAGGCATAGGGCAAAGGAATGCAAGGGGAAAAGCATGGAACATAAAATGTTAATCTGTAGAATTTACCGATTAGTGCTGAAGTTACATGGCACAGGTATTAATTACATTAGTGATTTGTGATTATGAACCAAAGTCATATTTATTAGAAAAATGCATGGGAACATACCCTTTCCCAACTCCACCCCCAAATTTTCATCAGCAATATAATTACTCTAGGTCCTAAACTGGCACCATATCAGCCTACCTTCCTGCTTCTAAAGTAGAGAGTGATGCAATTTTTACCAGTCACTGGGATACTTCATCTATACTATATATTCCACAGACGAAATTGGGTCCATATATTGAAAAATGGTTTGATAGTCCTTGGAGGCTTCATGGAAAAGTACTACAGGAGGCAGAGCCAAGATGGGGGAGAGGAGTCAGCAACTTGCCTGAGCTCTCCTTCTGTTCCCTCAAAAAGAACATTAAATCAAGCCTCTGGACAGATTCTGAAACTACAGAACCTGCAAAGAGACAGAGAGACACACAGTCTTCCAACCAGAGATAATTTAGAAGACTTCAGGAAAGGTCGGTATGAATCAGGCAAAAAGGGAGGCACAGTGCAGGTCGGCAGCACAGCACTAAGGGGGTCAGGGCAAGTCAGCAGGAAGCTGTGGGACACAGCTGAGCAACTGAGGCCCTTGGATCCTGACTCAAAAATCTGGTGGTGCAGCAGGACAGTGTCAAAGCCCACCTGCACCAGCCAAGAGGGCAGGTTGCCAGCTGGAGGGCCACGCACAGGACAGGCGTGACCAGGCCTACTGATCCCATCATGCTCTGAGAGAAAGCCCAGGGTGGGGAGAAATCCACAAGCCATAGAGGCCTCAGTGTAGCAAGCTGGTGACACAGCCCCTATACCCCAGCACAAGAAGCTTGAAACAGGGACCCTGGTGCCCCGAGAGCAGACCTCAACATAAATAACTAAATAACTAATTAATTAACTAAATAATTAAATAAATACATAAATAAATGAATGAATGAATGAATAAGCTGCAGTATGAGTAAGAAACAAAAAAGAGCTCTCACCTAAAGAGCTTCTGTATCAATAGGGAAGAGGCAAATACAAACTCAGATGAGGACAATATTCTCAAATTGCCTACATGTGAAGCCTCAAGAGGGAAGATGAATTGGTCTCAAGAACAAAAAGCCTTCTCAGAAGAACTCAAAAAGGATTTTTAAAATCAATTGAGAGAGGTAGAAGAAAAAATGGGAAGAGAGCTCAAAAAGGATTTCCAAAGTCAATTGAGAGAGGTAGAAGAAAAAATGGGGAGAGAAATGAAAGCAAAACAAGAAAATTATGAAAAAAGAATCAGAAGCTTGACAAAGGAATCACAAAGACTGACTGAAGAAAACAATTCCTTAAAAATTTCATCTGGCCAAATGGGAAAAAAAGGTGCATAATCTCACTGAAGAAAACAATGCCTTAAAAATTAAAATTGGACAGTTGGAAGACAATGTCTCCATGAGACATCAAGAATCAGTAAAACAGAATTTAAAAAATGAAAAATAGAAGAAAATGTGAAATACCTCATTGGAAAGACAACTCACCTGTAAAACAGAGGCAGGAGAGATAATATGAAAATTATTGGACTGCCTGAAAGCCATAATCAGAAAAAGAATCTGGACACCATATTCCAGGAAATTATTAAGGAGAACTGCACTGATATTATAGAATCAGAGGAAAAAATTGTCATTGAAAGAATCCACTGATCACCTCCTGAAAGAGATCCGAAAAGGAAAACTCCAAGGAATATTGTAGCCAAATTCCAGAATTATCAGGTGAAGGAGAAAATACTCCAAGCAGCCAAAAAGAAGCAATTTAAATATCATGGAGCCATGATCAGGATTGCTAAGGACCTGGCAGCTTCAACATTAAAGGATCACAAAGTTTGGAATATGATATTCTGGAAGGCAAAGGAGCTTGGATTGCAGCCAAGAATCTATTACCCAGCAAAACTGATCATTCTCTTTCAGGGGAAAAGATGGACATTCAATGACACTGGGGATTTTCAATGTTTCCTGATGAAAAGACCAGACCTGAATAGAAAATTTGATCTTAACATACAAGACTCAAAAAAGTTTAAAAATGTAAACAGGGGGAAAAAGTTACTCAATTAGGTTAAACTCTTTACATCCCTACACAGGAAGATAATACTTATAACTCTTGAGAACTGTATATGTATTTGGGCAGACAGAAGGATTATACACAGAGGGTATAAATAGCAATTATCTTTGATGTGATGATATAAAGAAAATTAAGGGGTTAAAAGAGATTCTATGGGGAGAAGAGGAAAGGGGAGGTGGAATGGGGTGAATTACATCATATGAAGAGGTGAAAAAAAACTTTTACAATAGAGGGAAAGAAGGGAGAGGTGAACATTGTTTCAACCCTACTCTCATTAGATTTGATTCAAAGAGGGAATAACATATATGTGCATTTGGATAAAGAAACTTAGCTTATTCTTTAGGGAAGTAAAAGGGTAAGAGGAAGGGGAGACTGATAGAAGGGAGGGCAAAAGTAAGGGAGAAAAGGGTAAAGAAAAAGGAGAGGGGTGATAAAAAGGGAGGGCAGATTGGGGGAGGCATGGGTAAGAAGCAAAATGTTGGTAAGGAGGAATAGGGTGAAAGAAGGGGGGATAAGTGCAAAGGGGGTAAATAAAATTGAGGGGAATAGACAGTAATAATAACTGTGAATGTGAATAGGATGAACTCTGCTATAAAACGGAAGCGAATTGCAGAGTAGATTAAAAACCAGAATCCTATAATATGCTGTTTACAAGAAACACATTTGAAGCAGAGACATAGGCACAGAGTAAAGGTAAAAGGCTGGAGCAGAATATATTATGCTTCAACTAAAGTCGAAAAAGCATGGGTAGCAATCCTTATCTCAGACAAAGCACAGGCAAAAATAGATTTCATTAAGAGATAAGGAAGGAAACTACATCTTGCTAAAAGGTACTATAGATAATGAAGTAATAGCAATCTTAAATATGTATGCACCAAGTGGTATAGCATCCAAATTCTTAGAGAAGTTAAATGAGTTACAAGAGGAATTAGACAGTAATACTACACGAGTGGGGGATCTGAATCTTCCCCTCTCAGAATTATATAAATTGAGCCACAAAATAAATAAGAAAGAAGTGAAAGAGGTGAATAGAATACTAGAAAAGTTAGACATGATAGATGTCTGAAGAAAACTGAATGGGGATAGAAAGGAATACACCTTTTTCTCAGCAGTAAATGGCACATTTTCAAAAATTGACCATGTATTAGGGCACAAACACATCATAGTCAAATGTAGAAAGGCAGAAATAGTAAATGCATCCTTCTCAGACCATGATGCAATAAAAATTACATGTAAGAAAGAGCCATGGAAAAGTAGACTGAAGATCAATTGGAAACTAAATAATGTCATTCTAAAGAATAAATGGGTTGGGGCAGCTCGGTGGTGCAGTGGATAGAGCACCTGCCCTGGATTCAGAAGGACCTGAGTTCAAATTCTGCCTCAAACACTTAACACTTACTAGCTGTGTGACCCTAGGCAAGTCACTTAACCCCAATTGCCTCACCAAAAAAAGAAAAAGAAGAAGAAGAAATGGGTCAAAAAACAATCAATAACTTTATCCAAGAGAATGACCATAATGAAACAACATACCAAAATCTATGGGATGCAGCCAAAGCAGTGCTTAGGGGAAATTTTATAACTCTAACTGCTTACGTGAATAAAAAAAGAGAAAGAGGAGATCAATCAAATGGGCATACAACTTAAAAAGCTAGAAAAAGAACAAATTAGAAATCCCCAATTAGATACTAAACTAGAAATCCTGAAAATTAAAGGAGAAATTAATGAAATTGACAGCAAGAAAACTATAGAATTAATCAATAAAACTAAGAGCTGGTTTTATGAAAAAAAACAATAAAATAGATGAAATATTGGTTAATTTGATTAAAGAAGAAAACCAAATTACCAGTATCAAAAATGAAAAGGATGATGGGGGCGGCTAGGTGGTGCAGTGGATAAAGCACTGGCTCTGGATTCAGGAGGGCCAGGGTTCAGATCCGGCCTCAGACACTTGACACTTGCTAGCTGTGTGACCCTGGGCAAGTCGCTTAACCCCCATTGCCCAGCAAAAAACAAAAAAAACAAACAAAAAAAAATGAAAAGGATGATGTTACCACCAATGAAGTGGAAATTAAATCAATAATTAGGAATTATTTTGCCCAACTGTATGCCAATAAATCTGACAATTTAAATTAAATGGATAAATATTTACAAAAATGCAAACTGCCCAGGTTAATTGAAGAAAAAATAAAATCCTTAAATAAGCCCATATTAGAAAAAGAAATTGAACAAGCCATTAATGAACTCCCTAAGAAAAAATCCCCAGGGCCAGATGGATTTACAGGTGAATTCTACCAAACATTTAAAGAACAATTAATTCCAATATTATACAAATTATTTGGAAAAATAGGTGAAGAAGGAGTTCTACCAAATTTGTTTCATGACACAAATATGGTGGTGATACCAAAACCAGGCAAAGCAAAAACAGAGAAAGAAAATTATAGTCCAATTTCCCTAATGAATATTGATGCTAAAATCTTAAATAAGATATTAGCAAGGAGATTACAGCAAGTGATCACCAGGATAATACACTATGACCAGGTGGGATTTATACCAGGAATGCAGGGCTGGTTCAACATTAGGAAAACTATTAACATAAACAACCACATCAATAAGAAAACCAACCAAAATCATATGATTATCTCAATAGATGCAGAGAAAGCTTTTGACAAAATACAACACCCATTCCTAATAAAAACACTGGAGAGTTTAGGAATAGGGGGAGCTTTCCTTAAAATAGTAAGCAGTATCTACCTAAAACCATCTGGAAGCATTATATGTAATGGAGATAAGTTAGAGGCCTTCCCACTAAGATCAGGGGTGAAACAGGGATGTCCATTATCACCTCTATTGATCAATATTGTACTAGAAATCTTAGTGTTAGCAATCAGAGAAGAAAAAGGAATTAAAGGAATTAGAATAGGCAAGGGGGAAACAAAACTATCACTTTTTGCAGATGATATGATGGTATACTTAAAGAATCCTAGAGAATCAACTCCAAAATTACTTGAAACAATTAACTTTAGAAAAGTAGCAGGATATAAAATAAATCCACAGAAATCATCAGCATTTCCATACATGACCAAAAAAGTCCAGCAGTTAGAGATAGAAAGAGAGATTCCACTTAAAGTAATGGTAGATAATATAAAGTACTTGGGAGTCTACTTGCCAAAACAAACCCAGGAATTATATGAACACAATTAGAAAACACTTTTCACACAAATCAAATCAGATCTAAATAATTGGAAAGATATCAATTGCTCATGAATAGGCAGAGCTAATATAGTAAAAATGACAATTCTATCTAAATTAATTTACTTATTCAGTGCCATACCAATCAGACTACCTAAAAATTATTTTATAGAGCTAGAAAAAATAATAACAAAATTCATCTGGAAAAACAAAAAATCAAGAATATGCAGGGAAATAATGAAAAAAATTCACAGGAAGGTGGGTTAGCAGTACCAAACCTGGAGCTCTACTATAAAGCGGCAGTCATCAAAACTATTTGGTACTGGCTAAAAAATAGAGTGGTAGATCAATGGAATAGGCTAGGCTCAGGAAATGCAGTAGTAAATTACACTAGTAATGTAGTGTTTGATAAACCCAAAGACTCCAGCTTCTGGGATAGGAACTCAGTATTTGAAAAAAAAAAAACTGCTGGGAAAACTGGAAGATAGTATGGCAAAAATTAGGCTTAGACCAACATCTTACACCTTATACTAAAAATAAGGTCAAAATGGATATATGATTGAGACAGAAGAGGTGATACCATAGGTAAATTAGGAAAGGAAAGAATAGTCTACCTTTCAGATCTTTGGAAAGGAGAACAGTTTATGACCAAAGAAGAGAGAGAGAGAGAGAATATTATGAAATGCAAAATGGATGATTTTGATTACATTAAATTAAAAAGGTTTTGTACAAACAGAAGCAATGCATCCAATATTAGAAGGAATGCAGAAAGCTGGGAAACAATTTTTATGGCCAGTACTCCCGATAAAGGCCTCATTTCTAAAATATATAGGGAACTAAATCAAATTTATAAGAATCCAAGTCATTCCCCAATTGAGAAATGGTCAAAGGATATGAACAGGCAGTTTTCTGTTGAAGAAATCAAAGCTATATATTTCCATATGAAAAAATGCTCTAAATCACTATTGATTAGAGAGATGCAAATTAAAACAAATCTGAGGTACCACCTGACACCTATCAGATTGGCTAAAATGACAAAAAAGGAAAATAATAAATGTTGGAGAAGCTGTGGAAAAATTGGAACACTAAAGCATTGTTGGTGGAGCTGTGAACTGATCCAACCATTCTGGAGAGCAATTTGGAATTATGCCCAAAGAGCTATAAAGCTGTGCATACCCTTTGACCCAGCAATACCACTTTTGGGTCCTTTTCCCAAGGAGATCATAGAAAAGGGAAAAAGACCCACATGTTCAAAAATATTTATAGCTGCTCTTTTTTGTGGTGGCAAGGAATTGGAAATTGAGGGGTTGCCCATCAGTTGGGGAATGGCTGAACAAGATGTGGTATATGAATGTAATGGAATTCTATTGTGCTGTAAGAAACAATGGGCAGGAGGAGTTCAGAGAAACCTGGAAAGACTTGCATGAATTCATGATGAGTGAGATGAGCAGAACCAGAAGAACATTATACACAGTATCATCAACATTATGTGTTGATCAACTATGATATACTAGATTCTTCCCACCAACCCAATGGTACAAGAGAGTTCCAGGGGACTCATGATGGAAAAGGCTCTCCAGATCCAGGAAAAAAAGAACTGTGGAATATGGATGCTGATTGAACCATACTAGTTCTTTTGTTTTTGGTGCTGTCGTTTTTCTATTTTGAGGTTTTTCCTCATTGCTCTGATTCTTCTCTTATAGCATGACTGATGAAGCAATATGTTTATTGTTGTTATCTATATGTATATGTATGTGTGTGTATGTATGTGTGTGTGTATATATATATATATATATATATATATATATATATATGTATGACAATACATATATATCGGATTGCCTGCTGTCTTAGGGGAGGGGCGGAGGGAGGGGAGGGAGGGAGAAAAATTGGAAATTGGAAATCTTATATAAACAAATGCTGAAAACTATCTCTACATGTAACTAGAAATAATAAAATACTTTTATTTTAAAAAAATAAAGAGAAAAAGAAAAAAAAAGAAAATTACCACAGTTTCACACATCTGGCTTGTTTTTCACTAAGGCTCATAGAACAGGGAAGTTGCCAAAGAGTACCATAATAAGTGTATAACCAAGGCTAGTAAGTGGCTGGTTATCACTGTCTTACATGATGATATCCTCCCTAAGGTGCTCTTATGCAGGGTATCTTTGGAGGAGGCCATAGCCCAGGTTAAGTAATATGTGTTTGCCATAGTTATGGGTCTGGAGCCAGTTTAGGACCCAGGTCTTCTGAATTGGTCTACTGTAACTAATCTACTACTATACAGGCATGTTTGGCTAAAGTACAGCATGCTTGAAGGATAGTAGTATATGATGAGTTTATACAAAGCTGATCCAACAAACGATACTCTTTTTTTTTTCTTTTTTTGAACTAATGGAGCTTGTACATTCATTTTGGGCTTGGTACCTAGTTAGTAAAAATAATTAATTAAAATATAATATGATAAGAGTAAGTCCTTCCCATATCCCACCATATAAAGGAGAAGCTTTCCTTTCTAACAGTAGAAGCCTCTTTACCAGTGGTCTTGCAATGGTATCTTGGGTTTTTTGTTCCTCCCTTGGAGGGCAATGTCTTGTCTCCCCCTCCTTGCCTCAGGTGTGGTTTGCATTAGGTAAAAAAATCCATTGTTATTGTTCATTGGACAGAGTCAGGGGAGTCCTGGGTTCAAAGCCCTTTTCCACCATTTACTAGCCATTTGATCAAGCCCCCTAAGCTCTCTGAGCAACAGATCCCTCATTTATAGAATGAGGGAAATGATACTTGTGGCACCTGCCTTGAAGGATTATAGTGAAGAACAAATGAGAACATATGGAAAGTATTTTGTGAAGTTTTTGTATAGAAATTCCAATTCTCTACAAATGTCAACTATTATTCTGACATAAATGCCAGCTGTCATCATCATCGTTATTATATAAATAATGATTACTCTAGATTGTTATTTTAGCAGAGTGGTTTCCTTCACGACATAGTCTTTATGTCTTCTATCAAATGCTTATTACTGAGTAATTTTTATCATTTTCTATAAAATATGGAAGAAGGAAAAACATAAGATGAGTTGCAAGAACTTCACACAGAAGTTTCTAATGTAAATCATTTGTCTTGTTAAGACAAAAAGAACCTTATAAGTGCTTTGGTTAGCAAATACTTACTTACTTGCCAAGCAGAGAGTGATGGCTGCTAGTGGCCAACTCCTCTAGTATCTTTGCCAAGGAAATCCAAAATGGGGTCACAAAGAGTCAGACACAACTAAAAAGTGACTGAACACCAATCATTTAACCAATTAGCATCAATTAGCAATGGGATATCTAATGAAAAGATACACCAAGAACAGAAGTACAAACACTTCTTCCCCAACACCTAGGAGTATTCTTCTCACACCCAAGTTATACCTGGAAGAAGTTGGCTAAAACTCTCCAGTCACCCAAGTGTTCCTGAAATACAGGTTAGATCATGTCAACCTTCCCTCCTCTATACAATAAACTCTATTAGCTTCCTATTCCCTCCAGGAGCAAATACAAAATGTTCTACTTGGCATTCAAAGCCTTTCATAATCTAGGCCCCTCCCACCTTCCCAGTCTTACACTTTACTCCACTCTACACACTCCTTGCTCCAATGACACTGGCCGACTGACTGTTCCATGAACAAGACACTCTCCCTCCTCTGTTCTGACTGCTGACCTCCTTGCCTTCCTTTAAGCCCCAACTAAAATCCCACATTCTGCAAGAAGCTTTTCTCAACCCCTCCTTTTTTTTGTGGGGCAATGAAGGTTAAGTGACTTGCCCAGGGTCACACAGCTAGTAAGTGTCAAGTGTCTGAGGCCAGATTTGAACTCAGGTCCTCCTGAATTCAGGGCTGGTGCTCTATCCACTGCGCCACCTAGCTGCCCCTCAACCCCTCTTATTTCTAATACCTTCCCTCTATGAATGATTTCTTTTTCATGCTGTCTATAGCTTTCTTTCTTTGTTTGCATATTGTCTCCACAACTAAATAGTAAATCCTTGAGGGCAGGGACTGTCTTTTCCTTCTTTTTGTATTCCCTAAACTTAGCACAGGTCCTGACACATAATAGGTGCTTAATCATTTGTTGATATTGATAAAACATAGCAGTTTTAACAAAGCCTTCAATCTACCAAGGTCACTTTAATACATTGCACAGCCAATTACTAATTTGCTATCATATCCTCTCGATTGATTTCAATATACATCTATGCTAGCTCAAGCTGGAATATGTTCATAAGGACAAGGCGTTCATTGGCCAATGTTAGCAAGCAAGACAGTCCCTACCCTGAGGGAGTTTACGCTCTAAGGGGTTTGCACTCTGTGGGGATCTGGAAAGTTCAGCATATGGTATGTCTATGGGGCCAAAGTGGTTCAGAAGGAGACAGAGAGGTCTGGAGAGTAAGTCTAGGCAAGGGTAAGGTGAACATGCCTTGAGCCCCTCCTGAAATGGTGGTCCAGGCAACGGACTCATCAATCGGGAAAGGGGATCCCAGTGTGGAAGTTTCTCTGTAGAGATAGTAATAATAATAGCAAGCATTTAAATAACACCTACTATATTCCAAACATTGTGTTAAATGATTTATAAATATTATCTCATTTGATCCTCACAACCACCCTGGGACATTGAATTTCCAGTTTTCAGTTGAATAAATTAAGGCAAGAAGGTATTAAGCAAGGACCCGAGTTCAAAATCCAGCCTTGGACACTTGACATTTACTAGCTGTGTGACCTCAAGTCACTTAACCCTCATTGCCCTGCAAAGAAAAGAAAAGAAAAGAAAAGAAAAGAAAAGAAAAGAAAAGAAAAGAAAAG
Organism: Dromiciops gliroides; assembly: GCF_019393635.1. Taxonomy (NCBI): domain Eukaryota; kingdom Metazoa; phylum Chordata; class Mammalia; order Microbiotheria; family Microbiotheriidae; genus Dromiciops; species Dromiciops gliroides. The sequence goes on along the minus strand of NC_057866.1, from coordinate 170,850,697 downwards.
AAAAGAAAAGAAAAGAAAAGAAAAGAAAAGAAAAGAAAAGAAAAGAAAAGAAAAGAAAAGAAAAGAAAAGAAAAGAAAAGAAAAGAAAAGAAAAGAAAAGAAAGAAAAGGGAGTGAAACATTAATGCTAATAAGAAATGGGATAATGTCACATTTGGGGGCAGCTAGGTAGCACAGTGGATAAAGCACCGGCCCTGAATTCAGGAGAACCTGAGTTCAAATATGATCTCAGACACTTGCTAGCTGTGGGACCCTGGGCAAGTCACTTAACCCTCATTGCCCTACAAAACAAAAGGGGGAGCAGATTAAACAACTTGTCCAAGGTCACACAACTAATTGGCGTCTGAGGTCAGATCTTCTTGACTCCAAGCCTCTATTAATTGTACCATCTTGCTGCTTACCAAGTGATATGAAGGCACCTGGTAGGAGTTAGAGAAGTCAAGGGAATGAATTAAGTTAGAAAAACGAGTATAGCTGAAGGCCTTCAGAAAAGGGTAGTCCAGGTCACATGTGCTTTGAAAGAAAGGAAGGATTCTAAGAGAACAAAGTGAGAAGAGATTGTGTTACAAATATGGTGGCTAGGGGCAAGAAAGGGACAGTATATACAAAAACCCAAAGGTTGGAGATGGAATGCCTTGTATACAGAATAGCTAGCATGGCAGTTTGACTAGAACAGGAAACATAGGAAAGAGAAACATCTGAAATAAAACTGGAAAGGGCAGTGGGAGGCAGATTGTGGATTTAAATACCCTGCCAAGGATTTTGTATTTTATGATGGGAGGGGTTATCTAGGATTTTTAAGTTGAGGAGTGACAGAGTCAAATCTATGCTTTAGAAATAGCAATTTGACAGCTGTGTGGACAAGAGGGATCATCCTTGGGCAAATCCTCCTAAGAAACTAACCTTATCCAGGATCATAGAATTTCTGAGTTAGTTAAAGGTCTAAGCCATCATCCAAATGGAATTCAGCTACCCTACTTCCTTCATCAGGATTTCAGAATCTTTTCTAGCCTTTGTTACTTGAAATTCTTCTGAGGAAAAACTGATCATTTGTATTTTTTAAAAGTTCAGCAATTCACAATTGCTGAAAGGATTATAATAATGAATGTGAAACAGTGTGAAATTGAAATATTTCCCATTGTCATTGGAAAACAATTTTTCCTCCTCCAGTCAGTAATTGCTACTCTTTAGTATGAATCAGTGCCTTGGGAGGAGGATCCAAGTTTCTAAGCTCTTGGCACCACATAAATCCCTATTTTGTGTGGACTGTTTTCTTAACATAATTAATTTTAGAAATCATTAATTAACTTTTGGCCTTTTTTTATTATGAAATACATGGGAGGTGTGCCTACCTAGGTAAAGATGAGAACACAGACCAAGAGAGCTGTCACCATACATCTCCCAGGATCACACCACCTTGGAAGCACCACAAACTTGCAGACCCCCATAACTATCTCTGAAAATAGCAGCATGAAAAAGGCTAAAGATTGGGACTCCCTATCAACAGGTGAGCAGAACCCAAGTTTAACATAAAGTTCAAAGTCAGGAAATAGACTGGAAAAATGAGCAAACAAAAAAAAAATTGGCTACTAAAAGCTGCTGTGGTAGCAGAAGACCAAGATAAACTCAAAAGAAGACAACAATGTGAAGACAGCTACCAAAAAGCCTCAAAGGAAAAATACTAATTGGACCTTGACTCAACAAGAATTCCTGGAAGAGTTAAAAAAGAGAGATTAGTGGTTGAGGAAAAATTGGGAAAATAATTAAGTGATATAAAAAATATGAAAAGAGAATTAACACCTTGGTAAAAGAGGCACAAAAATACTGAAGAAAATAGCACATTAAAAACAGAATTGGCCTAATGGTAAAAGTGGCACAACAATTCACTGAGAAAAGGAACTCGTTAGGATAGCACAAATGGAAAAATAGGTAGAAAATCTCACTGAAGAAAATCATTCCTTAAAAATTAGAATTGGACGAATGGAAGTTAATGACTCTATGAAACATCAGAAAGAAAACCACAATAAAACAAAGTTTAAAAAAATGAAAAAAATAGAAGAAAATATGAAATATCTCATAGTAAAAACAACTGACCTGGAAAATAGATTGAGGAGAGATAATTTAAGAATTATTGGGGGCAGCTAGGTGGCACAGTGGATAAAGCACTGGCCCTGGCTTTAGGAGGACCTGAATTCAAATCCAGCTTCAGACACTTGAGACTAAGTAGCTGTGTGACCCTGGGCAAGTCACTTAACCCTCATTGCCCTGCCTCCCCCCCCTCAAAGGAATTATTGGACTACTTGAAAGTCATGATAAAATAAAGACCCTAGACATCACATTTCAAGAAATTATAAAGGAAAACTGTCCTGAATGAAAGAATCTACTGATCACTTCCTAAAAGAAATCCTAAAATGAAAACTCCCAAAAATATGATAGCCAAATTCCAGAACTCTCATGTCAAAGAGAAAATACTTCAATCAGGCAGAAATGATTCAAATATTACGAAATCTCAGTCAGGAGATTTAGCAATGTGAAAGAAGTGGGGAATTGGTATATATTCTGGAAGGCAATGGAGCTAGCACTGCAATCAAGAATAACCTATCCAGAAAAACTAGGGGTAATCCTTCTAGGGGAGAAAGTGGATACTAAATTAAATAGAAGACTTTCAAATATTCCTGGTGAAAAGACCAGGTGGTGAAAAGAGCTAAACAGAAAACTTGACATTCCAATACAGTATTAAAAAGAAACATAAAAAGGTAAACATGAAAGAGTAATCACAAGGGACTCCAAGTTAAACTGTTTACATTCTTGTATCAGAAGATGATATATGTAACTCCTAAGAACTTTATCATTATTAAGGCAGTTAAAAGAAGTTTACATAGAGGGTATGGGTGTGAGTTGATTATGTTGGGATAATCTCCAAAAAAAGAAAAGAAAAATGAAGGGGTGAGAAAGAGGGATGCACTGAGAGAAGGGTAAAGGCAGCAGTAGAATGGGAAAAATTTTTCTCACATAAAAGAGGAGCACAAGGAAGAGTTTTTACAATGAAGGAGAAAATGGGGCTAGTGGACAATGCTTGAGCCTCACTCTTGCCAGAATTAGTTCAAAGAGGGAAGTCAAAGAGGAAAGAATATGTATATACATATATACACATATACACACATACATATATACACACACACATATATACACACATACATTCACATGTATGTGTACATATATATACAGAGAGACTTAGTCATGCATAGAAGTGTTATTTAATCAATAGGGAAATAGGAAAGGAAGGTAATAGAAAAGAGGGAGAGCAGATTAATGTAGACAGTGCTTAGAAGTAAAACACACTTGAGGAAGGAAAGAGAGAGAGAAGAAAATGAGATAGAGAGAAATACACAGTAATCCTAACCGTGAATGTGAATCAGATGAGCTCATCCACAAAATAGAAGCAGATAGAATGGATTAGAAATTTGAATCCAATAATATGTTCTTTACAAAAGACAGACTTGAAACATGCAGAAAGACACACAAAGAGTTAAAATAAAGGGTTGGAGCAGAATCTAATATGCTTCAGCTGAAGTAAAAAAGGCAGGAGTAGCAATCATTATCTCAGACAAAGCAAAAGCAAAAATAGAGCTAATTAAAAGAGATAATCAGGGAAACTACATTTTGCTAAAAGGTACCCTACACAAAGAAGTAATATCAAAAAATTTTACAGCAAGTTTCTCTGAAAAGACCTCGTTTCTCAAATAAATACTGAATATAGAACTGAGCCAAATTTATTATTTTTTTTAAAAAGAGCTATTTCTCAATTGATAAATGGTCAAAGGATATGAACAAGCAGTTTTGAGACAAAGAAATCAGAGCTATCAATAGTCATATGAAAAAATGCTCTAACTCACTAATGATTAGAGAAATGCATACCTGTCATATTGGATAATATGATAGAAAAAGAAAATGACAAATGTTGGAGGGAATGAGGGAACCAGTCCAACCATTCTGGAGAAAAATTTGGAACTATCTCCAAAGGTTTACAAAACTATGCATAGCCCTTGACCCAGAAATACCATTACTAGGACTGTATCCTAAAAAGATCAAAGGAAAAGAAAAAAAAAAGGAATGTATAAAAATATTTGTAGCAGCTCTTTTTGTGATGGCAAAGAACTATAAATTGAGGGGCTGCTTACCAATTGGGGAATGGCTGAACAAGTTGTGGCATATGAAGGAATACTATTTTGCTGTGGGAAATGATGGGAGGGGCAGTGCTTGGCAAGTTCTATGTGAACTGATGCAAAAGGAAATGAGAAAAAAACAGGAGCTCTATGTACACTGTAACAGCAATGCTGTAATGATGATCAGTTGTGAAAGAAGTGAGCACTCTGAATCAATACAATGATCCAAAGCAATTCCAAAGGACTCATGATGAACTGAGAGGGAATTGATGAACTCTGAATGCAAATTGAAGTATACTTTTCTTACTTTCTTTTTTTTTAATATGGCTAATGCAGAAATATCTTTTACATGATTTCACATATATAATTGATATATTGATTGACTTTTCAGTGGGTAAGGAAGGGGTAGGAGGGAGAGGCTTTTAAACTCAAAATTTAAAAAGAAAAAATAATAAAATGTTTTTTAAAAGAAATGAATAAGAAAGTCTTTCTGCTAATGATGAACATTTTTAAATGACTTGAATCATAATTTTCTATAGTTTCTTTGAACATGAGGCCATAACCAAAAAATGATTTTTATACATGTCAATTAAAGAAATCTACAGATCTCACTGATCTGGGAACCAGGAGACCTGGGATCTAATCCTTGCCTCTGCATTTTGCAGAATGACATAGTAGATTGAGCCCTGGACTTAGATTTGGGAGATCAGAGTTACAATCCTGCCTCAGACACTTATGATTTAAATGACCCCAGAAAAGTCTGCTAAGTCTCAGTTTCTTTCTCAGTAAAATAGAAGTAATACCTGTATTGCCTCCTGCTTTACAAAATTTAAAGTCTCATATAAATATCAGCTATTATTCTTATTAATAAGTAATTTGGGGTCATTTCAGTTTATGGTCCTTAGCATCCTCATCTATAAAAATAGGTGTTTCCACAAGGTAATTGCTAATGTAGCTTTTTTTTTATCTATTAAAATGCTATGATTTTGTGATTTACCAATGTCCTAGATAATCTATACCAGGTCAGTAGTGCCTCTCTCAGAGGGAGCTGTCAGAATAGGTGTCCCCATGTGGTGGTATAAGTACCTTGTTTGCATTTCCATATGCATGTGAGTGCATATGAGAGCTTCCTAAAAAGATTGACAATGTACAGGACATATCACTAAAGTAAATTTGATTGTCCTGTAAAGTTGTTAGTTTTGCTTCCAGAATGTTACACAGAATTATTATTTTGCTCTAGGGATTTAGTACAAGGGTTGGAAATGCAACTGTTCCCACCTACCTACCCTTACTCAATCCACCACCCAGCCAACCCACTCTTGATCAATACACACTAACGGGGAGAAAAGATACAAAGGAAAAACTCAATTTCAACCATTAGATTCCAACTCCCTAACTACGTGAGGCCTTATTGTAAAGAAGATAGTATGGAACTAGAGTTAGCACATCGTGTCTGTGTGACTCTTCCACTCTCTCCATGTGTGACCTTGTCATTTGATGTCCTCAGACTCAATTTTCTCATCCACAAAATGATGGTAATTTCTGCACTATATACGATTTGTGAGGTTGTTGTGAGAAAACTACTTTATAAAGCTGAGAGTGTTATAGGAAAGGGAGTAAATTTGATTTCTTATATATAAAATATCATTGGTAACACTGTGGCTTACTTATACTAACCATGCATTCAATTTGCATTTTTTGATTTTATGTTATTTCCATGAATAACATTCACATAACATCACCAGGAAAAGGATGACATTTAAAAAAATCATGGTCTTTTATAGCAGCAACCAACATGGATCATTGGGTTTGCTCCATAATTTCTCAAATACCACACATCCACATTTTGTGTTGTTGTTTGTTCAGGCATTTCAGTGATGTCTGATGCTGTGACCTCATTTGGGGTTTCTTGGAAAAGATACTGGAGTACTTTGCCATCTCCTTCTCCAGGTCATTTTACAGATGAAAACTGAGGAAAACAAGGTTAAGTGCCCTACCCAGGGGCAATTCTGAGCCTATTTCATTGATCATCTGGAATGACTGTCCAAGATGTATGTACCAATGGACAAATTAGGTCAATCACCCATCATACTACATGCCTTTATCTGAACAATATGCATACTCCACCTACATGGTTTTTCCTGCCAGAATTTCCAGACTGACTGCTTTTGCACAACAATTAAAGAGAACTTATCAAGAAGGCCTTGTGTTCTGGGCTAAATGCAATTGGTGCAATATCATCCATAAAATAAAACATTAAGGAAAACCTTTCTTTGTATCCACAGTGCTTAGTAAAACTCCTGGCACGTGGTAGTTTCTTAATAAAAATAAATGCTTGCTGAATTGACTTTCAACATCTAGTAAGGATATCTCTCTTGTATTTGGACTTCGTTCAGGATTTCCTGCATGACGTTCATGAACCTCTTCTGCAAATAGATATCACTATGTTTTATGATTCACATGAAGAAAATGCTCAGAGAATCACTGAGCAAAGTAATCCTCATTGTTACATCTGTCACTGAATCTTGATGATCTTTATATACCTGTGGCAAATGTCTTGTTAGTGGAAAGTCTTTAAGATGATTATATTTTGCTACTATAGATCCAAGTGCATTTTTATCATCAAACAAGCATCAAAACGTGTTCTATAAACCTTTTAGTCAACTGTATGATGGTGAAGGTGTGTTATATTTATAAAAAAAATTGCCTATGAATATTTGATAATGGTGTATTATGTATGATAGAGTCCTGGACTTGGAGCCAGGGTGACCTGGGTTCAAATCCTTCATCTGAAAGGTGTGACTCTAGATTCTGTGAGCCTCAGTTTCCTTATTTATAAAATAAAAGGACAAGATTAGATGGGTTATAAGGTCCTTCACAACTCAAAATCTATGATCTTATGATACTTGTTTTTCCCCAAGACTAGCATTTCATGAATCATTCTTATAAACATTTCATAGATATTAGAAAGTAGGTATGTGGGTCAATTGTTGCTGATGTCTTTTTGGTAATTTTTGGGGGGATGATAATACCACCTATGATTTTTGCCCTTCTTTGGGAATTTCCCACTTTTCAGATATCTTGAAAATTAATTCCTGTTTGCCTTTAAAATTCTATTTTCTCTAGCTTAGATTTCTTCCTTATGCACTTGGTCATATCCCAACATTCTTCTTGATTTCCTTTATTAAGTGTTATTTCCACTTCCCTACATGCCATATCAGGGATGAAGGTGGTAGAGACCAAATGTGACAGTTTTACCATCACCAATAATGAGCATATTTGTTTTAGAAAAGCTGGAATATTTGTTCCATTTTACATTTATTTGTTTTTCTTCTCATTTCATCCATAAATGCTCTCTGAATTATGTTACTTAGCTGGTTCTCATGCCAAGTTTTTAGCACCCTTTTTCCCCCTTCTGTTGTATTTTGTAGTTTGGCAAGGGAATGCTTCACATTATCAGTTCTTCTTTATAAAATTTCACAAATGAGCTTGTATTCTAAATTCATGCTGCCCTTAGCTGCCACATTTTTGCTATTGGGAAAGAATTCTTATGTTTGCTGTCTGAAATGATTTCTGGACTTTTATGGTCTTCATGGCCACAACGATTTTACATTAGAGAAACTTCTTTAAGAAATGGTAATAATCAGATATAATATCCTTACATTTATTCATTTCTCATTTAGTGTGTGCATGTCAATATGTGTGTTTGTGTATGTGTATGTATGTATGTGTGTATACATATATGTGTATATGTGTGTTTAAACAAACATATATATGGTACCTTGTTACATACCTCTTGGACAGTCATTCCAGATAAGCAATAAAATAGGCTCATACAATATACATACACACACACACACATATATATACGTATATTTATACACACACACACACATATATATCTATATATAGATATAGATATATATAAAATTTTTGTTATGTTCTAGCTTGTTGTTCTTAGCTTCCTACTTCCTTCTAATTTGGTTTTGATTTTGACTCTCCTTTTAACCAACTGATAATCTGACTACCCAGGGCAGCTAGGTAGCACAGTAGATAGAGCACCGACCCTGGAGTCAGGAGCACCTGAGTTCAAATCTGGCCTCAGACACTTGACACTTACTAGCTGTGTGACCCTGGGCAAGTCACTTAACCCCAATTGCCTCACCAAAAAAAAAAAAAAAAAGAAAAAGAAAAAAAGGAAAAGATAATCTGACTACCCACAGAAGCAGATCTTAACAATTATTCATTTATCAGTCACCCATCTTACTCCTGCTTTTTCAATAAATATGACAAATGTAAATATACTGGAAAAAACTAGATAAATATCTGCTATGCCTAAAAATGCCATAAAACCAATACTACCATCAATATAATCCAGATATATTTATTTATGCATATGCTTGGTCCTTTTGTATCCTTTCTAGTCCCAACACAAATGTTTGGCTGGGACAAACATTTCTAGCTGTCAGAGCAAATGAAATTGATCAAAGTATTCTCAATCTCTCTAGAAAAAAAAGCTGTATGTTATACAAATGAGCCACATTACACTGGTCAAATAAATCTACCAACTTTTCATTTATTTATAGAAATTATTTTATTTTTAATTTATGGAATGAAATAAGCATTTCTATAACAGCATAATAAAAAAGATGATCGGACATGAAACTGCAAATCTGCTATGCATAACTTGCTATTCCTTCCAAATATACAACAAAATTATCATGTAAATTTCTTTTTTCTTTTTTCCTTTTTTCTTCCCTCCTTCCCCCTGCCCTAGAGATGGGTACCATTAAACTTTTCATTTACAAAATGAGAAAAAGCAATATAGAGAGTCCAACTCAAGGGGCATGACTATGCACTCAAAATGCCCAAGATAAACATCTCCAAAAGGTTCTCTTCTACTCAACCCTGGCCCTCATTCTCAATAAATTATAGGTCTAGCTTTAATCCCCTGGGCTCTAACAAGAATCTAAAAATATTTATAGCAGCTCTCTTTGTGGGGACAAAGAACTGGAAATTGTGGGAATGCTCATCAATTGGGGATTGACTGAACAAGTTGTGGTATATGATTGTAATGGAATACTACTGTGCTGTAATAAATGATGAGCTCATTGATTTTAGAAAAATATGGAAAGACTTGCACAAAATAATGAAGAGTGAAATGAACAGAACCAAAAGAATATTGTACACAGTAATGGGAATAACATTTTAAGAACTTTGAGCAGCTAAGTAATTTTGATTACTATAAATACCCAAATTAACTACAAAGGACCTATGAAGGAAGATGCTATCTGCATCCAGAGAAAGAACTGATGAATGTACAAATGTATATGTAGAATGATTTTATACATACACACACACACACACACACACACACACGTAGTTGTGTCTAACTGTAGTCATCCGTAGGGTAGGGGGCAGAGAGAAAAAAAAGGGAAAAATTTACATGATAATTTTATTATTTAATGGGAATAGCAAGTTGTACATAATAGATTTGACTTTCATGTGCAATCATTGTTTTATTATATGTGTTATGGAAATGTTTGTTTTATTTCATAAATTAAAATAAATAAAATTTTAAAGTGATTGACAGTTGTGAACAATAATCCCATTCACCTCCTGAGAGGTGATGCAGGAGAATAATTTACTATCCTTTTATTTTTTATTTTTATTTTTTTGGTGAGGCAATGGGGGTTAAGTGACTTGCCCAGGGTCACATAGCTAGTAAGTGCCAAGTGTCTGAGGCCGCATTTGAACTGAGGTCCTCCTGACTCCAGGGCCAGTGCTTTGCCCACTGCGCCACCTAGCTGCCCTCACTATCCTTTTATGATAGAAACTAAAGGAGTGTCCTTGCTGGAAATTGGAAAGATTACATGAACCTATTTTTGTTGTTTGCAAAAATGTATTTCTGTAATATGTTTCTCATGTGTGTTCAAGGAATATCAACCCATGCTGGGGGTGGTATGAAAGGTCTCTGGTAGTCGGCTGATGAGAGAAGGATAATCAGAATTCATGGGGCAATTGATCTACCTGATCTTCAATAAACTCAATAAACACCAAGTTCTGGTATTCCTTGGAACTCCCTCCACCTAGTCTTCAAGGGAAATAACATCATCTTACAAACTGATGAGTCATTTCCTGCTTGGGGAGCAGGCGGTAATATGATCACCTTTAATTCAACAATTCAATAAACATGTATTAAGCATGCAAGGTCCCACAGGTCCTGAGGATACAAATTAAAAAAAAAAAATAGTCCTCACTCTCAAAGAGCCAACATTCTAGGGATTAAAAACAATCTGTACATAGATTAATACAAAGCATCCACCAAGTAAGACAAAGTAATTTCAAGAAAAGAAAGGGAACGTCAGTATAAAGATGGTGGAGTGAATGAGAACAGAACGACTCAACTCCCACTCAAGCACTCCAGGAAATCTGTTTTAAATAACATTCAAGAAATACAGAGAGAGACAATAGTGCCTTCATCCAGCTCAAGTGTACATGATGGGATGGCTAGAAAATTTTGCTTTCCAAGTAAGAGGAGCAGTCAGAGAAGATGGAGCAATCAAAGGGTATAGAATAATGTTCCAAGATCATTTTGAGTATTCAGTGTTGTTCCAGAAAGAAGAAAGACCATAGCACTCCAAAGAGGGAGCCTCGGGGAAGTCATATGTGCATAGTCCCCCAATCCTAGAAATGGAATATAGGAACTAGGAAAACTCCCAATGAGAAAACAGATCAATCTACACATCCCAGGGCATCTGAAGGTTTGTAGTACACTGATTGCCCTGAGACAAAGGCCTTGGAAAAGGCAGGTTTTTACTCAAAGGAGAATAGGTGGACCTAAAACCAGCAAGCACTTCCAGTGACAGGTCCCTAGAAAATACAAATCCAGCTGAAACAAGGGAGCAGCTAGGTGGTGCAGTGAGTAGAGCACTGGCCCTGGAATTAGGAGGCCCTAAATTCAAATCTGGCCTCAGATACTTGACAATTGACACTTACCATGTGTGTGACCCTGGGCAAGTCACTTAACCCCAATTGCCTTGGGGGAAAAAAATGAAACAATCCATTTTGTCCAAGAATGCAGGAAAATCCTGGACCTAATGCAAAGCTCCATTCACAAAGTCTTGAAATATGAGTAAATAGAACAAGACACTTACAAAAGAAATTTGTATGCATCTAGGTATATTACAGACATTCAGCAAGAAAAAATAACTTTACAACTATAAACTGAGCCTCTGATAAAAGAAAGTTTGGCTAAATGAATTACAAGAGTTTCTAGAAGAAAGGAAGCAAAAGATAATGGAAGATATTACCATTGAGAAGAGAGTACTTCTTTGGGGTGGGGATCAGAAATACCATGAGAAGGTGGTGGGACCCAAATTGTGCTTTGAAGGAAGATGGGAATTTTAAGAAGTGGGAAGGGATTGAATTCCAGATTTGAGAGATGGGCCTATACAAAAACAAGGAGTGAGAAAATAGAATGTACAGATTAGGGAAGATCTAGAACACCACTTTGGCTGAAACAGAGAACCAGAAGAGAATTCATGTAAAATGAGACTAGAATGGGAGGTAAAAGCCAGATTATAAAAGGCTTAAATGACAACCCTGAAAAATACCTCAGTCATCACCAAGGCAGCAACCTCTAAAGTGATCTCTCCCCCTCTGTTTGGCACATCAAAAGACCAGAATCCAATCTCACCCAAGGGTGACTCTTCACTGCAATCACTCTCTTAGAGATGGTTTTACATCAAAGGGGCACTCTGTATGTCATAAAGAAATATAATTCCCAAGGGTCTTCAGTCGATTCAACCACACAGCCTTTTTGATGGGGATCTCAAATCATCTTCAACCCAAGGTCAACTATATTCCTATTTTCATTCTGCTTGATAACACGTGGTTTCCACCAAACTAGAAATTCCTGGTCAGCCTCAACAAATAATCCCCCAATAGCAGAGGCAGCTAGGTGTTGCAGTGGATAGAGCACTGGGACTAGATTCAGGAAGACCAGATTTCAAATCTGGTCTTGGATACTTACTGGCTTCCTGACCTTGTACAAGTCATTTAACCTCAGTATCCTCATCTGTAAAATGGGGATAACAATAGGACCTACCTTGTTGTAAGGACTGAATAAAATGAGATAATAAATGTAAAGTGTTTAACACAGTAAGTACTACATAAATACTAGCTATTGTTACTGAGTTTATTGAAGTTAGAGGAAGCACAGGGGTCACCCTCCACTCTCAGTTTCTTTTAGTCTTGTTATATGAAACTCCCTGGGGTGTTTTGCATGGATCACAAAGAACATCATTGGGGCAAAAAATAATTTTCTCACCTCCAGACAAAGAGTAAGTAAACTTGAATCAAAAAAGGTACCAAGATAGACCTAATCCAAGTTTTTTTTTGTTTTTTGTTTTTTGTTTTTTTTTTTTGCTGACTGGCTCGTTAGTCCCTTGATCTAACACAAATAGCTATGATAGCCCCAGTCTATGGTTAAAAGCCAGAGCATCCCTTGCCCAGGGTGGGGAGGACTGTGGGACAGAATCTCACAAAAAAGATTATCTTGCCAACAATATCTCCCTGGAACCTCCATTTTGGGGAGGATCCCAAGCTGGCCACCTTCACTTCCTTCCTAGCTTAACTCTTGACTTCCTGGATGTAGATGTCATGAAACATAGGTACCTTCTAACCCTCCCTCCCTACCACACTTCCTACCTTCAACTCCTCTTTGTATGTGGTATTCACCCATTAGAATGTAAGGTCCTTGAAGGCAGAGCCTATCTTTCTTCTTGCTTATATTTCTATCCCTCTTAGCACAGTGCCTGGAACAAAAGGAAAGGCTTAATAATGCTTCTTTCCTCCCTATCTGTTATCTCGGAAAGACTATGATCATAGACTGTGCTTAAGAGGAAAGCAATCAGGATGGTGAAGGACTCCAAGATGCCCTATGAAGACTGGATGCAGGAACTAGGAATGCTAAGCCTGGTGAAGAGGAGAGTCAGTGGTGTGTGTAATATATGTCTCCAAGTATGGGAGTGGCTGTCTTATGGAAGAAGGCTTAGACTTTCTCTGCTTCTCAGCTGACCAATGGGTCAACCGGTATAAGCAGCAAGGGGCAGATTTGTTTGGTGTAAGGAAAAATTGTAAGCAATAGTTAATTAGAGAAAACTCAAGCAAGGCAGATAGCCCAGATTCATATAATGCTTAGTCAGTTTGATAAACAGATGACTTATTCCAACGAGGTAGGTAAATACCGTCATTCTCTAGTGGGAGGTTTCTGTACAAAAAGCCCAGAGACAACATTCCATGGCATTTGGAAAATATTAGTGTCTACAGATGGGAGGAACAGTCTATTGGCAATAGAATTTCAGTCTTATGTTTTTAATAAGTCAACTGGCAGCTGCAGAGAAGGGACTATGGACATTTTCATAACTGTTCACTCTGAAATAGATGTTTTCCTTTGTGATAAAAAAATGACTTTTCCCTGAAAAATTTTTCTTTCTTTCCATTTTCTGTAGATGTTTTCTTCCATATCTTCCCCTTTATTTGTTCAGAAGTAATTTCTCAATTCAATGAGAGAGAATAAATCATTTTTGCATTTAAATTTGCTAAATGAATTTTGAGTTTCACAGGAAGATATCTGAGCCCTACCAGTGAACACTTCTATATCCAATCTGGCTCTGATGTTCTAATTTTCTCCTTTGATAAAATCATTGGCACCTCAGTGGCACAGTGAATAGAGTACCAGACCTGTAGGTGGGAAAACTCATCTTCATAAGTACAAATCTGGCCTCAGACACTGACTAGCTGTGTAACCCTGGGCAAGTCACTTAACTCTGCTAGACTGTTTCCTCATCTGTAAAATGAGCTGGAGAAAGAAATGGCAAACCACTTTAATGTCTTTGCTAAGAAAACCTCAAATGGGGTCATGAAGAATTGGATGCAACTGAAAACAACTAAACAACTAGATTTAAAATTGGGAAGGGGCATCTAGTATACCTTTTTTTTTTTTAACATGAAGAAAGGGAGGTTAAGAAATGGAGTGACATCCAAGGTCACATAAATAGTATCAGAGTCAGGATTTGAAGCTACCCAAATCCTCCTACACTGTTTTTTCTACTTTGCATAATGCATCCATCAGACTTCATTCAGCAAACATATTTCTATTAGCACATAAGGTACTGGTAAGAGCACTCTTCTACCAGACTCAATTGCTTTTCACAATTTTACTTCAGCTTTTATCTGGAATTTCAGTGTCCTAATCCCATTCAGCAACAAGGTTCCCCATTCCCTACCTAAAGATATTAAATATTGAGAGGGTTAATATCAACAACTGTCCCTTGAATTTGTTTATATCTAAGTTTCTAGGCAGTTTGGTAGTACAGTGGGTAGAGAGCTAGGCCTGGAGTCTGGAAGCTCTAAGTTCACATCTGACCTTAGACTCTACTCATTATATGATCCTGGGCCAGTCACTTAATCTATGCCTGCTTCATTGTCCTCCTTTATAAAATTGGGATAAAAATAGCACCTATCCCTTATTGTGAAGATAAAAAGATAGAATTTGTAAAGCATTTTGCAAACTTTTAAACACTATAGAAACAAACGTTAGCTCATTATTATTACTACTTATTAACAGCTCTGCCTCACTTAAATCCAATTTATGAGTTATTCAAGATATCACTCTCATGATGTTATTGGTCCTCTGGGAGAATGAAGGACAAACATCGACTTATGAGGAACCATTTATTAAGCACCTACTATATTAGAGTCACAATGCTAGCTTCTGGGGGCATACAAACAAAAAAATGAAATAGATCCTACCCTCAAGGAGCTTACATTCTATTGGTAGATTGCTTGCTAACTACCTCTTGGGAGTTCCAGGTCGCAAGTTGCTTTGACTATTTAGGGAAAAAAATACCAACTTAAAAATTCACTTCAGCTGGAAATCACAGGGATGCCCATGAGTTGGGGAACAGCTGAACAAATTGAGATATATGTTCATGATGGAATATTACTCTGCTATAAGAAATGAATGAGAGCTTAATGGTTTTAGAAAAGCATGAAGAGGGGGCAGTTAGGTGGCACAGTGGATAAAGCACTGGCCCTGGATTCAGGAGGACCCGAGTTCAAATCCAGCCTCAGACACTTGACACTGACTAGCTGTATGACCTTGGGCAAGTCACTTAATCCTCATTGGCCTGGGAAAGGAAGGAAGGAAGGAAGGAAGGAAGGAAGGAAGATCATGGAGAGACCTCCATGGAATAATGGAGAGTGAAATAAGCAGAACCAAGAGAACACTGTTTACAATAACATCAGCATTGTTTTAAGGACTTACCAAGTTATTCTATTCTAAATACCTAAATTTACTGAAAAGAATCTATGAAGGAAGAAGCAACTCAAATACAGATAAAAGAACTGACATGTTTATTTATATATAAATATGTATGTACATACATACATATACATGCGCACACATACACATATACATACATGTGCACGCATACACATATATATGTATGTGTACACTGTATAAACACAGATCTATGTCTAATGGTAGCCATCTCAAAGTTTGGGGTGGGGGAGGGGAAGGGGAGGAAAAAATAACTGGGTTGTATATTTGAAAGAAATAGCAAGTTGTAAATAGTATATTGACAATCTCAGGGTGATGTGTGTTTTTAATCCCACTTAGGGAAATGCTTGGTGTGTTTGTTAAGTTCAAAATTATATATACATATATACATATATATATATATATATATATAATTTCAGTTCAGCTCCAATAGGATCCCAGCAATGTAGGTTTACTAATTTTTTTGGGGGGGGGGCAGGGCAATGAGGGTTAAGTGACTTGCCCAGGGCCACACAGCTAGCAAGTGTCAAGTGTTTGAGGTTGGATTTGAACTCAGGTCCTCCTGAATCCAGGGCCGGTGCTTTATCCACTGTACCACCTAGCTGTGCCACCCCCACCCTGCTCTGCCTCCGCTGTCTACTCATTTTTCATAACAAATGGAAAGCCCCTAGAGGTGCAAATAGAAAATTTGCACCAGAGATAAAGAAAATAGAAAACCACTATTATAATTTTTAAAATTCCCTTCTGTGCAGAAAAGTTGGTTGTGCTTCCTTTTTTACCTTGAAAGATTAGAAGGTGCCAATGTTTTAGAAAGTGTCTCCTTTCCTGCTGTACTTGAATAGTTCACTCTACACATTAGCTCTTTCAATGACATTATATACCTTAATTCTTAAATTAGCAACCGGTGAGTGATAACCACCAACACAAACTGATTATATCCTTCAGGGATTTCTAAACAATTAGGAGAGGGGCTGTGGAAAAGAAAGTATTCCCTTAAACCACGATGTGAGCAAGAAGCCAAAGGGTATCAAAATCTATTCTCTTATCTTTTTAGCCCTTATTGGGTTATGAGACAGTTTGGAACCATAATCTATAATGATAATTTTTTTTGTCAGATTTCAGATTGCTCACTTCCATAATTAAAATAACAATAACATCAATATATCTTAAGTCAAAGTTCTTTTTCATTTGAAAATGCTCAAATGTTTCATTCCAATTAAAGAAAACGTTTTCTTGGATTCTTCACACTTTAATAACAAAATGTTTATTGTACTTGTACCAGTGGTCTATCTATCTGAGGACAGCAGATGCTGCTCTGCTAATATTCTCCTAGATCTTGCTGAAAAGAACATAGTCATTATTCTTCTTTCATGTAAACATTAAGGATCTACATGGGTTGGTATACTGTGCCTATTCCTGTCTTCACTATGGTGCCCCTCTGCTCTGGACTCAGGCACTCAGTCTGTTTGGATTTTGTCCTGAAGGCTCTCCCTCCAATAAGAAATAAGGCTAGGATCCTTCCCCTCTCTGGACATTTGAATGTTACATATTCCCACCTGGAAGAGAGACAACTGGAAACTGTCTCTCCTTTTAACTGATACCACTTTTTTTTTTTTTTTAGTGAGACAATTGGGGTTAAGCGACTTGCTCAGGGTCACACAGCTAGTAAGTGTCAAGTGTCTGAGGCCGGATTTGAACTCAGGTACTTCTGAATCCAGGGCCGGTGCTCTATCCACTGTGCCATCTAGCTGCCCCTAACTGATACCACTTTTCAGAGACCAAAGAGGCCTCTAAGCATTATACCATAGTCACAAGTGCTTTCAGGGCTGGGCCACCATATGTATGAAAGCATCCAGGAAGTCTGTCATCATACAAAGACCCACACATTGAGACACTATAACCCTGGAAATTTCCAGGGGACTTCTAGGTTCATGATCCCTGGGATGAACCCTTCAGGTCAATACACCCTTCACACACATATCCAATGTATTTAGTATTTACCATGTGAAGTTATCGGTAAAACATCAGGGGGACCACAAGGCTGAAGCATATTTAATCCCTGCTTCTTGGCTATGATATAAAATAGAATATGGCAAACAGAAGGGGGTTTCAAATAAAAGACTATATAAGGTTTTTTGTGTGATGTGGTGATAAGGACACTAGAATTGGGCTAAGAGCATCTGGATTTGGGTCTCAGCTCCTAAAATAGGCTTTTCTTGCCCTCTCTCAATTAGGGCGTTGGGAGAGGAAAGGAATAATCTTTTATTAAGTGCCTACTATATATAAGGCAGTGTGCTGAGCATTTTACAAATATCTCATTTGATCTTCAAAACAACCCTGTGAGGTATTATATTATCTACGTTAGCGCCAAAATAACATCCTAGCTCTAGATCTGAGGTCACACAGTCCAAATCCTCCTTTGGGTAAATAAGGAAACTGAGGAAGGAGGTGTTAAAATGACTTTCCAGAAGCCATAAAGAAACCATTAGAGGAAGTATTTTGCTTTTTTTATTTAAAATTTTTAATTAATAAATTTATTTTCTCTCCCTCCCACCTTTCGCCTCAATGAGTGAAAAAAGAAAAATAAATTCTTTATAACAAACATGCATAATCAAGCAAAACAAATCCCACATTAGCAGTGCCTAAAAATATAAATGTCTCATTCTGCACCCTCAATCCATTCTCTCCCCATAAAAAGGTGGATAGCATGTTTCACTATGCACCCTCTGAAAGCATGGGTGGTCATTCTTTTGATCACATTTCTTAACAGCCTTAAAAACAGAGTCAGTGACCTTCCCATTCAACACAAGTTTTTTGTTGTTACTCAGTCGTTTCAGTTGCATCTGACTCTTCGTTGACCCCATTTGGGGTTTTCTTGGCAAAGACATTGGAATGGTTTGCCATTCCCTTCTCCAGCTCATTTTACAGATGCGAAAACTGAGGCAAGCAGGGTTAAGTGACTTGCTCAGGGTCATACAACTAGTGAGTGTCTGAGGCTGGGTTTGAACTCAGGTCTTCCTGACTCCAGGCTCAGAGCTCTATCTACTGTGCCATCTATCTGCCCTATGGGTGGTTTGATATGGACACAAGCAGGCCATGAAAGTTATCTTACCTTAATGGGCTGAGAGAGTTCCTGTGCCTTCCTAAGATGGAAGGAAAACTGGCTCATCAAGTAAAGATTGATCATCAATTACCAAGTGGCTTGAATAGGAACAAAATCCTTAAATTCCAGATCTCATTTCAAGCACTCCCTAAAGTTAACTTAGCTAAAACTTTCCCAAAGAGATCCAAGTTCAAGTAAGGACAGGGTCATAAACCTTTCCTCAATGCACATTTAATATGGGGAGCAGGCCAAGACCTATGATTTCCCTGGTATAGGGAATGCCGTCTAACAGTGCAGATGAGCACCACCTTTGCAACCTAGCATAGTGACTTGCCCAAGGTCACACAGTCAGCAGATATCAGAGGAGAATCTTAGACCCAAGTGTTTCTGATTCTGAGACCAACTCTCTATCCATTCTGTGAAGCTACCTCTTGACACTGAATATAATCTAGCCACTCTGCCCCAAAGACTGCAGGAGGCCCCAGCTTAAAAACCAACAACATCTCAGTGAATTTCAGCCACCCTGCTGTGTATAATCATCAGAAGACTTTCTTTAGTGATGAAAGATATTCTTTGACTGCTTTAAAAACAATTATATGTCACCTAGTTAGAGAAGTATTTGATTTAATTAAGCCTCCTCTGAGCAGACTGTGTGAAGTTCTGAGAGGTGTCTCTGATGAAGTGTTAAATCTGCTCCAATGCTTCAATCTTGGTCAGCTGGCACCCACAGCCTCATTTATCCTTCTTTTCCGGGTGCCCTTAAAGTAGGGTTTTAAATTAATACAATCAATCACTTATTTACTGAGCTACAGTCAGGCTTAATCAAGTAACAAAATAGCCTAGCTGAGGCTTCTATATGTGCCACTCTTGCTCTCTTATCTTAAAAAGAAACAGTTGAGCCACTGGAGAATCCTATTCCCAGGCAGATAGCACCTCTCCCAAAATAAACTACATAGAGGTAGGTGAGTGTGGAGTTTGGATGCCTCGGAGAGAGCAAATGCTTAGCTTTCAAAGTTGTTGCTACTCTTTATGTCTGACACTCACAGTCTTCAGACAAAAACAGGAAAAGGGGGATTGGGGAAAGGAAGGGAAGAGAAAGTGAGTGGAAATGTTGGGGAAGAGCATGAGAAGGGTACAGCAAGAGGAGATGTCAGTCAATAAACACTTATTAAGAGCCTACTATGTGCCAGGCCACTGGGGTTCCAAAGAAAGGTTAAAAACCCTAGTCTTTGTTCTCAAGGAGCTCACAGTCTGATGGGGCAGACAACGTGGAAATAACTGTGTACAAACAAGCTATATATGTGAGAAATTGGAAATAATCAATAGAGGGAAGGCACTAGCATTGTGAAAGATCAGGAAAGGCCTCCTATAGAAGTTGAAAAGGAAACGAGGGAAGCCACAAGGCAGAGGTGAGGTGAGAGAGCATTGTGGTCATGAGGGATGGACAGTGAAAATGGCCAGTCTGGAAATGGAATGTCTTGTCTGAGGAGCAGCAGGGATACCAGCATCACCCAATCCCAACCAATGGTAGGGAGGATATGAGACTGGAAAAGGGAGGAGAGCAAGTTAGAAAGACTTTGAATAAAAGATTTTCAATTTGATCTTGCAGGTGATAGGGAGTGACATGGTCTGACTCATGCTCTGATCATTTTGACTACTGAATGGAGAATTGACTACAATGAGGAGAACCATTTGCAAATGGAATTTCCCAGGAGGTATCCTTTTAGATGACTGGAGGCCTTTTTCTATGTCTCTCTCATTGTCTAACAGCCCTTTGAAACCAGGTGAGTTCCACTTAACATTCCCAGTACCCAGTGTACACTAACAAATTCACTGTATTCGAGGCCTGTTGGCACTGATTCAAAACTGATCTTTCCCTCCATCTCAGGCATTACTGCTCGTACTTAGTTCTACTTATCTCCATAATTTAGCATCTACACAGAACACAAAGTCTTATGGGTTCTCATTTTTGTACTGACATGTAGATGTAACTAAAGTGGAATATGCTTGCATTGATGTTTCACCATCCCCAAAACAAGTCTTGAGTTTTTGTGAGCAATGTTGCTGTGTCATAATAAAATCCCAGGAAATCAGGTTTCCAGAAAGTAGAAATGTATTTTCAGCAAGACCCTCCATCAGCCAATCCCTCTTCACTATGTTAGAGGCCCTCCAAGGATGCACTGTTGAGTCCTAAGAAATTTACTGTTAGGCCAGTGGTATTTCTCTGCTGTGATGTACCTAATACTTTGCCCACTGTCAAGCACAAACTTTCTGACAGATCCAGTTGGCTACTTTTTCTCCCCTTTTTCATGTTTGGAAGAGATTTCAGTGTGTGACACAAGGGAATTGGCTCTGCTCCTAGAACATCCTCTATGAGGTTCCATCCATCTGTCTTCCACTGACCTAATGGACCTAGCATTGGCTTTGTTTCCTGAGGCCATGCTACCATCAGCCTCAAGGGAGACATGCTGCCGTGAACATTATGACATAAACAGAGGCAATCTCTTTGCTTGATTGAACACATTCTTGCCATTACTTGAATATTTGTTGTCTGTTATGGGCTTTTCCTTAACCTCTTGATAAAGTGAGAGCCCAGAATTGACTTTCAAGCTTGATCCTTGAACTGCTATGATCTTTTGTCCCTTTCCCATTTTCCTCAGACAGTTGTAAAGCTGATGCATTCTCTTTGGTGGCACTGAATAACAAGTCCTAATATCCTATGCTTGACTGATGTGTAAGGGTCAGTCCAGGTAAGATTTGGGAACTAATCAATTCAAAAATCACCAGCAAAAACATGCATCTTAGAAGGATTAAAAAAAAACCAGCTTAGTTTTTATGGCATTGAATATATAATAATTCTTCTCAACATTAGCCACTATTGGGCTCCCACTCAAATTGTAAATAATATTAATATTGTAATAAAAACATTTTTAAATTTAAAAAATGATTGGAATTAAATTTGGAACCATTGGATGATATTGGGGGGGGGGGGTAGAAATTAATCTCAAGATAAGATTTCCCATTTGTAAACTTTGGTCAATAGGTTAGCCTGATGTCTAATGGGGAAGATTTCAAAATGGCTTGTTTGTAATAATTATACTATTGAAAGTATAGTTATGGGCCAGCTGGGTGGCACAATGGATAGAACACCGGCCCTGGAGTCAGGAGTACCTGAGTTCAAATCCGGCCTCAGACACTTAACACTTACTAGCTGTGTGACCCTGGGCAAGTCACTTAACCCCAATTGCCTCACCTAAAAAAAAAAAAAAGTATAATTATGAAGTGGCTCTTGAAACCAGTCCCAGACAGAAAGCAAAAAACTCTCAACAATGGGTGTTAGGAGATGGTAACTCTATCCTTTGTAGCTCTCAAAGCTATCTCATGCCTTCATTCCACAAAGGAAGGGACACCAGGAAAAGCAAGGATATTTCCGAAAAAGATTAAATCCATCAAATGTTTTCTTTACAGAACAATAATACATTTCTTCCTCAATCTCTACATCTTTTAATGTCTTTGAAGTTTTCATCAAGGCTCTGCTTGCATGCCACTTCCTACATAACAGAGACTTTTCCTGATTTCTGCTACCTATCCTGCCTCCCCCCACCAAAAACAAAAACAAAAATTTGTTTCTACCTTATACTTTGTATTTACTTACGTGTATATGTTGCTTCCTTTGATAAAATAAAAGCTTCTTTGTGAGAAGGACTGTTTTATACCTAGTCTAATTAACCGCCTAGGAATTAGCCTAGAAATGGAAGGAAGGGAGGAAGGGGAGGGAAGGGAAAGATGAAGATCTGATAGAAATCCTAAGGGACCCAAGAAATCATTTAATCCACTTCACCAAATCTCATTTTACAGATAAGAAAACTAAGACCCTGAGAGGTTGAGCATTGCCTAATGTATCATAGATAACAGAGGAGTTAATAACTAGCCAGGAAAACTATGGAAGACTTGAAGAAGGAGGCATTGAAGCTGGACATCAAAGATGGATAAAACTTCATTAGGTAAAGGGTAAAAATCCTGCAGGTGAAGGGACAGGAACTCTCTTGGATCTCCTTGAGACCAGGTGTTGTCTCTCTAGGAGACAATGTGGTTATACTGGGGCTCTTCTGCTCTCACTAACTGCCACACTGAAGCTCTCTCCCTGCTTTCTCTACCACAGCCCGAGACCATGAGAAGTTAGGGAGACATGTGATCAATCCTTTACTGGTATATAATATCAATTAATATATGCTCACCACTAGAACTGATATCAGTAGCAATGGCAATTGTTTTAAAAAACACAGTGAACACCAAGAGTAATCAGGACATTACTGTAATTAGCATCCCTGTAACATGATGCACCCTATTAAATAATACTTTGATTTAAGTATAAGGAGAATTTTGTCCCAAGGTCACAGGCTCTCTTCTTCAATTCTTATTCTTTTGGTGCTTACCTTTACCATCTCTATTTGTAGCCTATCAAGTATTCCCAAGGAGCATCCTAGATCCATTGCCTTTATCCTCTTCTGATTATCCAGGTAAAAAAGGCTAAACTAGCTGCATCATTCAGGCCCATCTGGAATGGATGAAGTTGAGTAGATCTGACTTAGTTCCTGATGCCATTTAAAACCAGTCCATTATGAAGGAAATAAACCTAGATGTGGGGTAGGATGGGATTCAAAGTATAAGAAGCAGCATGGAAGTAAATGAGATCCAGAACAGGACAACAAAGACTTCCTAAGAGAAATAAATAGGCAAGTAGAAACAAGCCTGACCAAGGAAATGTGAAAAACAGAAGTTGATGTTTTAGTGAATAAAATCAAATCATGCTACCCATCTCCAACACCAATTGCTCTAAAGGAAGGAACAAAAATCTGTCTTTTAATAGTGATATTCTTTCTCTGTTTATAATTTTATTTTTGAAATTACATGTAAAAACAAACTTTGACATCAAGTTTTTAAAACTTTGTGTTCCAACTTCTCTTCATCCCTCCCTTCCCACACCCCACCCCCAAGAACTCAAGCAACTCAATATGTTATACATGAGTAGTCACGGAAAATGTCTCCACATTAGCTATGTTGTGAGAGAAAACAGATTAAAAATAAAACTTCAGATTAAGGACCTGTCAAAAAAAATTATGCTTCAATCTGTTTTCAGATACCATCGGTTCTTTCTCTGTATATGGATTGCAATTTTCAGAAGTCCTTCAGAGTTATATTGGATCATTGCATTGCTGAAAATAACCACGTGCTTCCCAGCAGATCATCTTACACTATTGCTGTTATTTTGTATACAGTACATTTCACTCTGCATCAGTTCATGTGAGTTTTTCCAGGTTTTTCTGATAGCATCCTGTTCATCATCTTTTATATAGTACCTTAAACTCGACAAAGAATTTTCTTCACAATAGCCCAGCAAAGTAGGTACCATACATTTTGCCATTATAATCAATCATCATAACTCTTTCCCTCCATCCTATTCCCTTCCCATGATATTTACTCTATTTTCTATCTTCTTTTAATCTATTCCTCCTCAAAAGTGTTTTGCTTCTGACTGCCCCCTCCCCTGCTCTGCCCTCCCTTCTTTCACCCTTTCCCCTCCTTATCCCCTTCCCCTCCTACTTTCCTTTAGGGTTCGATAGATTACTCCTCCCAATTGGGTGAGTATGTTATTCCCTCCTTGAGCCCACTCTGATGAAAGTAAGGTCTTTGAGCTAATTCTGTGTTCTAAATCTTCTTCCTCCCTCCCTCCTCAAACCTCCCTATGAAATCAAACAAATCAATAAGTCATACATGCTTAGATATGCAGAACATCTTCACTTTCCTCGAAAGTGTTTTGATTTTTACTGCTCCCTCCCCCAATCTGCCCTTCCTTCCTTCCCCTTTTCTCCCCTCCCCATCTCCTTCCCCTCCCACTTTCCCTCAGGGCAAAATATATTACCATACTCACTTGAGTATGTATGTTATTCCCTCTTTGAGCCAGTTTTGAT
Organism: Dromiciops gliroides; assembly: GCF_019393635.1. Classification (NCBI taxonomy): domain Eukaryota; kingdom Metazoa; phylum Chordata; class Mammalia; order Microbiotheria; family Microbiotheriidae; genus Dromiciops; species Dromiciops gliroides. The sequence goes on along the minus strand of NC_057866.1, from coordinate 170,826,110 downwards.
GATAGTAATGTTCACTTACTCCCCCACTCCTTCCCCCCTTCCCCTCCCCTCCATAAGCTTTTTCTTGTTTTCTTCATGTGATCTACCTCTCCCCAGTCCTCCTCTCCCCTTTCCCCTCTCCCATGGCATTCCTCCTACCCCTCAAGCTTATTTTTAAAATGTCATCATGGGTTAGCTAGGTGGCATAGTGGACCACCAGCCCTGGACCCAGGAGACCCCAAGCCCAAATTTAATGTCTATCCTCTGCCCTTAATAGTGATATTCTTCCAGTGATGCTGTATGGTTGTAAATCCTAGGATCCTGTAGCCCCTAAATAATTAAAGATGTGGGAGGCCATCTAAAGGGCAATGGAAAGGTACATGCTGGAGGTGAATAGATTGCAACCCGTTCCAAGTGAACAATACAAAAGGATCAACATAAAGGTTATCATCAGAGGGATATATGACCAGAAACAATGAAGGACTAGATGAGAGAATAAAAGGCAATGCACAGAGAGTCTATGGACCTCTTTTGTGTCTATTCAATGTTGAGAGCTCCAGAAGAAGGTCTCCAGCTTGTTGGATTGACTGGAGGAATTAGAATAGAATGGCATAGAGTAGATGGTTATGGATGGATTATTAGTGGTGCTATTGAAGCCACTACCTGCATCACCGAATTTACAAAATCTACAATATAACATAATGGCGAGGTCCCAGGGCATGGAATGAGGAAGACCTGTGCTCAAATCTAGCCTCAGATACTTAATAACTGTGTGGCCCTGGTCAAGGCACTTAACCTCTCTGTACCTCAGTTTCCTCATCTGTAAAGTGAGGAAGGTGGACTCAATGTCCTGTAAGCTCTCTTCCAGCTCTAAATTGATAGTACTGTGATTCAAATAGCACAGCCAAAACCTATTTTTGCACTTGCCTACCTCTGTACAATTGCTACAAAATGAATCAGAGACAGATACAACCTTCCCTCACACACCTCCCAAATGCTTTCAAGAAACGGCTGAGAGATGACCTGATATTTACGCAAGTATGTGTAGAAAAAGTCATTTGTCATAACAGCAAATCATTTCCCCCACAGTGAAGCATAACATCGTTCATTTCTTATGGAACTCAGAAGCCATTCTTAAGCCTGCCTATGGCTCATCTTTATATGTAAATTAAGAAACCTACAGCAAGAACTGGACCAAAAAAGTGGCATTCTATACTTCACAAGGACCTGAATGCTCCTCTTTCCACTCACTTTCAGGAGGGTAGAGTAGCTGTCATTGCTAAGTGATATCTGTCCATATAGGCATGATGCTCATGTCATCCTAAAAAAAGATTTCTACACTCTTGCATCAACTTAGCATAGTAGAGATAGAATTAGATTTGGAATGAAGACGACCTGACTTGAAATCCTGCCTCTGTCATTTATTGGCAAAGTCTCAGTTTCCTCATCTGTAAAATGTATGTGATGACTCCATCACAGGACCCAAGGTGGCTAAAACAGTCCTGGATGTAGAGTGCCTTGATGCTTGAAAGCATTACAGTTACTATTATTATACTATTAAGAACAGTTCTCATTAGGGGCTGCTAGATGGTGCAGTGGATAGAGCACCGGCCCTGGAGTTAGGAGTACCTGAGTTCAAATCCGGCCTCAGACACTTAATACTTAACTAGCTGTGTGACCCTGGGCAAGTCACTTAACCCCAATTGCCTCACAAAAAAAAAAAAAAAAAAAAAAAGAACAGTTCTCATTACTCTAACATTAAGTTACCATGGAAAAGTGATTTTTGACTCTACATGGGAGGTTTTAGAAGTGTGTGTGTGTGTGTGTGTGTGTGTGTGTATTCCTTTGTCATAATAAGCCAGTCTTCTAGTCGTTGAAGTTACTGTCTGATTTTAGGGATAGCTTCTTTTGAGGCAATGTGACTTCCTGGTTCTGAGGTAAATAAATCTGTTTTCCAGGAGCCTGAAAGGGTTAATACACATGCCCACACAATATCAGTCATGCTCATTTCGTTATAATGTAAGTGAGAACCCCAACACTATGCATCCCTGCAAGGAGAGAGGCACATGATTTAGGGGTTAGCAGGCTAGGATTCTATTTCATCTGTGCCTTACATTTCAGGAGATAAACTTTTGCCTCGGCTTTTAGATTGGCACCAAGGACCTGTTGCAGTCATCTGTGACCAGGCCCCAACCATGTGTAAAACCCCAGCCAAGATCCCTCACTGAAATCTTTGGACACTGTGCTGTTTTTCTGGGGGCCTGCATTGATTCTATTGAAAGTCCAAAGCATTGGATTGCCAATACAAATTTCAATTAACCACCAGGCAAGTGAGCTCAAAGAGAAACAGAAATTGCTGAGCCCTCTATGAGCTGGAGTAACTCAGGGAACATTCAGGGAATGACTGTTTAAGAAGAAATTAACTATTTAGGAAGCATGGACTGAAGGCTACTTAGCCAACGCTTGCCATCGGGGCTAATAAGAAACCCCTATTGTGTAATTCATTCATAAAGGTACATAATGCATATGTAGGCATGCCCTAGTGTTGACTTACTGCTGCTTCTTAAGCTAATGAATTTTAAAAGGTGTGGATTCCCTGGGCAGTTCATTTCAGCCAGATCTCTCTAATGGGAATTCACACAGCTTAATCTTTATCAACTTCACTGAAAGCCCCCAAACAGTGCAGACCTGCAGGGAGGGATCAGCCTCTACCATACCCACATACTGATGTTGAATGCTGGCCCCATACCACGGTCATATATCAGAGATTGTTCAAGTTTTATTCAAAAAGGTTTTTTTTCCAGGATGGTCCAATGAGGGGAATGGAGAAAGTGGTCTCAATATCCAGCTCCCAGCTAGCAGTTGACTTCTTACTTAGTAGCTCAGAAATTTGTCATCTTTCTCAAGTCACCACCTTGATTATCTGGTTCTTAAAAATGCATTCGGCTGGGAACATCTGAGAAAAATACCTTCATAAAAATCCTTTAAGTGAAAATTAAGCACACATGATTGTAAAGACCATCCTTGGAATAGTCACTAGCTTTACAAGAACAGTCAAATTGAATAGGGGGCTGAGAGCCTTCACTTCAGAACATGCAGCAATTACATTATATCCACAATGAAAGGTGGATTTTTATATCTTATGATGTAATTGGGGGCTATTACTTATGCAGAAGACAGTAGATCCTGAATTCTTGCTAATTTTCCTTGTAAGGCAACCACATTCTCATGCCTAGAGCTTTGCTTTCTTACTTGAATTCCTATTTCTCAGGAGCCAACTTTGTCTAGCTCTGGCCCTCCACCCCCCCCTTTTCAGGGATAAGGCCCCTAGGTAGCCCTCATTCAAGTCCCTGTTTCCACTCTGGTACAGCACGAGGTAATCTCAGGAGAGAACTATCTCCTACTCAGGTTGGAAGCAGGTTTATTGGCACCAGAGCTTGGCCGGCTCCTGTTTCAAATGATAGATAGTGCGAGACACAGTGCCACTCTGTTAGATGGAGTACAGACCCTGTTAATTTGTTAACAGCAATATTTGTTGTCATATGTACCCATCATCCCGGCCAAATTAAATTAGGGAAGAGTACATTTCTTCCCATTGGTTTAGGGATTGTTGTGCTTGATATTGGCCTAATATGGACTTATCACAGGGATAGGTGCTTTGGCCTAGGTGCTGCTAGAGACAGACCAATAAGCACTGAAATAAGTGACCAGGACAAGCTCACTCTGCCCTAATGGAATCTTTCCCCGTCTTTTTCCAATGGTGGCGGTGGGGAAACAACATTGGGGCAGTATCCTTCAAGCTGCCCAACCCATTTGACATCAGTACAAGCCTGCAGCATACTGAAAATACAGTAAATGAATTCTTGAGACAGTCTATACTGAAAGAGGATACCACTTGATGACTGAGAAAAATGGGCCAACGTGCATTGATCCCTGCTCAATTCCATGTTATCACATGGTAAACCTCCGTGGACTTGGAAGTTTCTCTCATCCGCTTTCCAGTTTTATTATACATTATTCCTTTTCAGACCCTACTGGTGGCCACCCACGTTATCTTCCTTACTGCTCTTCATAAATCGTGCTCCGTTTTCTCTCTTCCTTCCCCTTTCCCTGATTGTCTTCCCCCCTCAACTTCATTCCCAAATTCCCTTACTTCTTTCAAGGCTCAACTCAAACGTTCCATCCTCCATGAAGTATTTTCTAACCTCCCTAGCAATCACCTTTTATACAAGTAATTTATGCATGTATGTGTGTACGTGCATACTTATGTATGTATACATGTGTGTATGCATATTTATATATATATACACACACATGTATGTTTATATATGTAGCAAGAGAGGTATTTTATTTATAGGTATTTACACACACACTTACTCATATGATACCTTACCAAACCTTCGGAAACAGATTTTATGGTATCATAGAACAAGTATTAAGCTGGGTTCTCCTTTCTGTTATTCCCTAGTTGTGTAGTCAAATATGTATATAGGCATATTTACAGGTATATGTATGTAAATATCTCCATATAGGCATATACATTTGCACATACATATGCATGCATATACATTTATATTAATAGCTGTGTTGCATCTATAACTTACATACTGTATGTCTATAAACATGTAAACACACATACCCACACATACTTTCCCCCCTCGGGTGTTGGTTAAATGAAATCTTTCCTAGTACCTAGTAATTTAAATGTAAATACTGGTCCCTTAGTCCATTAGGAAAATAAATCAATAAGAAGTTATTAAGGATGTGTCAGGCACTATCAATAGAAAGACAAAAATAAAATAGACCCTGCTTTAAGGAGATATTGAGAGATAATATGCAGCTAGGTGGTGCAGTTGATAGAATGCCAGGTTGAGGGGCAGAAAGACTTTTTTCCCCAAGTTCAAATCTAGCCTCAGACATTTACTAGCTGCATCAGTGAGCAAGTCACTTTACACTGTTTGCCTCAGTTGGAGAAGGAAACAGCAAACCATTCCAATATTTCTGCCACGAAAACCCCAAATGGAGTCATGAAGAGTCAGACATAACTGAAAACAACTGAATGACAAATGCATATATAAAAACACATTATACACACATGCAAATAAAAGTAAGGTAATGGGGGAGAGAAGAGGAATTAAGGTCATTTTATTATCAGTAGGGCCTTAAACATAAAAATTGGAAAACTCAAAAGCTTTTTCTTATTTTGGGGCTTTATGTTGGATTACTAAAAGAAATCTATTCATAATAATGGCTGATTTTAAATTTAATTCATTATTTCACATAAATATAAAAAAATGTACATTATTAGCTTTCAGACATCAAGAAAAAAATCATTATGCCTACCCGCTGCAAGTACATTTTACAAAATAAATATGTTCCTGAAAATTTTGTTTGGTAGGTCAGAACCTATTACCTAACATACTTTGAAAGCCTTTGGCTTCTCAGAAAGAACAGATTGATTAGGACTGAAAAGGGAAAGAGCAGTGGATGATACATGTTAAAAGGACAGCAGTCAATGAACCAGTGGGGAAACAGGCTTATTGGAATACACAATAGTAAGTGAAGTAATGGGAAAGTTTCCCATTTACAGGAAAATTCAGCTCAGGATGACTGAAAATAGCCTAAGTCCAATTTGTGCCTGATTTTTCACTCATGTAACTATAAATTTCTATGGAACCACAGATGTTAGAACTGAAGGGGACCTTAGAGGTAGTCTAGTTTGATCCCCTTAATGGACAGGTAAAGAAATTAATATATAACGTGGCAAAATGGCTGGGCCTCACAACTAGCAAGTATCAGAGAGGGAAGGAGAACCCAACAGTTCAGTACGTTTCTATACCATGAAGACTGTTTCCAGACAAGGTTCCATAAGAAAGGCAATTTTTTTGTGGTAAATTCTCTAATTTTGTAGGTCATTTAATGTGGAATTTTTAAGAAAAACATCTTTTGGTTTAACAAACGTCTTTAAAATGACTGATTTTTCTAAAATGAGTATTTTAGGGGAAAATGATTAGAGACCAAAGACCAAAGATCGAATCACAGTTCTGCCACATACTAGCTCTGTGACCTTTAGCAGGTCATTTTATCCCTGTGGGACTCAGTTTCCTCACCTGTAAATTGAGGGGCTTGGACTAGATTGTTTCTAAGGTCATTTTCAGCTTTAATCCTCTGTAATGCTTCCTGTAAAATATTTACAGATTGTTCCTGTTGCCAACTCCCTTGGTACATTAACCAACAATGGCTATGCGAAAAGATTATTCTGCCATTAGAGTATCATGGGCATGAGTTTCACAAGCATCGGCAAAACATACAAAACATTTCTTTATAGCTGAAGAAACAAAGACCATGACTCATTTGTTCCAGAGGACAACCACAAGGAGAAGAATGACTGACATTTGTGAGGCCAGTGTTGCAAGGGGCAGCCAGGAACAGAATGCTAGAAATACTAAAGGCAGGTTGTGGGGTTGAATGAAGTGGCCAGATATGAGATAAGGAAGTACAAATGGCATACTGTGGAAACTGCTCAAATATGCACAACGCTTGAAAGGATGCAGGGAGGAAGAAAAAGCAGGTTGTTATATAACACTGTCTCTGTGTGATTCCCTTAAATCCCTCCTCCCATCTCTAAAGTTGATGCTTTTTAATATCAAATTCATTTACAAACAATGCCTCTTCCCCCATGCAGCAAGTCTTCTTTTGTAAAATTTATGTTAAAGATTTGATAAGTATTTTAAACTTTTAAAATAAAATTTCTACCTCTTCTTCCCCTACTTGCCCCAAAGTAATCCATCCTATTCTCCTCATCCTTTGCAACTCTTGGTCACTTACTCATACTATTGGATAACTTTTATTGGGTGTCCAGTTAGAGGCATGCCGAAATGTGGGCAACAGACATTCTTTACCCATTTGGTCTTTCTTGCGAGATGGACAGGGAAAATCCTTTTGAGCAATTAGAGATTTCCAAGAGTATCTACAATGTCTTAGGGCTTGATAAAATCAACAGGATGTCAATGGAAAATAAAAGCATTTGAATGAATACACCATCCACAGGGGATCCCTTCTTGACTTGGACTCTGTGTTGAATCTCCCCCATAACAAGGGTGAATACCAGAACCAGATCTAACTGTCTAGTGAGAGCCCATTGATGATTTCCTGATGAGCAGTTATACCTCATAAACCAGAAATTGCTACAACTCAGGTCTTGATTTATTGTTTTGTTGACTGTCTAGATTCTTAAAATATTAATACGAATTAAGCTTAGAAATGTGTGAATACACTTCCCATCCTCCCTCTACCCCAAAAAGTCTAGTTATTAAATATTTTCCAGCACACCCTTGTTTCACTATAAATATTGCTTGAATTCAGCAGGAGTGTAGTAAAAGGCTTGGGGAATAGTCATCACCATTCTGGTGGCCAGGTGACTAGAAGCTAATAACAACAATGATAATAATGCTTTTACATAGTGCTTTAATTTTATAGCACAAAATCGTTTACAACAGTTATTTCCTTTTAGCTTCTTGATAATCCTATGAGTACTTTTGACTTGGAGCTTTTTTTTTTTTTAAACAGATTAGTGAAGAGGGTAAATCCCGTAGTTAGGAAATCTTGAATTTCATTAACATATGAATGGAAGATCCCTTTTAGAAGAGTTTATCCTACTGAGTTGAATACTCTGATAATCAACACTCAAAAAGCACAGGAGGATCTTATATTCTTTATATCTTTCAGTCAGTTATGAGTTGGTAGATATAAGCCATCATGGAATATTGCCTTTAGAAATCTGCTTGTTGCTGCCAATGTTCTCCTATATAGATGACCCACAAAGATTTTCTAAAGAAAAGAGAGTAGACACATAGGTGACTGAGAACATCAACAACTACAGAGCTATCAACGAGGGTGTGTGTGTGTGTGTGTGTGTGTGTGTGTGTGTGTGTGTGTGTGTGTGTGTGTTTTCTGCGTCTTTGTACCTTCCCCTCCTTTAGATTCCTTGTCAGCTGACACCTCTGTACCCTCACAATTGCACTGCCTCCAGCACACATCTCTCTGCATATATAATCCATTCAGGCTAGTTTTCTTGTTTCCCCCACTTTCTATAATAGCTAAGATTCATCTTTTCTTTTAAAAAAAATTTATATATTGTTTATTTCTCTAATTATTTTTCCAATTACATCCACAATTTTTAACACTTTTAAAAAAAATTTTGAGTTCTAATTCTACCCCTCCCTTCTAATCCCTTGAGAAAGCAAGCAACATGATACTGATTATACATGTTAAGACATACTAGCCATTTCCATCTTAGCCATGTTACAAAAGAAAATACACATACCAAAAAAGAAAAAAGAAAAAATTTAAACATATGCTTCAATCTGTACTCAGTTCATCATTTCTCTTTCTGGAGGTGGATTTTTCATCTTAGGTCCTTCAGAATTGTCTTGGATCATTGTCTTGATCAGAGTAGCTAAGTGTTTCACAGCTGAATATTCTTACAATATTGCTGTTACTATGTACAGTGTTCTCTTGGTTCTGCTCACTTCACTTTGCATCACTTCATATAAGTCTTCCCAGGTTCTTCTGAAACCATCCTGCTCATCATTTCTTATAGCACAATAGTATCCCATCAATCATATACCGCAACTTGTTCAGACACACCCCAATTGATGGGCATGCCCTCAATTTCCCATTCTTTTCCACCACCAAAAAAAGAGCTACTATAAATATTTTTTGTACAAGTAGGTTCTTTTCCATTTTCTTTGATCTCTTTGGGATACACATGTATTAGTGATATTGCTGGGTCAAAGGGAGGCCTAGCTTTTTAATACAAACATTTGACCTGTGTTATCAGATGACAGCAAGACATGGAACACTACTGCCTCCAAAGAATTTAAGATGAGCATCTCACAGACTGGGATGGAAAGGAGCAGACTACAACAATAAATTCTGAAGAAGAGCAACAAAAGATGTCATCATGCAATTGCATATTAGAAACAAAAGATGAGGTGCTCCTGTGACAAGAGAAAGTGATGACAGATATTCCACTGGTATTCTTATGTCAAGACAAAGGGGAGGATCATTTGCAATGCTGGGTGGGTTCCCTGTGCCAAGATTTTGTGACGATATGAATGAGACTATCACAGGGTGTGCAGGTTGACGCTTGCATCATTGGAGGGAACTCCAGAATCAAATGAGCTTGGACAAACTTCGGGAGATAGTGAAGGATAGAAGGATGTCGTGTGCTATGGTCCATGAGGTTACAAAGAAAGGACTGAACAGCAACCACCAGAATCAATGAGATCACAGATTCATTTGTGTACATCTTTTTTTTCTGTGTTAGTTACATTTCCCACTGTATATTTCCCCCTCCAGAATGTCAATCCTCCTAATAAAGACCTCTTTAAAAGAGCGAAGAGTTTTTTCTCATCTCTTCTCTAAGGACCCAGCTTGGCCATCATTTTGCAATGTTCTTGTTGTTCTTTCCATTTATATTGTTGTAGTCATTGTGTATGTTGTTTTTTTACTCTTCTTGCTTCACTTTATGCCAGCTCACCTAAATCTGCCCATGTTTATCTGAAAGAAGTGTTCAGAGCAACCAACAAAAATTTTAATTGTGTCAGAGAGTACATGTAACATTCCATTCCTATAGCGCCATCACCACCACTTCCCTACTTCCCAAAAAGGGAATGAAGAGTGTGCATGTGTGCAGGTGTGTGTCTGCTTGTGAAGTTGCTTTATTCCCCCATCACTACTTCTCCAGGAGCAGGACTGGTCATTATAATTATTCTAGTTATCGTGACTATTGTTTTCCTGGATGTGCTCATTTCATTCTGCAGGAGTTCATGTGAGTCTTCTGTTGCCTCTTAATAGAGCCAGTCCTCTCCTGTCTGATTCTTAAAGCAGCCAGCTTACCAGGAAACAGAAGCTGAATTCAATTAAAAAAAGAGCAAGCATAAAGTGGTTTTGTTCTGGTAAAGCTTGCTATTTTATACAAATTTGGATATTTAATATTTAGTAATCTAGTCTGATTTACTCTCTAAGAAATTTATCTTGGTAAAAATTGAGGTATTTTCCCCAAAAATTTTCATTGAAGAGATTCTAATGGAACAATCATAAGGGTTCACCTTCTAGAATTACTCTGTGATGTATCAGTAAGAGGGAAGGGCAGGAACATTCTAGTCTTTTCCTTCCTGTAGGACAATTCTGAGCAAAACCACCTTCTAGAAATTCCCATAGCATATGACTGGGATAACTCAAAGAGCCAAGAAGAATTCAAAGGAAGATAAATGACAACATTGTGCCCTGTACTCTCTGGTGTATCTAACAAGAACAAAAAATTTTCCCCGATATCATTACTACAAATGAAAATAGAATCCTAGGCTCACAGATCTAGAGTTTAAAGGAAGCTCAGTGGGGCAGCTAGGTGGGACAGTGGATAAAGCACCAGCCCTGGATTCAGGAGGACTTAAGTTCAAATCCGGCCTTAGATACTTGACACTAGCTGTGTGACCCTGGGCAAGTCACTTAGCCCTCATTGCCCCCCACCAAAAAACCCAAAACAAATATAGGAAGCTCAGAGGCATCTAATCCAACTTCCTTATTTTACTATTAGGGAAACTTAGGCTCAAGTTGGCTAAGGTCCTACAAGGGTTGTAAGCATCCAAGTTTGAACCTAGGTCCTTAAATGCTAATCAGTGGAAGGAGAGCCAGTTCTAGAATCACAAAATGGTACACAAAGGAGACAAAAGCATTCATTCACCTGAATTACTAACAATCTATGTCTAGATGAAATAGAAAACACAATACAGAAAAACTTGGATCTGAAGAAGAGGTGAACAGTACAGCATATAGAGTGACCATTAAATTCAAATGTTTTCATTGTAATAAAATAATGAAAGCCAAAATAAGCTTTCACTTCAATATTGCAGGGGCTATTAGCTGTTCCTTCCACATAACAGTCAATTTTCCACCTCTGTGCTTGACCTCCCTCAACTTTGTCTCATAGAATCTCTAGCTTTCTTCCAAACACAACTCAGATACCATCTCTTACAGCAATCCTTTCCTGATACAAAATAATTTGAATTCCTGATACATACAAAATAATTGGATTGTTGAATCCTCCCACCCCCATAGAACGTAGTTCTTTGAGGGCCGAGACCATTTCTTTGTATCCCTACTGTCAGTTACAATACCTAGCACATAGTAGGTACTTAATATTTGCTGAATTGAATAATAAGTTTTTAAAAAATCCTTCAAAGCTCTGTTATTTCTTCAGGATGGATATTAATTTTTACCAATGTATATCATAACCCTACTTTAGGGTAGATGTTATATGAGAACTACTATGACTGAAAAGATTCATCACTCAAAAATCATCCTGGTGACAAGCCTCTAAGAACTGAGACATTTTGGTCTTCAGATGACAGACACAAAAGTGGGTCCTGTCAGAGCTTGCACTAAACAGACATGGCCTTTGAGAATCCAATAATCTCCCCCTATTCCACAATGAGGCATCAGAGTGGGACTTTATTGAAGGCTAAAAAATTAATTGGACATAAACAATATGTTTTCCCCAGCTAAATAATAAGTTTAATGAAAGAGATAAAAACGTAGGGCTGTCTTGCTTTTCTGTTGATTGAAATCTCATTAGCATTTCCATTTCAAATCTATAAATAGTTCTCTCATTTGTCCATCTGCTACAGTTCAAAACACTGCCCTATTTATTAAATCTTTCTCTTTTTAGGCAAATAAGTGGATTCATATTTTAATGATATTATAATGTGCAAAACTAACATTATTGCTTTAATGTCGCATCAAAGTGTAGTCACCATATGATAGGGTTTTTAAAAAAAAGATAATTTAGATAAGATTTTTGAAGAAAAAAAATCCCTTCTGAAGCATGGAAGCAGATGCTAAAGTACTTTCTAAAAAATACTTTCTTAACTCCAACTTAAATTCACATGTATGCATATTTATTATCTATCTACCTTTGTTAGATTTAAAATTAGGTTAATAAGTAATGAAGAGGGCAGCTAGGTGGGGCGGTGGATAAAGCACCAGCCCTGGATTCAGGAGGACCTGAGTTCAAATCTGGCCTCAGACACTTGACACTTACTAGCTGTGTGACCCTGGGCAAGTCACTTAACCCTCATTGCCCTGCAAAAAGATAAAAATAAATAATGTAGTTGTATTTCTAAGTTAACATCATAGTTCAAGCTTCACTTTCAATTTGGCCAAGAGGTCTTCAGTGGAGTGTTGCAAGGATGAGGATTTGGCCCTATGCAGTTTAATATTTTTATCAAGGCTTTGGATAAAGGCACAAGTGAAACGTTCATTAAATTTGCAGACAACAGAAAGCTGAAAGGGATAACTAACAACCTGAATATCAGAGTAAGGATTCAAAAAGTCTTGATAGGGTAGAGCTATCTTGCTGAATCTAATAAAATGAAGTTGAATGGGGATAAATGTAAAATCCTATGCATGCACTCAAGTCAGCTTCTCAAGCTTAGGATATGAAAGCCATTGTTCAAAATGGCTTATCTAAGAAAGAACTGAGGATTTTAGCAGACTATAAATTCAATGATTCAGCAATATGATGTGACATGAGAAGAACTAAAGTAATTTTGGACTACATTAAGAAAACAGGAACAAAGAGATGATAGTCCTTCTGTATTCTGACCTGGTCAGACAGCATCTGAAATACTACACTCACTTATGGGCACCACCACTTTTAAGGACATTTATAAGGTTGGGGGTATTCAGAGAGCAAGACAACAGATAGGGAGATTACTGGATACAGTTCACTGTCCAAAGGAATCGTCAAAGACCTGGGAATGGTTCCTCTAAAGCAGAGAATATTTAGGAAGGGCATGAGCACTGTCGAATACTGTCATGTGATTGAGGGTTTAGACTTATTCTCTTTATCTTCAGAAAGCAGAAACATGAAAGAGAGAGAGAAACTGCAAAGAGGGAAGTTTACAATTGATATCAGGAAAAACAAAGTGGGGGAAGGAAAAAACTTCAGTAGGAATGTGGGTTATTATAAAACTATTATATATATGAACTTATTAAGACTCTTCAAGCAGAAGCTGTATGACCCCTTGGGTGTGTTGTAGTAAGGGTACCATTAAGATATGGATTGGACTGGGGCAGCTAGGTGGTGCAGTGGATAAAGCACCACCCCTGGATTCAGGAGGACTTGAGTTCAAACCTGGCCTCAGACACTTGATACTTACTAGCTGTGTGACCCTGGGCAAGTCACTTAACCCCCATTGTCCCACAATAAAAAAAAAAAAACGATATTGGATTGGACTAAATGATCATTGAGGTCCCTTCCAACACTTCTGTACTGTTTGTTGAACAAGACACTTCTCTCTCCTGACTCTGGACACTTTCACTGGCTGCCCCCATGCCTGGGATGCTCTATTTTCCCATCTCAATCTCTGGCTTCCTTCCCTCTCTTCACATCCCAACTAAAATCCCACCTTCTAAAAGATGCCTTTGCCACTCCCCCCCACCTTGATTCTCTTGCTTTGCTTCTGTAGATTATTTCAAATTTATGCTGCAAATATAAGTGTTTGCATCTTCTCTCCCACTAGACTGAGGTCCTTAAGAGCAGGGACTGTCTTTGTCCTTGCTTTATAGCACTAGAAAAGTGCCTGGCTCATAGTAGGAGCTTAATAAATGTTTATTGACTGACTGAATAAATTCTGTGATTCAATGATTCTTTTCTCATTTTTCCATAGTACAATTACCCAGTAAATATTTGGGAGTGATTATTAACACAACATACAAAGAGAACAAGTTTCAAAAACACCATCTACAAGACAAAAAATATCAATAGAAATGATCAACTAGCATTTGCTGAGTATCAGCCATATGGTGCACACACACAGACATATATATTCCATATACTTACGGATTATATATGCATATATATTCTATATACTTATGGATTATATATATATATCATCCATATACTTATTGTGTGTATATAATCCATATACTTATGGATTTTTATATATTCCATATATTTATAGATTATATATATATGTGTATTTATGGAGTTATATGTATACACACATATATGATTAGGAGACAACTTCTAAACCATACGCTTATTTTATTTTTATTTTTTTTTTTAGAACACTGGGTAAATCGCTGTGCTTTACTTTCTACATCTATAGAATGAGGATAACATGAAACCATATATGGGTCTTTCTAGTTTCTCAATAAGCCCAATGATAATGATAAGAACAAGGCCTCTGCCTTCAAGAGAAGGGGTTGGTAACAGAGCCACCATTGAGAAAACGGAACACACATTCATTTTAACAACCACTACCATAAAATTTTACATAGCACTTTAAACTTTGTCAAACCAAACATACACATCTATGCATATGCTATTTCATCTGTGCCTTACAACAACCCTGTGAGATGAGGACTACAAGTATTTTCACCATTTTACAAATGAGGAAAACTGAGGCTCCCAGAGGTTAAATGAATTGTCCATGGTCACACCTGGTAAGTATCTGCCAAGGTATTTAAACCCATGACCTGAATCCAGGACTATACCCCCTACAATACTTTTCCTGGATGAACAAAATGACTAGCACATGTTAGGTATCCAATAAATATTTTTGTTCATGGATTGAATGACCAACCAGAGAGACATGATTTCTCCTAATGTTGGCCCTGCTACTTCCTATTTGTATGACCCTCAGTAAATCACTTTCTCTCTCTAGGCCTCTATGTGATAATTTAAAAAATGGGGGTAATGTCAACTATAGTACCTCCCCAAAGAGTTAATGTGAAGGTCAAATAAAAATATATGTAAAGAATATTAAAAACTGTGTAAACATCCGGTTTGGGGGTATGAGATTTAAAATTGGATATATGAGCATTAAACTCCCCCTTTAACTTTTCCCTTATATATCTCTCAGACCACTAAGAAAAAGAAGCCTCTGAGCTTTAATCAGAGAGGGATTAGCCTTTATCGTTTGGGAATTAATTAGACAACAAAAGGGTGATACTGATTAGGGAAATAGGAAAGTAGAAATACAAATGAATAATCTTAGATCTAAGCTTAGTCTATATTCCATTACAAAACTCACCGAATCCCAAACTGCCTGCCAGGCCAAGAACCAGCACTGAACACCAAGTGTGCACCATCATGGCTAAGCTGAAATGCCAGAGCAAGAGAGACAGAGAGCCGACTTCCGTTCCACCCTCAGTTTTTAAACTGCCATCCTGGAAGCATAGCGTGCTTGGCCACGGTGCTTGGCCAGCTCTCCGGGCAGCAGCAGGAGCATGGCCGTTTGTCATGGTCTCCTCCCCAAAAGGGTGGTCCTTCAAAAGCCACTTCAGTAGCATGCGCTCAACCCTCAAATGATTCAGCTAAAACTTCGGTTTTTTTTTTACCACAGGGGTGAGAATATATGTCTGTGTGTCTGCTTTGTTTTGTTTATTTGTTGTTTTTATTTTTGTTTTTGCTTTTGTTTTGTTTTTTTTAACCTGACTAGTGATTTTATTGGTGTCTGGAATTCTGGGTAAGAAACTTCTTTTACTAATATAGACCAGCACCTTCTCTCTAACTTAGAAGTTAAAGGGCACTTGGCTAGGTGGTACAGTGGATAGAGTGCTGGCCCTGGAGTCAAGAGGGTTCAAGTTCAAATGTAGCCTCAACTGTGTGACCCTGGGCAATTCACTCCACCTTGTTTGCCTCAGTTTCCTCAGCTGTAAAATAGCAAACCACTCCAGTATCTTTGCCAAGACAACCCCAAATGAGATCATGAAGTGTTTGAAATGAGTGAACAACAAAGCACTAAGAGTATTCCTGGTCCATTGGGAGTCTGAGACTTGCCCTGACATTCTATATCAGAGAGGGTACTTGAACCATGGGCTTCTTGACTTGAAGGACAGCTCTTTGTGCTCCACACTAGAGGCTCTTAACTTTTTTTATATAATGGACACCCTTTTGTCAGTCTAGTGAAACCTTTGGGGTTCCTCAGAAGAGCATTGCTGTTGTTGTTTTTTAATATGTAAAATAAAATACATAGAATTGTAATGAAAACCAATTATATTAAAATACAGCTCTTGAATGTTTGGGGGTTTACAGACTCTAGGGTAAGAACCTTTGAACCATGCTGTGTTGTCTCTGGGCAGTTAGATGGTGCAGGGGACAGAACACCAGGCCTGGTGTCAGGAAGACAATCTTCCTGAGTTCAAATCTGGCCCCAAACACTTAGCTATATGACTCTGGGCAAGTCACTTAGCCCTCTTTGCTTCCATTCGCTCATCTGTAAAATGAGCTGGAGAAGGAAATGACAAACTATTCCAGTATCTCTGCCAAGAAAACCCCAAATAGGGTCACAAAGAGTGGGACACAATTGAAATGACTGAACATCAAAATGGGACCTCCACCAAGAGAGGGATACCAATTATTTCTAGTATTTATAAAAATTAGGGAGTGTGCAGCATGTGACCTTTAAAGCCCTTTCCAGTTCTACTTCCTATAACAATCAAAGCCCAGAGAAAATGGGCAGGGAAGGGAAAAAGAAGAGTATGACTAACACTGAGGGAAAGGAGACAGAAAAGACTGAAAACTTGAAGAGTAGATAGCCTCAGGAAGCAAACTGGGGTAAACACATGAATAAGACATTAGAAGTACCATGGTCAGTACTGAAATTATCATGACATTAAGCAAATAAAAAGAAAACAGAACAAAGACAGATGAGGCAACATCACTACTCAGAGAGAAAAGTACCTCTGTGAAAGGCCAGCCTAAGTGGGCAATTGTGGACTGTGTGCTATCAAGCAGCACTTTAGGAACCCAGGAAAACTCTCAGAAGAGTCATAGGAACAAGAAACAAAAAAAAAAGCAGGTTTCTCTGAATTCATTTAATGTTCTTCCTCAGATTCCCTATTTTGCAAGTAATTATTTCCAATAAAATGGATGCATCCCAACTGAGAATTTGAAAGCTAGTCATGCTGCCTTACCAGAGATGAAGACAGAAATGATATCATAGGGTCTCAAAGAAGTGCTTTTGGTATTGGTTTTAGGAGAATCAACTGACAAGGTCACATTTAAAAGGGAAAAAATGGGGGCAGCTATGTGGTACAGTGAATAAAGCACCAGCCCTGGATTCAGGAGACCTGGATTCAGTTGCTTAACACTTACTAGCTGTGTGACCCTGGGCAAGTCACTTAAACCCCATTGCCCCACAAAAATAAATAAGTAAATGAGTGAGTGAATGAATGAATAAATGTATAAATAAATAAATGGACACAAAAGGAGCTGAGAAAAGTCTCATTGTGAAGCAGGCTAGGAGGTACTAGGAAGTCTTTGGAAGTACTATGAAGAACATTAAAAATAAACTTTAGAGCTGGGTAGGTCTTTAGGTGATTTAATCCAGATCTCTCATATTACAGAGAAGAAAACTGAGGCCCAGGAATGGCTTACCCCATGGCATGCAGCTAGTAAGCAATAAATATAGGATCATTCACTTACTCATCTACCTTTAAGTTCTTATTATGTGGGAGGCACTGTGTAGTTGAATGATAGGAGCCAAAACTGACGCAAAGAATTCACAACTTTATTGTTCTGTTCATTAAGTGAGACTTGGATCCTTCTATAATGTGTCACCTTAGAGAGTTTCCCATGGCAGAGTGAGGTTAAATGACTTGTCCATGGTTACATAGATAGCCAGTGTCAAGATTTAAAGCCAAGTCTTTCTGACACCCAATCTACTAATCTGTCCATTATTCCAGGCTGCCTTTAAAGAGTGGTGATAAGTCTCTGCTGTAATCTCTTATGGATCTGGTATCCATCCTGTAATGTTAGTCTTTAGTCATTAACTTGGATGCATATATAGATGAAATCATTTTTCAATGTGTGCATGTCAAGAAGATGGAAAGGATAGCTAATACATTGGGTCATGGGACCAGATACCAAAAAGATTTTGACAGGTTAGAGGAATAAGATAAATCTTTTAAAAAATCATTTGTCATGGGGCAGCTAGGTGGCGCAGTGGATAAAGCACCAGCCCTGGATTCAGGAGGACTTAAGTTCAAATCCGGCCTCAGACACTTGACACTTACTAGCTGTGTGACCCTGGGCAAGTCACTTAACCCTCATTGCCCCGCCAAAAAAAAAAAAGTAATTAAAAAAATCATTTGTCCCTATTCAAGTTTTATAATTAGTTTTTTTTTTAATCAGTCATAAAAATACAGGATGGGGATGACAACGAACCACATAAAACCTAAAGATTTTAGTAGAGTTGTAAAAGCTCGATAGTAGACAATGTAGCATCTCCTCCAGGGTTACTTTTCTGACTCCCACTGAGATTTGTGGGCCAGGTTCCTAATAGGAATTTACTACTCCTTAATCTCAAGTTTCTGCTGCGTAACCGTGAAAGGATGTGTTTCTATTATTATTGCTCATAAGCCCCCACCAGAGTGCTGCTCATTGAAATCAGCCAGACTTTAACAAGCCTTTAGGAAAAGAAAGGGGGGGGAGGGAAAGGGGAAGATCTAAGACACTATAGTAAGAACAGTTGTTACAAATCATGATTCCCCCAAAAGCCCTGGATATACTCTCCCACAAGTCATCACAGAGTCCATGGGAAGGCCTAAAACTTACAATACAATTATAGTGAGATTCACGTGTAGAGGACACATATGGAGAAAGGTTAAATAACTGGTTACTATTGAAAGTCTTTTCTTCAGTATACAGTATTTTTCTCTAGCACAAAAGGTCACATTCTACTGTGGTTGGTCATCTTTCCATATCCATCTGTCACTATATTTGTCCTTAGTGTGTCCTTTAGATGCATTTTTTTTTTCTGCTAGTGCTCTAGTTTTTCTGATAATATGATCAATGGGAATGGGGAAAGATTATCACCTTCCCTCTGGGTTCACTTTCTACCTCTCTTACTGCCCTGTGGTTCAAGTATAAAAGGTATGCCTCCTAATATCTTGAGCTGGCTTAGGGTCATTCACCCACTTCTCTGAACTTCTCTACCATTTGATGTTTTAACGTCTAGCCAAAGGGATGGATTTTTCTCGGCCTATCACAAGATGTTTCCTGCGTGGCATCACCTACTTTATCTGATGGCAGAAAATCATATGATTCAAATTGATTGATTAAAGCCTTCTCTGCACAATGAACCGGTGATATGACATTCCTTATTACCTAGTTTACTCTGCTGCTTAATTAAGGTCGGGGACGAACCTCATCCCTGTAACAATATGACATGATAGGGGAAAGCTAGCAAAAGCTTAAGCTACATTAACAGTATAAAGATGCACAAAACAAGAGAGGCAATAGTTTTATATAGTATTAGTCAAGCATATTCAATTCAATGTAGCAAGAATTTATTAAGTGCCCAACAGGACAAGACATTGCACTTTGCACTGGAGATGCGGAGAAATAAAGCAAGAGTGTCTGAGCTCAAGGAGTTTGCTGGGATGTCTTGTTCAATTCTTTTCACAGCATTTTAAGAAGGTCATTAACAAGTTGGAACAAGATACAAGATATACAAGATAGTGGAAGGAACAAAAATTAATGCCACATAAGGATAGGTTGAAAGAAGGAATGTTTAGCCTGAAGGAGAAAAGATTTAAGGGGTTTATGATAGTCATCTTGAAGTATCTGAAGAACTGTGATGGGGAAGGGGGATTTTATAGTTCAGTCATTTCAGCCCTGTCTGACTCTTCATGACCCATTTTCTTGGCAAAGATACACTGGTTTGCCATTTTCTTCTCCAGCTCATTTTACAGATGAGGAACTGAGGCAAAGAGGATAAAGTGATTTGCCCAGGGTCACATAACTACTAAGTTAGGCAGGATTTGAACTCGGGTTTTCCTGACTCCAAACTGGTGCTTTATCCCTTCTACCACCTAGCTGCCCCATTGCAAGAGGGACTACAGTTATTCTACATTGCATTAGGGGGCAGAACAAGAACCCAGAGGCAGTCTTTGGCTGATAGCTTTAATTATTAGGAATATTTTCCTTCTATCTGAAAAATTGAAATGGGTTGCCTCAAGAAGAAGTGGTTTCCCCATTACTGGAGGTCTTCAAGTAGATTCACTAGAAGGGATTCCTGTTCATATACAGCTGGACTGGATACCCTCTGAGGGCTTACTCAATGATGAGCCTATGATCTATATTAGCCATAGTGTATAGAGTAATGTGTATAGATTGTCTTTTTTTCTATGCAGATCAGGAGCACATAAATGATTAAGGACAAAGTCAGAAGAAAGAAAATCAACTACTTTAGCCATATTATTTCTTTTCAGAAGTAGCTGTGGCACAACCACATAATATTCATAAAATTAAGATATTATCCTCAAGCAGTCTGTCACTTTGTTCACACCTATCTGTATTTAATTGTTTATATCTTGGAGAAGCTTTCAAAGTTACAATTTTATCAGAAAGATGGGCATTCAGAAGAACATCTCCTAAATCCTAATTAACACCAACAAATTGTGTTATGTACCAAAACCAAATGTAATAGTCAAAGTATTATTAAAAAAAAAAACAAGAAATTTTTATACCAACTCCTCCATGTCTACTTGGAGAGAGAAAGGTCAGAGTTCATACTCACTTAATTCTTCACCTCTGTAAATTCAAGATAGATATGAAAATATTAAGCTAGACAAGCCAAAATCTGGATTAAACTACTTTCAATATGGTTAACCAATAGTTGTAGACCACGAAAGAAAATAAAAGCTCATGTAAATATTGCCAGTGAATACACATATTAATCATAATAATTTTATATTAGAACTTTGCTTTCATTTGAATAGGAAATTCTCAATGAGGAAACCTCCTTTTCCAATATAGATTAGTACCTGCTCTGTAACTTACACTCCTAGAGAGTTACCCTCTTCAAGACGTTGAATGACTTGCCCATTGTCTTGTAGTTTCTCTGTGCCAAAAGCTGAACTTTACCAGGAGTTCCTTTTTATACCTGGATGGATCCATTCAGCCATGGTTGCTTCTCATTAGAATTGATCATCTATTTATAATAATAGTAATAACTGCTATTTATATGTCCCCTGAAAGTTTTCAGAGCTTTATATTATTTCATTAAAGTATCTCAACAACTCAGTGAAGTAGATGTTATCGGTATTATCCCCATTTTATAGATGAGAAAACAGTCTCAGAGTTAAAATTACCTGCCTATGATCATACTTCAAGTAAGTATTATAGATAGGACTTAGACAGATCTTCCTGATTCTTTTTCAAGCACGATCTTCTACATAATTCTGTTTTGGCTTTTCCAAACCAAATGCAACTTCCTTTCCAAGAGGTAGCTGAAATCTGACTCCCTTGTCATAATAATAGCTAAGGAAAATTAGCATTTATACAGCACTTTAAGGTTTGCAGAATACTTCACATATATTTATTTTATGTACACAACAACCCTAGGAGGAGGTAAATTCTATTATTCACATATTTATAGAAGAGGAAACCAAGTCAGGAAACTGAGGGGTTAAGTGCTTCACCCAGGGTCACACAGCTAGTAAATGTCTAAGACTGGATTTGAACTAGGGTATTCTCGACACTAGATCCAGCAGTCTTCTGCACCTTCTACCTGGTATTGGAGCATACTTTGAAGGATCTATGCTTTCCTTGGTGTGGTCACTACTTCCAGTGATGTAGTTTGAAACCCCTCAGCTTTTTCATGCACTGGGGTCTCTTATTCAATTCTTTCCACACCATTTAAAAAAGGTCATTAACAAGTTGAAATGTGTACAAGATAGTGGAAGGAACAAAAATTCATGCCAAATAAGGATAGGTTGAAAGAAAGAATGTCTAGCCTGGAGGAGAAAAGATTTAAGGGATATATGATAGCCATCTTCAAATATCTGAAGAACCATGATGTGGAAGACAATGGCAAACCAGTGTATCTTTGTCAAGAAAATGGGGTCATGAAGGGTCATATGTAACCATATCAAGCATCTATTTCCTTGATGTCCTAATTGAAATGGCTATTGGAATCCATGTTGAAAATGTTCTTGATCAGGGTTCCTTTTAATCTTATTAGTATCATGGACCCCTTTGCAAGTCTGGCAAAATCTACAGACTCTCAGAATATTGTTTTCTTGTCTACATTAATAATTGAAGAAAATGCTAATTTTCAGTTAGAGGTTAGTGAAAAAGAAGTATTTTTTTTCCATATCAAAGTTTATAGAACCCTTAAAATTTATCCATAGATCCTTTGGGGAAAGGGTTCATGGACCCTAGGTTAAGAACCCATTCTAGAGGCCATTTCCTGGTCCAATATAGATGGACTTGATCAGAAGTATCAAACTCCTGGGCTACATGTGAGTTGGACCAGAATCAAATGAAAATATAATTGGGAAATAGTTAACAAAATAAAAATACAGTAGAACATAGATATGTTCACATGTGGTTTTCTAAGTATGTGGTCAATAGGAATCCTTACATATGGTTTAGTGGCCTCTCTTTGCATTTAAGTTTGACACCACTGGCCTAGATGACTTCTAGGGTCCTTTCCAGGTCTTCATCTATGAATGTAATGGAATATTATTGTGTTATAAGAAATGACAAGCAGGCAGATTTCAGAAAAACCTGGAAAGACTTACGTAAACTGATACAAAAGTGAAGTGAGCAAAAGCAGGAGAAATTGTACACAGAAACAACAACATTGAATGATGATTAACTATGAATGACTTACTTATTCCCAGCAATACAATGATCCAAGGAAATTCTGAAAGTGTCATGAGGGAAATTGCTGTTCACATCCAGAGAAGGAACTGATGGGGCCTGAATGCAGATTTGAAGCATACTATTTTTTCACTTGCTTCATTTTTTCCCGTGATTTCTTTTTCCTTTTGATCCTTTCACAACATGACTAATATGGAAATATGTTTTACATGATAGGACATATATGACCTATATAAAATTGCTTACTATCTCAAGGGGAGAAGGTTAAGAGAACGATGGAGATAATTTGGAACTAAAAAATTTTAATGAATGTTAAATTTTGTCTTTACATATAATTATGAGCTATATCCATTTCTGAGATGGACTAATCATAGTTCCTCCAGTAATAACAATTGTGGGTTCACCATCTGGTGACCAACATTAACTAACCTGGTCCTTGGATGCAAGGCATTGTGTAGCTTGGTCAGCACCTACAGACATTCTAGCTTGAGACCAGGCTCCCAAAGCATACTACACTGGCATATGTGCTGGCATAGTCTTTGAGAAGCCATGGTCACCTCAGTGCTATGAAGCAGAAGAGGAAGACATAAGCAAAGAGATGGAAGACCAACAATTCAGTATGGTGGGAAGAACCCTGGGTTTGGAATCAGCAAACCTAGAACTCGGCTATAGCTCTGACGCCTGTCAGCCATGACATCACAGGCTTATTACAGCTTCCATGATGCCGTTGAACGCTGTTTTCTCCCTCCACAAAATGGGGGAAATAACCCTCTTACTAGCTACCTCCCAGTGCTTTTATGAAGAATCTATTTTTATAAACTTTAAAGTTTTGTATAAATTTGTGTTATTCCACTGAGTACAAGTGTCTTTTCATGTAACTGAAGTTGAGACCCTTGGGGCATTATATTAAGTGACAACTAAGAATAGATAACATTTACATAGTGCTTTAAGTTAACAAAGTTCTTCAAATATTACTTCATTTAATCCTCACAACAACCCTGTCAGATAGCTGATGTTATTGTCCCTATTTAAGGAAATTGAGGCTGAGAAACCTTAAGTGATTTTCCCAGAGGCACATAGCTATTAAATTTCTGAGCTAGGATTCAAACTTAGTTCTTCAATTCCAATGCTCTAGGTATTATCATACCTAATTCCTCTATATCATCAAGATTTAAAGGAGTATAATTCTTCTACTTTGGGGGGAATTTGTTTTCACTATCATTGATTTTTAACAATAAGATTTAAAAATTTAAGTTCAACTGATTTTTATTTATTGGAGCCATTAGCTTAAGTAGAAACTATTATTTCTGTAAAGCTACCATTTGTTGAATTACATATTGATGGCTTAGTATTTAGAAATTACCCTAGATAGCTTAAATTAATAAGAAATTAAAGAATGAAACTGATTAAAATTCTGTTGACACCAAGATTCTAGGTTGATAAGGGTTTGTTAAGAGACTGAAGTTTAGATAATATTCCAGAGATCTTATCCTTTTAATTAACATTCATAGTACTGAATAAAAATTAAATTTAAGTATTAAGACAGAATTTAAGAGCTGGAAGGTACTTCAATGATCTCGTTAAGACTAATTTAGGAAAAAAAAGACTAATTTAGATGGGTCATTGTGATCCTCTACTAAAATGACCTGTACTGATAAAAAGAGGTTAAAAAAAGTAAAACTTGAAGGAGAGGAAAAAACTAAGATGTGACTAAAGCAAAATGCCTGTAAAATAGAGGAATATATTTGGTAGAGGGAAATACAGGAGAATAAGAAAGAGTTAACCATTGAACATTCTATACTGTGGTATAATCTCTTCAATGGAATGGTATAAATCATTTCATTAAGTAAACAATTCCAACCTGGACTAGATTGAGTATGGACAACTGGATAATGCTTTGTAATTGACATGCAGATAGTGTCTAGGTGCCAATATCCATCTCACAAGCTGAGTTATTTATTTTCTTTAGTGAATGTACAGTGATTATGAGGGAGGGGCCATGCTTTAACCCAATGTATACCAGTCTCTTGAACAACTTAGGTCTTACTGCCTGCAACTTACCGTCTTAAAGAGGTAACTAGGACACTGAGACTTAAGGGACTTGCTAACCTATGTTAAAAGTGGGACTTGAATTCAGAGCTCCCTGACACTAAGGCCAGCTTTTTATTCACTATTGTGATGCATTGGTAATGGAGGTGGGGGTTCTTCATCCAGAGTTCTTTACACCAATGAAATCAATGGTCTGGTCCAGTTACACACACACACACACACACACACACACACACACACAAATGCACACTTGTCAACCAATGTTTCATGTAATTATGGAATGTCAAACTGAAAGTGACCTGTCAATGACTAGAAACCTAGTTTTACACTATTTCACAGATGAAGAAAACTGAGGTCCAGAGAGAAGTGGCTTGCAAAAGGTCACATAGCTAGGAAACGGCAGGGCCAAGACTTGACCCTAGGTCTCATTTCTTTTGACTCCAAATTCAGTGCTTTTTTCCAAAATACCACAGTGTTGCTTCATCTTTAAAAAAATATAAAAGTATTTTATTATTTTCCAGTTACATGTAGAGATAGTTTAACATTTGTTTTTATAAGATTTCTAGTTTCAAATTTTTCTCCCCCCTCCCCCCTAGACAGCAGGTAATCTGATATAGGTTATATATGCACAATATCATTAAACATATTTCTGCATTAGACATATTATAAGAGAAGAATCAGAGCAAAAAAGGAAAAACCTCAAAAAAGAAAAGGCACCAAAAACAAAAGAAATAGTATGGTTCAACCTGCATTCATATTCCACAGTTCTTTTTTTTCTGGATGTGGAGAGTCTTTTCCATCATGAGTCCTTTGGAACTATCTTGTACCATTCTATTGCTGAAAAGAATCAAGTCTATCACAGTTGATCAACACAATGTTGTTGATACTGTGCACAGTGTCCTCCTGGTTCTACTCATCTCACTCAGCATCAGTTCATGCAAGTCCTTCCAGGTTTCTCTGAAGTCCTCCTGCTCATCATTTCTTACAGCACAATAGAATTCCATTACATTCATATACCACAACTTGTTCAGCCATTCCCCAATTGATGGGCAGCCCCATAATTTCCAATTCTTTGCCACCACAAAAAGAGCAGCTATAAATATTTGTACATGTGGGTCCTTTTCCCTTTTTTATGATCTCTTTGGGAAAAAGACCCAATAGTGGTATTGCTGGGTCAAAGGGTATGCACAGCTTTATAGCCCTTTGGGAATAATTCCAAATTGCTCTCCAGAATGGTTGGATCAGTTCACAGCTCCACCAACAATGCATTAGTGTTCTAATTTTTCCACAGCTTCTCCAACATTTATTATTTTCCTTTTTAGTCATATTAGCCAATCTGATAGGTGTCAGGTGGTACCTCAGAGTTGTTTTAATTGTTTTAATTTGCATTTCTCTAATCAGTAGTGATTTAGAGCATTTTTTCATATGGCAATAGATAGCTTTGATTTCTTCATCAGAAAACTGCCTGTTCATATCCTTTGACCATTTCTCAATTGGGGAATGACTTGGATTTTTATAGATTTGATGTAGTTCCCGACATATTTTAGAAATGAGGCCTTTATCAGAAATACTGGCTACAAAAATTGTTTCCCAGCTTTCTACCTCCCTTCTAATTTTGGATGCATTGCTTCTGTTTGTACGAAAACTTTTTAATTTAATGCAATCAAAACCATCCATTTTGCATTTCATAATATTCTCTCTCTCTTGTTTGGTCATAAACTGTTCTCCTTTCCAGAGATCTGAAAGGTAAATTATTCCTTCCTCTCCTAATTTAGCTATGGTATCACCTCTTCTGTCTCAATCATATATCCATTTTGACCTTATTTTACCATAAGGTGTAAGGTATTGGTCTATGCCTAATTTCTGCCTTACTATCTTCCAGTTTTCCCAGCAGTTTTTGTCAAATACCGAGTTCCTATCCCAGAAGCTGGAGTTTTGGGGTTTATCAAACAGTACATTACTAAAGTCATTTACAATTGTGTCTCCTGTGCCTAGCCTATTCCATTGATCCTCTATTCTATTTCTTGGCCGGTACCAAATAGTTTTAATGACATATAGTAGAGCTTCAGATTTGGTACAGCTAACCCACCTTCCTGTGCATTTTTTCAACAGTTCCCTTGATATTCTTGACCTTTTGTTTTTCCAGATGAATTTTATTATTTTTTCTAGCTCTATAAAATAATTTTAGGTAGTTTGATTGGTATGGCACGGAATAAGTAAATTTAGGTAGAATTGTCATATTTATTATATTAGCTCAGCCTATCCATGAGCAATTGATATCTTTCCAATTGTTTAGATCTGATTTGATTTGTGTGAAGTGTTTTGTAAACAGTGTTGCTTCTTTATCTTACTTATGAGATGCTTACTACATGGAAGGTAGTTTACTAAGCATAGGATAATTAGGGTAAAGATTATATACACACATATATGCAAAGATACAAATACACACATGCACATACACTTTTTGTTCAGTCATTTTATGTGTGTGGGTATATAATAGCACCTACTTTCAAAGATCTTTATAGTAATATACTGTGACATTGAGACTACCATCATTATTTTTCACTAAAAAAAAAGATTTTTGTACGATTTCACATTTTTTCGGGTTACTCCACACCTGATGCTTTTCGTCTTCCACTATTATAAATTTAGCAGAGAGTAGAAGACTGTGTGAGGTTATGGTTAAAGAATTTATCTCAAAGTCAGGAAGAGCCAGGTTCCTATTCTAGGTTCTGATGCAATGGACTGGGAGGATAATTGTGTCCTCTACATTAACAGGGAAGGTAGAAGGAGGAAGGGAGAGTTTAGAGGAATATTTGAGTTTGTTGTCTACTGGGCATCCAGTATAACATGTCAGAAAGGCAATTGAAGTGTGAGATTGGAGGTCAACAGAGAGGTTGGAGCAGGAAAAGTACATTTGAGAATTATTGGCATAGAAACAGGAATTAAATCCATAAGAGCTGATCAGATCACCAGGTAGAGGGAGGGGTGTGTGTGTGTGTGTGTGTGTGTGTGTGTGTGTGTGTGTGTGTGTACATGTGCATGCACGCGCATGTGCATAAACCTTCTGGACAAGAAAAAAGTTTTTTTTAATTTCACAGCCCCCATCCCTGAATGACACCATGGAAATACTTTCAGTTGTTGAGTAATGTTGTGGTATGGACTTTGACTACTAAAATAAGCTTTATCTTTTTTTGACAAAAAAGAATTATATCTAGGTAGAATTCTGATCTTCCCCAAAGTTTGAGCAGCTTTGGACTTTCTCTGGCATTTGGGCAGCCACCTGCAGATGCTTTGCCAAATTTTCTCTGCCTGAGCAGCTTTCCCCGTTATCTCATCACTACTGCAAACTTCTTGTGGCTCTCTGTTATGAGATGCTCCTAAAGAAGGCCTAACTTTGAAATAACTGCATTAAATCAGTTGGTCAACAAGGATTTATGAAATGCCAGCCACTGTACAAAGTGCAATTCATTGATTAATAATCATCTCCTAGCATATGATTACTGCCTACCACAATTTCACCTAGAGCTGTTTATTCCTCCCAGTTTTCTAAGTTTCCTATCTTTGCAGGATCCCATTATTGGCAGGAACCTTGGAGGCCATTCAATCTATGCCATACCTGCTTAAGAATCTATCCTATAACATAACTAACAAGTGGTCACCCAACCTTACCTAAAGGCCTCCAATGAGGAAGATCCCTCTACTCTCCAAGGCATCACATTCTATTTTCATATGGCTCTAACTATTAGGAATTGTTTTCCTTGTCTAACACCTGAACTTGCATCTTTGTGATTTCTACACATTACTCCTTGTTCTTATTCCCAGAGCTAGGTATAATAAATCCGAATCTATCTTCCACATGACAGCCTTTCCAATGCTGGAAGACAGATACCATGCCTCCAAATCTCCAAGTCTTCTGATATCTAGGGTAAACATCTCCAGTTTCTTCAGCTGGTTTTTACATAATGGCATGACCACCTCTGGCCATCCAATTGTTCTCTTTGTGCTCCAGTTTATCAATAGTCTTCCTAAATTGGGGAACCTAGAACTGATAATTATGACATTGATAAAATACATATAGTATTTCACATTTTATTTATAATGTCATCTGACATTTACAAGAACCCCATACAATTCGTTCTATTACCTCCCTATTTTATAGATGAGGAAACTGATTCAGAGCTTATGTGACTTGCCTAAAGTCACACACCTAATGTTTGAGGTAGGATTTGGGTGATTATGAGCTGTGATCTTAAGTTACTTAACCTCTCAGTTTCAATTTCCTCATATACTTATGTATAGTAGAACTATCACTTTCCTAATCCTGGAAGCCATACTTCTATTAATGTAAGTCAGATTCTCCAATTACCATATTACACTTGATTCTTTAAACTTATAGTACACAAAGACCCATAGATCTATTCAAAATGAACTTCTTTCCTTCCTTCTGTAGTAGTCCTCTCACATGCCAATCAAGTTTTTTTAATTACTCTGATCTTTTCTTGTTCTTGGGACTTTGTTCAGTCAGTCAAACAACAGTATTAATTGAGTAACTACTGTGTGAAAACAGCATAACTCAGGGATCCCAAGCAGGCCTAGCCATCTAAAGTACCTATCAAGCTTTCAAAATTGTGCTACATCCTAGTTCGTTAAAGGAAGAGTAGGGGGCAGTTAGGTGGGGCAGTGGATAAAGCACCAGCCCTGGATTCAGAAGGACCTGAATTCAAATCCAGTCTCAGACACTTGATACTGGCTGTGTGACCCTGGGCGAGTCACTTAACCCTCATTGCCCCACAAAAACAAACCAAAAAAAAAAAAAAAAGGAAGAGTAGAGTTTGATTCTTTTGTGAAATGCCCTCTGACTGGCCAGTGACTACAGGATTCTGTGTTCTAATTCACACAAGGGAAGGCCCAAGGACCAAAATAAGACACTTGAGAATGAGAACATGCAGGTAAATGGGGTCAAGAAGGGAAGTAAACAAACAAGGAGGTAATGGCAGGAAGAGGGTCAGAAATGGTCTTGCAGAGGGGTTACCCTTCAACCCGGGAAACCCAACTCTGTCACTCCTCTTAGTTGATTTTAAAATGTCTAGGTCCCTATCTGCTCCACACCAGAGAAGCTAAGGGAGGTAAGGGTTGTGGTTTTTATGGAGGTATGGAGGGAGTTTTCCAAGAAGTACATTTGAGTAACCTTCCATTTCTGATAAAACAGCTAAAAAAAGACCACAGGGATTGGTGAGTGGAGGTCTCTATTTTCTGGGCATGGAAATTTTCAGAAAAGACCAGGGGGTGACGAGCTCCAAAAAACATCCAAATAAAAAAAGACCAGGGGGAAGGGATAGTGGGTTAAGAGCAGAGGAAAGCTACTCAATGCTCAATCAGGCCCTCTCCCATCCCAGGGGGGGGGGGGGGAAACTTTTGGATGATTTCACATTTCTTGTGTGTTACTCCATACCTGATTCTTTTCATCTTCCATTTTTACAAATTTAGCAGAGAGTAAGAATACTTTGTGAGGTCATGGTTAAAGTTCTCTCAAAGTCAGGAAGAGCTAGGTTCCCATTCCAGGTTCTGATGCAATGGAATGCTGACTGTGTGACATTGGGCTCTGTCTTTTACCTCTCAGCACCTTGGGCAGTACTATGAGAAAATAAATTATCCAGAGTCCTCAATCCACACTGGCAGAGGGAGTTCCCTCACCAGGAGTTCTCTATTACAAAGAAATCACAGCCCCAGTCCAATCAATTAAAAACAAAGCAACATGGGCAGCTAGATGGCGCAGTGGTTAAAGCGCTGGCCCTGGATTCAGGAGTACCTGAGTTCAAATCCGACCTCAGACACTTGACACTTACTAGCTGTGTGACCCTGGGCAAGTCACTTAACTCCCATTGCCCTGCAAAAATAAAAACAAAAACAAACAAACAAAAACCAAAGCAACATGTCATATGGGCTATAGAATTTTTTGGCATGAAAAAGCAACATGGTATGGGGAGAGAGATCTGGCTACAGAATTAGAAGTGCATTCATCAGGATATGAATTAAAGACACAGAGTTCCCATCCTTTTTTCAAATTCAAAAGCAGAAAGGATCATTGTAAATCTTATGTGGCTTTGACATCTTTTGCTTATGACTAAGAAGATGGAGCAAATGATTTGCTGAGATCCTTCCAGGACCTTCTTTGACTAATCTGTTAGTCAATAAACATTTCTTAAGCATCTACTCAAATTGCAGCTAGGTGGTACAGAGGATAGAGTGCCAGGACTAGAGTAAAGAAGATTCATCTTCCCAAATCTGGTCTCAGATACTTACTACCTGTGCGACCCAAAGCAAGTCACTTAACCCTGTTTGCCTCAGTTTCCTCATCTATAAAACAAGCTAGAGAAGGAAATAGCAAACTACTCCAATGCCTTTTCCAAGAAAACTCCAAATGCAGTCATGAAGAATGGGACACAACAAAGACTGAACAACAAAGCACCTACTATGTGTTAGGCACTCTGCTAGCACTTGGGAATCAAGGAAAGGCAAAAGACTACCCTGACTTTCAATGAGCTCATGACTGAATGGGGGAAGACAACATGCAAATAACTACACACAAGTGAGCTGTATACAAGCAAAATTAGAAGTCATGAATGGAGAAATGACAACTTACTGAAGAGAGTGGCCTTCAAAAGCCCAGGAATTTGGAAATCAACTTATTCTTTCCAATATGCAAATGACGAATGTAACTCTCAACCCTCCAGCTTCCAAAGGCAAAGCCAGAAACCTTTTAAAAAGAATGCTAGGGGCAGCTAGGTGGCGCAGTGGATAGAGCACCGGCCCTGGATTCAGGAGGACCTGAGTTCAAATCCGGCCTCAGGCACTTGACACTTACTAGCTGTGTGACCCTGGGCAAGTCACTTAACCCCCATAGCCCTGCAAAAACAAAAAGCAAACAAAAAAAAGAATGCTGCCCAAATTCTACACTTAACTAACATGGATGTTACTATAGTCAAGATAAATTATGAAGGACAAGCAGAAAAAGTAGTAGAATTAATGGTAAAATGGTTCTAAGTCCTGCTTTTGAGAATTATAGATAGTGACACCTAGGCAAGCTATTTAACTTTTCATGGTCTCAGGCACCATTGAGAACTATAAAGATAGAGATACTGCTGATGCACATTGCTAAAGGAGTTCCTCAGCATTATCAAGTGACTCACCAGGATTTCTATACTCCACAGAAAGCACAGGTCCAACCTTCCCCCCACCCCCCACCCAAAGTGGGCATCTATAAAAAAGTAGCATTGAAGGCAAGGAAGTGGCCAAGCAGGAATAAGAATCATAGTCTCCTGATTTTGAAATAGGAAATGGTTGGCACTACTGCCTATGAATATTTAATGACTACAAACATTTCCATTCCAAATAAAGTTCTTTATTCTCTTATTATAGCAAAATTCCTAAAAAGCTAACGTACCCCATCCATGTATTTACCATTGCTATGCTTTGGCAGCTTTTATTACTCTCTCACCTCTCTTGATATCATTAGAAACTGAATAAGCATAGTTTATCACATTTGAGGCAGTGGTTCCCAACATCTCTTTAATCTATGAACCTCTTTTAACAACAATTGTGTTATGAACCCCTGAGGTAATGTAACATACTAATCTTAGCGTCCTGTACAATTATTTACTGCCAACAGTGTCATTAAATAATTTTTTAGCCCAAGGGATTCCTGTCGTCACACACCCCCCCCCCAAGGCTTGAGAATCACTAACCAGGAACCCACTGATCTAAGTCAGAGATGTTACAATAAGATTGTGGGGGTTGGGATTGAGTGCATGAAATCCCTTTCTATATGTGGATTCATTCTTCCTTGAATTCAACTAAGAAGGATGTGCAAGAAGTTTAATATTTCTTCCTCTTTAAAAATGAGTCTTATAAGGGGAAAAAGTTATACACTATAATGCATATTGTTATTGAAGGTGAAACTGATAAATCCTATATATCAGAATTATTATGGGCCCCTGAAGTCATTAAAAACTAAAGGGAAAAACACCATTTCACCTTATATGCTTCTTTTACATATTGTAACTAATTTAGTTCAAGGTTGGCTTTAAATATGAATTAGTATGACCAACTGAATAAAAAAAATGAACAACTTAAATCACTCAAGACCTTTTCTCCTTATTCTTTTCTAGTACAATAAAATTTATCTTCCATTCTTTTTTGAAACCCCTATCTACAAGGAGATCTACATCAGTTCAATTTTCCTTGTTACTCTCTTCTCTCTCTCTCTCTCAATAGGCATATTTTCCCTTTCTTGCCCACTAACAGTGATTACCCACTGCACGCCCCCCCCATGTTGTTCTTGACCTTTTTTTCTGTATACTTCCTTAATGAACTCATATATTCTCATTGCTCTAATTGATGTTGTTCACCACTTGACAGGCTTGGAAATGCAAGTTGTAGGGATGAATTATGTCCTTCTGGAGTCTGCTGATACTAATGATACCATTCTAGCAGCAGCAAACATTGGTGACAATAAATAGAAAGAGCTCTTCAAACCCATATTACTCAGATGCAAAAGTGAAACATTGGCTATCAAATTTTACTTTTTCTATAAAAATAGAACTCTTTAGAAAATAGCAAAATTGCCAGCTAATTACTACCTTTGTTTTACAAATAAGACAAATTATAGCTGAGAGAATTATACAAACAGCCACAATTAAATACCTTCACACTTTCCCATTAAATTTAAAATGTCTCAATCATAACAATTTAATTTCAAGGTGTTTTTCCCCCTACTCTTAGAAAAAACTTTTCTTACCTCCGAGGAAGCTTCCAAATGTTGAGCTTTCCCACTCAAGGTGCTCACAGTTTGACTGTTAAAAGTCTTTTAACGCAGGTCTCCTGTGGCCTGCATTCATTTATAGTAGGGTTTTCTTACACCTGTGCTTCATTCACACTAATTAGCTAGTCTCCAGGAAGAGAGTTATTTTGCTAAATTGGTGAAGATCTCAGATTGCCTTTTCCCCCCTGTACTTTCTTTTCAATCTTTTTTTCTATATCAGAAAGAAAAAGGGAGGAAAAATCACTCTTTATCTTTTCCTTTTCTGTCCCTTTGCCCCACTCTACCGCGGCTTTGGACAAAGTCTCTCAACAAAATCTATGGTAACTTCCTTCTAGCCAGGAAAAGAAGTATCTTGGCAACCGAGTTATTCATTCACTCAGTTAACTTCCCCTCTTCTTTTATGGATAAATGCTCAGCTATCACTGAGTAGACTTTTGGGCATGCCCTATATTTTTTGTTTTGTTTTGTTTTGTTTTTGCAGGGCAATGAGGGTTAAATCACTTGCTCATGGTCACACAGATAGAAAGTGTCAAGTATCTGAAGCCAGATTTGAACCCAGGTACTCCTGAATCCAGGGCTGGTGCTTTACCACTGCGACATCTAGCTGCCCCCATGCCCTATATATTTTTTCAACTCATTCAGGGTACATTTGCTTTATAAAACAATCTTTAAACATAGGGTATTAAATTCTCCAAAACCCTAGCATGTTGTATAATGTCTCACAATAGTAAATGCTAAATAAAGGCTTATTGATGAATAGATCTCAAATCTGTATCTTCAGGATTGACACGAACTCTTGCTCCACAGTTCCAGCTGTCACAATCCATAAATCTAGCGAGGCCTTTTTCCCCCTCTGAAACAGTAATTTGCTTCATGATAGCAGGATCTTTCTTCACCAAAGGATCAAGCCCAAAGTTTGGGATCTCCTTGAGACCACTGTCAAAGAGATGCTTCCTAAACCCAAAGAGTCATAACTCCTTTCTCTGCTCTGTGCACCAAACTGCTGTTCCTCTGTTCTTGGAAAATAGAAATCATCCATCAAAAGTCAACTCAATTTCACAAACATTCCTTAAGTACCTACTGTGGGGAAGTTACTGGGCTAGTTTCTAGACTACCAGGATGAAAAATAGCATGGTTCTTGCCCTAAAGAAAATTACAGTCTACCAAGAGTTAGAAGGTTTGACTGGGCCTGTCCATCTATTTGGTTAGCAAAATCATGAGAATGAAGGTGAGGGCAAAGATGCTAAATGGGATCACTTTGAAAGGAGGCAACAGGACCTCTATTTTCTCTGTGTAATTAAGCTACATCTAGAGAAGAAATAGGCCTCTTCCTGGATTGTAAATCACTGCTTGGGCTTAAAAAGAGTTGGAGTGGGAGGGAAGAGAGGTTAATCACAGGAGTATTGTTCTGAGGGAGATCAAACTGCTTGTGATCTGGAGCCCTGCGAACACTTTCCTTAGGTTCTCATTCGAGCCTTGCTTCTTGAACAGTGTTTACCATATAATTTTCTACATGCTACCTGGGGGGGGGGGGCGACTTGGTTCTTTCAGAGCGTATCTATTTTAGTCTTTATGTTATTCTACTATATCATTAGGAAGCCTGAGATAATAGGCCCGAGGAATCAATACTTCCCTTTTAGCTATTGATATGCCTCACTCTGGGTACCAAGGATTTGGTGCTGTCAAGTGAAAAAATCAGATTTGTATTAAAGGACCAGGCCTGCCTTTTTACATTCCATCCCATTCACTAGCTTCTGGTGAAAGGCTCATTCTAAAATGTTTGTCTGCTGGGCCTGGTGGCACTAGCTTGCATGTAAATCTTGATACTGGCGGGGCTGAAAGCTGATGAATCTTTTGAGCTTAGGAGTTCTGAGCTTCAGTGTGTTAAACCAATCAGTTGTCCATAGTAAGTCTGGCATTAATAAGGAGGGGGCCAAGAGCACTGGCCCACCATACTGCCTGAGGAGGGATAAACTACCCAATTTGGAAACCTAGCAAGCTCCTGTGCTGATCAGTGCGGGACCAGTCAATGGGTATCTCTTGCACTCAAAGCCTGGGAAACATATAGTCTTTTTTTAAAAAAGTTAATCAATCAGCAAGCATTTATTAAACTCTTATTATGTGCCAGGCATTGTGCTAAGTGCTGCAGATAAAAAAATCAAGAAGTCCCTACCCTCAAGTTCATATTCTTTATAAAATTGTTTCTTTAAAAAAATTATTGATATATTTTCTTTTTTTACATGACATTTCTTTCAGTATTCCTCCCCATCTCCTCCCATAGAGCCATCCTATATAACAAATAGTATTGTTAAAGACAGAAGAAAAGGGAAAAAAAGAAGAAAAAAGTTCAGTATAACTAATCAATGCACAAAAAAGTCTAAAGTGATGTGCAATATACACTTGTGGACCACCCACCTCTGCAAAGGAGTGGGAGGATGGGAGGCAGGACGAATATGTTTTCATATCTTTTGTTTTGATCCAGGCTTGTTCTATATAATTTTGCAACATTCAGCTTTGATAGCTTATTGTGATTGTTCTTTCTATTTTCGTTGTTGTTGTTACTATATGTATTGTTTCCTCACTCTGTATCAATTCAGATAGATCTCTCCATGTTTCTCTGTATTCATCGCATACATCATTTTTATATCACAGTATTATTCCATTACACTTATGTAATTTGTTTAGCAGGACTTCCCATTCTAATGGAGGAAATAGAACCTAATAGGCAGTTCCAAACAAGATATATACAGAATAGACAGAAGGTAATCACAGAGGGAAAAAATGGAGGAAGGGAAACGACCTGTATAATCTGAGATTAAGCTGTCTCACTCTTTTTTTTTTTTTTTGGTGGGGCAATGAGGGTTAAGTGACTTGCCTAGGGTCACACAGCTAGTAAGTGTGTCAAGTGTCTGAGGCTGGATTTGAACTCAGGTCCTCCTGAATCCAGGGCTGGTGCTTTATCCACTGCGCCACCTAGCTGCCCTTTGAGCTGAGTTTCAAAGGAAACTAGGGAAGCTAAGGGGTAGAAGTAGGGAGAAAACATTCCAGGCATGGGGGCAGCCAGAGCCAAGGCACAGAGATGGGCAATGGAGTGTTGTGTGTGAGGGACAACAAGCTATCATTCTACTGGAGAAATCACCAATATAATTTCCTTTTAGAAATTAATATGGTATTTTGAATGGAGGCCAGTGCAGCTGCCTTATAGAGTCCATATCTGAGAATAAAATTGCAGAACTCTGGTAGGAAGAAACAAAGGTATTAAGTGTTTGAAATGTCAAATGGGAGACTTTTATTTGATCCTAGAGTGATAGGGAGACCCTGGAGTTTACTGAGTTTGGATACGGTCAGCCCTATGCCTTAGGGCAGTCACCCACAGATGAGTAGAAGATGAATTGGACTGGGGAGAGACTTGAGACAGTGAGGTCGATTAGAAGATTATTGCAATAGTCCAAGCAAGAGGTAATGAGGGCCTGAAGTTGGTAGGTGTCTATGTGAGTAGAAAGAAGGGGGCATGTATGAAAGCTGTGATGAGGGTAAAAATGTCATGATTTGCTTGTACAGCGGGAATGAGAAAGGAGCTGAGGATGATATTGGGTTTTAAGTCCCAGTGACTGGGAGGATTGTGGGTTTGTGACATTACCAGAGTATTTATGGTGCCACAGGCCTGCCCTCCCACCTTGTCATAAGCCTCCACTTTTCTTTTCCACTCTCTTTATTGATGTATGTTTTACTCACAAGTCATCTTTTGTTTGTTTGTTTGTTTGTTTGTTTTGGTTTTTTAGTGAGGCAATTGGGGTTAAGTGACTTGCCCAGGGTCACACAGCTAGTAAGTGTTAAGTGTCTGAGGCCAGATTTGAACTCAGGTCCTCCTGACTCCAGGGCCGGTGCTCTATCCACTGCGCCACCTAACTGCCCCACAAGTCATCTTTTGAATCAGTCATTTCCTGAAATCTACCAGTGTGAGCCTTCAACCCCTGAATCTTCCCTTGCACTAACAACAGTATCTAAATGAAGCAAAACCAACTGACAAAATCATCTCGGTCCAATACCACCCCCTCTCCCCATGACTGCTCTATCATAGGTAAACTTGGTGTTGGCTCGGTAGCACCCCTTTATTAGTTTATATATATATATATATGTATGTATGTATATAACTTATATCAGTCCTCTTCCTTCTGATAAGTAAGTTCCTTGAGGACAGGGGCAGTGTTATTTTGTTTCCCCAGGTCTTATGTTCCTGGCATATAACAGATGCTTAATAATTGCTTGTTGAATTGATTAGAATTACATTACTTGGGGGCAGCTAGGTGGCGCAGTGGATTAAAGCACGGGCCCTGGAGTCAGAAGTACCTGAGTTCAAATCCGGCCTCAGACACTTAACACTTACTAGCTGTGTGACCCTGGGCAAGACACTTAACTCCAATTGCCTCAATAAAAAAACAAAAACAAAAACAAAAAATAAAAAGAATTACATTACTTGTGTCCCTCAATGCCTGCCCAGATTCTTGAATATCACTTTTGACTTATCTTTTAACCAATGTCCAGAAATTGGCACGCAACCTTTCTTTAGTATTTTTTTAAAGATTTTAGATTTGTTGTTACTGTTTTTGCTATTCCCTGTAGGGAGACATAAAGAGGTTTAAATTTTTTTGAAAAGGGAAAATGTGTCAAGGTTACACAACTATAGAAGTGATAACTGGTAACCCTGGCCTTCTGAGCCAATATACAGAACAAAACTTACCTGTTGCTTAGCTCTTCCTCTTCCTGAGTAACACCTCTCCCCAGATCTTCCAAGAGTCAAGAAGCCCTGACATCATCTTGGTTGAATTTAAGCCCAAGCTTCTGAACTCTTCCCCATCATAGATTTGGTTTCTCCATCTTTCTAGAAGCTGATTTCTAAGTATAGGGGCTTCTGGCAAACATCTCACCTCAGGATTCCCAAAGATTCTTCCCATGGGTTTCATTCATTCTATGAGGACTCTGCAGCATTTCCTCCATCCTCTCCAAGAGCCTCTGAAAGGGCTCCAGACATTTGAAGTCCTTCTCTCTCCACTAAGATCTCAGAACAAGGAAAACCCTCCCTTTCCTATGTGGCCTCTGGAGATTCTCTCTCCTGGCCTTTGGACTTGCATTGACCCCATTTTATTTCCTTAGCACCCGGCATAACACCTTTTTGCACCTTTCCAATGGTCCTAATTTTCCCTCTCTGTCCCTCTCTTATTTGTCTGTATCATTAGTATTCAAATGTAAATAGATGTTGTGATTAATTCAATACAAATTAATCTAAAAGTATTACTGAATTCAAAATAAACTGGAGTTATTATGTCTGAAAAACTGTTTTTTAAAATGGGTCCAACTAATAGTAAACTAACCAGATGGCTGACCTGGCTCCTCTCCCCATTGCCATAGACCAGTGGCTTCCAATCTTTAAATACCTGGGGTGGTGTGCAGTTATTGAAAGGGATTTACCTCATTCAATGACTTGATATAATACATTAAAAAAAAAAAAAGAGTTCTGCAGGAGGAATAAATAATACATTTTGCCCACGTCTGCATCATTAGTATTCAAATGTAAATAGATGTTGTGATTAATTAAATACAAATTAATCTAAAAGTATTACTGAATTCAAAATAAATTGGAGTTATTATGTCTGAAAAACTGTTTTTTAAAATGGGTCCTCATACTCAAAAAATGTTGAGAACTGATGGCCCAACCAACATTAGAGTCCAATTCTTCTTGGAGGACCTTGGTCCATGGCAATACAACTTATGATCCCATTGAACTTGAACTTAATTTCTTCATGAAGCTTGGGTTTTCCATCCTATTGAAAGGGTAAACCCTTTCCTTGACCTATCTCTTGGTGTGTTCCTACTTCAACTAGGCTTTTCTAAGTCCCAACTCATTCTCAGAGCTCAGATGATAGGTCTTCCTACTCCTTTATTCTCCTCTTCCCCTTAATGTCTCTTGGATAATGAGTCACTTAATTAGATTCTCTCCTTCCCAAGGCAGTTGTTTTCTAGAGCCTTATTTATTCATATTTTATCATAGAAAAATACCTTCCACCTACAGTTACAATGACAAATCCAACCCCTTTCTCCCTATCAGTAAAGGGAGAGTGAAGTTAAGGCACAGCATGTGAGCTGTCCCACTGAGGATCAGAGGATTGTAGGATTGAGATCTTGAAAGGATTCTTAACCTGGAGTTCATATACCCCCTCATTGGGCCCATGAATAGATTTGGGGGGGGGAGGTCTGTGAACTTGAAAGAGAAAAAAAATCTTTATTTTCACCACCACAAGCTACAATTTACCATTCCCTTCATTTATTAAGAAAAATTATTCTGAAAGGGGGTTCATGGGCTTCATCAGCATGCCAAAGGGATCACGGCACAAAAAAGGTGAAAGATCCTGTTAATCTCATCTTAACTCCCTCATTTTAGAAATGCCGATCGCTTCACTCAGGCTACTTTCCCACTAAACCAGTCTATAACATCTGTTTCCTTATCTCCTGCCAGAACCTGCCTTAGCATTTAGCACATCTTTTCTCACGTCTCCATTGTGCACCTCTTCTTTGCCTATCGAAATAATTTCCTTGTCTCCAAGCTTGACTTAGAAGGCAACTCATTTATGAAAAGGTTCTTTGCTTTCCTGAACTTTCCTAGGACACTTTCTCAGCATCTTTCCTTTAACCCTATTTCTTCATATTATGTGTTATCATATTTGAGTTTGTGTCTGCCATCTATCACGAAACTGTAAACTCTTTGAGGGTAGACCTTGGATCAATATTAGATTTTTGTGTGGAGTAGCCCAGTGTCTACCACATAATAGGTGACCAATAAATATTTGTTCAATCTGGAGAGGCTCAAAAGGTTACATGACTAACTAAATTTTCACATAGTTACTAATAGAGCTAAGGCTCAAATTTAGGTGTTCTGATTGTCTGATTCCTAACACAATGTTTTTCCCACTCTTTCCTTCTCCTTCTCCCCCATCTCCCTTCTCCCTCTTTATCTGTGTGTGTGACTCTCTGTCTCAATCTGTCTCTGTCTCTCTCCCTCTCCCTCCACCCCAAATACATAGAGATAGAGGAATATACATATAGATCTATGTGCAAACCTATATCAGATTGCTTTCTGTCTTGGGGAGGGGAGAGAATGAGCGGGAAAAATTTGGAACTAAAAATCCTATGAAAGCAGATATTGAAATCTATCTTTACATGTAACAAAAATAATAAAATATTTTATGATTAAAAAAACAAAAACAAAAAAATAGATCCATGTGTAGAACTTAGGATGAAATTCGTAAATGAATAAATAAATGAGTGAATGAATGAACATTTATTAAGCACTTATCATGTTCCAATTACTATGCTGCTAAATGCTGGAGATACAAATAGAAAAGTGAGGCCATCCTTGTTCTCAAGGAACTAAATTCCAATTGAGGGAGAAAACATATAAAGGAGAGTTCTGATGCAAGATTTATAGAAAGATCTAGTGGTTTCCAGCATGCAGAGGCGGGGCCAGGGGCAAGGACTAGGGGTCATAGGGATCATAGATCTAAAGCTGAAAAGGACATCAGTGACCATGTAGTCCAACCATATTGTTTTATAAATGAGGATACTGAGGCCTATGGAGAGGTTAAGTGACTTGTCCAATGTCATACAGGTAGGCAGGATTTGAACCGTGTTCTTTCTATGCGGCCAATCCTCCCTAGGGTAAAAATCTTGAAAGTTATAGAAATATTATAGTGATAATTTTACTATATAAACAATTAAAAACCATTAGGCTGTACCTAATATTTATATACCTAATTTGTTAACCTTAAGGTGCTATAAACATTTTAGCTATTGTGATTATTTTTATTAATATTCAACATATACACAATATTACAATTATTTTTCCCTTCAAACATGCTTATTTTCCAATTTGTGATGCAAAAAAAATTTCTTTTATAATTTTACTATGATTTCTATCTGGGCAGATGCACTTGAAATGCAAATAAACACAAGCAGATATAATTTTACTTTAAATAAAAATCTCATCCTACTCTATTTTCTATTCCTTATAAATAAAAAATGCACTATGTCAATTGACCCAGCTTCATCCTTCAAGGTATTCTCACATTCCAGTTCTTCTGTTGTTAAGGGTGGAGGCAGCATAGGGTAGTGGGTAAGGATATAGAACTTGGGATCAAAAAAACCTGGGTTCAAATTCCACCTTGGATATTCACCAGTGGTGTGATCATACACAAGTCACTTAGCATTTTTTTTCTTTTGGTGAGGCAATTGGGGGCTAAGTGACTTGCCCAGGGTCATACAGCTAGTAGGTGTTAAGTGTCTGAGGCCAGATTTGAACTCAGGTCCTCCTGAATCCAGAGCCAGTGCTCTATCCACTGTGCCACCTAGCTGCCCACTTAGCATTTCTAAATCCCTTTTCTCTCCTTGTAAATGATGATAAGAATGCTTGAAGTCTCACTCCCACTGGGATGTCCTGAGGATCAAATGAGGTGATTTATATTAAGCACTTTGCAAAATGTAAAGTGCTATATGTTCACCAGCTCTTCCATTAAGGTTGATGTTCCTAGAAATCAATGGTAGCTCTACTTTTACATGTGATCTCATTTACACCATAAAGGGTGGGGGGGCGGGGAATCAGAATCTTAGCCTCTGTGCCAGGCCACAAGCTTCTCTGAGGTCTTGTTAGGTCTTTGATATTTCTGGAGCCACTCTACCGCCTGACAAAGAACAAGCCTTCTTTGGCTCCAGTCCTTATGATTTACAATGTAATTACAATAAAGAGGTGAGCATGCTGAGATTTTATTCTATCGCCTAGTTTTTAATAACTTATTTCTAAATATGAGGCAGTCGCTGTGATCCCACAGATTCCACCTAATTTGAAGGCTTTAACCATCAAATTCTCTAAGGCCCCCCAAACTCATGAAACCTCATTAATGTTATTTTTACTGCACACTTTCAAAGTGCTAATGAGCAAAAAGAAATATTTCATTAGTTACTGTGCAGAAGGGAGTGTGCAAAGTACTGTATCCCCATTGTAGCTTTTCCCCCCCACTGATC
This sequence comes from Dromiciops gliroides, assembly GCF_019393635.1. Taxonomy (NCBI): domain Eukaryota; kingdom Metazoa; phylum Chordata; class Mammalia; order Microbiotheria; family Microbiotheriidae; genus Dromiciops; species Dromiciops gliroides. The sequence goes on along the minus strand of NC_057866.1, from coordinate 170,783,499 downwards.
CTAAGCTGTTTCATTAGCAATTTGAAAAGCCAGGCTCCTAAAGAAAGAAGCATCCAAGCATTGTCAGATCAGTGTCTGGGATAAAATGATAGCCCTGGATGAAAGCTCTGTGTTTCAGGAAATGTAGGTTCTGCCAGTAATGTGTGTATTCCTTTATAAAATATGCACATCTAATTAGTGCTGGCAAATCACAGGTACAGACTGAATGAAGAGAGCTAGACCCTGTAGAGAACAAATTAGAAAAAGCTAAACAAGCATGGATGTCCTCCTTCTTCCCACCCCAAGAAATAACTCATTCCTGCCCAAGGAAGGCAGCCAGCCAGTCAGATCAGGGAAGAGTCAACTAGGTCTTTTTTCTTTTTCTTTTTCCTTTTCTCTTTCTCTTCCTTTTTCTCTTTCTTTTTTCTTTCTCTTTTTCTTTTCTTCTCTCCTCTCCTCTTCCCTTCCTTCCCTCCTTCCTTACTTTTTTTCTTTCTTTCTTTACTTCCTTTTACCCTTTTGGATCCTCTAGTCTAGTCTAGTCTAAGATCATATGGTATCATTGAGGAATGGTCTGCATATAAATACAGCTCTAAATACGTGACTATACATTTGTTTATAGTATGCTTGTAGGCACACTCTACAGTGGAGCTGCTTCTATCCAGAGCCCATCAGATGTGAGGGGCAGCTTTCCAAACTCTGGGAACCTCTGGTTGCTATAGTTGCCATCCCTGATACTTGTGTTTTTTCTTCACCAGCCCACTTGTTTCCTTCCATCATTCTTTTTTTTTAAACTTTTTTTTTTTGTGTGAGGCAATTGGGGTTAAGTGACTTGCCCAGGGTCACACAGCTAGTAAGTGTTAAGTGTCTGAGGCCGGATTTGAACTCAGGTACTCCTGACTCCAGGGCCGGTGCTTTATCCACTGCACCACCTAGCTGCCCCTCCTTCCATCATTCTTGAGAGATTCTAGGGCTTGAAGGAGAAGAAGGCAGGCCTCTGAGCATGATGACCCTCTTCCAACCTTCCCATAGCACTTCTTGAAAGAGCACAGCTCTTTTCCAGGGAGGATTACAGTCTTTCCCTCTTCCTTCTGAAACCAGGAGACCCCTAGGCAGGCAACCCCAGTCAGGGAGCCAAGTTAGGGAAAACTCAAATAGACCTTTTTTTGGCTTTTTTGGGAAAGAAAAAGAAAAGATTGTTTTGTTTCTCAGGATTCAGCTTATATAATACATGGCACTAGGGCTCTGACACTCAAGAAAGGCAATGAATAAACAAACGAATGGATGGATAGTTGAATGGATAAACAAATGACTAAATAAGTAAACAATCAATGAATGAACAAATAGAGAAATAAGTAGAGAAATTAATAAATGATAAACAGACAGACAGATAGACAAGGATGCATCTCTTTACCAGTCCTTAAACTCTACCACAAGACAGCCCTTCATGGCAAAGTGTGGGGCTGGAGGAGTAGGGTCCAGTGGAAGAAATATTCTTTCTAGTCATGACAATAAATCTGAAAAGGTAGCTCTATATTTCTGGAGAAAGAGAAGGGTCTAATTTAAAGGACCCCTTTGCAAAGTTTGCATTTTCATAGAGAAGTTCAGTTGCCAACTTTTTAAAAAATCAAGTTGAGTAAAGCTTTAGTTTCATTCGATGAATAAAATGTCATTTATTTTTAAGTATTCAGTTCACATTTTAAAATGAAATTCCCTGTATGCATAACCAATTGGAATAAGCTATGCATGGCTTTGCATAACACCATCAAATTTTGTCACCTACAGTTAATGAACAGTGACAAACATAATAGAAAGATGATAAATACATCTATAAGTCCTAGCCAGACTGGACATCCCATTTTGCCTTCTCCCAACATGCCCTGTGTTTTTCTAATGCTACCCCTTTGCTCACATTTTCACCTACACTAGAAATGTTCTCCCCCTCCATCACTACCCACAGACATCATTCTCATCCTTCATGGGTTCAGTTTCAGCTCTACCTACTGGGTGAAGCATTTCCTGACATCACAGTTATCAACGTCTCCAATAGATGCAATCCTTCTTTAAACTATCATCACTAGTAGCTGTCTGGATTCCTCCTGTGGTATAGCCCTATGGTGAAAGAATGTATCCTATTTTAATGAGTATGGTTTTTATCTGTGTAGTAATAGTAATAATAATAATAATATTCACATGACATTTAAGGTTTGTGAAGCTCTTTTTTCACAACATTGTAAGGAAGATGAATCAATATCATTATTATTTCCATTTTGCAGAAGAGGAAATGGAAGCTGAGAGGGGGTCAGTGACTTGACCAATGTGACATAATAAAGAAGTCCCTGGGCTGGTGTTCAGACCCAAGTCCTTTGAACTCCACAGCACTCTTCCCTCTGTGCTATGGTGTGTGTCTATTATCCCTCCTAGATTGAAAATTCTATGCCTGGTTTTCTGTTCTTGTTTGGGTTTTGGTTTTGTTTATTTGTTTATATCACCATCTAGCTCAGCCCCAGGCCCTCTGGATCACTTTTCCACCTTGCCTTGCCAACCCCCCCTTTAGGTGTCTATTATGTACCAGCTCCATTTATGTGTTATCTTCTCCCATTGGAACATAAGCTACTTGAGGGCATAGACTGTCTATATTTTTGTCTGTATTTGGATCCCCAGTTCTTAACAGTACCTAATCTGTGTGTGTCTGTCTCTCTGTCTCTGTGTGTGTGTCTGTCTGTCTGTCTCTCTCTGTCCGTCTCTCTGTCTCTCTCCTCTCTCTCCCTTAATTCAGTGCATTTTGATATCTAATAAATCTTGGATAGATAGCAACAACCCTCCAAAGGGTGGATGGGTGGATGAATGAATTGGTGGATGGATTATGAATGGATGAATGAACAGGCCATAGCATAGAAGTTTGGGACTTCTCAAAGACTGTATAAGTGCTGAGCAAACTTAGAAGCTTGAAGGTTTAAGTATACCACACAAGGAAACAAACCCAACCACACTTGCTCTAAGTGGCTTCATGAAATAGGCTACGGACACATTATGAAAGGTTGTATTCAGTAATCATAACAAGTGACCTAGTTTATTCCCAATTTCTTGTTCCTAGAGAAAGCTTGTGCAGTCACACGTATTAAGTACATGACCATCACACCACGAATTAGTGGCTAAGCCAGGACTGGAATTCAGATCTTCTTTATTCTTTTCATGATATTGTGTTGTTTCTTTGAGTGTTTTCAGATCTTTAGTTCAGTAAATGATGCCCTATTATGATTTGCTCGGTTTTCACACAGTCTGATATTTACTGATGTAGTACCTCTGTTATTCTTTATACCTTCCTACCCCCTGACCCACAATGGCTTTGGATATAGACTAGGAAATGGTAGAGCTGAGCAGAGACACAGAAGTCATAAGACATGGGGCCATGTGAAAGTGTTCAAAATGAAGTCAAACTCTGCGATGCCAAGTGAAATGGTAACAGGTTCTCCTTACCAAATTTTGCTTTTGAGAGCACTCTTCCTATTCTATGAGAGCTGACCTGGTCTCAGAAAAATGCATAGAGGTCCTTGCCAGTGATAGAATACCAAATAGAAAAGAATGAGTTGCAGAAACCTTGGTCTGGACAGGGTCCTATTCCATGTCCCAGTGCTAGAGGAGGTCCCAGAGCCCAGAGCTCCAGACTCCTTCATCTAATGACAGGCCTTACTTGGAAGACAACAGTTGGGAATAGTGCTATGTTTCCTAGACTTTTAATGAAGCACACAAGCCATGCTCTTTCCACTCCTACGTTCCTCATTCTTAGCCATTTCTACCTCCCATACCAACAGCTTCTTCACCATGAAGATGCCTTCACCCTGAGCTCCTCTGTTCTATTTGATGAAGTCTTGGCTTAGGTCAACATTCCATGAGATGCTAGATTATGTTCTTGTTACTCCTGGCTCCATTCGTTTTTCTCTCTACTTTTCGACATCTTTCCAGAAGCTTTGCCTGTGCACTCATACCTTCATCACACACCCCCATTTTCCATCTCCCTTTTATGGGTTGTTTTTCCTCATTATAATGTAAGCACTGGAATGTCTTTTTTGGCTGCTTTTATTTATATTGCCAGTGCTTATTGCCTGGAACACAGAAAGCACTTAATAAATGTTCTCTTCCTTCCTTTCCCTTTTCTTTCCTTCTTTTTTCTTTCTTTCTCTTTCCTTATCTTTTCTCTCCTCTTCCTCCTCCTTTTCCTTCTCTCTCTCTCTCTCTCTCTCTCTCTCTCTCTCTCTCTCTCTCTCTCTCTCTCCATGCAGGAGTGTTGAACAAATTGATCTGTGCCTTTCGCAGAATTCCTAGATTCTGAATGATCTTATACCCTGTTTGGGAGTGGCTTGGGTAAAGGAGAAGATACAAGCCTACAACTTTATCACAGATGTTCTATCATATACTGTTTTATTGCTTTTATACAAATAGTACAACACCCATACACTACCTAAGCATATCAGTCTATTTGCATAGGATGGGGGGCAGTAGAAGGAACTAATTCTATTAGGCCTAGGTCAAAGGACTACCCACTATCACATAATACATCCTAAGAAAACATTAAGATAACCTATAATGAGATTGTTTTCTGTCTTGGGGAAGGGAGAAGGAAGAGAGGGAGGGAAGAAAATTTGGAACTCAAAATCTTATAAAAATAAATGTTGAAAACTATCTTTACATGTAACTGGAAAATAATAAAATACTCTTAAGATAAAAAAAACATTAGGGTATAATAAAAGCAAAAAATGTATAGGAGAACTAAGGCAGTTCCACTGTAATCTGTCACATTTTTAGTCCTAGAAACTATATTTTAGGAGGAAGAGTATGGGACTTACCTCCATCTGAGTCTTCCTATTGAATAGGAGCAGGAGAGTAGCTAGAAATACTATTTGGTGGTTAATTTTTTGTATATCTATATCTTTACACACATATATGCATACATGTAAAAAACTGGATACATACATATATAATGATATACAATAGAATAATAGAATATATGCATATAATAATATCATAATAATACATAGACTACATGAATACATGTGTATATATTATGGCAACTATACATATACAGATATACACCAGACATAGAATTGGGAGAGATCTAGCTTCAAATCCCACATCAGACACTTACCATCTACGTGAGCATGTGAGGTCACTTGGCCAACCTGAGCTTCTGTTTCCTCATGTATAAAAAGGGGCTACTAAAACTTGCATCATCTGCCTCTACTACAATCCATTCCAAAGGCATTTATTAAGATCCTGCTATGTTCAAGGCTCTGAGGAAACAGAGATAAACCAAAAAAAATTTGTGAAGTTTATAGTCGACTAAATGACCTTACATTTTCCTAAAGGAGTTTGCATTTTACCTCATCAGTTGTTGTACGAAAAGTACTTAGTAAACTTTAAAGCAATACATGGATGTGCTTTAATTATTGGTGACATCCCTAACTTCAGAGATTGGGGCTATGGCCTCAACACCCATCAGATGAGGTTCTGGGGGAGCAGCAGATAGAGCAATGGGTTATAATCAGGAAGTTGTTCAGTTATTTTTCAGTCACATCCAACTCTTCATGACCCCATTTAGGGTTTTCTCGGCAAAGATACTGGAGTAGTTTGCCATTTCCTTATCCAGCTCATTTTACAAATGAGAAAACAGGCCAACAGCGTGAAGTGACTTGCCCATGGTCTCACAGTTAGTAAGTATATGAGACCAGATATGAATCCATGCAGATGAGTCTTTCCGACTCCAGGCAAAGCTCTGCCCCATAATCAGGAAAATCTGAGTTCAAATCTGACCTCTGGCACTAACCAACTGTGTGATCCTGGGCAAGTCACTCAACATCTGTGAGTTGAAGATTCCTTATCTGGAAAATGGGGGTGATAATAATAGCACCTACCTCCCAAGATTATGAGATCAAAGTGAGACATTTGTAAAGCACTTAGCACCGTGCCCAGCACATGATATATATTTATTATTATTATTATTATTACATATAATGCAATACATCTTTAAACAATTAAATGCAAAGACCATAGCTTAGAGAGAAAACAAATTTCTATCTTTCTGGGATTTAGCGAGTGGATGACAGAATCCATTTGTGGAATGCTATACTTCTACATCTGACAAAAGTCATTCAGGCAATGCTAAGAATCACATTTTCCTCATGGTAAGTGGGAAGTTTATGTTTCCAGTGAACTATTTTTTCCTGGAACAAAGAGAAGAAATAATCTTTCAATGTCAGGATTATTTAAGCTACTGCAGGTAATGAAAAATGATGTCAGCCCCACTTCAGCCAGCTGTGTTCTCCTCTAATTATCTTCCACATAGACAGAATCCAGGTACTGTTTGACTAGTATAACTGACTGTCCTTGACACTGATGGAATATATAGCGCACTTCGCATTTCCAAAAATCAACCTCTGTTCCCAAGGGCAGCTAGGTGGTACTGTGGGTACAGTACTGGGTTTGCAACCAAGAAAACACATCTTCCTGAGTTCAGGCCAGCCTTAGACACTTACTAGCAGTGTGGCCCTGGGTAATTTAGTTAATCCTGTTTGTCTCAGTTTCCTCATCTGTAAAATGAGCTGGAGAAAGAAATGGCAAACCACCCTAGTATTTCTGCCAAGAAAATCCAAATGAAGTCACAGAGTTAGATATGACTGAACCACCCAAAAAAACCCCAAAAAACAAAAAACAAAAAAACCACCCTCTGTTTTGGGGCAGCTAGGTGCCACAGTAGATAGAGCACCAGTCCTGGATTCAGGAGGACCTGAGTTCAAATCCAGCCTCAGACACTTGACACTTACTAGTTGTGTGACCCTGAGCAAGTCACTTAACCCCAGTTGCCTCACCAAAACAAAACAAAAAACCTCTGTTTTTACCACAAATAACCCCCTGAGATCAGCTAAGCTCAGATGATTTGGGTTTTTTTTTTCATGTTATTTTTTTAAATTAATAAAGTATTTTATTTTTTTTCCCATTACATATAAAGATAGTTCTCAACTTTTGTTTATACAAGCTCTCCAATTTCAGAGTTTTTCTCCCTCCCTCTCCTCCCTCTCCCCTCCCCTAGACAGCTGGCAATCTGATATAGGTGTTTTATATATATATATATATACATAATAACATTAAACATATTTTTACATTAGATCAGGTGATTTGTTTAATCAAAAAATAAGTTTCATTGATGGTTTTTGTTTTTCACACCATGATTACTTCTCAATAACTATGACCCTAAACAGAATCTTCCCTTGTAACAAGGAGACAGTTAAGGGAATTACTCCAACACAGCAACTGTATCTGACAGGATGTGAAGCATTTCACACCTGTAGTCCTACCTGTAGGGGTGAGCAATGTGTTTCATCATGGATCTGGGTGTTTTGTTTTGCATTTACTACAACAGGATTCTGATTTTTTCTCTGCTCAGCAACAGTTGCTCAGGAAAGGTTCTTGACTGGAGCAATATTTTATTTGCTTTTTTGTTGTTTGTTTTGAGACTAGGTTTCCTTATCTCAACCAGACTGGAAGCACATCAGCCACTGATACCCCTCTGAGCATCACAGAAGCTTTGATCTGTTATATTTACAACCAGAACCAGTTCACCCCTCCTCAGGCAGCCTGGCAGCTCCAACTCCCATCTGGAGTGGGGGGAGGGCTGCCCTTCTGGAGACTCGACATATTGGTTTCAGAATGAGTGCTGACACCCAATTAGCTTTAGTCCTACTCTTCCTGAGGACTCCCTAGTTCCCCCACCAACCTTAGCTTAAAGGTTGCAGGGATGTAGACATGTACCACCATATCCAGTATTGACATATACTTTGGAGAGCAAATCTCAGGAACTTTTCTCCTAACACCTTAGTCTAGGTCAGTTTTAAATTTTTCTGTATTCAAAACAGAATGGATATTTGATGTCATCTGCAGGTAACAAAATGAAAAGTGACCAATGATATAAATGATAGTTTTCTATACACCTATTTTTTCTATAACACATATACATATATTTGTATTTTGAGAGAGAAAGAGAAAAAAGATAGACTCTCTGTCTTGCCCAGGATGGAAGTACAACAGGCCTGATTCCAATTCTGATTGTCATGGAAGCTTTCATCTACTCAATTTTTTTTTGGTTTGGTTTGATTCTGTATCAGTTTGCCTCTTCATAGGGAGTGTGGTAACCCTGCTCACCATATTAATGACAGGTATAGTGTGGGAAGGGAGGAAGGGGGGAAGGAAGGAAGGAAGGAAGGAGAGAGGGAGGAAGGAAAGGAGGGAGGGAGGAAAAGAGAAAGGGAGAAAGGAAGAAAACGAAGGGAGGGAGGGAGGGAGGGAGGAAGGAAGGAAGGAAGGAAGGAAGGAAGGAAGGAAGGAAGGAAGGAAGGAAGGAAGGAAGGAAGGAAGGAAGGAAGGAAGGAAGGAAGGAAAAAGAGATGGAAGGAAAGAGAGAAGAGGAGGGAAGGAGGAAGGAAGGGGAGGGAGGAAAGAAAAAAGGAAGGAAGAAGGAAAGGAGAGAGGGAGAGGAGGGGAGGAAGGAAAAGCACTTATTAAGATTTTTTGCTAGATCAATTACTGTGCTCAGCCCTGGGGATACAAATACAAAATGTGAGACAAGGACAAGTCTCTGATATCAAGAAGCTCACTCTCTAACTGGGGAAGACAATACATGAAAGAGAAAGTCCACATACTACAATATTATCCATGAAATCTGAAAAGAGCTAAAAGGAAGCTTCTAGTCAATCGGACCTTCCATCCCCAATAACTCTCATCCTGTATCCTTTTGGCCCTCTGTTGCTAAACTGCTTGAAAAAGCCATCTACAGTAGGGACCTTCACCTTCTCTCCACTCTCACTTTCTTCTTCTTCTTCTTCTTCTTCTTCTTCTTCTTCTTCTTCTTCTTCTTCTTCTTCTTCTTTTTTTTTGGTGGGGCAATTGGGGTTAAGTGACTTGCCCAGGGCCACAGAGCTAGTAAGTGTCTGAGGCCGGATTTGAACTCATGTCCTCCTGAATCCAGGACTGGTACTCCATCCACTGTACCACGTAGATGCCCCTCTCACTTTCTTCTTAACTTTCTATATTCTGGCTTCCAACTTCATCATTCTACAGAACTACTCTCTCCAAAGTTATTAATGCTCTCTTAGTTGCCAAATCTAATGGCCTTTTCTCAATTCTTGACCCCTCTTTGACACCGTTGATCACCCTCTCTGCTTTGATGCTTTCTCTCAATAGGTTTTTAGGACATGATGCTCCCCTGGTTTTCCTCCTACCTCTCTGACTGCTCTTTCTCTGTCTCCTTTGTTGGATCTTCTTCCAGATCACATCATCTAACTGTAGGCGTCCCTCAGGGTTCTGTCCTGGATCTATCGTCTTCTGCCTCTATATTACTTCCCTGGTGATCTCATCAGCTCCCATAGACCTAATTCCTATCTCTGTCCTGATGATTCTCATTCCTATCTATGCTGCCCCAAACTTTCTGCTGATGTTTCTGTCTTCCATCTTTACCTTCCTTTTAGACATCTCAAACTTTTCACCTAAATCCTCTTCCCCTTTTACCTTTCCTAGAGAGGGCAAACCCATCCTTCCAGTCCCTCAGGCTCAAAACCTAGGTGTCATATTGGATTCCTCATATCTCTCTCCCATCCTTATTATCTAATCTGTTGTCAAGGCCTGAAGATTTTGGTTTACAATATCTCTCATTGGGAGCAGCTAGGTGGTGCAGTGGATAAAGGACTGGCTCTGGATTCAGGAGGACCCGAGTTCAAATTCAGCTCCAAACACTTGATACTTACTAGCTGTGTGACCCTGGGCAAGTCACTTAACCCTCATTGCCCTGCCCCCCAAAAATCATTATTTCTCGTATAAGCCCCCTTTTCTCCTCTCACATTGACACCACTCTAGTGCAAGCCCTCATCCCTCATGCCTGGACTACAGCAATAACCTGCTAGTGGGTCTGCCTTCCTCAAGTCTCTCCCTATTCCAATCTATCCTCCATTCAGTCATTAATGTGATTTCCATAAAGTGCTGGTCCAATCATGTCAGCCTCCTACTTAATAAACTCCAACAGCCTCCTATCACCTCCAGGATAAAATACAAAATCCTCCATTTGGCATATAAAACCCTTCATAACTTAGCCACCTCCTACCTTTCCAGTATTCTTACACTTTATTCCTCACCACATATTCTCTGATCCAGTGACACTGATCTCCTGGCTATTCCTCAAATAGACACACCATCTCTTAGCTCTGGGCATTTTCTCTGACTGTCCTCATGCTTGGAATGCTCTTCCTCCTCTAGTTTCACTACTGATCTCCCTGGGTTCCATCAAGTACCAACCAAGATCTCCTCTTTTACTAAAAGCTCTTCCCTACCTTTTTTAATTCTAGTTCCTCCCCTCTCTTAATCATTTCCTATTTTTTCTGTATATAGCTTATTTAGTATGTATTTGTTTGCATGCTGTTAGCTTCTTGATGTTAGAGTATCTTTGCCTCTTTTTGCATCCCCATTACTTAGTATAGTGCCTGCCACATAGAAGGTGATTAATAAATGCTTGTTGATTGATTTATTGAATGAATTAGCACCAAAAGATTTGGGCTCAAATTTCAGTCCCAACATTTGCTGAATGTTGAGCAATCCTCTTAACTTTTATACCTGTTTCTTCATCTATGAAGTGGATATAATGTTTATCCTAGCTACCTTGCAGAATTGTTGTAGGAATCCCATAAGTGCTTTAAAAAATAAGAACTTTGGGGCAGCTAGGTGGTGCAGTGGATAGAGCATGAGCCCTGAATTCAGAAGGACCTGAATTAAAATCTGATCTCAGACACTTCACGCTTACTAGTTGTGTGACCCTGGGCAAGTCACTTAACCCCAATTGCCTCACCCAAAACAAAACAAAAATAAGTACTATGCAAGGTATTATTCTTGTTATATTATATCTTTATTGAGAGTTTGTTATTCCCTTGTGATGGATCCTGCCATTGAATCATAAAACTAGAAAAGAATTAAGAACCACCTAATTTAATCCATTCTCCAAATAGGGACATTGTTGCTCATAGAATACAAATCATCAGGGCATTTGCATTCTCTAGGTGCTGCACTCCCCATTACTATATTGCTTCTTCCAAGTTCAAATCAATCTCTCTCTGTCTATCTGTCTCCCCCTCCCCCACCGCTGTCTTTGTCTGCATATATGTATATATAGATAACTATAGATATTTGTAAAAAGGAATGTAAAAATTAAACTTTTGCTTCTTTGCTATTACACACTACTGGGTTTTCTTCCCTCTCTATTCTTCTTCATCTGTTTGCATTTCTGCTACATTTAAAAGAATGGGTTTCTACTTTCATTGATTTCTTGTGGGCATTGTTCTTAATTTCCCACTTTTCCAACTTGACATGAAAGCTTTTTGAGGACAGGGATTGTATCTTATTCAAACTCTGTATTGCTCCTAGTGTTCTTGATATAGCACTTCATGCATATATGTTGGACTGTTTGTTTATTTATTTACCTTTCTGGGCTTTTAGTGTCTAAATCCCAAAATGTATAAGAGTAACCCCATCCTCTTACTTTCAGAATTCTTGTTTTTAAAAATAATACCAATACACAAAAGAAACATTTTATTAAGACATTTTGTTCAAGTCAACAAAACTTTTTGTCAAGAGAATCCAATATTATATAGTTAAAAAATGATACAGACAGACTACGATTTTACTATCACATCATAGATGTTAGGGAAATGTATGGGTGCTCCCTCTAGGAACTGCTTTCCTAGGGAAGAATTATTCTATATTATTTATGCATTATATTTAACCTATAATTGACCTAAGTAACTTCCTAAGAAATGGACACACTATTTCAGAGACAAAATTGATGTAAGCAGTAAAATTATGTACAATAGATAAATAAATTATTTAATCATATAATACTGTAGCAATATACATTATTCCTTGCCTACCCACCCTTTTATCTTTCTAATTTCACTTCTTGTTGTACTTCTTTTATTACTTCAAAGAAATTTGGTCTGTCTAAGAAGTAGTGTTTTATTTATAACCACTCCCCCAAAATACTTAAATAATGGACCATAAGTCACAGGATTCAAACCTGGTAGGAACCTTGAAGTTTATTGATTCCTATACTCTCATTTCACCTCTGAAACCTCTGAAAAGCTAAATGACTTGCGCAAAGTCACTGGGTATAAAAAGACAGCTGGGAGCTGAAATAAGTTATCAGAACTTTGAATCCATCCCGCTTTCCACTGATTCTTGTCCAAGGTTAACAAAATAGATTTCTCCAATTTATAATGGTCACATTTACAAAGAAATGAAACATTAGCAATATTCAGCTACTTGAGTTTTTTTAATATAGCAACTATCTATAGATGGTACTTATAATTCACCAGATACAATATGATGGTAATAAAAAATCTTTAAAAGAGTGTCCAAAAGACTAAATATATTTAAATCTATTTAGGTCGATTTCATGAGGGTCAAAAAATACCATTTTTGAGCCCCCCCCCCAAGAACCTTGGAACAGGGAGAAAGAAAAAAGCCCCTAACACTCCTTCATCATTTTGGGAGCCCGCCTGCTGGCAAAGGAAACCATAGACTCCAATCAGACTCTTTGACAATTACCTCTCCCTAAAGTATCATCATACACCTAAGGATTTCCCATTGGAAATCATATTTCCAACTCTCAGCCCTTTTAGAATTATTAAACATCAATATCTTACTTTGGCTGAAGCTAATACTCACTGTAATTCTTAGATATCAAGGACTCACATTGACTGAAACCATACCCACCAATCTTTCTTCAAATTCAAAGATATGTTGACTCTTATTAAAAAGTGAAGTAGGGTAATGAATATCTCTTCAAATAAGTGAACATTATATTCATGAAACTTTTTAAAACAAAGGCATCAGATTACATTAAAGTTCCACTACATACATATATAATAATAATATTATGTATCTATTTCTACATTATCAAAAACACTTTTTTAAGAAAGAAAAAAGAACACTGAACAATTACAGTGAAATTGATCCAAAGAGAACATGTATGAGATGGAAAGAAAACAATTGCTTTTTACCCAATAAGCTCCACTTTGAATTGTGTTGTTGTCTTTATTTTGAATGAATCCATAAAGGGAAGGGGGGGCAGAAAAATGGAAGAAGATCACAGCATAAGATGCAGTCAGTAAATTGTGTTTTATACTTGAACTTCAACAACTTACTGATGGCCACAAGAAGTGCTGATGGTTACAACAGGCAGCCGAATGAATGTCTAGTTTTATTCAATTTCAACCAGACTTCACTTGCAAATTTAAGTTTATATCTGAAAATGGTGAACCCAGGCCTAACCCTGGAGAAGTGAAACAAACCCAAATGTTTAAAAATATATAATAATTAGCAGTGTTTCAACATGATCAAATCATATCCTGTTTTATCTATCTACATTATCCAGATAAAAAGCAGAAATTACACCGGAAAGTGAATGGGAGTTTACATTCCTATATTCTGCTGAAAAGTTCAATCTTGCACCCTCTTATTTCAAAAAACACTAACCAAATATGAATTTTGTTTCAAGAAAGGTTTTCCCATTGAGTCTTGAGGCATTTCTCCTTCCAAATGTCAAATGATTGATAATACCAAAAGGCTTCATTTTATTTCCTAAAGTCTTCAAAACCATAATGTTCAGCAGGCTATCTGAGAGGATCATCATAGCAGTTTTTAGGGAGACGAGAGATAAATCAAAAATATCCAAGAACATCATGCTATTCCCTGGAGAAAAATGTTTTTGCAGAGTAATTTGTGAGAAGAGGTGCATGTTGTGAATCACATGGATATCCCTAATCATAGTCCTATGATGTTGGGAGCTGTCAGGTAAATGTACTTATCTTCTTTCCTCAATGAAATGTTAGTCATGCATTGAGACTTTGCATGCAAAACTTTCCTTCTACTTTCTTATAAAGAAACCATGTGCAACTTTTCTGTTCATGCTCATAAATTCAGCCCACGATCCAGTGAAGACAAAACCCCCTTTCAGTATGCCTTAGTTTGCACAATTGCACATAGATATTGACTATCAGCTCTCCAATGAATCACCAGCAGAAGTTTTGACTAAAGTGCTGGGGTTTTTCTTGGAATGTGTTGAAAGAGGATATGCCTAAGGACCTCTTTGAAAGCCACTTAGTGACTCTAGTTGGAAACCATTCCCCAACTTTTCAGAAACCAAGCTTTTTAGACATTGGTAGCCTCAGTGAAAGAGTCATTGGCACAGGTATTCTTCTTCACCTCGAGGTCCTTCTTGGCTTTGAATGTCACCGATACCTCTGAATGAATCGCATCCAGCCTCTGCTCACAATGAAAGGCAGAGAGGAAGGCCTTTCTGTAGTTGCTATTCATCCAGCCATAAAGAAAAGGATTGGCGAAGGTAGAGCACATGGCAATGATATGAAATATTGTGAAAATGAGCCTGTATTCCCTCAGGTCCAGGACCTGGTTGTCAATGTCAATGGCAAGTTGGAAGGCATGGAGAGGCAGCCAGCTAACTGCAAACACCACCACCACACACACTAACATCTTGGTGGTTTTATGCCGACGCTGATGGTAGTGGTCATTGGCCACACCCGGGCTGATATGATTTTTCAGCTTACTCCAGATCTGTATATAGGCAAAAGATATGATACCCAATGGCAAAACATACAGGATCAGCAAGGAAGAGAGACTATAAATGGTACCGTACATGCTCTTTTCCTCACCTGGCCACTTCTCAGTACATACCACGATCTCAAAGTCAGGTATGATCTCAATCAGAGAATACTCCCGGAAGATAGCCAGGGGACTAGCCAGCAAGGCACTAATTCCCCAGGCCAGGCCAATGATCAGGAAACTGATCCGCTTGGAAATCTTGCTCTCCAGATGGTATACAATGCAACGGTGTCGATCTAAGGCGATCACAGTTAGGGTGATTGTGGATACTTGCACTGCCAAGCCTTGGGCATAGGGAACCAGGTGGCACAGAACAGGGCCCATCTTCCACTCCCCCATCAAGGTGTAAGTAAGGGTAAAGGGAAGGCATAGTGTGTTCACTAGAAGGTCCGCCACAGCGAGATTAGCAATAAAGAAATTGGTGACAGTACGCATACTCTTGAACTTGATCACCACATGGATCACCAAAGAATTGCCAATCACTCCCAGCAAGATGATGGTGCAATAGGCCAATATGAGGATAACCTGAACTTCAATCAACTTGGTGCTATCAGCAAGCCCTGGTTTAGGGTCAGGGGCTAGCTGACCTCTTGGGGTAGTTTGTGCTGTCCCATACCATTCAACCTCTGTTTCCTCTGTTGTCTGATTCTCTTCAGTCTGTGCTCCTGTTGGCCCCATGTTCATTCTGCACAGTTGCCCTGGGCCTAGAATTAGTACAAGGATCATTAAAATGAAAAATTAGTAAAGATAAAAAAAGAGAATTCACTTAGCCTAGACACTTAACCTTGCACTTGTGATCAGAGATCAGAACCAGAATGGAAGTTCCCTGTAACATTAAATTTTCATAAAATAGGATCCTATTAGGAAATAATTCTTTGTTGTAAGGATTTGGTGAATATGCTGATTTTTCATGTGCCCCAATCAACTACATGCAGTGAAAATGTTTCCAAAGGGAATATTTGAAATGTGTTCCCTTTAAAAAAAACAAATAAAGCTATATTAGAATGGGATATAATGTTTCTAATATAGTTTACATATTCCTAAGATCGTTTCTTTCAATAATAAGGCCTTGCAATTGTTGTGTCTAACTTTAGAAGAAACCTTGAATTAGTTCCATCTATCTCCAGTGTTAAGTTTTCTGGATTCATGAACAACACTTCAAAACTGAAAACTGTGTTTCTTAGCTAGTTCATAGGTATATACATGCATGAGGTTGGGGCAGAGAGTAAATATAGGTACAGTCAACTTCCAATTACCCACTTTTTTTCCTTAGTTGTACTAATTTGTCTATGTTGTCTCTGATTCCAACAGAATTCTGGTTCATGTGACCTCGAGGTACACTTATTACTCCCAGTATTAGCCTAAAGCAAATTATAGTTTGGAAAAGCCAATTCACAGAGACACAGTCATAGAATTTAGAGATTTAAGGTACCTAGTCCTACCCCCTACATTTACAGATGATGACACCAAGAGACATGTAATAGCTTGCCAAAGGTCTCTGAAGATGAGCTTGGTAATCATCATCATCTAAAATTAATATAAATAATATATGTGTAATTCATAAATATTCTCTCTTCCATTGGGGCAGGTGATTGAGAAGCCAAATAGCATTCCCATAGAGAGGCAATGGAGTATAGGGGAAAGAACACTGGATTTGAAATTCAAAGACCTGATTTACTTCTTCTCAGAGTAAGTCACTTTATCTCTCTGTGTCCTAGTTTCGCCATTTGCAAATGAGAGGTCTAGACTAGATGACTTCTAAATCTTCTTTCATCTCACACACCAACCCCCAAAATCCTACAATCCTTTCTCCTAGGAATGACCAAATGGCCCATTGACCAACTTTTTGTCACCATTACTACCAAGAAAAGATGTCAATCTTGGAATTCTATTCAAAACAATTCAGGTTTCTAACAAATATGAAAATGATACTTTTCTTCACTGAAGTCAATATAGGTTTTGTGAAAATCTAATATTTTTGGTTAGTGAGGGATGGCCAAGACCTAGGATATTAGCAGATCATTGACCAATTCAGATTAGGAACTGTTAGAGGGTTTTCTGGAGCATTTCTGGTGAGGTTAAATCACTTGCTAATGGTCACGGAGAGAACACATGCCAGAGGTTAACTTGAGGCCAAGATTTCCTCACTCCAAGGCCAGTCCTCTATCAACAGCTCACATTGCTGCCTTCTGTTTACTGCACTAGGTTTTCTTTGACCCTGCTGGGGAATAATGCAGATGACTACCTTGTCTTAAATATAGTATTAGAGAGTTGATTGGGTCACTGAGATTTTAAGTGACTTGCCCAGGGTCAAACTCCCAGTTGGTGTCAGAGGCAGAATTTGAACCCAAGCCCTCCTGACTCCCAGGCCAGCCTCCCTATCCACTTGGAAAAAATAAGATCCCCAAACCCTTGGATATTGTTTCATATCTTCTTCCTTTTTTGGGGTCATAAGAAAACACAGAAGCTAACAATTGTTGTCCTGGAGTACAAGTATTTCCCTCAAACTGTTCAAGTTCCTTCAACTTTACCTGAAAGAAGACTTGAAAGAACCCAATTAAGTATATTTTAAAAGTTAAAAAGTTTTAAAATTTAGAAAGTTATTAAATTGTAAAAAATATTACCAGATTTTACAGAAATCTAGGGGTTTATTCCTCAAATTAACTGCAGATTTGTATATATAGTCATAATTATTTTATTTTCTTTTATTCTACTTTTTCTCCTTAATTCCTCTTTTTCTGACTTCTTGATCCAGTTATTAAAAACAGCTGCACTTTAGAGCTTAGACAAAACTAAGATCTAAGCACATATACCATTATCCAGTTGTTGTCTTTTTTCTCCCAGAACTCTACTGATCTCCTGCCACTGCACTGTGTTTTCCAAAGGAGGTGTCACCCCCAAGTTGTACTTCTATGCAAGTAGATGCTCTAAAAGATGGGTACAAAGGCAGAGGAAATTGTCACTTGATATATGGAGAAGTATTATAATTAACAAAGCAAAACAAAAGAAATACAAAACAATTAAAAACTTTTGCTTGGGACAAAGGAAAGAAATGTATTTCCACATTATTTGAGATACCTTGGGAGAAGAAGGAAGGAATAAGCAATCATTCTGAATAAGTTTCACTTAAAGAAAGTTTTAACCTTTTTTGTGTATCATGGACCCTTGTGGTAGTCTGGGGTTGCCTCAGGATAATGTTGTTCAACGCATAAAATAAATTGCATAGCATTACAAAAGGAATTTCAATTATATTGAAATACAGTTATCAAGATTTTTTTTTAAAAGCAAGATCATAGCCCCCAGATTAAGAAGCCTTGCTTTAAGAAAAGAGCAACTCGAGTTTCTCTAGTTGGCTGGTTTTCAAGGAATTCAAAGTTACAAGGAATTTATAGGTTACCTAATCCAATCCCCAATTCAATTGTGTCCCGAAGAAGGTAAGGAATGTGTTCAAGGGCACATAGGTGGAAAGTGGCAATAGTGGGATTTTAATTCAGCTCCTTTAACTTCAAATCCAGTAATCTTTCTACTATACCTCATGGTATCATGGGGTCGTAAATTTAGAAATGGAAGGACATAGAGGTCTTTCAGTCTTGCTCCCTCATTTTGTAGATGAGGAAACTGAGGCACAGAGAGCTATAAGTGACTTTCCCAGAACCATACAACCATTAAATATCCAAGATAGGATTCGAACCCAGGTGTTCTTGACTCAAGTGTTTTATTACACTATGGCTGTCAATAAACCAATAAGCAAACAAAAATCTTTAAATCATCTCAAGGCAGGAAATAATAAACTGTTGGGTCTAAAGACAACATGAATAAAAAAAACTTTGTATTTGTAGAAAATTCTGCAATGGTCTGATGCTGTCTAAGATATGTGTTTGTTAAATTACACATTTCCACAATTTTCATTCCTAATTATCTCAGGGACATTCCTAGAATTCATACTAATTGATCTCCCATCCCTCTCCCCTCCTGACCTTTAGGAAATAGCTACAGAAATTGGGGGTGGGGGTGGAAATCGGTCAGATGCTTGTTTGGAGGATAGTGGAAGAGAGGGGGAAACATGCAACAAATGTTCCAGTAATGTTCCTACTCTGTGGGGTTAATTTTGAAGTCCCTCTATCCAAACGAGGTAATATATGTGAAAGCAATTTGAAAACTGTAAAATAAGACTTATTATGATAAACTTTCATAGCTATATGAACCATACATTATTATTATTCCTAACAAGTCCAAACATTATCTTCGTCTAGTCTTCTCTATGCAACTGACATAAAAAAATGCCCACCCTCTTGTAAAAGGTTTTGAAGCATACAGCTTTGGAGCACTCTTTCTTCTACCAAAACTGCTCCCATGCTTGTAGCCACCAGGTGGACACTCTGAGAGGACAATGAATGGACACCTTATTGTAAGGAGCTCTCATTAGCTTGAGAAAGTCAACGCAACATCCTCGATGACTCTCTCTTGCCACGCTTTTGAGTAATAGGCATGAAGCCCAAACAACTTGTGGCTCTGGGGTGAAGGTTCTCTCTCAATTTATAATTGGGAAGAGGCATGTAAGAGGTTTATGAGACATGAGAAAGGAGGTCTTGGGCCATGGGGTAGGGGTGGAGGAAATAAAGGAAATAATGGCATTTAATGTCTCGAATGAGGGTCTGACAGTTATCCATCAGCGAGCTACCTGAACCCAAATTAAGGAGCCTGCAAAGAAGCTTCTACTCCCCTCTCCTCCGAGACCCAGCCGCGGTTCTTCCGGGTACCCATTGTCACACCAGGTGGGTCAGATGAGGCTTACCAGTCCCCTTGTCTTTCTCCCCTTTTATCCTTGCTTGGGCTTACTGGCCGCTGCAGTCAGACGGAGAGGAGCCAAGCTCCAGGGGACCCTTGAATAGCGCGGAGGGCGCAGTCCGGTCCAGTTCGTCCCGTCCAGTCCAGTGCCCAGGACCAGGGGGAGAAAATTCCCCGAGTTGAGTCCGAGCTCACTCTCCCGGCGGGATTCTCTCTCCACTGCCTCCTCAGCAGTCCAACACAGCCGGAACCGAGCCTCTTTTCTTATGCAGAGGAGGGCGGCTCCCCCGGCGCTGCCGTGCCAGGGATTTCTGCCACCCAAGCGGGTTCAGCGGCTGTGAAGAAAGTACGCCAGACTGGATGAGAAGCTCCAAGGGGAAGGGAGAGAGAGAGAGAGAGAGAGAGAGAGAGAGAGAGAGAGAGAGAGAGAGAGAGAGAGAGAGAGAGAGAGAGAGAGAGAGAGAGAGAGAGAGAGAGAGAGAGAGAGAGAGAGAGAGAGAGAGCGCCCGGAAGAGAGCAGGAGGGAAACAGGTGCGAGAGAAAAAGCCGTCAGCTCCCGGGGTCCCGAACCGGAGGAAAGGGCTGGACAACGTCCCCGGCGGGAATAGAGGAGGAGAGAGTGACTCTCCCCCCAGCACCAGAACTGCCCACCCTCTGAGCGTCCTGCCTACTTCTTGCTGTTTAGTGCAGAGATAACTGTCCTGCAACCATCCCCCCCCCACACTCGCAACCTGCACTCCCCCTCCAGTCTCCACTTTCCCTCCAGCCACGCTCCTGTTATTCATTCAGCCCCCTCCCCCTTCTCCTTCTCCGGGAGCTGTACAGTCCCCTTTCCCCACCCTCCCTGCCCCCACGGAGCCCTATGCCCTTCAGTATCCAAAGAGGGTAAGCGAGGGGAGTGGGCAATCAGTCCTGGCACTGAGCCCCTCTCCAAGGAGAGAGAAGGTCCCGATGGTATCCCGAAGAGTAGAAAGACCTTTTACCCTGAGCGAGAGCTCCGCTTGGTTCTGAAACTACAGCAAGCTCTGGGAGAGCAAGCCTGTAGGCTGGGTATGCAATGAATAGAGCCCAGAGAGCTGGAGCACCCGCACCTATTCTCCTTCACTCCCGTTATGCTCCACTACTAAGTTTGTAAGGTTTAAATAGGGGAAGAGCAGAGGAAAAGAGGGAACTTTTTAAAGTAGGAGTGGGAGGGAGAGGTAGAATTAGACATAGAAAGGCTACTGAAATAAACATCTGGATTGTGCCTGGAGAGAACAATGTCTCTCCTCTCCTCTTCTGTCCTGTCCTTTCTTTCCCTTTCCTGTCTGTCTGCCTGCCTGCTGCCTACCTGCCTGTCTGTCTGTCTCTCTCTGTCTCTCTCACACACATGGGTTTAGATGCTGGCACTCGAGCAGAATAAGAGAAAAATTCTAACCACTAGATAGTTATTATTTATTTGTTTGTTTGTTTTGCTGCGGGGCAATTGCGGGGCAATGAGGGTTAAGCGACTTGCCCAAGGTCACACAGCTAATAAGTGTCAAGAGTCTGAGGCTGGATTTGAACTCAGGTCCTCCTGAATCCAGGGCCAGAGCTTTATCCGCTGCGCCATCTAGCTGCCCCCTGTATAGGTATTTTAATGAAGTGTTCTGCACTAACCCAGAGACATTACGACTGTGCCATAGTAGCTAAATTTTAGGTAGTTGCCTGAGGTAAGGCTAAATGTCTTGCCCGGGGTTACATAACTACTAAGTGTCAAAAGCTGAGCTTGATTTGTTGTCTTCCGGTTGCATTGGCTGGTCTCAGATAAGCCAAGGCAGAGATTAGATGGAGGAGCCTGTATCACCCTACAAGGGTGCTCTAGCCCATTGCCATTACCAGATGTTCACAGACACAGGACAAGCACTATATATTATGTTTGCCCACTTTCTGGTGGTTAATATCCTTAAATGACATTTTTCCCCTTTGTCGACTCTGTAGCTGTTCAACTGTAGAAAAGGCTGAGAAGGTTTACCTCTATTCAATGTCCTTAGCAGAGGTCATTAAGCATATTCAGATCTACTACACTCCAGGAGGCAAGACACGATGCTGTCCCTTCGTGCTTCATTCCAAGAACCTACTTATGCTGAGTCCTGATTTAAGGAAGGAAGGAAGGAAGGAAGGAAGGGAGGGAGGGAGGGAGGGAGGGAGGAAGGAAGGAAGGAAGGAAGGAAGGAAGGAAGGAAGGAAGGAAGGAAGGAAGGAAGGAAGGAAGGAAGGAAGGAAGGAAGGAAGGGAGGGAGGAAGGGAGGAAGGGAGGAAGGGAGGAAGGGAGGGAGGAAGGGAGGAAGGGAGGAAGGGAGGAAGGAAGGAGAAAGGAAGGAAGGAAGGAAGGAAGGAAGGAAGGAAGGAAGGAAGGAAGGAAGGAAGGAAGGAAGGAAGGAAGGAAGGAAGGGAAGAAGGGAGGGAGAGAGGGAGGGAGGAAGGAAAGAAGGAAGGAAGGAAGGAAGGAAGGAAGGAAGGAAGGAAGGAAGGAAGGAAGGAAGGAAGGAAGGAAGGAAGGAAGGAAGGAAGGAAGGAAGGAAGGAAGGAAGGAAGGAAGGAAGAAAGAGAAAGAGAGAGAGAGAGAGAGAGAGAGAGAGAAAGACAATCCCTCCTCTGGTTGATTTACTGAGAGGACAACAGAGCAAAATAATAAGAGTACATGATTGACATCAGTACACCTCAAGCCTCCTTTTCCTATATCAACCTTGTTTGTAATTCAAGAGGAGTCACTTTATTGCTTCATTTCAGTAGGAGAGAGCAATGTTTATTCCCTTCTATCATCTGGTGAGCATTATGAAGATGACAGACTAGGATTACAATTATTTTTATTCTGTTTCTTTAAGATAAGCAATGTTTAATTGTTGTGGAAAAGGACACCTAGACCCCCTCTCCTAAATACCAACAAAATACCCATCTGAAAACATAGTATCTCACATCCCAATATATGGGTCTCAAATGAAGACTTAGAAGCATTATAGAAATGGAAAACATTTCTACAAAATGCAAATGAATTCATCTGATATGAGCTTCAACATTGATATATAGTTATGAGAATACAGTGGGGCATTTTATGTTTTCCCGTTACCAAGAGAGAAAACAGACTAGAAATATCTAAGGTGTGTTCCAGATTTCAAATTTTTTTAAGTTTTGAGTTCTACATTCTCTCTCTCCTTTCCCCACTCTTCCCCAACCTGAAACAGTAGGCAATTTGATATAGGTTATACATGGGCAATCATGCAAAACATATTTCCATATTAGTCTTGCTGTGGATTTCAAATTTTTAAAATATCTTTGTAGAGACAGCATTTTATAAATTCTACGTGAATTCCAAGTGCCTTAAGTTAGCATGATCAATACCTTCTCTTCTAAGATATTTACATCAATTAACAATATATGTAAGATGTAATGACAGATTTAAAAAAAATAAATACACGAAAGTATGCATCTAAATGGAAGCTGACCTTCAAAGTAGTCACCTTGGAAAGTTTTAATAGATTCCAATGATGCTGGCATTGCTCAGTGTCATTTGGGGACATGTATCATGTATTGGAATGGATTCAGAACCAAAAGACCCTTCAAACCCTTGCTAAATCCCACTCTGCCACTTACCAGCTGACCTTAGGCAATCATTTAACCTCCCACCTCAGTTTTATCATCTGTAAAATGAGCAATAATGACTAATTCATTAAAGAACTCCTAATTGTACTAGTATACAAGGACTTAAGTAGTATTTTTTTTAAATAAGACCTTATGGGGCAGCTAGGTGGTACAGTGGATAGAGGCCCTGGATTCAGGCGGACCTGGGTTCAAATTCTGCCTCAGACACTTAACAATTACTAGCTGTGTGACCCTGGGCAAGTCACTTAACCCCAATTGCCTCACCAAAAAAAATAACAATAATAAATAAGACCTTGCATTTATATAGTGTTTTAAAGTTTGCAAAGGATTTCACATACATTATCTCCTTTCAGCTTAACAACCTTGGAAGATAGGTACTGCAGGTTTTTTATGACCCTTTTAAAAATAAGGAAATAAATTCAGAGAGGTTCAGTGACTTGACCATTGTCACACAGCTATTCTCAGAGAAGGAATTTGCTTTTTTAAAAAAATAATTAAATGTATTTATCAATATAAGCCTTATCATGGTTTATATTAACAATATAATTTCAAATATACAATGTCTTTTTGCTGCAATCACTTGTTTTTACATGATTTGTAATTGAGCTCACAAGATTTGGACAAATATTTTTTAATTCTTTGTCATTAAACCATGCTTTTATCACACTGATATTAGCTGTATTTTTGTTTTTTGTTTTTTGTTTTAGTGAGGCAATTGGGGTTAAGTGACTTGCCCAGGGTCACACAGCTAGTAAGTGTTAAGTGTCTGAGGCCGGATTTGAACTCAGGTACTCCTGACTTCAGGGCTGGTGCTCTATCCACTGCACCACCCAGCTGCCCCTGTATTTTTGTTGAATAGTTCATTTTTTTCCCAAGCCTCACCTTCATTATAATGTGCAGGCTTTCTTTTTTAAGTACATTGTTTTTATTTTTCAACAAGTATTTTTTGTCCCTCCTGCTATCCACCTCCCCAAATTGAGCAATTTTTTTTTTTGTGAGGCAATGGGGGTTAAGTGACTTGCCCAGCGTCACACAGCTAGTAAGTGTCAAGTGTCTAAGGTGAAATTTGAACTCAGGTACTCCTGAATCCAGGGCCAGTGCTTTATCCACTGCGCCACCTAACTGCCCCAAATTGAGCAATTCTAAATATTAATAAGAACGAAAGCCCCACATTAGCCACATCCAAAAATGTATGTCTCTGCATCTTATATTTGTCACCTCTCTTTTAGGAGTTGAGTGGTGTGTTTCATCTTCATTATTTTTGACTTGTGATACATCATTATGTTGATCAGAATTCCCAGGTCTTTCAAATTTGTTTTACTATAAAATGTTACCATTGTATAAATAGCTCTATTTCTGCTCACCTCTCTCTTATGGGGCAGTTCATATGTCTTCAAAGTTTACTCTAAAGCTATTTATTTTAAAATTTTCTACAGCACAAAAATATTTCATTACATTCTGATACCACAGTTTGTTTATCTAGTTCTCAATAATGGACCCCCCCGCCTTGGTTTCCAGTTTGGGGCTGCCACCAAAAGTTAGTTTTATACATATACCTTTTCCTCTTTCTTTGATTGTTTTTACCAGTGGTAAAACTGGGTCTAAGAGTATGTATATTTTCGTAACGTTCTGGGCATAGTTCTAAATTGCTTTCCAGAATGGTTGGACCAATTCATAGTCCCATCAATAGTCCACTAGTACTATTGTATACTAATATATAGTATTGTATACAACTAGCAGCTATATTTGTGGCCCCCCAAATGTGTCATTTTCCCTTTTGTTATCATTAACAGTCTGAATCTCAAAGTTGTTTTAATTTTTCATTTCTGTAATTGTTAGTGATTTAGAGCATTTTATATGACTATTGATAACTTTGATTTCTTCCTTTGAAAAATATTGATTTATTATCCTTTGATCATTTATCTATTGGGTGATGATTCATAGTTTTAGAAATTTGAATCTGTTTCTTTTATACCTGAAATATAGTTTTTTCAGAGAAACTTGCTGAAAAATTGCTTTCCAATTATTTCCTTCAATTTTAGCCTTATTAGGTTAGTTTGCACACTTTAAAAATTCTTACATAATCAAAATACCTTATATATATATATATATAATATATATATCTTGTATAATACTATCACTTGTTTAGTCATGAACTATTTCTGTCTTCATAGATCAAAAGGTAATTTCTTCCTAATTTGTTTATGATGTGATTCTATATGGGGGGCAGCTAGGTAGAGCAGTGGATAAAGCACTGGCCCTGGATTCAGGAGTACCTGAGTTCAAATCTGGCCTCAGACAATTGACACTTACTAGCCGTGTGACCCTGGGCAAGTCACTTAACCCTCATTGCCCTGCAAAAAAAAAAAAATTTTATATGTAGGTCAAATGCTCATTTGGACTTTATCTTGATATATGGTGTGAAGTGTTGGTCTAAACTTGATTTCTACCATATTGCTATCCAGTGTTTTCCAGCAGTTATTGTCAGATAATAAGTTCTTTCCCCAGGTAGTTGTTTTGTTTTTTTTAGTTTAACACTAGGTAACTATGTTTGTTTGCTTCTGTATATTCTGTGCTAATATGCACCACCGATAAACCTCTCCCCCTCCCCCTCCCCGAGTACCAAATTATTTTAATTATTACTTCTTTGTTGTACAGTTTGAAATCTGGCACTGAGAGAGTGAGATTTTAACCCATTTCTCCTTATTTGAAGTGTAGTTTGTAACTCTTTTCTTCTCCCTACAGACTGTGTGAAATGGTCAGAAATGAAACCCCATGAAATTCTGTAGTGAAGAATCTATCAATCATATATGACCAAAACAAAATCAAACTTTTGCTCACAATCAAGGTTGGAAAACACTATAATGCAATTTCATCTGGTAGGACTTTGTGTAGCATATAGAATCACAGAAATTCCTCCGTGATTCTGAGTCTTCAAGTCATAGATCATAGATCTAGAGCTGGAAATTACTTCAGCACTGTATTGTCCAAGCTTTTTGTTTTGCAGATGAGAAAATAGACTCAGGCACGTTAAGTGATCTGCCCAAAATCATCAACTGCAACCCATTGTTTTAAACAGAAATCCCCTTTACATTGTTAGTGACAAGGGATTATGGAGTTTTTGCATAAAGACATTTCCTCCAATGCTGGAGAACTAATGATTTTACATGGGGTCCCATTCTGCTTTCCGATAGCTCTAATTTTTAGAAAGCATTTAACTACAGAAAACTGAAATCTCTCTCACTGTGACTTTTACCTGTGCATTCTCCTTTCACTTTCTAGGTCCAAGCAAAAGCAAAACAAAACTCTGATTCAAAAGATATCTTTTGTGTGTGTGTAGCAAATACTCCTTTGGAAACCTGGTGAAACCTATAGACCTTTTCT
The DNA here is from genome assembly GCF_019393635.1 of Dromiciops gliroides. Classification (NCBI taxonomy): domain Eukaryota; kingdom Metazoa; phylum Chordata; class Mammalia; order Microbiotheria; family Microbiotheriidae; genus Dromiciops; species Dromiciops gliroides. The sequence continues at coordinate 170,757,015 of NC_057866.1, read as the reverse complement.
CAGAATAATGTTTTTAAATGTCCAAAATAAAATATATAAGATTCCAAAGGAAACCAAATATATTGAAATACAGTAATAAAATATTTTTTTAAATCATGGACTCCCTTTAAGTCCATCCATGGAATGAATGGGGATCCATGCACCTCAGGTTAAGAACTCCCTCTATAATTCCTCTCCTACATGAAAGGCCTTCAAATATTTGAAGACAACTATTATATCCCCTTTGAATACTCTTTTATTAGCTTAACCTTTCCAGTTTCTTCAGCTCATAAGGAATTTTTCAGTTCCCCTCATCCCAACTTCAATTTGATTATCTTCTGGAGGCAGCTAGGTGGCACAATGGATAAGGCACTAGCCTTGGATTCAGGAGGACCTGAGTTCAAACCCAGCCTCAGACACTTACTAGCTGTGTGACCCTGGGCAAGTCACTTAAACCCCATTGCCCTGCAAAAAAAAAAAAAAAGTTCTCATTACGGGGGGCGGCTAGGTGGCACAGTGGATAGAGCACCGGCCCTGGAGTCAGGAGTACCTGAGTTCAAATCCAGCCTCAGACACTTAACACTTACTAGCTGTGTGACCCTGGGCAAGTCACTTAACCCCAATTGCCTCACTAAAAAAAAAATTTTTTTTTTAAATTTGGTTATCTTCTTCAGTACCTTCTTCAGATTGTTGGTGTCATTTCTAAAATGTGGCACCTAGAACACAAAACTCCAGCTATGACTTGGCCAGAGAACTACAGTGGTAGTTCTTATTCTTATTTATTTTTTTTTTTGCAGGGTAATGGGGGTTAAGTGACTTGCCCAGGGTCACACAGCTAGTGAGTGTCAAGTGTCTGAGGCCAGATTTGAACTCAGGTACTCCTGAATCTAGGGCTGGTGCTTTATCCACTGTGCCACCTAGCTGCCCCTGTAGTTCTTATTCTTAACTATGTTTCAATTAACTCAGGTTAGATTTATATGATTGGATGGAATGCTCATTAGAATTTTGTAATGTCCCATGATTTTCCTTAAGTATTTAAATTTATTTTGAGGGTAAGTAAGGTATTTTAAAATTTCTTGATGAGCCTAGCTCAAGTTACTTTAAGGATAGGCTTGAGGGAGAAGGGGGAAAGAGAGAAAGGGGGAACAAAGGAGAGTATGGCATTTTTGTGTAAGCAGTAGGTAGTTCGGGGAAACTAGGCAGGATGAGCTGTTCATTACCCACTGAGCCAACAAACCTATCTAAGCAAGCTCAGACTGCTCATTCCCCCTCCCTTCCCTTGCAGTTCATTACTTTACATGGTCATAGCTTTCCCTTTCCAAGCAATTTACTCTTCATGTGGAGTTATAGTTTTCCTTTCAAACTCCAGCATACAGAATATTATGGTTTCCAGGGTAGCTTGTGATTTCAAACTAGGGGAATCTTAACCTTGAGCTCTTGCCAGGAAAGCAAATTATAATACTAATATACCTACTCCTCTTTGCTAAATGGCTCTAAATTACTTCCAAGGTCCCAGGTTCCATTCTTTTTCCCCATCCTATTTTTCCCCTGTTTATCTTACTCTTTCTCTCCCATTTCACTCTGTTCATCCTCAAGTGTTTTGCTTCTGGCTACCACTTCTCCCAATATGTTCTCTGTTCTATCAGCCCCTCCTACTTTCCTATAGGGTAAGATAGATTTCTGTACCCAACTTGGTGTGTATGCTATTCCCACTTTGAGTCAATTCTGATGAGAGTAAAGTTCAAGGGCTCCCCCCTTGTAACTCCACTGTAAAAGTTTCACCCCGTTGTAAGTGAGGTAATTTACTTTATTCTATCTCTCCCTTACCCCTTCTCCCAGTGAATTCCTCTTTCTCACACCTTAATTTTATTTTTTAAGATATCATCCCATCACATTCAATTTATACCCATGCCCTTTGACTATGTATGTGCCTTTCAACATCCCTAATAATGAGAAAGTTCTTAAGAGTTACAAGTATCATCCCATGTAGGAATATAAACAGTTTAATCCTATTGAATCCCTTATGGTTTCTCTTTCCTGTTTCCCTTTTCATGCTTCTCTTGAGTCTTATATTTAAAAGTCAAATTTTCTTGACAGCTCTGGTCTCTTCATCAGGAATCTTTCAAAGTCCTCTAATTCATTGAATATCCATTTTTTTCTTTGAAGAATTGTATTCAGTTTTGCTGGGTAGATCATTCTTGGTTGCAATCCCAGCTCCTTTGCCTTCCAGAATACCATATTCCTAGCTCTCTGATACATTAATGTGGAAATGGCTAAATCTTGGGTAATCCTGACTGTGACTCCACAATATTTGAATTGTTTCCTTTTGGCTGCTTGCAATGTTTTCTCCTTCACCTGGGAGCTCTAGAATTTAGCTATAATATTCCTAGGAGTTTTAATCTTGCAATCTCTTTAAGGAAGTAATTAGTGGATTCTTTCAATTTCCATTTTACCTGCTGCTTCTAGAATATCTGTACAATTATCCTTGATAATTTCTTTTTTGTGGGCTCTTTAAACCTGTCTTTACTTTTTTCCATTATTTTGTTTTCTTTTAAAAAATAATAAACATTTTAATTTAAAGTTTTGAATCCCTAATTCAATCCCTTCTCCCATCCTTCCCCTACCCCTCCCTGAGGTGGTAAGCAATCAGATAAAGGTTAGACATGTGCAATTATGTAAAACATTAACATATTAGTCATTTTGTACAAGAAAACTTAAAAGGGAAAAAATGAAAGAAAGTGAAAAATATCATGCTTCAGTCTGATATTCAGTGGGGAGCTGGATGTCCAATAATTTCTATAAAAGTACACTTCTCAGAAGAGTAGAGCCCAACTATTAGGAGGAGGATGCTGTAGCAACAGATCTAAATAGAACCCAATCTGTACCATGGCTAGAAAGGAGTTCTGGACCTTGGGAGTAGCTCAGCAAAACAACTGAGAGTCAATTGAAATATTTGTCCAATAGTACTACAGGGGGAACATTACCTTTAGGGAAATATAATAAGAGTAATGAAATAATTGAGTTATGATATTTCTGTGTCAATATATTTTGCATCTTAAAATCTGTATCTTACTCTTTGAATCTTAATTCTTCTGTGGTGAAGGACATAAACCAATGTCTTATATCATATCCATATTGCACATTGAATCTCTTTTCTAGAAGGAACTCTTTTATATCTATCTAAGCTTATTTTTTTTGACATTTCCCCAGAATTTTGCTCTGGAATGAGGTCAGTGTGTGTGTGTGTGTGTGTGTGTGTGTGTGTGTGTGTGTGTGTGTGTGTGTGTGTATGAGACAGAGAGAGAGAGAGAGAGAGAGAGAGAGAGAAACAGACAGAAACAGACAGTCAGAGACAGACAGATACAGAGACAGACAGACAGAAAACAACAGAGAGATAAACTTGATTCCCCCACTTTGATCTCAGGTTCTCCCTCCACCCCCATAATCCTAGAGTCCTTTTGTTGGAGGAAGTTGGGAGACTGTGTCCCAGTAGAAATAGTCAAGATTAAAAGCTTATTTAAATAGCAAGATTGTTCTGACAAAAACAGTTCTTTTTTACCATCTCTGGTGTAGACTTGATTCATAAGGTATGGTCCAAATCACCAATAACTGTTATGGAACTTGAGGCGGGGCAGTTCACAAAAGATCTGGACATATAATGAATAAAGCATTAGTTATTTATTATAGCCTACATGAAGTGAAGTATGGGGAGGGAAGGGTAGAAAAGCAACAAAGGAGAGATAGACCCAGAATGATTGATGGAAAGCTCTGCTCAATGTAGTCCCCAGGGGCTCAAAAAAGGTAGCTTCTTGACCAGGAAGGAGAATTGGTCTTTTTGAGAAATCAAAATCAGACTAGCACAAACAACTCCATCAGCCTCTTTACAGATGACACTCACTTTAAGATGCCTGGGTTACTTTCATTGCAAGACATTCACAAAGGTCTTTGGGGGCAGCTAGGTGGCACAGTGGATAAAGCACCAGCCCTGGATTCAGGAGGACCTGAGTTCAAATCTGGCCTCAGACATTTGACACTTACTAGCTGTGTGACCCTGGGCAAGTTACTTAACCCTCATTGCTGCCACCCCCCCCCAAAAAAGGTCTTTGAAGACCATGAGTTTTATAGAGAGGTAAATAGGTTCTTCCTTAGATGTACTTGGTTGGCTGTTGCAATGAATAGTGCTTGAAATAGTCAGAAGACCTGTGTTCACAAGGTCATAAGTCATTGATTCTGGCTCTGCTACTTCTGACATGTACATCGTATGAATTATTTGGGCTTTAGTTTCCTCATACATAACATGAGGAGAGTGGACTAGATGTTATTTTATGGTCCTATTCAACTCTTAATATATGTTCCTATATAAAGTGAGATTACATGATGCATCTCTGATATCACAAGAAGATAGACACTAGGTCTTGACAAAGAGAGCAATTAACCCATAAGCATTTAGGAAGCACCTATTATTCCTAGGCATAACAAATAGGAAGTACAAGCATAGGATATGGAAATTTCTAGAAAATGACCCCCGAAAGGAGGTGTTAAGAAGGAAAAAGTTACATTCTCTGTATCTAGAACAGAGGTAGCCTGCTGGAAGTCAGCTTTATGGCTCTCAAAGAGGCCCAGAGGCTTCAGGTTTTAGAGACTCCCACAAGAACAAAGCAGTAAAATGAAGTCAGTAGATAAGAAATAACTAGTATATACAGTAAGGAGCTCACACAGCTAACAGAGAAATTAAAGGGAAAAAAATCTTGCTAAAGATATATTAAGAAGTCAGGTGCATCATTCAGGAAAAAATAAATTGTTCATCAAAGTGAATTAGCACCCATTTCTCAGTTGGGCATAAAATTTTGCTTTGGCAAAGCTTTTCATTCTTTTCTTTATCTTGTAAAAGTTTTATTTTTTGCTTACAATTCAGAGAAATTAGGATAGATTGTAAGCAAGGTACATGGCATTGTGTAATATGTTTATCTTTCCATGATCATCTAAATAGAAATTAAGATGGGCAAGAAAACTAAATCTAAAGGGGTATTTAGATGCAAATGATTCATAATTCAAATTTTATCCAAGAACAAAAGAAAAGGCACTCTGACAGGGAATGCAAAATTTAATCAGTATAAATTTTCATTTGATTCCCTGAAAGCTTGTACTGAAGACCCAAGGCTCAAGAGAAAATATATACTCTCTTGCATATATAAATCTTATTTAATAACTATTTATATGCATCACATATATGGGAATAATTTCTATACATTTCTTGAATTAAATTAAAGAAACAAATTAAACTTTTTATCGAGGAGATTTAAAACAAATTTATGGAGCACACTTAAGCTGAATTATTTTTTATGTCTACTGAGAAATGAAAAAAAGACGGATATGATTTTCAAAACATGTTTCAAAGACTATGAAAAAGACACTCAGTCAGCCAAATTGTCAAAACAAAATGGAATTAATGCAAAATGGGCTCAATTCCTATCTTATTTCTTCATTATAGTTGTTTAAAATATATTAGCAAATTTTCTTATCCATAGATCCACAGATCAGAGAGTGGCTTCAATATGTACTCAGGGTAAAAAGAAAACCATACTCAGGATAAAAAGAAAAAAGGAGAACTTTCTAGAACACTGTTTCTCAAACAATGGTGTTTGGATCCATAGGAGTCCATGAAGTCAAATCTAATTTTCATAATAATACTAAAATGTTATTTAACAATTAAAATACTCCTCCCTCTTCCAACAACATATGTGTATGATATCGGATTTTCTTCATATAATTCAGCCAAGTCAACAGATTGCAACAGATTAAATATAGAAGCATATATGAGAACATACCTGTCTTCTATTAAGCCAGACATTAAAAGGAGTTGCAAAAATATCTAAAACAATGCCTTCTTTTCACTATTTTTTTGTTCTGGAAAATGTAGGGATTTTACAAAAATATTTTTTGTTAACATGTAATGAGGGGCAGTTAGGTGGCACAGTTGGATAAAGCACTGACTCTGGATTCAGGAGGACCTGAATTCAAATTCGGCCTCAAACACTTGACACTTACTAACTGTATGATCCTGGGCAAGTCACTTAACCTTCATTGCCCCAGAAAAAAACAAACAAACAAAAAACATGCAATGAGTTCATCCTTGTTTTTAAATTAACAAATGTTTTTAAATTCAATTAGTTTTAATTCCTTTTTGACAAGTATTGATAAATATACCATTCATATATACAAATTTTTGTGGTCCTCAATAATTTTTAAGTGTATAAATGTGTCCTGAGATGAAAAAAAATTGAGTACTGCTATTCTAGGATGTAGGTGGAATTATTAGAACAAATTTCTAGATTTCCCTCTTTACCCTTGTAGGATTCTGATTCAACAGTAAAGATTTAAAGTGTGGCTCAGGGAAGCAAGGGAAACAAGAATTTTAATGCCTACAAAATAGTTTCCCTTAATCCATTGCATATATTAATACATTATGCAAATCAACCTTTTGAAAATTTAGACTAAGAAGGAAACTAGGTACTTTTCCCCCAGAGATAGAAACTCTTAAATCTTAGATAAAATGGTTTACATAATTCTTGCTTCTACTGTACTAAATGCTGCCTCTAGATGAATTTTGGAATTCCATATTACCTGTACTCAGCAATCCAGATCAATGTTCTCCCTTCTGCCTACATACTTTTATTGCAAGTATTATATATTAAATAATCTAAGAATGTATTCTTCCACTAATTTATATGTTTAATTGGTTGTTTAAACTAATACTCCTTACCAAGGCTAACCCTTCTTATTCAAGCAATCCCATTCCATCCCATTTCCCTCAACAGATTGCCCCCTCTGTCAGGCCCACTCTTTCACTTCTTTTCTTTTTTTTTTTTGTTTTGCTTTTTTCTTTTTTGTTTTTGTGAGGCAATGGGGGTTAAGTGACTTGCCCAAGGTCACACAGCTAGTAAGTGTCAAGTGTCTGAGGCTGGATTTGAACTCAGGTCCTCCTGAATCCAGGGCCAGTGCTCTATCCATCTAGCTGCCCCCCCCTTCTCTCTTTTAACACTGCTACCACTACATTGCAGACACTCATCACTTCTTGATTAGATTATTGCAATAGATTACTAGTGGGTCTGCCTTCCTCAAGTGTCTTCCCATTTCATTCTCCATTCAGCCACTAAAGTGATTTTTCTAAAGCATAGGACTGATCATGTCACAAACAACACCTGACCCCCCACCACAATAAACTTCAGGGGCTCCCTGTATTTGCTTCTAAGAGCAAATACAAAATACCATGTCAGTCACTCAAAGACCTTCATAATCTAGCCCTTCTACCTTTCCAGTCTTCTTATACTTTAGTTCCAGACACATACTTTTCAATCCAGGAGCAGTGGCCTCCTGGCTGTTCCACAAACAAGACACTCCATCTCTTGGTTCCATGCATTTTCTCTGCCTAGAATACTCTTCTTCATCCACTCTGCCTACTGCTTCCTTTAAGTCACAATTCAAATTCTACCTTCTACTAGGAGCCTTTCTCAACTCCTCATAATTCCAATGCCTTCTTCCTGTTGATTATTTCCTGTTTATTCTGTATATAGCTTGCTTTGTATATATTAGTTGGCATGCTACTTCCTCCATTAAATTATAAACTCCTTGAGGGAAGGGACTTTCTTATACCCCTTTTTGTATCCCTAGTACTTAGCGCTGTGCCTGGCACATAGTAGGTACTTAATAAATGTTAAATGATTTATTGGTTAATAGGAATGCTAAGAGTTCTTCTCAAGAAATATTACATAATCACTAGATACTATCAAGGTGTTTAATTAAAAGCAAAACTTTATACATATAAAGTACAAAATAATATAGTTAAATTGAGTGCTAAGCTGCACTTAACTACTGTGAAAAAGGGAAGGGAAGGGAAGGGAAGGGAAGGGAAGGGAAGGGAAGGGAAGGGAAGGGAAGGGAAGGGAAGGGAAGGGAAGGGAAGGGAAGGGAAGGGAAGGGAAGGGAAGGGAAGGGAAGGGAAGGGAAGGGAAGGGAAGGGAAGGGAAGGGAAGGGAAGGGAAGGGAAGGGAAGGGAAGGGAAGGGAAGGGAAGGGAAGGGAAGGGAAGGGAAGGGAAGGGAAGGGAAGGGAAGGGAAGGGAAGGGAAGGGAAGGGAAGGGAAGGGAAGGGAAGGGAGGGAAGGAAGGAAGGAAGGAAGGAAGGAAGGAAGGAAGGAAGGAAGGAAGGAAGGAAGGAAGGAAGGAAGGAAGGAAGGGAGGGAGGGAGGAAGGGAGGAAGGGAGGAAGGAAGGAAGGAAGGAAGGAAGGAAGGAAGGAAGGAAGGAAGGAAGGAAGGAAGGAAGGAAGGAAGGAAGGAAGGAAGGAAGGAAGGAAGGAAGGAAGGAAGGAAGGGGAAGGAAAGTTGGAGGGAGGGGAAAAGTGAGGGAAAGAAGGAAAGAGTCAAGAAGAAAGCATTCAAGCTAAACTCTTAAAAAGTAACATTTCATGTGATCCTCACAACAACACTATGATATAGGCCCTTCCTAGAAATAGTAGGAAGCTCACCAGTCTTGGTATCATAAAATTTATGTCCAACTGATTCCAATACTTTCTATTTCTGTGATGCTGAGAAATTAATTTAATCCATTTAAGTCTCTGTTTTCTCAGCTTTTCAATGGGGATAAGACTAACAGGGCTATCTACCTCACAGGGTTATGACAAAAGCACTTGGAAACTTTAAAGCACCATAAAGACGTGAGCTAGTGTTTTCATTTTTAAACATTTTATTATTATCTTTTAATTTTTATATTCCACCCCTACCTAGAGAGCCATCCCCTACAACAATGAAAGAGGAAAGGAGAAGAGAGATACATAGAGGGAGATAAATTTTTTTTTGGGGGGTGAGGCAATTGGGGTTAAGTGACTTGCCCAGGGTCACACAGCTAGTAAGTGTTAAGTGTCTGAGGCCGGATTTGAACTCAGGTACTCCTGACTCCAGGGCCGGTGCTTTATCCACTGCTTCACCTAGCTGCCCCGTGGGAGATAATTCAAAACTAACCAATTCACAGATCAAGTGTGATAGTCTATGTAATGTTAATTACTTATGTTTCCCTGCATCTTCAAAGAAGTTCCTCTTTAAAATCATCTCTACTTTAGGGCCAAGCTTAATCCTAAAATATACACAGTAGGTTTTTTAAAAAATGGTTGTTATTGCTGTTCTTTCCATCTACATTGCTAGAGTTATTGCATATATTATTTTCCTGATTCTGCCTAACTTACTTTCTTTCAGTGAATATAAATCTTCACATGCATCTTCTGTATTCTTCATATTCATAATTTCTTATGACACAATAACAATCTCTTTATATTCATGTACTACACTCTGTTTATCCACTCCCTAATTAATAGGCATCTATTTCCTTTCCAATTCTTTGTTACTATAAAAAATATTACTGTGTATATATGCGTGTGTGTGTGTGTGTGTGTATGTGTGTGCATATGTAAGTACATGTATAGCCTGACTTTCTATCTGTAACTTCCTTGGCATACAGGCCTAGAAGTGTGATCTCGGGGTCAAGTAGTGTAATCTATTATGATTAATACTAACACTAATAATGTGAACTATTATTAATCTTAAGAAATGTTGCCTGGAGGCAGCTAGGTGGCACAGTGGATGGAGCACCAGCCCTGGAGTCGGGAGGACCTGAGTTAGAATCCGGCCTCAGACACTTAATACTTACAAGCTGTGTGACCCTGGGCAAGTCATTTAACCCCAATTGCCTCACACACAAAAAATTTTTTTAATTAAAAAAAAAAAGAAATGTTGCCTGTGCATGAACTCTTAGCAAAACTCTTAAAAATTGTCTTAATTTATTCTTGGACAACACATTATTGGAAGAGAGCCTTTAAGGTAGCATTTTGCTCTTCTAATTAAATGGGATTTTTTATAATTAATAAATGATAGTGCATTCTTTGTATCTTTCAATCCTCTGAGTACTGATACAGATGGAATCTACTATGAGATATAACTTTCAAAAGCCTGATGGTTCTCTTCTAGTATGCCTATTAAAGACCTCCTCAGTTTGAGTGCAGATTTTTCTCATAAAAGTCAATAAAACGGGGAAATGAGCATTTGGGTCAGTAGGTATTTGATATTCTCTCTCCTGCTTTTCCCCTCTTTCTGTTAATAATAAGAACAAGACTTTTTCCAAACTGGTCATCTTCCCCTCTTTCAGGTTCTTTGAGCATAGATCACTCAATGCTCTCAGAATTGTATGACCTTTAATATGAACTTCCTGCCTTTGCTTTGTATACTTGGTCTAATCCAGATGTTTCATGCAACTTAATTTTTTTCCAAGTTATTTCCACTTCTAGAAACAAATCTCAGATTATGAAATTAAAATCCAAATCTTCTAGCTTCATCATCTTTGATGGTGAAAATAATCTTATATCAAACTTTGTAAGTCTCTTCTTTCATCTGTTGACTACCTTTCAAATTTATCTTTAAATACCCTTATGGTGATTTTGCTTTAAGTCTCTTACCTAGTTTCTTTATATTTGTTTTTTTCTTTCTGATGCTTCTTATCATATCATAAGGCAACACAGCTCACAGTGTTCCACCATGCTTCTTCATAATATTTTTCTAGAAAATGAGTTATGACCAGCATTTCCTGATGCAGATTCCCTTATATCCACCCCATGCAACCTGATTGACCTCAATTTCCCTAATTCAGGTTCTAGGTCTGGGGACCAGCTATGGTCTCCCAGACATGGTGAGTGCCTACGACCACTTGAGTTGCCATACCTTGATAAGGGTTTGGCAAACTCTGACTGCACAGCTTTCCAAACGGAGACCAAGGGAACCTTGTGCAAGGAAGATAAGTACCACTGTATAATGGTTCTTACTGTTTATCCTTGTTGTATTTGAATAAAGTAAGCCTCTTTTGTTCAGTGATTCCTGAGTGCTTCATTTCATCCCAGCATCTAACCTGAACTAAGAGGGTAAGGGATTAGAGTAACTAAAATACAAGTTTATATTCCAAAATGATGTTTCCTTTGGCTTCTGCATATCTCTACTTGGCAAGTAGGTTTGGCTACTTCTTTTAGTCTCCTCATTAAGGCAATTTACACTGGTTAAATTTCCGTACAAAATCATTATGATAGGTGTTGATATACATGTGTTCATGTATCTTCTATTTTTGGTACCAATTACATATTTAAATAAATCACATTGGAATTTTTAAAATTACATATCAGATCTTTTCCTCCATTTTTCTTTTCTCTGGTTTTGTATTCATTTAATTTTTTTCTCTAATGAATACATCACTGTATACAGACAACAGATTTAGGAACGACCCTCACATTAGTAACCAGTCATTTCCTATTGGTTAAAATAGAATACATTTTATGTTTTCATGTTCCTTCTGATATTTTCCTTGATAAAACTCTTCATAATATAAGTATCTAGTTTCTCTACAGTATACACATCTTTGACCTTTCTTGTGACTTATTCCTGATCCATGTTTTCCCAAATTTTTTTCACTGTTTTCCACATATGCTGAAGTTTTCACTGAAGTATCTTAGTTTCAATGTAAGACACCTGTCCTATATGAAAGCAGGTATGTTCATAAATGCCCCAGCAGGTATCCCCATTAAGAGAATAAGTGTGAGCAGGGACTGTAGGGTGCTGTCCATTTACACCACATGGTGGTGCCAAAAGCTTGAGCTACACCAGCTCACCAACAACTGAGCAAGACCAGCTCCACCTTCTACTACTACTCCTCAACCACTATGTACTTACCAGAACTCTGGGTTTGCATTCAAATCTAAGGGTGTGATTTAATTCTTTCAAAGCTATAGCTTTTCAAACAGCTTTGCCTCCATCCTTACTTGGACCCAAGAATTTCACTAACTTGATATTTGATTAAATGAAATTTACTGAAAGGAATTAGAAAGTAAAAGATAACTATTAAACTCTAAAATGACTTGAGTGAGTCATAGGCAACTGTGAAAGAGTCTGAATTTTTAATTTCTCTCTTCTGTATCCTGTCAATGAACAAGCCTCTGGGAAATTGAGGAAAAGGTCATATGAAATTTTAATAGGAGGCAAAGAAAAAGCAAAGGTCAGGAATAAGGAATGCTTCTTAGAAAGAAAAGGTTTATCAAGTCTATATATTCTTATTTAACCTGGAAAATGGAATCTAGCTTGTGAAATAAAACCAAGGAAAGTAAAATTGAGATTGGAGTTTAGTCAAAATTCAATAAACACTTAATAAGTGCCTACTATGTGCTAGTCATTGTGCTGTGTCATGTATACAAAAAAAAAAGCAGTAAATAATCTCTTTTTTCATGGAATTTAAAATTCAATGGCATTGAATGATAATTGGCATAGATTGACAGGTAGTACAGATAAAGCAGGCCAAAATTGGCTCCCAAAGATTTTTCCTCTTTTTAAAAAATTTTGGGTTAATAACTCTCTTGAAGCCTGAATTAACAGGGCAGTTGATTCACTTCCTAGCTTCTGTCCCTATCTTGATATAACCTTCCTTGTTTTTTAAAATTAAATTAATTTTTTTATATTTAAAGTTTCAAACTCTCATCCTCCTTCCCTCCCCACCTTGCACTAGAGATGGTCACCATTTTACATATAAGTGTGTGGATGTACAAAACCATGCCATGCAACCTTCTATTTATCAGTTCTTTCCCTGGAGTTGGATAATATCTTTCTTCATAGGCCCTTTGTAGTTGATTAGAATATTTATAATACTCAGAGTAACTTACTCATTAATGAGTATTCTTCAAACAATACAACTGTTACTATATATAACAGTCTTCTGGTTCTGCTCATTTCACTCTTTATTATTTCATGCAAGTCTTTCTATTTTTTTTCCCCCTAAAATCAACCTGATCATCATTTCTTACAGCACAGTTGTATTCCATCACAATCAGATACCACAACTTTGATTTCTTCATTCAAAAGCTGCATGTTCATATCCTTTGGCCATTTATCAATTGGGTATGACTCATATTCTTAAAAATTTGACAAAGTTCTCTATATATTTGAGATATGAGACATTTATCTGAGAAACTGTCTATGAAATGTTTTCCCAATTTCCTGTTTTCCTTCTAAATTGGCTATGTTGGTTTTATTTGTACAGCTTTTAAAAAAAATTTCTGTAATCAAAAGTATTCATTTTACAGCTCATAATGCTATCTCTTCTTTATTCATAAATTCTTCTCCTATCCCTAAGTCTGATAGGCAATAAGTTCCATGTTCTTCTAATTTACTTATGATATCTCCCTTTATATCTAGGTCTCGTATCCATTTTGACTTTATCTTGGTAAATGGTGTAAGATATTAGCCTATAGCTACTTTCTTGCAGATTGCTTTCCAGCTTTCCAACATTTTTTTTTACCAAATAGTGAATTCTTATTCCAAAAGTTTAAATATTTACATTTGTCAAACTCAAGGTTAGTATAACCATTTGTTATTGTGTGTCATATGTCTAGTCTGTTCCATTGATCCACCTTTCTATTTCTTAGCCAGTACCAAATACTTTTGATAATTTCTGCCTTATAATACATTTTAAGATCCAGTGCTGACAAGTGGCTGGACAGAGTCAAGATGGTGGAGGACAGGCAGTGACTCCTCAGAGCTCTCACTCAAATCCCTCTTAATCCCTTCAAATAATGCCATAATACAATACCTGGAGCAGCAGAACCCACAACAGGACAGGGTGAGATTATTTTCCAGCCAAAGACAGTTTAGAAGGTCAACAGGAAGGGTCTGCTGTGCTCGGGTGGGACTGTAACCCAATCCTGATGTTGAGCCAACACAGATCCAGCCCCAGGCAGGCTGTGCTAGAGAAAGAGACCTCTGGAGCCTCTGAATCAGCTGCAGCACCAGCATCTTCTAGAACTAAGCTCATAGTCTGGTGAGAGGGCTGAGGGATTGTCCAGGGGGAGATTACAAAGGTCTCTGCTGGCTCTGAGGCAGAACTCAGTTGTTTTTATCCCTGCTGGGAACCAGGAAGCAGCCTTGAGTGGCGGCTGCTCAGGTGGGAAAGGGCCATAGGCTCGCCAGAGCTATCAACCCAGTGAAACAAAAATGTTGTTCTTTGGTTTGCAAGTAGGACTGGGGTTATTTTCAGACCAGAGCACAAGCCAGGCAAGTGCAGAATGTGCCTCTCCTTAAACTGTACCACCTGGAACCCCCTGAAGTTTGGGACAGTGCAGCCTGGATGCAGTGCCCACTTTAAGAAGGAGTAAAGTCAAGTAAAAGATGGGCAAGATGAGCAGACAGAGAAAGATGTGGACCAAAGAAAGTTTCTTTAGTGACAAGGAAGATGGAGGTACACCTTCAGAAGAGGATATCAATGTTAGGGCTTCTACATCCAAAGCTTCCAAGAAAAATATGAATTGATCTCAGGCCATAGAGGTGCTCAAAAAGGACTTTGAAGATAAAGTAAGAGAGGTAGAGGAAAAAATGGAAAGAGAAATGAGGGTGATGCAGGAAGGTCATGAAAAAAAAGGTCAACAGTTTGAAAAGCCAAATGGAAAAGCCCTCTGAAGAAAATTATTGCCTAAGAATTAGGATTGAACAAATGGAAGCTAGTGACTATGAGAAACCAAGACACAATAAAGCAAATCCAAATGAATAAAAATAGAGGGCAATGTGAAATAACCTCTTGGGAAAATAGCTGACCTGGAAAATACATCCAGGAGAGATAATTTGAAACTTATTGGAATACCTGAAAACTATGATCAAAACAAGAGCTTAGACATCATCTTCCAAAAGATTATCAGAGAAAATTGCCCTGATATTCTAGAAGCAGAAGGTAAAATAGAAATTGAAAGAATCTACCAATTACCTCCCGAAAGAGATTCCAAAAGGAAAACTCCCAGGAATATTACAGCCACATTCCAGAGCTCCCAGGTCAAGGGGAAAATATTGCAAGCTGCCAAAAAGAAACAACCCAAGTACTGTGGAGCCACAGTCAGAATAGCAGAAGATCCAGCATATTTTTTTTTGTTAGTTCCTATATTTGAAGTTTTATCTAAAGTTTCTTTCACAATCTGGCTAATGTGTAAATGTTTTGCCTGACTGCTCATGCATAAATTGAATTGAATTGCTTGAGGTCTTGGGGGGGGGGAAGAGAATTTGGAACACAAAGGTTTTTTTTTTAATTGATGTCAAAATTTGTATTTATATGTAATTTGGGAAAATAATATTCTAAATAAATAATAATTTTTAAAAGATCAGGTGTTGCTAGTCCTCTCTATTTTACATTTTTATTAATTCCTTTGATATTCTCAATCTTTTGCTTTTCCAAATGAATTTTCTTATTAGTTTTTTAGCTCAAAAAATATTTTTGGTAATTTAATTGAGATGCCATTAGATAAGTAGATTAGTTTATGTAGAATTGTCATTTTTATTATAGTAACTCTGCGCACCAATGAACAATTAATGTTTCTCTATTTAAATCTTTTTTTGTATAAAATATGTTTTATACTTCTGTTTATGTAGTTCTTGGATTTGTCTTGGCAGGTATGCTTTCAAATATTCTTTCTGTCTATGGTTATTTTAAATGGGGCATCTCTTACTATCTCTTCTTGCTGGATTTTAGAAATGCTGATAATTTAGGTGGGTTTATTTTATATCCTGCTACTTTGCTAAAGTTATTAATTGTTTCAAATAACTTTTTAGTTGAATCTCTAAGATTTCCAAGTATATCATCCAATTCCTTCCATTTTTCTTCTTTTATTGCTGTTGCTAGCATTTCTAATACAATATTGAATAATATTGGTGATAATGAGCATCCATGTTTCACTACTGATCTTATTGGGAAGGCTTCTAATGTATTCCTGTTACAAATAATACTTTCTGAGGGTTTTAGGTAGATGCTTATTATCATTTTAAGGAAAGTTCCATTTACACCTATGTTTTCAAGTGTTTGTAATAGGAATGAGTGTTGTATTTTTTCAAAACCTTTTCCTGCATCTATTAGACTTGCTTGCTAAAGTTATAGTAAGACACTCAAAATTTCCACCCATTTACTTTGAATTGTAGTTAAGCAGACTATCTATCTTAACCTCAGTTTACAATACTGCATGACTAAGTCTCTAATGTAATTACAGACAACATATTCTTTTCAAAGTGTCTAATTCTTTCATCTCATTCATTTTTAAAGGTAATTTTCATATGTTCATCCTTAAAGAACATGACAAGTATAATTTTCAACTCTTTATGTTCTGCCTTCATTTTCTTCCCTCTCACCTTTTGCTTCATACCTCTCCACTTATATTCCATTCCATAACCTGAATCAGAAGTTCATGCCAGGGACAGCTAGGTGGCACAGTGGATAAAGCACCAGCCCTGGATTCAGGAGTACCTGAGTTCAAATCTGGCCTCAGACACTTGACACTTACTAGCTGTGTGACCCTGGGCAAGTCACTTAACCCTCATTGCCCTGCTAAAAAAACCCCCAAAAAAACCAAACAAACAAACAAAAAAAGAAGTTCACGCCAGGCATGGAGACTGCAAAGAGGAGAGGAACAATAATTTCATTATACTACTGGTCTTGATGGCCATCACCATATTTTTTCTCTTCAGTTCAATTAAGAAACACTTATTTGGTGCCTACTCTGTGAAAGACACTGTTGTAAACTCTGGAGTTACCAAGACAAAATTAAAACAGTCCCTACCCTCTAGGGTCTCACCCTCTACTATAAAGTAAAATTGTTGGACAAATACATAACCTAACAAGATTAAATACAGGTGTACTTCTGATATAGGACATGCAAATTGCAAGTGTAGAAAATGGGAAAATTAACAAGTGATTATTAGAAGAGCATATTTTTGTTTTAGAATGATTGATAGAATTCACAAGGCTGAAAAAGACCTTAGAGATTGTCTGGTTTGCCTCCCCTGATTTTTGGACAAGTAAACAAAAGTTTTCCCTGCAGGAGTCCTTTAAATGCTAAGTTTCCCTACTGTTCTGCAAAAGTTCAACTCTGCACTACTTTTCAGAAATACAGCAATCAACTATGCACATAGCAATATACAGGCACATCAGTGGTGTTTGTACTGATGACCTAGTGGGTTGGATATATCTCACCAAACAAGACATATAACTAAGGATGACATTAGTATACCATCTTTTCCATTTATTTTCTAGACACTCTCTTTACAATTTACTCATTATGCCTCTACAACATCCCAGGCAAAAAGCTGAAAAATGAAAAAGCCTATTTACTAAATGATCTCTTTGATTTTTTCTCTTTTAACTAAGTTTTAGACAAAATCTATCTAGATGAGAGCTGTGCAGCCATTACTTTGGGGTTCAATGTAGAAATAAGACAATTTTGATCTGGAGAAACATCACATTTGTGTTTAAGAGAAAAATCTTGATATACAAGTTATTTCCATGAGTGGATTGTCTTGCAGTTGCCAGTTCACCAAGATGTCAGCTCTTCTAAAAAAAGTTAATAAACTTTCTAACAAATATAACATAGCCAAGAACAATGTGAGCACCAAGTATTCTTAACATTAAGAAAGCAGGACAGCACATAGTCATCAATCTATGCAATGGACATCTAATGCCAACATAAGATGAGATGGGATGTGTGATTTCATTCATGCAGGGAATTCCCAGTGAAGAAAATTCTTCTATGTAATGATTGGAATGATGCCACCTACTGGAGACTTGCTGTGGGAAAGCTCCACCATGAGGAAAATGCCTCAGAGGGCAAGGCCATGTGGCTTTTCCTTGGCGTCAGGAAATGACATTTGCTCATGGGTGCTGTCTATCAAGGCTACCAGCCAATCAACTTGAGGAGCCTCCTATTTTCTGGGAGGAGACAGGAAGGAGGAAAGGGAGCCTGAGCGGAGACCTCTTGGGTTTTTGGGTTCCTGACTTGATGGTGGTGGCGGCAGAGGACTTCACAGGAAATTTGAGGAAAGATAGGAATGCCAGGCTGTTGGAATTCTGTTCTCAATCTTTTTCTTTCTATTTTCCAATAAACCCTTAAAAACCTAAACTCGTTTTATCAGTGATTTTAGTCAGTTTCCCCCCAAACTGGGGGAACAGATTAGAATCCACATTTAGAATCTTAAATTACACATCTACCAATCCCCATCCATACCTTCTCTAAAACCTAAAGTCCTAGAGAGTTACCTGGGGTATTTGTTTAGACTTATCCGTAGTCATAAAGGCAGTATGCATCAGATACAGGACTTAAACCCAGGTCTTCCTGACTCTGAAATTGGTGTTCTGTTTACTTTTCTATACTGCCTCTAAACAATGCCAACACTAAATCTACAGTTAGAAAATAATGGTCTGTTTAATATCATCCAAGATTCTTAAGAAAGCCTAGGCTTTAAAAGAGTTTAAGCATTGGATTGTAGGAAAATAAAGTTGAAAGTATGGATTCATTACACAGAACCAGAATGAGAGATTCTGCCTTTATTTTTTTTTAAATACTAGCTGTGTGACCCTGGGCAAGTCACTTAACCCTCATTGCCCCACAAAAAATAAATAAATAAAATTAGATTTGTTCCTGACAATTCCACTGATAGGCTAATGTCCCAATGACCCAAATTTTACTTAAGTGATAATTCTACAACATGCTTAATCTTTTTTTTTAACAATTCATGGAATCATTGTTTTGGAGTGGGAAAGAACTTAGAAGTCATCTTGTACAGCCCCTTCATTTTTCAGATGAGAAACCTAAAGAAGATAGGTGACTTGCTGACACTCATATAAACAGAAAGTAGGGGTAAACAGGTAATGGCTGGGATATGAACTTAGGTTCCCTTGTCTCCCAAACCTAGGGTACTTTCTTTAACAATACAATTCCTATGATAGATAAGAGAAAGCAACACCATATACTTTTCTGACTTGACAATTTAGTTTCTTTTTATGATGTTCTAAGATGCTCATTTGGTATTTCTATAGCAGTTTGAAGTAGACCAACTGCATCAAATCTTGCATTTGCTTTTGGTAGACACGGAGATTTCCTAAAACTAACCACAGAATCTTCAGAAAAGGAGAGGAAATGGCTTCTAGTTTAGAAACCAGATTTTATTTCAGAATAGAGTTAGATCAAAATCATAAAGACTTTATCAAAACCATAGGAAATAGATGCTGCCTGCCTTTTAAGAGTGTAACACATGGGTGGTGAATCTTTGAAGCTAGACCAAGATTTGGTTAAAAGCCTGGGGATGATTTGTAAAGATGGGAGGTTAGTCCAAATGATTGAGGAAATGGCAGCAGAAGACAGAAGAACAGAAGGTACTCCTTTGCACAGGATTTTTCACAATCATAGGAGGCAATGACCCATTACTATACAAATGAAAACAAAAACAAGCCATGAAAAACTATTACTAAAGCAGTACAGTTGTTCTTTAAATGGCCACGGTCGAATGGATATACGTGGATTTAAATAAATGTGTGACAAGAAGAGGACTAAAAGATTACACTAAACAAATGAAGAAGCTATTGATAAAGGCAGGCCCAAATAGTAACAAAACTTTACTCCTTTCCTTTTTAGAAGAACAGAAATTATAGAGAGTGCCATAACAAACTTAAGATTAAGGAAAACCATTACCTCAGAAGCTAAATGTGTGCTCTGTCTGAGGACTAGAGTGCTTGGTTTCTAACAAGCCTGCAACAACTTCAGAAGGCAATAATAGCAATAACGACTTCAAAGGGATAAGACCAGGGCAATAAAAATTATGACCAAAGACAAAATGACACAAAATGAAATGGACCTTAGAAGAAGGGAAGTACAAATTCTACTAAGACAGAGAAAAATATAATTTACATTTATAGATGGAAAATCACGATCAAATTTAATGAATCTTGAGAGAAGAACTAGTCTCCTCCTTCTGAGGCCAAGGGATAATGGAGACTCCCAACTTCCTTTTCCTTGAGTATAGGTCAATCAGGCCAAAGCTAATTCAAGCCCTGATTTCACCATAGAGTTTCAGTAGTTTCTTTGTTCAGTTCTGACATGGGGGAAATCACTTCTATATGGAATCAGTAATTCAGTATAGTAAGGGTTGATACCATTGTATGTTGGCTTTATTAGTCACTGTCTCACAAGAATCAGATACAGTAAGAAAAAAAATGAGAAAACACCCCAAAATCAAACCCAGATAAATGGTTTCAGGGAATCTAAGACTCTAAGTTAAGAAGTATATAGAAGACTAAAAATTGCAGATTGTTCAGAGGACCTGTATCAAGTAGTGGCCATATTGGATTCAAATGAAGTCATAATTGGGATGAATCTACTAAGCAAAAACTTTCCTTATGGCAAAATCTAAAATCAGTGCTGTTATTAGTTGAGAAAGCACTATAGGATACGGTGGTCTCATCTGCCCCAAAATGAATTGTAAACACCTCACAGTATAGACTCAAGTGAGAAGGTAATGAAATCACTGCCATCTGGAAGGACCTCGAGTAAGAAGGGATAATTAGGGGTGGAAATTAACCCTTACTACTCTCCATTTTGGCCAATAAAAAGGCAAGCAGTGAGTGAAGATTTATAGTAGGCTATAGAAAACTTTTTTTGGGGGGGAAGGCAATTGGGGTTAAGTGATTTGCCCAGGATCACACAACTAGTAAGTGTGTAAAGTGTCTGAGGTCGGATTTGAACTCAGGTCCTCCTGAATCCAGGGACGGTGCTCTATCCACTGCACCACCTAGCTGCCCCTATAGAAAACTTTTTACTGAAATTAAACCTATAAAGGGAGTTCTCTCAAATCTTTCAGTAATGATTGATGAAATTAAAGGACATAATGTGCCTTGTTTTTAGCTATTGATTTAAGCAATATAGCCTTTGTATTTCTTGTGTTTGTATTATCTAGTAGATAACACAAACAAATGTTCATATGCTCTTAAATAATAAAGTCTGATACCCAGCACTGAGGACTCTAATTAGTGTTTCCATCATACTAGTAGTATAAATAATGGTAAATTGGTCTGTGTGTATACTGCTTGTTACACCAAGGTGACAATGACTTTTATGAAAAATACAAGAAGGAAATTTTCATGTAAAAAAAGGAAAGAAAAAATAAACACTTGGCAATTAAGAACTTTAAAATAGCACCTGTAGCTCTTAGTCATGAACAATTTCTGTCCTCAATGCTGGCAAGTCTTGTCAAGAAGCAAGAAGTAATGAATGAGGAGACCAGGGGCTGCACTGGTATAAAGGAAATGTAAATAGACACTGATTGAGTGGATACTCTTTGAAGTGTTTATGGGGAGATATGCTCAGGGAAATCACAAAATGAGAAGGCATGAGGAAATTGTCATCTGTACCTATGGAAGAAGTACCTGCACAAGTAATAGCCATATTATAGATCCATCAAAGCACTGAAGACTACTCGAATCCACCAAACATTTATTAAGTGCCTACTATGTACAAAAAACTATGTTGGCTGATACGAAAAGAAAAACAAACAAAAAATAGTTCCTACCCTCGTAGAGCTTAAATTATATTATAAGCAGAAATAGTCCCTCTTTTTTTGTTATCCACACTTAAGATTAATAATAAAGAACTATAATTTATATATGTTCTACTTATCTTGTATTGGTATTGAAATTGTTTCAAAGTTATTCTTTAACATATTTTCTTGAAACAAAAAGATAAGACTTAATTAGCTGATGACTATTAAGGCTTTTTAAGTTTTTTTTTTCCCATATGTTTCATCTTTAACTTTATCACATTTTTTTTAAGTGAGGCAATTGGGGTTAAGTGACTTGCCCAGGGTCACATAGCTAGTAAGTGTTAAGTGTCTGAAGCTGGATTTGAACTCAGGTACTCCTGACTCCAGGGCCGGTGCTCTATCCACTGCATCACCTAGCTGCCCCTATCACATTAATTTTACTATCATATAGAGCATGAAGAATTAATTCCATATTTGCAGTGTTCAAATTTTGGTACATCATTGTGGAGTTTGTGTCTATTTGCCTGACTGCCTCTTTCTCTCCTTGTCTTTGCCTCTATTTTTATCTCCCTCTTTCTCTCCTGCTCTCTCCTTCCCACCCTCCCATTCATCTTTCCCCCTTTCTAGCTCCCCCTCTACCCCTACCCCCACCCTCAATTAAAAAAAAAAAACTATAATGTGGTTGGAACAAAGCCACTGAATATTTTAATTAAATTTAACCACCAAATTTGATCTTTCATTTGTACACTTTTTTCTTTTAAATAAGGCAGGTTTTATAAGTATTGTGAGAATTTGGAGAAAGCATCGAGAAAACTATGTTTCATTATTATAGGACAAATAGTTCAATGCCAATTAAAAATTGGAGTCTTTTAAAATTTTCCTTGTCTCTTTGAGTCCAAGAGTCAATCTTATCTAGTTCTGTGAATATGAATATCAAATTCCTTTCTTTCAAGTATTTATACCTTGTGTAATAATTATGGGTAGGAATGAAGGAGGCAGGATGTTGGGTGGGAAGTTTCTTGAAGGGACACATTAACAATAGATATGTGGGAAGTAGAGTAGGGGGTGTTAAGCACTGAAATGAGAAAAGCTACTACATTTTGCTTTCCAATCAACCCATTAGTTGTCATCTTACCACTGCTTTTCTAAAGCAAAACTAAGAAAATTATTGAGCCAAATGACTTCATAAATTATGTAAAGGATTATCTTCAAAGAAAACTAAACCAAAAAAAAATCAAAAGAAAAAATCCAACTCCCACTCAAATCCAAAGCTTTGTTTATTTGCCAACTCCTCCCTCCAATTTTTTTCTAGCTGAATTAGAAATGTGGGAAAATCAGGGTTATGATAGAAATGTTAAACCAATCCCATCCATGACATTGATTTTTATCTTTCATTGTGGTATAATCAATCCATTTGTAACTGGGGGAAGGAGAAGAGAGGGCAGGTAATATTATACTAAAATGTATTGAAAAATCATGGCAACAGTAACATAACATCTAGACTTCATAGTTTCATACAGCATGGTAGTTTTCATTGAGATCTTATAAATCCACTAACACAGTCAATGAATGAATGTAAAAAAAAAAGAGTTAGTAAAATGCTTATTAGGTGCCAAACACTCTATAAAAAGCATTGGTCCTTGCCTCTAAGGAGCTTTCATTTCAATCATGGTTGATAATACATATAAAGCAGTAGTCAGGGAAAGGTGATTTGGTTGGGGAAGACACAAGAGTTGTAAGAGGAGCCATAGGAAACTGATTAATATACTTTTTCCAATAGCAATAGCAACACTGGCTTGAGAATTATTCCAGATTTGGGAAGCATGAGGAGGAAGGAGAGAGTACACACACAGAGATAGGGAGGACTAAGAGATCCAGTGGCCCAGAAGGTATAACAGGTGGCAGATAGGGCATGTGGCAAGACTATGACGAGGGTGGAATATTAAGTATGCTTGGGATGGGCTAGACAGAGTAGAACATGTGACATAGATACTAAACAGGAGACCTTAGACCCTAGGTTGGAAGTACCAGAGTAGAGAATCAACTCCCCACCCCACCCCCCCACCCCCGCCCCTTACAAAGGGCTTGGATGGCAAGGTGCAGTGATTTGGAGGGTACACTAGCAGGCAGGGTCAAGGCAAGAAAATGGCCGTGGTGAAGTATAATATAAGCACAGTGTGGAATTCTATTTTATCACTTCCTAATGATGTGACTTTGGACCAGTCACATAACTTCCCTGAAGCTTATTTTTCTCAAGTATTAAATAGGGAAAACAATTTCCATGGCAACTACCTACTCTCACATGCTAGGTGCTATATAAATGCTAGTTCCTCCTCTTCCTTCCAGTTTCCTCAAATTCCTGAAAATACAATGAAAAGTTAAAGATCCCTTTCCCCTAATCCTTTGAACCAAATAATAATCCTACATACTTTTGTCATCAAGTCAACCTACATTTATTCAGGGCATATAGTGCCAGGCACTGTGCTTTAAAAAAAAAAAAAAGGTTTTTTTCTCTCAAGTAGCTCATGGTCTACTGAGGTATCATTTATTTTTGATTTTACAAAGCACTTTCCCATTTTCCCATTTATTAAATCAATTGACTCTTGTGATTAGCCAGTGAGATAAAGAAGCAGATACTGTTATTCCCATTGTTCAGATGAGATAACTGAATCGTGGATGCTGAAATATTCAACCAAGATTACATAATTTCCAGAGACGGAGGCAAGTCTAGGTCTTAAAATCTTCTGAATCTCACCTCCATATCATGCTCCCTTCTAAATAAAACCCTAAAACCTCCTAAATACAACTCCTCCAACAAAAATCACAAGTGGTCTAGACTTTGTAGAGATCAGCATAAATTACCATCCCTCTGGGAAAAAAGCCTAAACTATCCATTGACCCTGGGAGACCAGACAGTAAGGATGGTGAGGAAATATGTGGTTAAGCAATGAAAGTCATCCTGAAACAGCTACATGGCATAAACAGATAAAGCTTAGGCAGACCTGAGTTGGAATTCTGTCTCTGATATTTCCTAAAAGTGTGATCCTGGACAAATGAGAAACCTCTATCTACCTGTGTTTCCTCTTCTTTAAAATGGAGATAACAACTAGCCCCTACCTCCCAGGGTTGTTATGAGAACAAGATAGGAGTTAAGATAGGCAAAGCATTTAGCACACCTTAAAATGTTAGATGCAGATTAGCTAATAATTAGCATTATTGTTCTATGTAAAAAATCCTGGTTAAGGATCTATTCAAACCATAAGAAAGATAGGGAAAGTCTAGGGCAATCCCCTTTCCTGTCCTTGGATCAATTTGAAAAGGCTTCCAGGAGGGGGAGGTGTTTGGGATGAAAGAGAAACAGCTTGGTGGGTTGCAGGGTTTAGAAAGAAGCCGCAGGGGAAAGGAATCATCACAGCATGAAGCAAAGTGAGCTGAGTGGTTGAGTGAGCACCTTATTATAAATCAGAGGAATTGGGTTTGAATCCCTACTCTATAATTAACCTTGTAACCTTGGGCATGTCCCTATGCCTCAGTCTCCTCATCTGTAAAATGTCCATGTGGGATGAGATAATCCCTAAATTCCTTTTCAGCTTAAATTTCTCTGATTTCAGTGCTTTACATCTAACTAAGGAGGTGCTCCTGGAATTTACTGATATTTATTGGCACATGCTGGGAAGGGAAATAAAATGCATTGTACCAGAAGTCCACCAACCTGTTAAAGTTCAGGTTCACTTAAAAGAGCAATCTATGTTTCTACTCCTCGACATTTAATCCACCAGATTCTATTCATTCCACCATCATTGATCATAACATGAAATCGATTTCCTGAAGAAACAGTCAGCAGAGTCAGGAATTAACCCCAAAGTTTCTGGCTCAGTTTGGAGGGATTCTTTTCTCAGTGGAAATGTACAGGCTCCTGTTCCTGAGGCTGGTGTGCTTGGATCAGGGTCTACCTATGGGTTATCAGGACACTTCAGCTCTGAAACTTCAGCCTCTCAGACTAACACTACCTTTCACAAGTGGAGAAAAATCATTTTCTGGCAACTGATCTACCTACATTTTACAGTCTTACAGAGTTGCCTGGATCACTGAAAAGTTAAGTGGCATGCCCAGTGTCACACAGGTAGAATGTATTAGAGGTAAGATTTGAACTTGGGTCTTTCTGATTTAAGGACTGACTCTCTCTGCCCTATTCCAAGCTACCTCTCTTCTCCTCCTCCTCCTCCTCCTCCTCCTCCTCCTCCTCCTCCTCCTCCTCCTCCTCCTCCTCCTCCTCCTCCTCCTCCGAGAGGCAATTGGGGTTAAGTGGCTTGCCTGGGCTCACACATCTAGTAAATGTCTGAGGCCAGATTTGAACTCATATCTTTCTCACTCCCAGGCCAGTGCTCTATACACTGTTCCGTGTAGCTGGCCCCTCTCTGTGCTTTTAATAGGAAGTCTAAACTCACAGAAAAGATGTTCTAAATCTTTCAGTTGACTTGTACATCAAGAGTACATTTTTCAAGTAAGTGATGCATAGCAGAATTATTATTAGAACTAATCAGAAATTGAGTTGTTAAAGGGAAGAATAGAATAAGTGGTTTTTTTTCCTTAAAATTTCATATAAAGGCGGTATTACCTTTATAGACTATGTCCTTTATTTGTGCGTTTGCATCTAAAGGAATATGTTCAATAAAGGTCATATAGCTATTTCAGCCCAGGATGTTTCTTGGAGAATTAAGTAGCAAGCAGCACTATCAATTCTACTAGCTCGTTACAAATAATGAAAGCATTACACATCCTTCCTTTTCACTGAAAAAGTGAACAAGAGACACATAAAAGTATTTTTGATATTATTCATTCCGAGCTGAAAGAGGCTTAATATCAGGAAATGTATTTGAATTTCCACAGAAATTTTGCATTTCATGACAGGTCCCAAATGTTCAGGTGCTATCAGCTCTAATTAAAGCATAGATCTCTTGGAAACTACTTATGGCAAAGTACTGTTCTTCTTGCTACCTGAGTGAAGGGCTGGCTCCTCTAGGTCAGCTGAATTTATCTGTAAGGTGAGAATGGTCAGTCAACTGTCAGCTGATCAAAAGAAGCAAAGTACTGGAATAAAGGGAGCTACTGAAGTTCTATCAAGCTCCAGGATTTAATCTTGTATAAAAAAGGAGATACCAGTGGTCTCCAACCATTTTTGATGGCAAGTCCCTTTCAATAAAAATTTTAAAGCACAAAACTTTTAATAAATGGACATTTCTTTGAAAATTGTGCAAATGGACATGATTCGAAGTCGAGTTTATTTCAATACATCATTTTAATGGCTATTGTGGCTGAAAAAGGTATTTCACAATGTGTTGTAAATGGGAAAAGTGTATTGTTACTAAATCATTGTACCCGTTTTTTTCAATTGCATTATATAAAGGGTTTTGAAATTCAGCAAAATTATCATCTCTCCTGGCCCTCCCTCTGGCTTATCAATCAAATACCGCAGCCCCACCCCTTGCCCTTGGCATTGACTCTTCTTTTCCTGGGAACCTTCCGGGAGAAGCCCTCTATTTGAATTAACTCCCATTTGTGGATATTAGCATTTGAGTACCTGCTTCTTTTCTAATCCACTCTTCCAGCAGAATCTGAATCCACTCCCCCGACCTTGAATCACCTGTAGGTGTTTTCACAGACAGCTCCAATCAACTTGAAAGGAGCCCACATTTCTCACATTCATCCTCCACCCAGTTACCAAAGTATCTGCTAACCTAAGACTTGCTTCTTTACTTCCATGTTCTAGTCTAGTTTTCACTAAAACTAGAGTAATAACCAAATAATGAGAAATGTACTTTCATATATAAACAATATTTAATAACTTTACATAGGATTTAAACAGCTTTAAATAAAGGAAATACAAGGGAGCCATCATGGGAAAGTTTTAAGAATAAGATGTGGTATAAATACCTCCTTATCTGTTCCCCAGTTTGCTAATTAGCACAATAGGGATCATAATACTCCCATGTGGGGTCATTAGGAGATAAATACCTAGTGAACATAAAAGCAAATATATTATCATTATTGCACATTTCTAAGAAAATACTACAAGTCTTCACAGAAACATCTTCATGCACCCAGAACCCTCCCCACATTAGTACCTGGCACTCACTCTACTCACCTCCATTCCAGAGCCCTCAAGCTATAAGAGTATGATTCTAATAGGAACACCAATGCAGCTGGTCTACAAAGGCAACATTTACTCTGAATTTACCAGTTTTGCCAACAATTTACCTGAGTATCTACAGCCTTATTGTAGAAAATATCTGATGTGGTACATCTATTATTACTGGATAGGATTTTACTAATGCAGCCAAAATTAGAAATTAGAAAGAAAGTATGACACTGGGGGGAAAATTATAGCAAGTTTGTCTGATAAAGGCTTAAAATATATAGGACATGTAGCCAAATTTGTAAAAACAACAAAAACACATGAGACATTCCCCAATTGATAAGTGGTTAAAGAATATGAATAGGCAGGCAGTTTTCAGAAGAAGAAATCAAAGCTTTCAATAGTTACATGAAAAAAATGCTTTCAATCACTATTTATTAGAAAAAATGCAAATCATAACAACTCTAAAATACCACTTCACAATTATAATATTGGCTAACATGACAGGAAAAAAAATGACAAATGCTGGAGGAAATATGGAAGAAATTGGGACCTTAACACACTGTTGGTGTAGTTGTAAATTGGTCCAACCCTTTTGGAGAACAATTTGGAACTACATAAAGAGGGTTATAAAACTGTGCATACAATACCACTACTAGGTCTGTATCCTATATACTAGCAATACTAATGTTATGGGCACATCAAAGAATCTTCTCCTTGAGCAACTAATCCAAAGGACAGACACACCTAAATAGATAAAAGGAACCAGTTTAGACCGAGCTAGTTTCGAGACCCCCACTCTTCATTCCAGTCTCCCTCAACCCTGGGGCGATAAGATTAGGTATGGCTGCTTCCTGAAGAGATGGCTTGGGAGATCTGCAGCCACCCAACTCCTCCAGCCACCACCAGTGGGGGATGGTCCTCCCTCACTAAAGGAACTTTCCACAGTCAGATGGTCACCCCCATCAGTCCTCTATAAAAGTACCTGCCAGTCTCCTGCTCAAGGAGATTGGTATCTCAGAGCCTCATGCTTTGTGCCATGCCTCTCTCCCCATGAGAAGTCCAAGGATTTCTCTTGGTTTCCCTTCCCTTCTCTTCTCTTCTTCAGCCCCGAAATAAACTACTATCTTATTCTAACTGCTTTTGTGTGCAAGAGGGTGTAATTCTTTAAAGAGGAATTCCTAAGGACCCCAAACCCCTAATCCCTACCAACCCCCCTACCCCATTTCCCCCATGACACTACTACTGGGTCTGTATCCCAAAGATATCAAAGACAAGGGAAAAGGACCTATTTGTACAAAAATGTTTATAGCATCTCTTTTTGTGGTGGCAAATATTTGAAAATTGAGGGGATACCTATCAATTGGGTAATGGCTGAACAATTTGAGCTATAAGCTTGTGGTGGAATACTATTGTGCTATAAGAAAGGATAAACAGAATGGTTTTTGAGAAGCCTGGGAAGACTTATGTGAACTGATATCAACTGAAGTGATCTAAACCCAGATAACATTGTACACAGTAATAGAAACAGAAATATTGTAAGGATGATCAACTGTGAATGACTTAGCTATTCTGATAAATACAACCCAAGACAATGATGAAAAATGCTATCCATTTCTAGAAAGAGAACCAATGAACTCTTAAGTGCAGATTGAAACATACTTTTTTCATTCTCTGTATTTTTCTTGGAGGTTGTGTGTGTATGAGTTTTCTTTTGTAACATGGCTAGTGTGGAAATAGGTTTTGCACGACTTCACATGTATAATTGACATTATATTGCTAATATTCTCAAAGTAGGGGAGGTGCAGAAGGGAGGGAGAGAATTTAATTTGTTTTAAAAAATGAATGTTACAATTGTTTAAATGTAATTGGGAAATATTTAAGAAAACATTTGAAAAGAGAAAGGGTCATGGATTTTGTCACTTTGAAACAGTTTGATGTGGTGACCTTTCTGCCCCCCTCTCGAAAATCTATGTAGTCTGAACATCTCATAATCGGTACAGTGAACAGGATGACTCTCTCCCCCTCCCCCCTCTCTCCAATGTATAAATGTGCAATCTCCTTGACTTAGGGGTTCCCACCATCAATGCTGATTGTATCTCATCCATGGCTTCCCACTCTATGACTCTTCTCTTCTCATAAGTTTGCCATTCAATGTGCTAGAAGTTTCTGTTGCTTTCTCCTGACATCATAAGGGTGCCAACAGAGCATGCTAGCTTTCTTCTTGTTCCTTATCTTTGTCACATGACCAACCCATCTTTTCTTTCTATCCTACAATTTTTTGAAAACATCTTTTACTCCTGTTCTTTAGGACTACTAATTGAATATGTGTGACAGACTCCAAATATCCATCATGTATCTCCTCATTGTCCTCTCCGTGATATATATTTTTAATACCTTGGAAATAATTGTATTCCATGTCTCCTTGCCATATAACCACACCAGCACCTCTTGAAATTATTAAGTCAGGCTTTGCATTTCATGGGAAGCTTGGGGTCAATAAAGGAGTTTTTCAATTTCTGAAGACATTCCAGTTCATTTCCCTTTTCCTGTTCACTCTAGGCCCAATTCATTGTCTATCTATCCTGGATATGCATATTGATGGACAAGGTTGAATATGTGTGTATAATAATATATGCATATAGATATGCAAAAAATGAAGAAAGAGAAATAATCAATTCCTTGATTATTTGGGAGTTCTTTAAGGGTTGTGTTGTAGGGGCACAACATGAGCATAAATAAGTATTTATTAAATCCTTACTATGAGCCTGGCATTGTTTTAGGTCCTAGGACTATGAATACAAAGCTAAAACTATCCCCACTCCCATGAGTTCATATTCTAACAGGGAGGACAATAGCATGTATAAAATACAGGTGCAGCATAAACATAAAGTTAATAAATAAAAATATATACAAAATAGTTCAATAAAAAATAGTTTTTGAGGAAGGGTCCTAAGAGTTGGGGGGATCAGAAAATGCTTCATGTGAAAAAATGATGCTTGAGTTGCCTCTTAAAGAAAGACAGGGGGGCAGCTAGGTGGCACAGTGGATAGAGCATCAGCCCTGGAGTCAGGAGGACCTGAGTTCAAATCTGGCCTCAGACACTTAACACTTACTAGCAGTGTGACCCTGGGCAAGTCACTTAACCCCAATTGCCTCACCAAAAAATTAAAAAAAAAAAACTACACACATACAAAAAAACCCAAAACAAAACAAACAAACAAACAAAAAAAGAACAAAGACAGGGACTCTATGAGTCAGAGATAAGGAGAAAGTACATTCCAGGTATGGGGGATAGCCTGCCCAAATGTCCTAAGATGACAGATTGATTCATAACAAATGGAAAATAATCATTTCCAACAATCTTGTGGAGTTGCATTAAAACTAACAATATTTTAAGCTAAACTATATACCTACTTTCTGTACACTCTCAGCCTATTTTGGTATTGTTATCTTGGACCACCATTACTTTAAGTAGTGTGAGATGTTATGCTCAATTGACATGGCCTGGCTAAAAGGAAACCAAGGAGGGTCCAATTTTTTATGTCTGACATTCTCTTTTTGATCCCTACCTGCAAAGTGGGACATTTATTGGAGCATACTGGCTGATAGTAGGACTTTTTCCATACGCGGACATTGCAAGCTTGACATTTCTTTCAATTTCTTTACATTTAATCTGTTTAAACATTAGAAGACTCTAATAGAACACAAATTGAACTTTCTCTTATTTAAAGTGCATAAGAAAATGGAGAACATGTTTACTAAGAATAAGAAACATAAACGTCCCAAATATAAGGAATTTTAAGGTTTTGCCTGAAATTTACTAGGAGAAATGTATTTTTTAAAATGTCCTTTTCTACTCAAGAAACTTTCCATTATTGTATTTTGAATTTAAAGGACTCATTGACCTTAAAATGGATGACAAGCTGGGTACCATGCAATCAAATAGGAAGGAATTCAAATAGCAATCAACTGCCTGAAAACTGCTACAGTGGGGGGAAATTACAGAGATTATTTCAGGTCATTAGCTGAAATAATAATAGCTCATATCTAAGATTCACCAAGTATTAATATAGTAATGATATATTACATTATGATTCACAAAGCAATTTCTTTACTACAGTACTTCAAGGTAGGTGGTAAGTGTAAAAATAATAGCATTTTACAGATGAAGAAACTGAGGTACGGATTCATCAAGTGATTAGCCCAGGGTAAGATAGCTTTTTTTTTTTTTTTTTTTTTTTTTTTTTTTTTTTTTAGTGAGGCAATTGGGGTTAAGTGACTTGCCCAGGGTCACACAGCCAGTAAGTGTCAAGTGTCTGAGGCCGGATCTGAACTCAGGTACTCCTGACTCCAGGGCCGGCGTTCCATCCACTGCGCCATCTAGCTGCCCCCAGTAAGATAGCTTTTAAGACCAAGCAGGCTTTTTTAAATATAGAAATGTTAAGGCCTTACCTGTAGGAGGTGCTTAATAGATGTATTCTGACTAAGTGAATGAATCAAAAAAGAAATAAAGCTATAATCAACCCACTCTTGAGAAATTTAAAGACTATATTTGCCATCCAGCCACATAATAACTTCATGTTAACCTTCAGATGATTCATTTTTTTCTATTATTTTGACACCAAAATGCTTGATGGCATTTAACATTTCCAAAAGTTCAAATGATTAAATAAATTATACTTAGAAATTAGAATATAACAAATGTAGAAAAAATATTAATACATCATATATATATATATATATATATATATATATATAAAATGTCCCATAAGTCTTAGTGTACTACATGTACAAATTTATATGTATATATATGCATTGTGACTTTTATAGCTATATCATCTGCTATATAATGTGTGGGGATATATGTACAGGCTTTGATGTATTCAATCTTTCTCTAAAAAAAGATGAACTTGAAAATGGTAGATTTTTCAATTTAATATTAATGTGTGGTTTTGTTTTTGTTTTTGTTTTTGCAGGGCAATGGGGGTTAAGTGACTTGCCCAGGGTCACACAGCTAGTAAGTGGCAAGTGTCTGAGGCTGGATTTGAACTCAGGTCCTCCTGAATCCAGGGCTGGTGCTTTATCTACTGTGCCACCTAGCTGCCCCCAATATTAATCTTTTAATTTCAAATTGTAGGAAGAAAATGAGATGTAGTAGAAAGAGCACTGGATTGGGAGTTAGGAGACCTAGTTAAGTTCTGTAGGAATGTGTGACATACCCAAGTCATTTAGTCTATCTGTGATTAAGTTTCATCATATGTAAAATGAGGCTAGTAATACCTGGATCACCAAACTCATAGAGATATTGTGGGTATCCAATGATATAATGTATGTAAAGTTCTTTTTAAACTATAAGTTGCTATGTAAATGTCCATCATCATAATTTTAATTAAAATAATAATAAAATTGGTTTTAAATGTGACTGTATACAATTTTTAAAAAATCTTACTGTATGGGGGATGTGGGAAAAGATGGTAGAATAAGCTCTTTCCCACAATTACTCCAGTAAAGATCAAAGGAGGCTACAGAACAAGTGGTAAGAAAATTCAGTGAAAAATCATAGTGAATCATTTTTCCAGCCCAAGGCAACATAGAGAGATAGTCATAGTCTGTGGTCATTGAAAAAGGGTTCTGGCAAATAAAATCCACATAGAGTCTTTCAGAACCAGAAGTGGGCTGGACCTACAATTGTGCACCAATGTGAGGAGCAGTAATGAATCCACATTAAATAGGGTATGAATTTATGTACAAAGAAGGAATATAAGCAACACAAATGAGCCAGAAGTTGTTAAGTTCTGACCATGGATTGGATTTAATTATTGTCATATAAAAATGATCTTCATGCCGAAACCAAGAAGAGACAAACTTGAGAACGAAATATGTAGTCCAATATTTCTAAAGAATATTTGATACAAATATTTTAAATAATATAATAGCCCAGAGGCTACAGTAACATATATTAAAAAATGATTATACACTCTGACTAGGTTGGATTTATACCAGGAACACAGGTTTGGTTTAATATTATTCAAATAGACTACCTTTATGACAAGAACAACAAAAAGCACATAATTATATCTGTACATGCAGAAAAAGCTTTTGAAATAAACAACAATTAGAAACCATAGAAATAAATGGACCTTTCCTTACTAGGATTCATAGTATCTACATGAAAACAAGACATAGTATTGTATGTAATGGAAATAAACTAGAGACCTTTAAAATAACATCAGATATAAAGGAAATAGGGGGCAGCCAGGTGGCACAGTGGATAAAACACTGACCCTGGATTCAGGAGGACCCGAGTTCAAATTTGACCTCAGACACTTGACACTTACTAGCTGTGAGAGCCTGGGTAAGTCACTTAACCCTCACTGCCCTGCAAAAAAAAGTAAATATATTATCACTATTATTATCACAATTTAAGGAATAAGAAGAGGCAAAAGGGAAACACAATGATTACTTTTTGCAAAGTTGCCTGCTAATATAAATTTGCAATAAATGCTAGAACCAATATCATATCTTAGATGCCAATCTTTCTATCACTGAGAGCCACACCAGATGAAAGAGATTTGAAGGAAAAAAGTAGATATTTCTTGCCTTAGGAAAAGCCAGAGTTCTGTAGGGGGGAGGGGGAGGTGTGCGTGTGTGTGTGTGTGTGTGTGTGTGTGTGTGCGTGAGAGAGAGAGAGAGAGAGAGAGAGAGAGAGAGAGAGAGAGAGAGAGTTAACAGAGTAAACATATAAAAAGATAAACTCACTTTCCCATCTCCCAACTAATTAATTCCTACTTTGTTATCTCAGTGGATTTGTGATTACATGTACATAGGGATCACCTCCACTGGTGGAATCTTTTTTTCGCCCAACATAGACAAAATCTTTTTATTCCAAGAATTTCTTATCCATATGTTTCTGAAGCTCTCCTAAAAAGAATCTATGAGGTATCCATAGGTTTTCCTCTATTTAACTTTTTAAGAAGTAGTAAAAACAGCCATCAATAAAAATCATAATATACACAAAACAAGTAAGAACGTTTCATATTTAGAATTTAATTGAATAAAACAAACCAAATCAAGAGGAAACAAACAAGTTGTCTTTGCCCTGTGCTCCCTTTTAATTTTATATGAAGTTATGCTAACTTTGTCTTTGCTTTATTTTTAAAATATAATTTTAATAATTGCGCACATAGTTCTGGTTCTCTTCAACTTGTTTTGCATCACTTCACAACTGTCTATATATTTCCTTGCAGTCTTCATATTTTTTCTTTTTCTAACAGCACTATTACATCAATATCCCATGATTCATTCAGTTTTTATCCAATTACTGAATATGTAGGATGTTTCTAGTTTGTATAAGAATGTTTTTGACATAGTGCTATTTTCTTATTTTATTTATATATTTTGTACTTTACATATTATTCAGTATATTATTTAACGTATAAATAATATAATGTATGTGACATATGATATGTCACATATTATATGTCACATGGAACAATATAACATAAATGTATTGTTTATTTTATTCGATATTAGTGTATTACTCATTTAATATATTAGATGTTGTTTAATACATAGAGATATTTATCTATTTAATAATATTTTGGCAATTAGGTTCTCATGATGAACTCCCTTAGATTAAAAACATTTAATTATTTTTATGATACCTAGATGGTCATATTGCTCTGCAAACAATGTGCACTAGTCTACTGCCAAACAAAAATTATATTTCATCATTTCTATTCATGTTACTCCATGTAAAATTAAGAAGAAATTCTTAGTCATCTTAATTTTCATTTCACTTTTTAGAGAATTTTAGCATCTTTTTGCATACATTATGTGTTCATTTCTTTAACCATTGATCCATTGGGGAAATGTATCATCATGTTAACATATGTCTCTCTCTGTCTCTGTCTCTGTCTCTGTCTCTCTCTCTCTCTCCCTCTGTTTATATATATTTATAGAGAGAGAGACAGAGACAGATATATATATATAGATATATATATATACACACACACACACCAATTTCATATAGCTTCTTTATTCCAGATCCTTATCTGATAGTTTTGTTGAAAATATTTTTCCTAATCTATTTCTTTTCTTTTTTCTTTTTGTTGTACAAAATCTTTATCCTTCTACCCCCTAGTTATTTTGTCTTCACTAATTTCTTCCATTTTTTATTTTAAAATTTTCTCCATATTTGAGGAAAATACTATTTTTTTGTTTTAAGATTTTTTAAAAATGCCAAACCACTAATGTAGTTATAGTTCATTATACTTTAAGCAATGGATACAAATTCATTTTTCACCATTTAGCATTCATATTTTCCCGCAGTTAAATTTGAA
Source organism: Dromiciops gliroides (assembly GCF_019393635.1). NCBI lineage: Eukaryota > Metazoa > Chordata > Mammalia > Microbiotheria > Microbiotheriidae > Dromiciops > Dromiciops gliroides. Next base: position 170,721,145 of record NC_057866.1, on the reverse strand, counting down.
TAGTAATTCTATTAACCAGTACTTTTAAAGCATGGGTTTAATCAAATGCTAACCTCTCATATAAATTGCTTTTTATTTCTGAAGTCATTATTCTTTTCCATGGATTTATTTCCCATTTTTTTCCAGTACCAGGCAATAATTATTTCTTTATGGTACATACTAAAATCTGATACTGTAAGTTCTCTTTCACTGATTTTCTTTTTCATATCTCTTCTTACTTTGTTTTCCATGTGGATTTTTTTTATGATTTTATCTAATTCTATTAAGTATCCTAATAGTATTTTGCTATATATTACATTGTCTGCTAATTAGTTTGGGACAGATTGACATTTTTAGTACATTTATTTAACCAAAGAACAAGGAAGCTGTATTCCTCCATATGTTCGACTTTTCTTTGATTTCTATCAAAACAAAATTGAAGTTATTTAATAAAATCTGAAAATGTTCTCATAGCTTAATGTCCAACTATTTGATATATTTGATCACAATTATAAATAACATTTTGTTATTAGTTTTCTTTGATTCAAGTTTTTTATGTATAATGCAGGTTTTTAAACTATATTTTATGTATTACTGCTTTGTTAAAGATATCACTTCAATTAGTTTTTGTAATCTTTTGTAGCCTTAGGCTTACTACATGTAAAATCCTGTCATATGAAAATAAAGATATTTTAACTTCTTCATTGCTAATGCTTAGTCATTTAATTATTTGCATAACTTTTTACTATTTCTAAAAATATATCAATGGGGAACAGCAACAATGTATATCCTACTTTTATACCTGTTTTCAGTGGAAATATATCTAGAGTTTTTTCTTTGTATATATTACTAGCTACCTGGTGGCTATGAATTTTTTTTCATTTTTAAAATTTTTTGTGGGGCAATGAGGGTTAAGTGACATACCCCAGGGTCACACAGCTAGTAAGTGTCAAGCATGAGGCCAGATTTGAACTCAGGTACTCCTGAATCCAGGGCCAGTGCTTTATCCACTGTGCCACCTAGCTGCCCCTATGAATATATTCTTAACATATTAACATTATTTTCATGTAAATTTATTGATCACATTTATCTACAGTTTTCTCTTTCAGTTTTGTCTTTGTCCAGCTTAGGTACCAAGACCATATCTGCTTCATAGAAAGAACTGGTTAGCTACTATCTTTATCTATGTTTAAAAATAGTCAACATAATCAGAAATTATTTTCTTTATAAAAGTTTGGTAAAAAAATCACTTGTGAATTCTTATGGTTTAGTACATTTATGGGAAGCAGTTTTAGCTGCTTATCTGATTAAGCCTTCTCTGGGATATTAAGATTTGCTTCTTGGCTTCCTAATTGTGAAAACATATGTATTTTAGATTATCATCTTTGTTTTAGATTCTCAAATTTATTACCTTAGAGAACTGATAATTTTCCTGATTTACTTTGCCCTTATTGGAATCTTTCCTTTTTCATTTCTAATTTTGGTGATTTAGATTTCTGCTCTCCTTTTTGATGAAACAAATATATTTGCTGATTGTTAATCAATTCTGTTAGTCTTTTACAAAAGCTCTTGAATATATTTACCATTTTAATTGCTAATGTATTTTTAATTGTGTTCCTGTCCACTTTCACTTTGATTATTTCTCTTTTTCCCTATTCTGTTAGTGTATGGCTTTATTGCCATTCTAAGCTTTTTATGCGCAAACCCAAAACATCTAACTCTCACCAAAATTAATTTGCTTTTGGTATTGCTTTAGGTTCACTTCATACTCTGTGATATGTAGTGGTATCTCTTCATTATCTTTGATGAAGGATGCTATGACTTTTATAATTTCCCCATTAACCCATTTATTTTAATCAATTATTTTAGGCTCAAAATGTGCCTATATCGGGGCGGCTAGGTGGCGCAGTGGATAGAGCACTGGCCCTGGAATCAGGAGTACCTGAGTTCAAATCCGGCCTCAGACACTTAACATTTACTAGCTGTGCGACCCTGGGCAAGTCACTTAACCCCAGTTGCCTCACTAAAAAACAAAAAACAAAAACAAAAACAAAAAATGTGCCTATATCATTTACTGCTAAATTTATTGAGCTATGATATATAAAGAGTATATGAAATATATTTTCTTTATCTATATCTGATTTGGGGATAAAAATGTAATAGAATTTAAGGGAGTTGCATTCATGTGTATTTCAAAGGAATATATATTATTTTTTTTTGTTCTATTGACTTCCCTCCACACACTTATTAGTGCTTCAAGTGATTTACTCTATAACTTTTCTTATTTGTCATTTTGTTGAATTAATCATATTCTGACAGTGGAGTGGAAAAGTCTCACAGTACTATTCATTTTTATACTTCTTAGAGGATGTTGAGATTTTCCTTTAGAATTATTAAATGAATGTATATTTTTGATCATTATACTATCTCTTCAAATGGAATATTTTAGCATAAATTAATGTTATCCATCACTTCTAATGATTTTGACTACAATTAAAATTTGTGTAATGTCATCAGACATACTAATACTATTTATCATTATTTGTTATATACATATATATATACAACATTCATTTATTTGTGATATATAATATAAATATTTGTTGTTATTCAGTCATTTCAGTCATGCCTGACTCTTTGTGACCCCTTTTGGTATTTTTTTGGCAGAGATACCGGAGTGGTTTGGTATTTCCTTCTCAAGATCATTTTTTATAGATGAGGAAATTGAGGCAAGCAGGATTAAGTGACTTGCCCAGGTTCACACAGCTAGTAAGTGTCTGAGGACAAATTTGAACTCAGATCTTTCTGATTGCAGGCTCAGGACTCTATCTATTGTGTCACCTAGATGCCCAACTATAATTTATATATGTGTGTATACATATACAGATGTAGAGAACACTGAGTGCTTTTGCCTCAAAAGTGTCTCTGTGCATCAGAAAGGGTCCACGTTTTCTTCCCTTCTAGTCTGCCCCCGCCTGGTTACAGCATACATATATCTATATCTACATATAAACCTATTGACCATCTGTGTACATATTGTTTTTCTCAGTGAAGTAGCTCTTTGTATCTGTAGAACCTAGGACAGTGCCTGACATTTAGTAGGTGCTTAATGCTTGTTGAATTGAATTGGGTTTAATTTTCAACTCCATTGTTTTCTACCTGTGGGAATTTATAGAAGTCACTTAATCTCTCTTTAGTTTCTTCATTTTTAATATGAAGAGGTTGAACAGAACAAGTGATCATTAAAGTCTCTTCAAGTTCTAAATACGATTACCTATAAACTAGTAACAACTATTTACTTGACATCATCTATAATAGTTGTCCTAAGTCCTCACTAAAAAAACAAACCAGCCACAATGTAGAAGAGGAAAATCTTATAGAGTGATTTTCTCCTTTTAGGGGCTATAGTTTATAAAACAAGAAAGGCACAACTAGATAATCTCTGAATTCTTTGCAAGCATTAAATCCTAAGGTTTTACAAAAAGAAACGAAACCAGAAAACATTACATATACTACAACAGTTAACTCTAAGTTTCAAGGATTCTATGAAGCTCTGCAGATGTCATAGTTCCATCAGAAATTGTTCTCTAATACTGGAGTCCAACATAAGCCCCTCCAACAAAGCCTACTCTCCTGCTTCCACTGGGTCCACTGTGCTATCTGCCAATGACTTTTCATCAACCAACTTTGTTGTCTTTCTCACACTGCCGGAGAGATGATGAAGTGTCATTCACCAAAGTATCACATACGCTAGCTCTCCAGGGACTAGCAGATCATCTTTTTAGTTCACTCCCAAGAGGTTTTAGGATATATTATGCAAATAATATGCATTCCACAAAATTAAAAAAAGACATTAGTGGTTATGAGTTGCAAACACTTTCAATGACAGGAGCCAGACTATAACTGTGTTGTATATATATATATATATTTTTTTTAGTGAGGCAATTGGGGTCAAGTGACTTGCCCAGGGTCACACAGCTAGTAAGTGTTAAGTGTCTGAGGCCGGATTTGAACTCAGGTACTCCTGACTCCAGGGCCGGTGCTTTATCCACTGCGCCACCTAGCTGCCCCTGTGTTGTATATTTAATTATTTAAGCTTTAGGGGATCGTAGGATTATAGATTTAGAACTGGAAGAGATCTTAAAAGTCCTCTCATTGGGGCAGCTAGTTGGTGCAGTGGATAGAGCACCAGCCCTGGAGTCAGGAGGACCTGAGTTCAAATCCGGCCTCAGACACTTAACACTTACTAGCTGTGTGACCCTGGGCAAGTCGCTTAACCCCAATTGCCTCACTAAAAATTAAAAAAAAAAATTTTTTTAAGTCCTCTCATTAACATTTTCATTTTAAATATAAGAAAATAGAGAATTGTATGACCTAATGGAGGTCATGACATTACTAAGTGGCAGAATCAGAATTCACATTCAAATCATTTGGCTCCAAAACTCTTGCTACTTCTAGTGACTTGAAATATGTTTCTCTGTTATATTTTTCACTTGTTCTTTCATATGAACATCCTTTGAATATTTACAATCAGTTACTATGCCCCTACTAACTCTTTTTATACTTAACAACTTCAACTATTCCTCTTAACGATATAATTTCAAAACCCCTCATCTAGATGTCCTCTTCTAGACACATTCCAGTTTGTCAACATATCTCATCAATTGAAAACCAGTATGTATAATCTCATGTCATAGACACTGTAACATGTTAGCAGTATATCAGTTGCATAGCTTGGAAATCTTTGAAAATTAGGTTTTCTTCAGCATCTCCTAACTCCTGGCAATATATGAAACAAGAATGCTTGGTCAATGGAAAGAAACTCTTATTCCATGAAATGTTGGTTAAAATTGTAGGCTGATTTTTTTTTCTGAGGATCACTAAAAATGCCCTCAGGAAAGCCTTCAAAAGGAAAGGAAAAGGGCAGAGTAATAGGACTTAAGGAAAAGGATATTTGACCTAATGTACTAGTCTTTCCACATAAATGTTCTTCAATTGTTTATAGCATTTTCTGTTATGTAGTATGTTCCTCTAATAAAGCCCTATTCTGATGCCTCTTTATAGCATGGGGATGACCTTGGGTTCTCAAAGGCCAGGTTAACAGAGAGTAAGCTCTGGGAAGTCCTACTAAGTTATTCAGTTTTGCTAATAGACAAGCATACTAACAAGTTCAGAAGGCTGGTAATTAACTGATAATTTTTTTCCACCCATAGCAACTATAAAACCATCTTCTAAAGTTTGGATCCTTAGCTTTTTGTGTGTCATGAACCTCTTTGGAATTTTGGTAAAGGATATGGACCTTTTCTCAGGAAAAAATATGTGTTTGAAGGCATAAAATAAAATACATGGGATTATTAGGGATCCAATTATATTAAAACATAATTTATCAAAATATTTTAAAAATCAAGGTCACGGACCCCAAGTTAAAAACCTCTAAGAAGACAGAATACAATCCATTATCAGGGAGGAAATATCCTCAATGATAAAAGCACAGATATTTGAAAGTTTTTAAATAATCAATTTACCATATTCATTGACCTCAAATGATCTGTTCTCAAAGAGATGGTTGATACAACTTCCTTAAGCCTTTGAACGATCAAGTTGCAATATGTGGGGAGAGACAGGGTGGGGGAGCTTGATTCAAATGCTGCCCTTGGTCAATACCTTGTATGGCCCTCTCCCTGGATTTCTTCCCTCCTAGTCCTGTTTACTCTGTCACCTACCAGGTTCACAGCTCCATTAAGAAGTTGAGCACGTATTTGATAACCTTTTGAAGGCAGAGTGACAATAGAAAAGAGTGGTCTTATGGGGCTCCAAAAAAACCCACTTAACAGTGTGAGTGGCTGCCTACATAAGTGAGTCAGTGAATATCAGGAAACTGGTGATAGGGAAACAGAGTCCATGTGGAACCATTTTTTTCATGAATAATGAATGTAATTGCTTTCATTATTCTGTGTGAGTCATTTAATTTTAATTTTTAAGTCAATATTCACATCGAGCAACATTTTGGCATTTTTTATGATAAACAAATAGTCAAACTAATTCCCAACTCCACATCTTTGAACCAATTATTCTCCCCAATGAAATATCTTCTCCTCTCCCCTATTTCATTTGTATCAACTGTTTTAAGACCTAACACAAACTTAACTCACATAGAAAGCCTCTTCTCTCCAGATTAATCTTATAACTTTATTATGTATACCCTGGGTGTTAACATATCCCATTTATATAATATAGTATTTTGTGCTTGGAAACATCTGAAAATGAACTTATTTAGCCTAAGAGATTACAGCAACCAAGACAATAATAAAGTCCCTGCAGAAGCACAAGGCCGAAGGAGAAATATACTTTCCAATGGGATATGAGACAGGAGTTCATGGACAATATTCTTTACCCACAGCTTTCTGGGTAAGTGGGAGAAGGGAGCAGATTTTTGTTTCCTAGGCATTATGACCCCAGTACCTAGCCTTATCAGAAAAAGGAAGTTTATCATACATTGAACATATTGGAGGTTCTCTCAAGAAAAATTACAAGGGGGCAGCTAAGTGGTGCAGTGGATAAAGCACCAGCCCTGGATTCAGGAGGACCTGAGTTCAAATTCGGCCTCAGACACTTGACACTTGACACTAGCTGTGTGACCCTGAGCAAGTTACTTAACCCTCACTGCCCCACTAAAAAAAGAGAATAATTACAATATCAAGAATTTGGAGACCTGATCTTTTAAGAGAGAAGGGGATTTCCTGAGAAGTGTTACTCACAGGGAAAAGAAAAAGATCATACTCATAGTCTCTGAGTCTGGTGTGCAAAAGCTAACACATGGGAAGAAAAACATCACTAAAGCCTCCCTTCTCACTATTATAGTGAGATTCTGATAGCCTCAGTAGAAAGAGGCTGATATGCTTACTTTCTAGGGAAACACATAGTACAAAGTATACTACCTGTCTGGGAAAGACTGTGTAGAACCCTATGGGAAAACTAGGGTATAACAAAAATGTCAATTCTTTCTGAGGGTAACCACTACAACTGTTTAATATCCTTTACTTACCTGAGCATTGGTCCCTGTGAGTCCTTTGCAATTTTTTTGTGAGTTAGAATACAGATTATCCTAACTCTGAAATGCATGTATTACTTTGCATTCTTGTATGGGGGGACTCCCTGTTGTTTATATTTATGGAAAATGACATGTGAGTGTATATATAGAAATTTCTTAGAGTAAACTCTGGGTAAGGGTAAGGATAAACTAAAAGAAAATCGGACCTTTTGGTTCAACTCTGAATATGAGATAGCCTAGCCTTGATGAGTCCAGAATTTAAAAAGCCCTAGGCTATAGCCAACATCCACATTGGATTAAATCCATTCCATCTCCTGCCTCCATGCCTTTACTTAGGCTGTTCTCCATGCTGGGGATGTTTTCCCCTACCTACTTCTGTATCATAGACACTCTTTAGCTTCCTTTAAAGTACAACTCAGGTGCCACTTCCTAAAGGAGGCCTTTTAGATCACTCTTCTACTCTCAACTTGTTCTTGTTCCCCTACCAAAAACGTCTTGTACTTGCTTTGTATCTATTGCATATCTCTGTATCTATGAATGTGTTGTTTCTCCTCTAAAGTAGAATATAACCTTCTTGAGGGCAGGAACTGTTTTTTTGTTTATTTCTTTTCTTTTCTTTTGGTGTCCTAAGCACATAGCAGAGTGTCCTGTGCATAGCAGGTGCTCAATGAACACTTGCTGAATTGAATTGAATTATCACTTTTAACTGTTTTAATGCAATGGTTCTCAAAGTGAGGTGCAGAGACTTCTGGGGGTCCCCAAAATCCTTCCAAGGGGTCCATGAGATCAAAAATCATTTTCATGATAATGCCAATACATTTTAATTTCTAATATAGCAAATTTAGTTAGTTATAGGCCTCATAAACCAAAGCTCTGAGGAAGCTTCAATAATTTTAAAGAATGTAAATGGATGTTGTTGCTGTTCAATCATTTCAGTCATGACTGACTCTTCATGACCCCATTTGGGATTTTCTTGGCAGATACTGAAGTGGTTTGCTATTTCCTTTTCCAGTTCATTTAATACACAAAGAACAGAGGCAAACAGGGTTAACTTATTTTCTCAGTCACACAGCTAGTAAGGGTATGAGGTCAGATTTGAACTTAGGTCCTTCCAACTTCAGGGTCACTGCTCTACCCACTGTGTCATCTAGCTGCCCCATGGTCAAATTATAATATTGTGATGATATCCTCCTAAGAGGGGAAATGATTAAACAAAGCTCTAAGACAAAAATGAAGTGTAAAAGTTTTCTAATTAAATAGGATAGCAAATTTTGAAAAAGTAATGGGATTAGAGTGTTTTCTTTAAGAAGTATATACATGTATATGATTGGCTTCCAAATTTATCTATCATGGAAATTCAGGCTTTGGGTATGCTTTAGTAATAAATTCTCAAAATTGGATTAAGGATTTTACATATAAAATACAAAAATATATATAAAAATATGTTTTATTGACAGTGGTAAAGAAAGTGAAATTATTTCCCCATTTTAAAAGTATCTTTCTGATAATTTGGAAAGGCAGAATAGTTTGTTTTATTGTTGGACCCTCATAAATTTTTAGGCAATTCTTATATCAGGTATAGTATTTAGGTAAGAATAAAAATAGCAAATGGTATATAAATTGAAATTCTCTGAAATTTCAAGATTTGGGAACCAAATTTACTCAGTTGTATTAAGTCTTGTTACTAGCAGAATTATCTAGAAGCTTCTATATTTGGAACCAAAGGAGCAGTGCCCCCTTCACAGCTGTCCTGAGAATAAAGCCTATTGTCCAAGAAAAAATATCTAGGGACCAGACAACTATGCAACATCTGGAACTCAAAAATCTGATTAAATGGGCATTGAGAATGGGTTACTAGGATACAAGGAGACTTGATTTTAGTTAACAACGATGATGATTATTGTATTTCTTTGGTCTTTTGTTTCATGATGTTTATGCCTAAGTTTTCTTGGTTACCTTGGTGACATGTGAATCTCTTTTCTCAAAACTTGTCCATTGTGAGCTCTCTAAGTAATTTGTTCTGAAACCTGGCAATGTAATTATGATTCTGAATTTATGAAAAACGTTATCAATTTGGCTTATAGATAAATGATCCATGGAGGGAGTGGGGTGCTCCACTCCCCCATAAGGCAAAAAAAGGAAAAAATTGAAAGAATTGAGGGGATTGGGACAGCAAGTGATTAATAGTGGGAACTGAGTGAACCACACTGATTTCATCTTGTGACTCGATCCTGAAACTAGCTTAGAATCTATTCGATTACGGGTCTAGTCCAAATTTTAACCTGTGAGAAAACTTTTTTTTAATTGTGGGAACTGGGAGAAAAAACATATTGAATTGTTTGAACCTAGTCCTGCATAGTTGGGTAACTATACCATCCCTACATGCTATTTAGCATCGCTTAAGCAAGAACCTAAGTTATGTTGACCAGAAACTCACATCTAAAGATTCACAAAAGGAGTTTTCTCACAATTGTACATCTCAAGCAACCCATATATCTTATCTGTGTAAGGGGCTAAAATTCTAGCTATACTGTCTAAAATATCTAATGAGTGGTCTCCAATAAATTATAAGCTTTCGCAAGAGCTTAGACTTTTAAGCATTTATTAAGGAGAATAAGAATTTGGTGAAGAAAGAGAAAGAGGCCTAGATTCAGCTATCTATCTCAGGGAGCCAATGTCTCCAGCTCCTCTCCCCTCTGAGGTCCTCCTGAAAGAGAGCGAGAAAGCAAGCCTCACCCCTTCTTCGTCCCACAAGCCTCCTGTGAAACTGGGACCATCCCATCCACAAGCACAAACAGCTCCAAGCTAATTGGCTGGTAGCTTTGATAGACAGCACCCACAAGCAAACGTTACTTTCTGACGCCAAGGAAAAGCCGCATGGCTTGCCCTCAGATGCCTTTTCATGGTGGAGTTTTAGGTGGCGTCCCTCTAATTGTTACATCTGAAAATTATCCCTACACTGATCAATCAGTGATAATTTCCATGTTACAGATATCTGGGGGGAGTGTGGCACTTCCTTTTCTGAGTTCAGAAAATTGCACTTGTTCACTCACCCCCTCAATCTAAAGACCCTTACTGGGTCCTTCTGACTAATCTCACAGCTGCCAAACTTGTAGGCATAGACTCCTGGGTCAGCTGAAGAAAGCCCTTGCTCCTGAATAGATGGAAGAACCTGCTGGGTACCTCAAGGTTCATCTAGTATAGACCCAGATGTAGCCAACATCCAGATGAAATAGCTGTCCCAAGACTCTGGATAAGAGCTGAGTATGCTGTTGTAGTTTTTTTTCTCTTTACTTTTGTTATATGTCCAGCCATCAAGGCCTTGATTTAAGCATGGGTTGACATTTCCCTCCTACATTCTTAGTTCCCTGCATCCCCTTTTCTTATTGTAACAGACAATGACTAGACAAGACATAATACTCCATCCACTTATGCACTTTGCCCTATTGGGAGTGTGACAATGATACCTAGTGTTCACTTCCCTGGTAGGTCCCCTCAAGATATTAACTTCCTGGGATAAAAATGTTATTCTTCATCTATCTTCCATCATTGCTAAAGGGAAGGGCTAACAAATTGTTGGATCTGTCACCTTAACCCCCAAGCCAAACACCCTAAGCCCACAGCTGTCCCTCAACTCAATATCTCATCCTGGCCCAAACAGCTCTCCTGACATCTTGGATTATACCTGCCACTCCTTTCTTGGCTGGAATGGGAGAGGGTCTAAAGGGAGAAATGTCAGAATCCCCATGTCAAAACCACCCCTTTGTTTACTTCTCTCTTTTTACTATTAGGAGACACCTTGTTTTCCAGAGCTAAGGCAAAGCCTTGAGCTTGATATAACAATAATCCTTTATGCTCACCCTCTGCATGAATTCTGCTACAGTAAAATCACAGAATTGTTTCACACCAGCCCCAGGTGGTGCCTGAGCTCATACAAGCACCTGCAGGAACCACATTCTAGTCATGAAACCCTCCTATAAATCAAACTTTCCTTAATGCCATTTCCCCTCAATGACAAAGCTATAGCTCACTGTTTGTTTCTTTGTCTAGCCACTACTAGGGGTATTGAGGCTTAGCCTCACTGCTTTGGGTCTTCTTCTAGGGGAGACCCTGGCACCCATGTCTAGTTTCCCTCCTCCAAAGAAATAAAGAAGACTCTTCCCCTATAACCTCTGTGAGCTCTTTGGTCTTTTCAGAGTTGACAACTATTATAATAACCTCTGTGGCTCTTTAGTCATTTCCTTTCAGAGTTTGTATTCTTCATTAGATTGTAAGCTCCTTAAGGGCAAAGACTATCTCTTTTGGCCTCTTTTTCTATCCCCATACTTAACAAAGTTCCTGACACATAGTAGAAACCTAATAAATACTTATTAAATTGAATTGAATCTTACAGAAGATAAAATGGAGACCAAGAGAAATGAAGTGATTTATCCATGGTCACACAACTGATTAAGAAGTAACTATTTTCTGGTAATTAAACCTAGGGCTTCAGAGCCTAAAACTTTCCAGAGGGGGGAAAGAGGCAACTTTTTTTTTTAAGCGAGGCAATTGGGGTTAAGTGACTTGCCCAGGGTCACACGGTTAGTAAGTGTTAAGTATCTGAGGCCGGATTTGAACTCAGGTACTCCTGACTTCAGGGCCGGTGCTCTATCCACTGTGTCACCTAGCTGAAGAGGCAACTTTTAAAGAAACAGATAAGGCTCGGGGCCAGCTAGGTGGCACAGTGTATAAAGTACTGGGTAAGTCACGTAACCCTCATTGCCCTGCAAAAAGAAAAGAAAAGAAAAGAAAAGAAAAGAAAAGAAAAGAAAAGAAAAGAAAAGAAAAGAAAAGAAAAGAAAAGAAACAGATACGGCTGTATCAGCAACATTAGCTTAAAACTACTATAAAGACACCTCTTTTATCACACCCTAAAGTTCTATAAGCCAGGGCTCAATTCATTATATAGATTTTCCCTCTCTTAGTTAAAGAGGTTCTTTGCTTTTTTTGTTCTTTGTGAATAGAGTATATGATATATACATATATATGCACATATATATGTGTGTATGTGTATGTATGATATTTATTTGTCCACCAGCAAAACTGGTATTTGAAAGAACTTCAGAGATTTAGTCCAACACCTCATTTTATAGATGAGGACCTGGAGGCCCAGGGAAATAAAATGATTTGCCCAAAGTCACCTAGAAGGCAGTTCTCCTTGTCCCCTAAGTCCACTGCTATTTGCACAACAGAGGGAGGCTTTCCTACACTCACTGTTGTCTTTCTGTCCACCTAAAAATTCACTGAACACCAAAGGTGGCATGTGTATCATGGCTCCCAGTGTGATATGTCAGCTACAAAAAAGGCTAAAGTGGTCAGAAGGTGAATTGGGATGAGCCTCAGAGAATGTGGAATCTCATGTCTTAGAACTGGATTCCATTCAATAGGACTATATCAGACTCCATTCTGGTCAGTCTACATCTGGAGTTCTGTATTTAGCTCTGGTTGTCATATCTTAAGTAGGACAGATAAATAAAAGAGCCATTGTCTAAATTAGGAAAAAGAAGATTCAATTGAAGGTTTTATAAGAGTTCCCACTGCATTAGAATGAGGCTTGATTTATACATGTTGAGCATGGAGGGGTGATAAATAATGACCCATTTATTACATAAATGGGGTATACCTGATTAGAACATCTTGTCTCAAACCTTGAAGCAACATGGTCGTTTATGCAGACACTTCTAAATAACTCTTGGCACTGAGTATATTATGCATTTTCTTCCTTCTGCTGGAAGCCTTTGGCATTTCCACCACCCCCATCCCTACCCCATAACTTAACCTCTGAGCTTATTCTCCATTTTCACAGATTATGTGTGCTTTTCTGCAGGTTGTCTCCCCCATGAAAATATGAGTCTTTGAGGGCAGGGACCATGGTTTGTCTTCTTTTTTCATCCCCAGCACTTAGCACAGTCTCTGCCATATAATCAATACTTAATAGATGCATTTTAACTGGCTCTTATCTGTGTACATTTCATTTCCTCCAATAGAATTTTAGGGCAGAGACTGTTTTCATTTTCATCTTCATATCTTCAGTACCTAGGACAGTGACCCTCACATTGTAGATGATTAATCAATACCTATGGAATTGAGGAAAGGAGATAATCGCTGAATTTCATCATCATCTTTTTTTATGCTTACAACTCTCTGTAGCAAGGAAATCCTCTAGAAGAGAGAGGATGTCATTAGACAAATGTGATCATTCTGTTCCCTTCTTCACCTTCTAGTCACTTTGAGTAAGTCATGGGGCAACAAGGAGGGAGGGAGGGATGAAGGGGGAAAACGGACCTAGATATTTCACTCAGCTTCAGAGGGAGCTCTACAAATCTTTGTAGGACAAAGTGGATACAATGAGACATACTGAGGCTAGGCCTAGAAGGAGAATCTAGATTTTTGTAGAACCCAAGATAGATTTGTCTACTGAGCAAATCATTCAAACTGGAACATTATACTGGCCAAGAAAAAATGTGCAGGCTTCTGTTTTAAAAGAAAAACAATTACTTCTTTGTCATGTTATATAAAATTGAATAACAATTCCCACAAAAATCATGACTAAGCCCCAATTAATGCTTTGACATTAATTTGCCCTAATTAATGACTTCATTTGTACTGACAACATTTCACTTAGGCCAATAGGAAGTTAAATAATTAGCATTTAATTGAATTTGGAAGCTGCTTTCCAATAGTGAAGAGTAGATCACTTAACTGTCTTTAGTATTTGGTTTTTAGATGATCAAACCAATGAGAAAGGGTATCCTTATTAGCAATGTGTTTGATAGCCAAAGGATATCCATGGGAACTCACTGACATACTATGCATCTCAATACATGGAAATTTAGTCAAGGGATGTGTCACTAAAATATGAACATAGGCTAATCCTATTTCCTTTTTTGAATAGTCAGTCAGTCATCTTAATAATTAGGATCATAACTTTAGTACTGAAAGGAAACTTTACCATGTCATCTAGTCCAAAGCTTCTTAAACTATGGATTGCATACCCATATGGAGTCTCATAACCGAATGTGTGGGTTGCAGAAACACTTGGCAACAGTAAAATGTTATGTATGACTATTTTATATATCTATATACCTGGGGTAGTATAAAATTTTCTTGGGCAAAAAGGGGTTGCAAGTGGAAAAAAGCATAAGAAGCCCTGACTTTGTCCAACAATCTTGTTTTATAGATGAAGAAACTGAGGCCGGGAAAGGTGAAACAATTTGCCCGTGATCACACAACTAGTAAGTTGCAGACCTGTGAGTCAAACAGAAATCTTCAAATTCCTAATCCAGGACATTCAATTCAAGTAGCATTTATTAAGCTCTTCCTCTGTGCCAGTTAGTCAGCGTACAGAAAAATCCCAACAAAACAGTCCCTTTCCAAAATGCATTTACATTATATTCGACACAAACTTTGAATTTTTAGTGTAACCTGACATGGTGAGCGTGTTTCCCAACCCCCCGAATTAAGATACATTGGTCTTTACTCCCATGGGTGAAAATTGTCAGGTGTCTTGGTGGTAAGTTTAGGGGGTGAGCAATTCTGTGAAAAGGAAGATATTTGACTATGATAGTGAAAGAGGGAAGAGTTGTAATATGTAGCCTGCTACTGTAAGATCCAGGAGTTTCTTAGTAGATGTTTCAGATTATTTATATCCAAAATCATCATGATAATTGTTAGTTTTTAATATTGCTTTAAAGTTCCCAAAGCCCTTTACAAATATCTCATTTGATCCTCCCAATAATTGTGAGAGATGTGTTATTATTATTCCCATTTTACATATAAGGAATCTGAGGCAATCAAAAGCTAGGTGACTTACCCAGAGTCATACAATGGACTCAGTCCTTCCTGACCCTAGGTCCAGTATTTTACCCACTCTACCACATGGCTCCCTCTGGGAGCACTCAGAGAGAGTAGTTTTAATTTAGGTAGGTCGAAGAAATGGCACCACTTAATAAAGGAAGAAAGCATTCAAACAGGAATGTTCCCAGAGCCAGTTGTTACATTTGGAAGAGTGATGTGTGTTAAATGTCAGGATATTAAGATTTCTAAAGACCAGAGTCCCAAGACTTCTGACAGAAAAACCCGAGCGAATTGGCTCAGAAAGTGGTATCAAGAATTTAGCTGTCTCTAGCCTTGGGATACAGAATCATTATTCCTCAAACCCTCTGCTGAGGCAGCCAGGCAAAACAGTGGATGGCACCCTGGACTTGGAATCAGGAAGACCCAACTTCAAATCCTGTCTCAGGCTCTTAATAGCTGTGGGACCCTGGGCAAATCATATGATCTTCCTGCCTTTCTTTATCTGTAAAATGGGGATAATTATAATACCTACCTCATAGGATTGTTGTAAGGACCAAAAGAGATACAAGGAAAATGCTTTGTAAACTTTAAAGTATATTATTGTTTTCTCTCTCTCTCTCTCTCTCTCTCTCTCTCTCTCTCTCTCTCTCTCTCTCTCTCTCTGTGTACCAGGTATCTTTCAACATGGTCCAATTGAGCTAAAGACCTCCCCAAAGATCCACAAACCCAGGGAGATAAAAAAGACACTCTAGAAAAGCCACCATCCAGGAACCCATGACAGATATTTGTAAGCTACCTGCTCCTCCATAAAGAGGTTTCACCTACCTCCTTGTAGAACAGTCAATTCTAAACTTCAGTACAACAAGCCAAGTTGTAACAAACGCCATGCTAGAAGATCTGGATCTTCCTAGATCTATCTCCTGCCTGCTAGCAACTCCAGAAGCAGAAGGAGATTAGCCCAAGTCAGAGCTATTGCCTACAACTTTTGGAAGGGAGGACTTGGCTCGAAGACAACTGTGGATTTCTTAAGGCAGAAACATTAATACTTACTGGAAAATGTTTGCTTAACAGATTTCTAGGGCTTTCTTGGAGACATCTGAGGTTTTGCTTTGTTTTCCTGATAAAAGATTCTTTACTTTCCTAGGAGAATGGAAGAGTCCGCCACAAATGTCTCAAGATAACATTTGGAATGGCTTCAAAACCTTATTACAACCTTCAATGCTGCACTAACCCATGGTTTATTCAGGGGAAACATTCCCCGCCCTAATTTAGCCTCTCCAAGACTTATTACCCAGTCTTTCTTAATCACTATGGCCAAAAAAGAAATCTTTATTTGTTGGGCAACCTTCTGGTAACAAGCCTGTTTGCATTTAGCTAAGCTGTTTCTTGGATCATAGACAGTCTTCTTCTGGGCTCCCATAGTTATTTTTCTAACTTGGTAGGACCTTTCAAAGGAGGCAGCTAAGTGGGTGGCTCAGTAAATAGGGTGCTGGGCCTGAAGTCAAGAAGATCCAAGTTCAAATCCAGCCTCAGACACTTACTAGCTGTATGACCCTGGGTAAGTCATTTAACTTGTTTGCCTTAATCTACTGGAGAAGAAAATGGTCAGTCACTCCGGTATCTTTACCAATAATAATAACAATAATAATAATAACCCATGGACAGTATGGTCCAAGAGGTCATGAAGAGTAGGACACAACTGAAAATGAACAACAAAAAGACATTTCAAAGCTTGCATTCCACTAGCATAGCTTTTAAGTACCTGATATCTCTCCACATTATGATGAATGACTATAGAGTGACATTAACAGAGGAAAAGAAAATTAATAAAGTTAAAACCAGGAAGTTAAAAGAGAGTAAATTGCTTTCAATCAATATGGGAGGGGGAATAGAAGCCAGTATCAGGATCTGCTCTTTTTTCTGTCACTTTCATTATTCATGTTATCCCTCTGAAATGATCATCTGCTATGTACAAAGGAAATGGAAAGTAATTAAGCTCTGTAGCAATAATGGAAGTGTGGGCAGAGAACAAAAAAGGGTTGCTGCAGTTTTCATAGGAATACTTCTAAGGAAGAGTGCTTGCTAATGTTTAGAAAATAAGTTAACATATAAAGGGGTTGTAATAGTCCTTAAGTGAACCACTGTTGCTTTTGTGCTTTCAGAATGCCGCTTCCATTTTTACTTTCATTTAAAGTCAGGAAAAAATGCAATATGGATTTCCTCTTTTCAAACGGTCCAATGGCACTGATGTATTTGCATTCACCTTTGTTGGAAAGTGGGTATTAAAGAAATAATATCTTAGGTGAAGATTCCAATGGTCCCAAGCTGCTTTCTATGAACCAAGGCCATCTTGTTAATGTTGACATTTTCCCAGTGATGCTTTATGATTATGAATCATGAGACACTGAAGGAGAATTGCAATTGCAGATGACCCTAGAGACAATAGAGTAGAAAGTTTCACAGGAGGTAAAAGGAGGCTGAAGTATATTACCAATGAAGTTAAAAAAACAACATGCAATTGGAAAAGAACTTGTCATGTAAGCAAGGGCTAAGACTAGCTCATAGAAATACTAAATGTTACACTATGTTTCTGTGTATCTTCCTCTGGGAGTCACAGAGGAAAGCAGCCAACAGATCTGTTAAATCCTATAGGAAGGATTTATGGACAGACAAGAACCAGATTTGCACATGGTCATAAGGTGTGAATGGGTTAAAATCTGCATAAGTGGATAAAGTGACTGGTTAAAACATTATGGATCCATCAAAGTACTGAAATATTTCAAATGAAAATATAGGGCCTAAAAATGACAGATTTAATCAGCTGCTCAATATAAAGGTAAGTACACTGGATTGAGGGCCAAAAGGATTTTCGATTATGGCCTAGCCTTTGCCACCAAATTTAGGCAAGTGAATTTCCTTCCCTCAGTTTCCTCATCTGTAAAAGATGGGGCAGGCAGTAAGAAGAAATGAATCTCTAAGAAACTTTTCATATAAGCACTATGTGAAATTTAAATTACTAATTGAATTGCTCTAAGGGCAAGAAGAAAAGATCTCTTATTAACTTGAACTGCCTGCAATTCTGTGAGCCTCAGTTCCCTGATTTGTCTAGACAACTAGAGGGTAGCTAAGTCCATTTCTTCTTTCACATTCTATGAAATCAAATCATCCACAGAAGAATTAGCAAAAGGCTCCAACTGCTAATTACAAGAGAAGGGTTAGTGATCAATGGATGGAGAGTTGGACTCTCCTGAGTGAATTCCATTATTCCATTTATGAGTCTGTAAGCTGTCTAGATCTATATTTCATTTCAGAGTGTAAATTTATCTTTCAGAGCATAAGCTAAGTAAGTGAGAATAGACAGAATTAAATGCCAGGAGGTGGTTTCATGCTCTTTCCATGAAAAAACTCTTCTGGAATTTAACCTTCTTCTTCTTTTGATTTATGGATAGCTGCCTTATTAAAAAGCCAAATACATTACAGCTATCAATTGCTTAAGTGAGCAGGAGAGGACAAAGGAGCAAATGCTTTCCCATCTACCTATATACCCCCAATCATTTTCCTGCCTTTTGGCCTCATGCTGCCATTGCCCACTTTAGAACTTCAGAGACCATGTCCTGGGGGACTTAATCCGCTCAATTTTGGAACTCCTGAGTTACCCGAATTGGCTATTTTGTAAGTGCAAACTCAGGTCACCTTTGCTATGTAAATAGCCCTGGACCAAATCAACTTCACATCTTACCCAATCGTCTACACCAGGCAACTTCTTGTCATTTGCACAGGCACCATGTATACCCTTCCATGTTTTATTGTGGTCATCAAATCACTGTTGCAATTGCTTCTTGAAAGGACATAGCAATCACCTTCACTAACCATCCTTTTGACTCCCCACACCAAAGCATCCCCCCCTGGCTACCATTCCTCCATTTGTGGTCTTTCCCCCTATTAAACTGTAAGCTCCTTGTGGGCAGAAAGTATCTGACTTTTGTATTTGTAACCACAGTGATCAACATCTATCTTGGCAAATCATTTATTTATTGATTTAACCTTCAATTTGAATATTTCTTAAGTTCCTGCCATGTGTAAGGTACTTTGTTAAGAGCAGAGGATATGAAGACAAAAATGAAACAATAAGTCTGAACATTCAACTAGGGGTTGTCACATAATGTATACAGATAAAATATGAAGCATATAAAAATAAGACAAAGTAAATTCATGAAGAAGAGAGGGGGGTAAAAAATAAACAAAGGCTTCATGTCATATGTGGTATTAAAGCAAACTAAGGATTCTACAAGTGGAAAATATGTGTTAGGCTTGGGAAGCCACCTATGTAAAGTCCATGTGTGGGAGATGGAATGTCCTATATGCAGCCTGAAAAGTAACATAAAATAAGACATCCTTAAGGTGCATGGCTATATGGGAAACTAAGGTGAGGGTCGGCATGAGCAATGTTGGGCAGTTATTAAAACCACACATACACACACTTGCATATTCACATAATCAACTAATATTTTTTTTTTTGCGGGGCAATGGGGGTTAAGTGACTTGCCCAGGGTCACACAGCTAGTAAGTGTCAAGTGTCTGAGGCTGGATTTGAACTCAGGTACTCCTGAATCCAAGGCCGATGCTTTATCCACTGCACCACCTAGCTGCCCCACAATCAACTAATATTTTATAAGTCCTTCTTCTGCTCTAGGGAGTTTGCTTTGCTGGCAGATAGATCTTTCTATAACATCTTCACAAACATTTATGCAGCATCTCCTACATGCAAAGTACTGTGCTATGGAATTTCATTGTGCTGTAAGAAATGACGATCAGGTTGATTTTAGAAAAAAATGGAAAGGCTTGCATGAAATAATGAAGGGTGAAAGAAGCAGAACCAAGAGAATACTGGATACAGTAACAGTATTGTTATTTGAAGAATAACTGTGGATGGCTGTTATTCTGAGTATTATAAATAATCAAGGGGGCAGCTAGGTGGCACAGTGGATAAATCACAGGCCCTGGATTCAGGAGCACCTGAGTTCAAATCCAGCCTCAGACATTTGACACTTACTAGCTGTGTGACCTTGGGCAAGTCACTTAACCCTCATTGCCCCTCTAAATAAATAAATAAATAATCGAATCAACTACAAAGGACCTATGAAGGAAGATGGTATCTACCTCCAGAGAAATAACTGATAAATAGAAGTATGCATAGCATGGTTTTACATATCTATGCACATATACATACATGTTTGTGTGTATACACACATTTTATATGTAGATATATTCAACATTGATACAGTCATATACACACGCGTGTGATATATCCTGCATCTCCATTCATGCATATATACATACATGCAGTCATATGTGTATATCTGTGTCAATATCAAATGTGGGGTAGGGAGGGAGGTAAGGAGACAGTTTGGAGCTTAAAATGGAACAAAAAAATAAATTAAAGAAAGGAATTTTAGAGCGCCACAAGGATCACGGATTTAGAGTGGGCTGGGAACTTAGAGTCCGATCCCTAATTCATAAATGAGCAAACTGAGGTCCAGAGAGGTTAAATAACTAGACCAAGGTCACAAAAGGTAGTAAGTGATGGAGGCAAGACATGACCAGAGTCTACTTCCAAAGCCAGCACTCTCACGTTGCCCCTTGTACAGTCAAACTGGGAAAAGTCATGTAGCCCTGGCTAAAGTGTTCTTCCAATGCCTCACCATGACTTGAGGTTGATACCGGCTTTCTAAAGGCTATGCCAGTGGAATGCAAATTCTGGTGTGACGCTCTTCAAAAATAAGCCTAAGGATGGACGGTGTCTCTTCTCTTATCAACGGTCTAGGTAAATTCAAACAACTGATATACCTTTTTGGACTCAATAATTGAAGACAATATAATAAGGTCAGGAAGGGTGGTAATCTTCATCACTAAAGTATCCACACCAGTTGGGGAGAATGGGTCTTTTGAAGTACTCTAAGATTATTCCACAGAGATGATTAGTTATTGTGTAGAACATGATAAGAAATGTAATGGAATGAGTACTAGATTTATGTTCAGGTGAAATCTACAATCCTTTGATCTTAGTTTATACCGTGGTGCTCCTTAGACTATAGCAGTTCATAACTTGGGACTTATGAACCTCCAGGCACCCATGGATAGATTTTAGAGGCTCTATGAACTTAGATGTGAAAAAAAAACTCATCTTTAAATTTTCATCTTTGTAGAGGCAGCTAGTAGTGGAAAAGATGATAATACTTCACAGGGTTGTTGTGAGGACCAAAGGAGATATTTGTAAAATTGCTTAGCACAGTGCCTGACACATAGTAGGCACTATATAAATGCTTCTTCCCTCCCCCAGCTTTATTTTCACTAACCTCAAGCTGAAATCTAGCATTTTCATCAATTTTAAAAACATTGTTCTGACATATCACCAGACTACCCAAGGGGACCATGACACACACTGAAAGGTTAAGAATCTTTGGGTTGTTGGCAACAAGCAGTTATTAAGTGTTTACTCTGTGCAATGGACTTGCAAATATGAACAAAAAGAAAAACACTCCCTACCTTTGAGGAGCTTATTCTTAATAGGGGAAGACAACACACAAAAGGGAGATTAAAAGGAAGTAGGGGGGGCAGCTAGGTGGCACAGTGGATAGAGCACCAGCCCTGGAGTCAGGAGTACCTGAGTTCAAATCCGGCTTCAGACACTTAACACTTACTGGCTGTGTGACTCTGAGCAAGTCACTTAACCCCAACTGCCTCACTAAAAAAAAAAAAAAAAAAGGAAGTAGGAAGGTTCTCATACGGGAACATGGTGGCCAAGTCCAGACAGAAGTATAACCAAGAAGCAAATGAAGCGTGGCCAGCCTGGGCCCATGCTCAAAATATAGGGCCCCAGTGGAACCCACTAGGAGTAGAAGAAGGCCTTCATGATGGAGAAGTGTTCCAGAGTAAGGAGGCAGATGAGTGAGGGTGGTAACGTCCAGAGAGTTAAAAGCATAGGCAGGAGAGGAACATAGTAAATATGTTATGGTATTTATATGATATGAGGGCAGCTAGGTGGCGCAGTGGAGTCAGGAAGACATGAGTTCAAAATCTAGCCTTGGACACTTATTAACTGTGTGACCCTGGGCAAGTCACTTAACCCTGTTTGCCTCAGTTTCCTCATCTGTAAAATGAGCTGGAGAAGAAAATGGCAAGTCACTTCAAGTATCTTTGCAAAAAAAAAAAAAGGAGTCACAGAGTCAGGCACAATTAAAAACAGTCAACAACAAAATTTATATCATATAGAGTATAATTATATTTTTTAATATAGAGGAAAGTGTATCTATATATTATAGCTGATGACTTCCTACTATGAACAGGAAATGAAACAAAAGTTCAAGGATTGTACTCCTTTAGTGGTAGACTTAAAAAAGAGCCCCTTAAACCCTTGAAATACAACAATATAAGAGATCAGAAAAATCAGAAAGTGTCCTTTGTGGGTTATCCTTGGTATTTTATGACAATAGGAAAGCTTATTTATGTTCTTGACTTTTAAAAAATAAATATCTTACCATTTCTTCAACTGCATATTAAAATAACTTTTAACATTTGGGTATTTTATTTTTAAGTTTTGAGTTCCAAATTCTCTTCCTCCCTACAATGATAAAGAATCTGATATAGGTTATACATGTGCAATCATGTAGAACAATGAAAAATAGTATGCTTCAGTCTGTATTCAGATAATATCAGTTCTTGCTCTGGAGGCAGATAGCGTGTCTCATCATGAGTCCTTTCGGATTGTCTTGGATCACTGTGTTGCTGAGACTACAATATTTCTGTTACTGTGTACAGCATTCAAGTTCTGCTCACTATACTTTGCATCAGTTCATGTAAGTCTTTCCAGGTTTTTCTGAAATCATCCTACTTGTCATTTCTTATAGCACAATAATTTCCCATCACAATCACATACCAGAATTTGTTTAGCTATTTCCCAATTGGTGGGCATCCCATCGATTTCTAATTCTTAGCCACCACAAAAAGAGCTACTAAAAATATTTTTGTACAAGTCAGTCCTTTTTTCCTTTTTAAAAAATATCTTTGGGAGTCAGCTAGGTGGTACAGTGGATAAAGCACCAGCTCTGGATTCAGGAGGACCTGAATTCAAATTGGGCCTCACATTTGACACTTACTAGCTGTGTGACCTTGGACAAGTCACTTAACCCTTATTGCCCCACAAAAAAAAATTTTTAATAAATTAAAAAATTAAAATATCTTTCATATATATAGACTTAGCAGTGATATTGCTGGATAAAAGGTTACACACAGTTTTATAGCCCTTTGGGAATAAATAATTACAAATTCTTCTCCAGAATGGTTGGATCAGTTCACAACTCCACTAACAGTGCATTAGTGTCCAAATTTCCCCACATTCCCTCCAACATTTATAATTTTCTTTCTTTTTGTCATACTAGGCAATCTGATAGGTGTGAGGTAGTACCTTAGAGTTCTTTAAATTTGCATTTCTCTCATCAATAATGATTTAGAGCATTTTTTCATATGACTGTAAATAACTTTGATTTTTTTGTTCCTGACTTTTTTGTTTGTTTGTTTGGACTTTTGGTTTCATCAATGCAAGAAACTCCCAGTGAGGAAATCCCCTCTACCAATGTATATCAACCCTTTGGCAATTTATGGATTTAGAGAGTAGCTTGAGGCACTGAAAAGTTGAGTGATTTTCCCAAGGTCACACAGTTAGTGTGTGTCAGAGGCATGTCTTAAACCCAGATCTTTCTTACTCTGGGCCTCTATTTAGATCTGGCTCTCTATTCACTAGTTCATATAGCCTCTAAGCTTATGTTAAGAAAACTCCCTGGGGCAGCTAGGTGATGCAGTGGATAAAGCACTGGCCCTGGATTCAGGAGGACTTGAGTTCAAATCTGGCCTCAGACACTTGACACTAGCTATGTGACCTTGGGCAAGTCACTTAACCCTTGTTGCCTAGCCAAAAAAAAAAAAAAAGAAAGAAAACTCCCTAAAGACAACGTTAATGTTGATGATAATAATAATAATAAACAATAATAATTCATATTTATATAACACAGGTTACCTACATCCTCACTGCCTGGAATACCAGGTGTTTACTTTTCAGGTCTCCCCACCAGGGTTCTCTGGTACTCATAAGGGGATTGGATGGGTCTAGGTTCTCGATCCTTGGCTCCCCACTTTGCCAGTGGTCATCCTCCCACGTAGGATGGTTGCCTGCACTCCAATTCTATTTAGCCCCTGACAGTCAAATTCACTTTTGTATAGAAATATTTACCTCAGAAGGTATAATCACAAGTATACAAACTTATTCCCCACATGAGAGGCTTATATAATGCTTCTCTCTCCTCACCCCACACTATCACCACCTCAGCCTCTGGGTAAGGCAAGGGCTCTACAGCTTGGTTCCCACAGAGCCTAGTCCTAGTTCCAAGTCCAAAAACCTCCTTCAGACTCAAGTCCCATGAACTCTAGCTTCTTGGGGCTTCTATGCCAGACTGGCTGCATTATTACACCTGCCATCTTGGCTCACCATGATTCAAACTCCCTGTGCTGTGAGGATCCCCAGCACCTGACACTGAACAGGATTAACAACTCAAAACAGAAACAAACATTCCCAGGCTCATTTCTTGGAGCCAGAGTAAGAGAAGTCCTTCCCCACTCACCAGAGTGAATTCATGGTACCCACCCTCTGGAAGAACTGGGATCTTCACCCTCTGGATGTAGGCAAACAGACTGACTGAAAATAGTACAGCAGAAAAAGATGGAATGGCTCAGTCTAGACAGTTTTAAAGATGAAGGCAACCAATCAGAGGAGGCTACCCCTACCCACATGGTAGAAGTTGAAGAAGCCACCATGTTAAGTAATCTGGACATGTTTCAAAGTCAAACTCAGCATGCCCAGGTACACCCAGGCCCCATTTATATAGTTCTTTAGGGTTTGCAAAGTGATTTACATGTTATCTCATTTCATCCTCAGAACAGCCTATTATTATTACTGCTTTACATAGGAAGAAATGGAGGTGCAATGAGGAAATCCCCTCTACCAATTAAAATCAACCATTTTGCAATTCAAAGATTTAAAGTTTCTTGGGAGTCCTGAGAGGTTGAGTGACTTGCTAAGGGTCACACAGCTAAGCAGGTCACTTAACCTCTCTGAACCCACAAGTAACCCTTTGAATCTTTGAATTTCAGGATTTGAACTCAGGTCTTCCTAACCCCCAAAACTAGCACTCTATCTAATATGTTCCCATCCGTATACTATGCTACATATGCATCTATTACATGAATTTTTTTCCATTCCCTCTTGGACATAAATAGGGCTTAAGAAATGCTTATTAACTGATTAAATGAGTTTTAATTACAAAATATCATGTCCATTCCAGCTGTAAATCCATGTGCATTAAATTCTACACTTCGGAGCTAGGATGAGACCAGCAGAGTTCAATAAACCTTATTTCCCACACTGGAAATAGCAGGCCTACCTGATATTATCCCAGTGGATCCACCTCAATAACCATAAATCCAGGCTGCTGTAGGGTATCTTGTCTTCCCGTCAGGGATTTGATGGACTCAGCTGTGAGATATGGATATTCCAAAATTTTGGCAAGTGCCCAATATTTCTCAGGCTGGATGACTCCAAGTATAATTTTAAATCCTCCTCATAAGAATATAAATTTTCCATTACAAACCACCTTTGTAGAAAAATTAGAGATGTACTCAAGGAATTAGGTATTAATTAATTAATTAAGTTTGAAAAATTGGTATATTGGTTCAGTTTGGGAAAGCTTTAGGAATGGAACTGATTTCTACTTTGTGTGAATCTACAGGTCAATAGATCATTAGACCCCCTCTTAGGACAGACTAGATCACTGGAAAAAAATAATATGGGAATAGCCTTATTTTTTAACTTGCAGGTTATAAGAATGAGTCTCCATAGAGATAGTGCCTTTATAAGCTACAGGCATCAAAATACACCCTTTGAAGTAATAGCTTTCTGGAAGCAGGTGAAAGGAAAAATGTAACTTTCAATAGGAAAAAATAAAGCAAAAGGGGAAAATGATTTTAAAATATCTTTCTTTTTAACACCATGAAATCTGATGCTCAAGGAATATGTAATAGGTTTGTTCTAAAGCTTTAGTAAAACTCTAATCTCTCTGAAGAAAAGTCAGTGTGCTGGAGTTGGTAGAAAGCTGGCTTTGGAGTTGAGGATGCTGGCTTTCCAAGATGCTCTGATTCAGAGACACTGGCCTTTGGGCTGCCCCATCATACAAGACACTCAGTCTATCAACACTAGACATTTTCAAGGGCTGTTGCCTGTGCCCTTAATGGTCTCCCTTCTCATCTCCTCCTCCTGGCTTTCCTAACTGCATTCAGGTTTCAGCTAAA
Source organism: Dromiciops gliroides (assembly GCF_019393635.1). Classification (NCBI taxonomy): domain Eukaryota; kingdom Metazoa; phylum Chordata; class Mammalia; order Microbiotheria; family Microbiotheriidae; genus Dromiciops; species Dromiciops gliroides. The sequence continues at coordinate 170,694,882 of NC_057866.1, read as the reverse complement.
ATCCCACCTTCTGGAAGAAGCCTTTCCTGATCTCCTGTAATGCTAGTGTTTTCCCTCCATTCATTATTTCCAGTGTATCCTGTATTTATCTTGTTTGTACATTAGGTGTTTGTGTGCCATCTTCCTCATTAGACTGCCAGCCCCTTAACTCCTTAATTGGTTGTCTGTTTTACCATTTTTGTGCCTCCAGGCACAGTGGTAGGCATTTAATGAATGCTCATTGACTTCTTGTTTTGATTTCTCAACATATTTGAATCCTCACTGTGTGACCATAGGGAAGTTACTTAATCACCCAATGTCCAGAAAATTCTCTAAGACTTATAGAACAATGAATTGCCTATCTGCATTGGTGAAGGGAGGTTTCACCCCAGGTGGAAACTCTACAAAATAAAATAAGTTTAAACCAAAAATGAAAGGGAGAGAAGACAGGGGAGCCTGTGAATCTAAAGCACTCTCTGATTTACAAAGTGCTTTCTTCTTAACAAATCTATGTTCATATTTTGTCCCTTCTCTACCCCAGCCCCCAAAACACCTTTCTGTTTCTGTTAAGAGTACCATCATCCTTCTAGTTAGCCAGGTTTACAATCTGAGTCGTCTGATTCTTCCCGCTCCCTTAGCCCTATTTCAGATTAGTTTTAAAATCCCATCTAGCCTACCTCAATACTGTCAATAAATATTACAATAATCTAATTCTCTGTCGCTGTGTCTCTCTATTTACATGTCTGTCTCTCTGTCTTCCAGGATAAGCTGATCACTAGAAATCTCCACATCCTGCTGTTTAACTAAACCTTGGATACCCAACACCTCACCACCTCCCTCATCTTCGTCTCCCCTCTGATTGCAGGGCTGGAGGGTAGAACATCAAACTCTTCCCAAAGCCTTCCTTTAGTGAGAGGGCAGGGACCCGGTCTCTCAAACTCACTCTCCACTTTTCACTTGCAGCTCTTTGTCTGAACTCCATGAAACAAGATGTCTCCATGCAAGGTAACCCTTGTGTGTCCTTCCTCTAACCCTTTCCAGCTTCCTTTCCTGTGTTGTTTTCCCCCATTAGGTTATAAACTCCTTGAGGGTAGAGGCTTTCTTTTCTTTTTCTCTTTTATATCCCCAGCATCTAACACAGTGTCTGGCAATATAATGTGTTCTATATGAGTGTTTATTGAATTGAACTGAAAATTCAGTTCTCTCTATCTCTCTGCCTCATCTATATCTGTGTTTCTCTGAATCTGTCTCTCTGTCTCTGTATCTTTGTCTCTCTGTCTCTATGTCTCTGTCTGTCTCTCTCTCTCTGTCATTGTGTCTGTCTCTCTGTATGTATCTTATGTCGGTGTCTCTGTGACTGTCTTGTATGTATTTAATATCTTCTTTCTCCTCTGATGTGTCCCTTGCAGTCCGTCTCTATGTTCCTGTCTCTCTGCCCCTGGCTCTCCGTGTCTCTTTGTCTCTGTCTCTCTTCCTCTCTCCAACCCATCCTCCACACCAGTGGTATCAGTTTCTAACAGAAATAGGGGTCATTAATTCATACGTAAGGTTCCCATTGGGTCACATATTGACTTAGTTTTCAGATGTAATGTTTTCTATGGTCTGCTATATTTTATTTGTTTTGTTATATATTTTCCAATTACATTTTAATCTGATCCTGGCCGCACTGGGGAGTTTTGCTGGCCACATATGGCCCACAAGCTGTGTGTGACACCTCTGTTCAATACAGCTGCCAAAATAATCTTCCTAAGGCCTTGGTCTGATCATGAGACTCCTCTTCTCAGAAAATGTTAAGTGGTTCCTCATTGCCTCCAGGATAAGATTCGAAATCCTTAGCCTGGCACTGACATAACTTTTCAGATATATTTCATATGAATCCCTTTCACATAGCCTGCATTGCAGCCAAACTGGTCCCTAAACTTGATATGCCATCTCCTGGGTCTGGTTCTTAGCACAGTCTGTGCTCCATTCCTAGAATGCCTCCCACCTCACTACTACCTTAGAATCCCTAGCTTTTTTCCCAAGTCACAGTTCAGATGATATCTACAACATGAAGCTTTTCCTTTTTTCTTTTTTATTTCATGTTTTATTTTTCCCAATTACATGTAAAAATAATTTTCAACATTCCCTATCCCCTTCATTGAGAAGGTAAGCAATTTAATATAGGTCACATATGTGTAGTCCTGAAAAACATTTCCATATTAATCATGTTGTAATAGAAAACAGACCAAAATAAATACCCAATAAATACAAAGAAAGTTTTTTTTAAAGTATGTTTCTATCTATATTCAGACACCATCAGTTCTTTCTCTGGGAATGGATAGCTTTTTTCATCTTAAGTCCTTCAGAGTTGTCTTAGAACACTGCATTGTTGAGAATAGCTAAGTCATTCACAGTTGATCTTCCTACACTATTGCTGTTATTGTATACAATGTCCTCCTCGTTCTATTGATTTCATTTTGCATCAGTCTTTCCTGATCTAGCTCATCATTTCTTATAGCACAATAGTATTCCATCACAATCATGTATCACAACTTGTTCAGTCATTCCTCAATTGATGGGCATCCTCTCATTTTCCAGTTCTTTGGTACCAGAAAAGAGCTGCTATAAATATTTTGTACATATAAATCATTTTCCTTTTTTATCTCTTTTGGGATATAGACTTAGTAGTGGTATTGCAGGGTCAAAAGGGTAAGCATGGCTTTATAGCCCTTTGGACATAATTCCAAATTTCTCTACATAATGGTTGAATCAGTTCACAACTCCACCAAAAATACTTTAGTGTCTCAATTTTTCCACATTCTCTCAAGCATTTATCCCTTTTCTGTCCTATTAGCCAATCTAATAGGTATGAGGCAGTACTTCAGAATTGTTTTAATTGGTGTTTCTTCAATCATTAGTGATTTAGAGTATTTTTTCATATGGCTATAAGAAAGCTTTGATTACTTCATCTAAAAACTGACTTCATATCTTTTGATCATTTATAAGTTGGGGAATGGCTATTATTTTTATAAATTTGACTCATTTCTCTATATATTTGAAGAGATGAGGCCTTTATCAAAGAACTTGCTTCATAAATTTTTACAGTTATGATTGCTAACTGTATTTCCCTACATCCTTTCCCCACCCCATTTATTCTATTCTCTCTTCTTTCACCCTGTCCCTCCTCAAAAGTGTTTTGCTTCTGACCACCATCTGTTCTCCCTTCTAACATCCCCTACCTTCTGTTACACCCTTCCCCTCCTACATTTCTATAGGATAAGACAGATTTCTATACCTAACTGAGTGGGTACAATGTGAAGCTTTTCCCAATCCCCCTAGGGTTTAGTGCCCATTTTCTTTTCTGATGCTACATTGTATTTACTGACCTGTTCCTAGTAGAATGTAAGCTACTTGAGGACAGGTGCTATTTTATTTTGGTTTTTTTTTTATCCTCAGCACCCAGCACAGTGCCTGGCATATCAAAAGGAACTTAAGAAATGTTAATGAATAGAATTGAACTCTAAGAGATAGTAGTGCAAGTATAATCCGTGATTTCACAGATGAGGGAGCTGAGTCTCATAGAGATGAATTATTTGCCTGTGGTAATATAGATACAAAAGCTGGAGGCTGGGATTCTAAACCACATCTCCTAACTCCAAATTCACTACAGAACCCACAGGTTTCATTTGCTTCAAGGAAGGCAAGCAGAAAGGAACTGATGACCTCAGTAGCCTTAATTTAGCCTCTCCCAACATTTTGGGTAATTGAGAAGTTTCCCTGTACAAATCTCCAACCTTATGTTCAAGTGAAATTTCTTGGAGAGTTTTAGTTCCAATTATTGTCAGATAGGTCAGAAGAGCAGAGTCACATTTTTGAGGACAAATATATGTCTACTACTAATCCTAGGAATAATGAAGAAGAGAGACACATGAAAATGAAAGGAAGGGGAAGGGTCACTAGAACAATCAGAGAGATTTCTTAAATTCCATCTCATTTGTTAGACCATTTCCTTATGGTTATAGTTATCTGACAACAGAGTCTTAAATACACAGTGATAGGGAAATACTCCCTGAGTGCCTCCCATTCACATGGCTTTCATCCCTCTCTGCCATACTCAGCCATAAATGAGAGCGTGGGAATACTACAAAAGGTCATTTAGCTAATCCAAGCAATCCTGTCCTTTTCCTTTTTGTCCCAGCATCAAACCTCTTACTATAGCCTCCTCAGAGAAGTCCGTATACCTCTCCCTAGTTATGCCCTGCTACCAATCCCTAAGGCACAAACCTTACCCCCTGGGAATCACACAGTAAGGGGAGAACTTGGGTATGGGTATTTTAAATCTAATTTCCTGTTTGTTCAGTGTCTTTGTGGGAAAAACTCAAGCACACTGATAAGCCCCATTCCAGACAAAGTAGGGTTGACCCATATTTGCAAACCTATTTATAAATAATAACCAAATAAGAATCATCCCCTGTGGTGAATTCTTTTGTGAATGTGAATAAACATGCCATGGAATATATGTTCTTTGACTTGAGTGTTTTTCTCATATTATTTGATACTCTGAAGTATCTATGATTTTACTGACATGGACATTCTTTGAACTGATGTAGATCACAACCCATACATATCATATTGAGTTGCTGCAGCATCATTTAATGGCCAACCTTATGGTCATGCATTCCTGATACTACATTGTTTTACTGATTGATGTGCCCTGCTCCCAGCAGAATGCAAACTACTTATGATCAGGGACTGTTTTGTTTGTCTTTGTACTGTCAACCCCTAGCACAGTGCCTGGAACATCATCAGGAACTTAGTAAATATTTAAAATAAATAACATATAAAATAAATTTTTAGCTTACTTAGGTTGGTCCTTGCATGCCAGATACATAGTCATTAGCCCATATGTAAACTATTTATAGCTTTAAAAGTTCTATCAAGGCTTGCCTTCTGCTAGCACAGTCTTTGGGAATTAAGGTCATCTCTTTGTCAACTTGAATCAACAGAGTAGGACAATGCACTGCATCATATTTTGTTTTGTTTTGTTTTGAAAAGTAGGTTCTCCTTCCAATCTTGGGTGGGGCTCCCATGGAAAGGTTATAGAAAAATATAGAAATGATTCATAGACTCATATAAGATAAAAAGCTGTGGAGGAATTAAGATCTGCAACACTGGAAGAAATGGCCATACCAAGGGGGTGACATGTTTATATAAGTATCTAAATATAATTTCAGATCTTGTTAGTTGGTTTGTGCCGTGCTCTGTCATGTTTGTATCCGAGTACATTTTTTTGGCAGGGCAATGAGGGTTAAGTAATTTGCCCAGGGTCACACAGCTAGTAAGTGTCAAGTGTCTGAGACCGGATTTGAACTCAGGTCCTCCTGAATCCAGGGCAAGTGCTTTAGCCACTGTACCACCTAGCTGCCCCCATATCCGGGTACATTTTACAGGTATCTTTAGTTGGCCATGAAAGTTGATTTCTTTCATAGCTTTGTTATTCTTCCTTGTGATGCTATTCTACTGGGATGAACTTTTAACTGTAACAACTCCTTAAAATTTATTCATGTACATAGAGATTCCAGAGATTATCTTGAAGTCGATGTTCTCTATATATTAGGTGCAGTTAAAGCAACTATGAAAAATAAAATAAGAAGAATGTATTAAAAGTTCAGTGGATTATCAGTCTTAAATATGGAAATCTTAAGAAAGCATGTTTTCCTGAATCACAAAATCATATTGGGGGAGGGCTGGGGGCTGGGGGAAGTGCTATCTAACAAACAGTGTGCTCCCTGTTCCCAGAGCTATAACTAGGGCAGAGCAACCAGAGATTTCCCCAAGGGTGCCAAAATTTAGAGAGAGCTCAGCTCTTGCAGTCCTTCTACAGTATCAGACTAACAGATGCAGGCACACAGTTAGCAAGGATAATTAGTTTTAAAAAGGTTGCTTCTAGAAGACACAAGCTGGAGTGAACTCCTCCCCTGCTCCAGCTTGCCATCACTCATCTCCCTATGTTAACCACTTATTTAGTCTTGCTGTAGTATTCCAGTTTTCTTATTCCCATCAAGGGGCACTATCCTCCCCAACTGAGACCACACTTCATGTCTCCTTTTCCCCAGGCCCAGTTTTTGTTGCTTGACCCAGGTACAAACATTTCTATTTCTATTTTGCCTGTACCCAATACAATGTGGGTTGAATTCATCCATCACCAAGGTCATCCCTTCCACAGAAACTAGTGACAGAGATGGGAGAAAAATCTTTGGATAGGGACAAAGTTTCCTGTGTTGTCAATGTTAGAAATTCCATTTCCCCCTAGTCTGTGCTTCTCTTTCATAATAACTCTGTGACTCACCCAATCAGGTCAATATGGCTGTAACAATTTTAAAAGAACAATAAATGTTTGATTTTAAACCCCCAAGCACCTCCCCACAGCTCTCCCATATGGGTTGTGCTGTGATCTAAAAGAAAACATGATCTCTTATACTCCAGTGTTCTTATAAAATAGATCAGTGTCATTAGCAATCACAACTTTCCCTACCTTTCATCTGATAAGAGTCACCATAGCAATCATCAAAATCATGGTGGGACATGGGAATTACATGACATTTTGTTCAATTGCTAGATGATGGTGTTAAATAATCTCTAAGGTCCTAGTACTAAATCTATGAATCTATCATAACAAAAATACAAAAATAAGGAACATCATATTTGTCCAAACTTGATTATGCATCCCTCTTTATTTACAAGAAGTGCTACTATTTCTCACTATTTCTACTGATTCCAGGGATTTCAGAATGACAGAATCAGAAGGGATTTGAGGGGTTATTTGTGTGTGTGTGTGTGTGTGTGTGTTTTGTTTTTGTTTTTGTTTTTTTGGGCAAGGCAATGTGGGTTAAGTGACTTGCCCAGGGTCACACAGCTAGTAAGTGTCAAGTATCTGAGGCCAGATTTGAACTCAGGTCCTCCTGAATCCAGGGCTGGTGCTTTATCCTCTGCGCCTTGCATTAGTTCCAAATCCCTAAACTATAAAATTTTTTTCCCTCTATTAATCTCAAGCTGAAACTGTGACTTTGATAAAATCATTGATCCAAGCAGTCTGCAATATTTTTTTCCTTCTTTCCTTTCTTCCTTCCTTGCTTCCTTCTTTACTTCTTTCCTTCCTTCCTTCTTTCCTTCCTTCCTGCCTTCTTTCTTTCCTTCCTTCCTTCTTTCCTTCTTTCTTTCCTTCCTTCCTTCCTCCTTCTTTCATTCCCTCTTTATCTCTTTCCTTCTTTCTTAATTTCTTCCTTCCTTCCCCTTCCTGTTTCCCTTCTCCTCCTTCTTCTCCTCCTCCTCCTCACCCCCCTCCTTCTTCATGTTTCCTTGAAGAATACAAAACAGAATAATAGATAAGACTGAGGGGAAAAGGAGACACCCACAGTTCTAGAAGGAAAATCCAGGGAGCATGTATTACCTAAAACATCTTTGTTGGAACATGTCTCAGTTTCAATCAATGAATTTCTTCTTGTGAAAACCAGAGCCAAGAGGGATTAGCATCTATGTCATTTTAATACATAGAAGAATATAATCATAGATTTCAGTTAGAAAGGTCATTGAGTCCAACCCTTTCTTTTTATAGGTGGGAAAACCGAGGTTCAGAGAATCTAACACTAGAAGGACCAGGCAAGTCATTTGATCCAAGGTATCCTTAGATTGTAGTCCTTATGGGTTTTGCCTAGGGTCACATACTGGGTGAGTTATCTGAGAAAAGTTTTAAACCTAGTCCTTTCTTACTCTAATTCTAATATTTTATTCTACTCTACCTCTCTTCATAGCTCTCTCCCTTTTAGCTATAGCTTTCCATGCCATCACTGGCTTCTCAGAGGCCAACAACACATTCCTACACACAATGCCCATTGCTGCAGATTTCTCCTTTTTCTTTCTCCCACCTATCAACCAAAACTTTCCTGTCCTGATTTCTCAAGACCTTGATTAGTGAATCAAACTGAACATAACAACAACAATTCATCTTCAAGATGTTAGTGTTTCAATAATCACTTTAAATGTTATATTTTCTGGATAATATTTACAACTGCTTCTACCTTCAATACATTAAATCAAAGGAATGAATTTCAGAATTTCATGGATCAGGTAAGCCCAAGCAGTGGTAAAGTGATAGCTTAGATAAAAGAGGTCTTTCTAGGCCACACCTGATCTCACCATCTCAATGGCTACTGACTCTGCCAAATAGTTTTGACTGGTCCTCCTAGAATATAAGAGCCATGAGATAATATCTAGGAAATAATATTCTAGTTGGTACTTTCCTCTGTACTTTGTTTCTTCTCTGATATACAGTAGAGCTACATATTATGCTGGGGTTAAAATTACCCTTCCTCCCTTGAAATTCTCAGCTGAACCCTCCCAACAACTTTAAAATAATGCCTCAAATCAGATTCTAGAGTGGCAGAGCAAAAAACAAAATCAGGATGAGATATTCACCTTGTCCAATTTAGAGGGGGATTAGGAGGAGATATCTGTGACATAGAAGTGGAAGTTAGCCCAGAGCCAGTCCCACTGGGACTAGGTGGTGGTGACAGAAGCAGCAGCAATTTCAGAAACTCTCAAATCAATAATGGTAAGGGGACCTTGCAACTGGTCAGAATGACATTATAGGGAACCCCTGTGTTATCACTGGATGCAGGATTTGATGCTATTCCATTGCCTATACCAACTTTTGGGTCATAGTTCAAAGGTTGAGAGGAGTACTTTCAGTCAGGAGGAACCAGGAGCCCTGAGCAATTGTATCCCTTCTGGTCCTGAGGGAGCAGAGACCCTAAGGAGGATTTTTATTACAATTCCAAAGGATGAGGGGCCCTTACTGTTAGGTAAGTACCAGAGCAGTGACTACACCTCTCCTCAGCTCACACTGCCTTAGAAGAACTAAAAACAGAAGTGTGGAAAATCCTGAAGCTTGGGTCAGTGTCCTTTCCCACCACCATGCCAGGAACAGAGTCCAAATTTAACATAAAGTTAAAAGTCAAAAAATAGGCTGGAAAAATGAGCAAACAATAAAAAAGAACTTGACCATAAAAAGCTACTATGGTAACAGGAAAGATCAAGACACAAACTCAGAAGAAGACAATGATGTCAGAACAGCAAGAAACAAATCCTCAAATAAAAATATGAATAGGACATAAGCCCAACACTTTGCAGATGAAATGATGGTATACTTAGAGAATCCTAGAGAATCAACTCAAAAATTACTTGAAACAATTAACTTTAGAAAAGTAGCAGGACATAAAATAAATCCACATAAATCATCAGCATTTCTATACATGACCAACAAAGTCCAGCAGCAAGAGATAGAAAGAGAAATTCCATTTAACGTAGTGGTAGATAATATAAAATACTTGGGAGTCTACTTGCCAAGACAAACCCAGGAACTCTACAAACACAATTACAAAACACTATTCACACAAATCAAATCAGATCTAAATAATTGGAAAGATATCAATTGCTCATGGATAGGCAGAGCTAATATAGTAAAAATAACAATTATACCTAAATTAATTTACTTATTCAGCACCATACCAATCAGACTACCTAAAAATTATTTTATAGAGCTAGAAAAATAATAACAAAATTCATTTGGAAAAACAAAAGGTCAAGAATAGCAAGGGAACTGTTGGAAAAAATGCACAGGAAGGTGGGCTAGCTGTACCAAATCTGAAGCTTTACTATAAAGCAGCAGTCATCATTTTTTTCTTTTGGTGAGGCAATTGGGGTTAAGTGACTTGCCCAGGGTCACACAGCTAGTAAGTGTCAAGCGTCTGAGTCCAGATTTGAACTCAGGTACTCCTGATTCCAGGGCCAGTGCTCTATCCACTGCGCCACCTAGCTGCCCCAAGCAGCAGTCATCAAAAGTATTTCGTACTAGGGGCGACTAGGTGATGCAATGGATAAAGCACCAGCCCTGCATTCAGGAGTACCTGAGTTCAGGTCCAGCCTCAGACACTTGACACTTACTAGCTGTGTGACCCTGGGCAAGTCACTTAACCCCCATTGCCCCACAAAACAAAACAAACAAACAAACAAAAAAAGTATTTGGTACTGACTAAGAAATAGAGTGGAGGATCAATGGAATACGTTAGGCACAGGAGACAAAGCAGTAAATCACTTTAGTAATGTTCTGTTTGATAAACCCAAAGACTCCAGCTTCTAGGATAGGAACTCAGTATTTGACAAAAACTGCTGGAAAACCTGGAAGATAGTATGGCAGAAACTAGGCATAGACCAACATCTTATACCTTATACTAAAATAAGGTCAACATGGGTACGTGATTTAGACATAAAAGGTGATACCATAGATAAACTAGAAGAGGAATGAATAGTTTACCTCTCAGATCTATGGAGAGGGGAACAATTTTTTACCAAAGAGAATATAGAGAATATTATGAAATGTAATATGGATGATTTTGATTACATTAAATTAAAAAGGTTTTGTGCAAACAGAAGCAATGCAGCCAAAATTAGAAGGGAAGCAGAAAGCTGGGAAACAATTTTTTACAGACAGTGTTTCTGATAAAGGCCTCATTTTTAAAATACATAAGTAACTAAATCAAATTTATAAGAATGCAAGTCATTCCCCAATTGAGAAATGGTCAAAGGATATGAACAGGCAGTTTTCAAGTAAAGAAATCAAAGCTATCTATTGCCATATGAAAAAATGCTCTAAATCACTTTTGATTAGAGAAATGCAAATTAAGACAATTCTGAGGTACCACCTCACATCCATCAGATTGACTAATATGGAAAAAAAGGAAAATAATAAATATTGGAGAAGCTTTGGAAAAATTGGAACACTAATGCATTGTTGGTGGAGTTGTGAACTGATCCAACCATTCTGGATATCAATTTGGAACTATGCCCAAAGGGCTATGGGACTGTGAATAACATTTGACCCAGTAATATCACTACTAGGTCTGTATTCCAAAGATATCATAGAAAAGGAAAAAAAGATCCACATCTACAAAAATATTTATAGCTGCTCTCTTTGTGGTGGCAAAGAATTGGAAATCTAGGTAATGACCATCAATTGGGGAATGGTGGAACAAGTTGTGGTATATGAATGGAAAGGAATACTATTGCACTGTAAGAAATGATAAACAGACAGTTCTCAGAAAAACCTTGAAAGACTTAAATTAAGTGATGCTGAATGAAGTGAGCAGAATGAGAACATTGTATGCAGTAACACCAACATTGTGTGATGATCAACTGTGATAGACTTGACTCTTCTCAGCAATAAAATGATCCAAGACAATTTCAGAGAACTCATGATGGAAAATGTTCTCCACATCCAGAAAAAATGAACTATGGATTCTGATTGCAGATTGAGCCATACTGTTTCTACTTTTTTTTTAGGTTTTTTTGCCTTTCGTTCTGATTCTTCTTTCACAACACAACTAATGCAAAAATATGTTAAATGTGATTGTACATATATAACCTATATCAGATTGCTTTCTGTCTTGGGGAGGGGGAGGGGAAGGGATGGAGGGAGAAAAATTTAAAACTAAAAATCTTATGAAAACAAATGTTGAAGACTATCATTACATGTAACTGGAAAATAATAAAATACTTTTATGATTAAAAAACAAACAAAAATTTTAAAAGATGAATAGAATTTTGGAAAAGTTAAAAATGATAAATCTCTGGAGAAAATTGAATGGGAATAGAAAGTAATATATCTTTTTCTCAGCTGTACATGGAACCATTGCAAAAACTGATTATGTATTAGAGCATAAAAGTGTCACAACCAAATGCAGAAAAACAAACATATTAAATGTACCCTTTTAAAACCAAAATGCTATTAAAATTACATTTGATAATTGGTAATGGAAACAAATTAAAAATTAATTGGAAATTAAGTGATCTAATCCTTAAAAATTAGTAGGTTGGGGCAGCTAGGTGGTGCAGTAGATAAAGTACTAGTCCTGGATTCAGGAGGACCTGAGTTCAAATCCAGCCTCAGACGCTTGACACTTACTATCTGTGTGACCCTGGGCAAGTCACTTAACCCCACTTGCGTCACCAAAAAAAAACCCCAAAACAATGAGTAGGTCAAAGAAAAATCATAGAAATAATAAATAATTTCATTAAAGAGAATGACAACAATAAGACAACATGCCAAAATTTGTGAGATGCAGTCAAAACAGTACCTCGGAGAAAATTTGTATCTCTAAATGCATACATCAATAAAAAGGAAAGAAAGAGTAGATCGATGGATTGGGCATGCAACTAAAAAAGAAGGCAATTTCTATCAGAGAATAAATGTATGCTATAGAAAGAACTTAATGTGATTTTTCTTTTTCATAATATTCAGGTAAACTATTGATCAGAAGATAGATCTGAATCAGGAATCTTCAAATAGAGAAAACCAAAACAATTGCTATTAGACACCTTAAAGTTTGTATCTTATAGACAACCTAAACTCAACGTATCCCAAACTGAACTTATCATCTTTTCTCCAAAACCCTCCTTTTTCTCTAACTTCACTATTACTTTCAAGGGCACCACTATCCTCCCAGCCACTCAGTCCTGAATCCTAGGTATTATCCTTAATTTATTATTCTCACCTCTCCCCATATCCAATCTGTTGCCAAGTCCCTTTCATTTTACTTTTATCATATCTCCCAATATGCCCTATTCTCTTCTCTAACACTGCTACCACCCTGGTGTATCCCTTATCACTTCACATCTGTTGTAATATCCAGATGGCTGGTATCCATGCCACAAGTTTCTCCTCTCTCCAGACCATCCTTCACTCAGTCATCAAATTAATTTTCCTAAACCACAGAGCTGGTTGACAAAAAGGTAATGGCCTGAGGTCAGAAAGAGACATATTTTTGTACATGGCTATTGTGTGGATTTGTTCATCTTGACTCTGCTTATTTTCACAAGGTTTTAAATTTTTATTTTTAATTGGAGAGAATAAGAGATTTAGGAGGTAAAAAGAAAGTAGCAAAAGTGATGTTTTTAAAATAGAAAAGAAGGGCATTGAAACATTTGTTTTAATGCATAGAAAAGAACTAAAGAAAAGAAATGACGAAAGTGAAGGAAGCACAGATAAGCAGGATAGTTTTTAAAGTATTGTGTTATGGTTATTACGTAATTTTAAAGCAAACTGCATGGAGTATGTATTATATACATAGGCTTAATACTGAATTCTTTTCTATTTTCTTTGTATATGTAAATCATCTGTTGGTGGGAGGTTTAAGTTTAGAAAAAAATTAAGTTAAATTTTAAAATGCATGTCCTTGAAGTTTTGAAGGAGGAACTTGGTAAAATCTTTCTCTCCTGTAGCAGCTATTTTTTGTTACAATAGTTTATAATTTAAAGGGAAAAAGTGGGTTTTTTCATCTCTTTGTTGTTACTTATATGGACCTTTTTAAAGGACATTCTTTCTGCTGCTGGTGGCAGGCATCTTGATCGTGGAGATATATAAGGAAATTTAGCCTTAGGCTTCTCCCTCCAAGTGGAAATGGGTGAAATTATTGTTTCATTCACTAAGACTAGATGATACATTGGCTAGAGAACCTATAGTTTGCTAAGATGAAGATTTATCAACTACTGTTTAAAAAAATCCATTCTAGCAGGTTACAGTGGAAAGTAAAGTATTACTAAATAGATCCAAAATATAGCATACTATCCTATTTGTTTAGCAATTGAGACTCTTAATGCTCCATAGAACAGTTCAAGGCAAAAATGTCCCTTTCATATAAGGAGGAAATGAGGATTCTTTGTTTTATAGCATGGTAACTGGAAGACTTTTCCATCTAGACATAGTCCACAATCTAAGATTCTTTTTCTTTTTTTTTTTCTTTTTTTTTCAATTATTTTTTTTATAAGTGAGGCAATTGGGGTTAAGTGACCTGCCCAGGGTCACACAGCTAGTAAGTGTTAAGTGTCTGAGGCCAGATTTGAACTCAGGTCCTCCTGACTCCAGGGCCGGTGCTCTATCCACTGGGCCCCTAAGATTATTTTTCAATGCCAGGTGGTACAAAGAGGAGGGCTGGCTATGTCCTGAGTAACCAATGAAGACTATCATTGAATAAGATGTGAATGTTTCACTCACCATTGGAAGTTATGAATAGTTTACAAATAAATTTTTGTAACTGTGATGTAGCATAGTAGATAGACAAAAGCCAGTAGTATGAGAAACCTTATTCTGACACCTACTGACTCTGCAAATCACTTAACCTCTAGGTTCTCTAAGCAACTTTCTGAGACTTTAAGTGGCAGAGGAGATACCAATCTACATTGGTAGAGGGAATTTCCTCAACAAGGATTTCCTATAACAGCGAAATCAAAGGTCTAGTTCCTACCCTTTATCCCAATTTTGGTAACTAGTGGTACAAGGCAAATAGAGGACAGTGGATTTAGAGAGAGAAATGAATTTAGATATATCTAGTTCAAACATTTTATTTTACAGATGAAGAAATTGACCCCACAGAGATTAAGTGGTTTGCCCAAGACCACAGAGAGAGGTAATCAGAACCCACAAACAATCCTTACTCCCTAATTTAGTCAATAGGTTCAACCTACATTCCCTTCAAACTAGAAACAAGCAAGTAAGCAAACAGCAATCATTTATTAAGATATTGCTATGTTCCGGGCATTGGAATAAGTAAGCATGCTGATGAATTTGACCTTCATCTCTGTTCTTTTGCCCTGCCCAATCTTAAGTAGGGATGCTCATGAACAGTGAAATGAACAGTTATATAGATAAGGAAACAAAAGGTTCCTGAAGTATGAGTTGATTGCATTTTGAGCCTGACAAGTTAAGAACAAAAATAATCCATCATTAGTTTAAACACTCTCAATCTCCAACTTGAGCAGAGAAAAAAAATGATTCAGAATGAGAATTATATTTTTCATCTCTAGTGGTTAAAGAAGATTGAAGCAATTGGTTCTAACAATTTTGCTGAAGTACATCAACTTAAATGGAAATCCAGAGAAGGAGATGAATAATCAGTAAAACCTCTATAATTTTTACTAATTGGAAGGAAAGCCAGAAAAAATTAGAAAAAACAATAAATTTTTAAATGTCTTTAAAGAGTTTTATTTTTCCCAAGTATATACAGAAACTAGAATTCAATTGTCAAAGTCTTGCCAACTAGTTTCAAGAAACTTTAATGAATACGTGGTGGGGGGCAGGGAGGTGTGCAGGTAGAGAAGTTGACTAGGTGTTACACATGAACAAATATACCAACCTCCATATCTAAGAGTTACTGGCTTATTTCTTCATTGAGTATCTCTTCCAAGTCTAGGGGATGGATATTTCAAAGACTAACATTAGAGAAATTCTCTATTTAGCCAGTTCACTCCCCACCCCCAACCTTAGCCTGAACTAAGGAAAATCCCCCCTCCCTTTTTGGTTTCTCTACATTTTTCTCAATCACAAGTTAGGCTTGGACATGAATCAAAGTAAATGACCATAAGCTATAATAGCCATTTTAAAATATAATGTACAAATAAACATTTGATGCAGGAATTCTTTTTTTTTTTTGCAGGGCAATGAGGGTTAAGTGACTTGCCCAGGGTCTCACATCTAGTAAGTGTGAAGTGTCTGAGGCCAGATTTTAACTCAGGTTCTCCTGAATCCAGGCCCAGTGCCTTATCTACTGTGCCACCTAGCTGCCCCTGATACAGGAATTCTTGATTGTTTTTACATCGTGGACCCATTTGGCAATCTGATGAGGCCAGAATGTTTTTTAAATTCATAAAATAAAATACACAAAGGAAAAAAATTCATAAAATTATACACACAAAGAAATCCAACAATATTGAAATATTTTTAAAGTTCCTGAGCTCCAGATTAAGAACACCCAACTTAATAGAAAAGGATACTACTTGTGGGCTATTATGGTTATAGTCAAGGATTGAACCTTACTCCCCTTACTCCTCCTTCAACTAGTCAGGAAATAAGGAATGAGTAGTTGCAAAGAGGGCAGCTTCCCTAGATGGTGTTCCAATGAAAGAGGGCAAAGAAAGGTACAAGGGACTGGACTCTGATGGTCTCAACAATCCTGTGCCCTTGTCCTGTCAGATTACATATCTCCCTGCTTTTATGCACAATCTACCATACCATGAAATCTCAGCTTCATTTGCCTTTCCTGCTTTATCTCACAGAGTCAAATATTGGTCACCCCCATTGAGATGTCCCCTGCCAGCTCAACAGAAGAAATACATAAGACTGGCAAACTTTGTGACTCAAAGTCCTCCTCATGTAGAGGCAGCTAGGTGGCATGGTAGATAGAGCCCTGGACCTGGAATCAAGAAGACTTGAGTTCAAATCTAGCCTCTGCTACTTCTACCTGTGTAATCTTGGGCAAACCATTTAACCCCCGACTGTGTCAGTTTCTTCAACTATGAAATGGAGATAATAATGATACCTACCTCCCAAGCTTGTTGTGAGGACTAAATGAGATAATTTTTATAAAGTGCTTAGCACATTGCATTCTTGGATGACTTCTCTGTGTAGTGAAGTACTTTCCAATGTCAAAAGCCCCCAGAAACATAGGGAACTCTGGGTAATGTCTGTCCTTGTATTGCCACTTTACCAAAACTCCACAGCAATAGTCTTGCTGTGGAGGGGTTAGAAATAGATGTGTGATTTGTGACAGGGGAAATATTTGGGATCACCGGAAAACAATATGTTCTCTCAAAATCAAAAGAAATGTTCCCTGGACTCTTATTTACACTAGTATTTTGATCAACTAAACTTTTATTCATCAAGAAAACAAAAGTAGTCAGTCTGTCAGCTGAGAAAACTCTTCCTAATTCTTAATTTGTAGAATCAAAACTTGACTTTACATCTCAAAAGGAAGTTGAAAAGCTGATTGATGACTGTGATACTGCCCTATTCTGTTACATAAAGGTCTGTTGTAGACAGCTCCCACCATGCAATAGTCTAGGATGATGATTCACTGGCTCTAATGAGATGGAATTAACAGAAATAAGTGGTAAAGTCCTAAACTGGGGTTAAAATCAGTATCGCAAGGAAAATATAAGGGAAGTATGGCTTGATAATAGTTCATGTGAGAAAGATCTCAAACTTTTACTGGTAACAACCACAAAAACTTATGTCATCTTAAATTACATTAAGAGAGCCTTAGGGGGGAAGCTAGGTGGCCCAGTGGATAAAGTACCAGCCCTGGATTCAGGAGGATCTGAGTTCAAATCTGGTCTCAGAGACTTGACACTTACTAGCTGTGTGACCCTGGGCAAGTCATTGAACCCCAATTGCCTCACCAAAAAAAAAGAGAGAGAGAAAGAACCTTAATGTGCAAAAAGTAAAGTCTATTCAGGTCAGACCACACCTGAAGTACTGGGTTCAATTGTGGTTGCCACATTTTAGGAAGGTCATAAATGACCTGTAGAGCAAAAAGAGTGAGGGTATTAGGTCATGCAACATGAGGACCATTTGAAAGAACTATGGATACTTAGCCTAGAGAATGAATGAATGAATGAATGAATGAATGAATGAATGAATGAATGAAAAGCATGTATTCATTACTCACTATGTACCCAGCACTTTCCTAAACACTGGGGGTAAAAATAAAAAAGTGAAGTAGTCACTTCTCTCAGGGAGTTCATGCTTTAATTGGGGGAGAGTTCAGTTGCAGGGTGAATGGTAAGACTTTGAAGACCTAAGATTGTAATAGCAAGGCACATAACAAAGCATAGGTGTCCTGAGAATTTATCAGCAGGTTAGATGAGACTTGCAGATCTGGAAAGCGAAGGGACAGGGAAACTGGTAAGAACCAGAAGATCTTGGCATGCAATAAACAGTAGGATAGATGGTAAGGACTCATGGCTTTCCATCTCACCAGAAGGACTATAGTTGGTGACTCCTAGTTCATCCAAACCATTCTTCTCATGCAGCTACCCTGATGGGGTCCTGGAGGTAAGGGGTTTGGAGAAGGAGGGAATAGAAGGCAAAAGGGAAGGGTGCCCCAACTGGTGGCTTTTCTTACAGAGGATATCTTAGTAGGGAGGAATGTTAGCCATCTTCAAGAATGTCAAGGGGCATCATGGGCCAAAGGGCTTAGACTTTGTAGTGTTTACCTACAGAAGGCAGAGCTTGGATGAATGGATAGAATTTGTAGAGAGGAAAACTTTGGGCTTCGTTGTTGTCATTGTTTGCTTTGCTTTTTTGCTTGCTTTTTTCTATATTAAAGGGGAAAAACCTTCCTAATAGAACTATTCCAAAGTGAAATGAGCTAATTTGAGGAGTAGTAGGTTCCCCTTTCTTGGGGGTCTTTGATAGAAAGCTGAATGTCAACTTACTGAACATTTTTCAAGAGCGGGTTGCTATAAAGGTGCATGGTGAATTGGTATTCTCTGAGGCCACATCCAACTCTCTGATTCTAATCTTCATTTTTGTCCACCCACATTTTCTATCTGCGTCTCCTACTAGTGTCTCAAGCTCCACACATCTAAAATTGACCCATTTGACCCAAATCCCAGTCTTTTTTGTGTTGTCCCTATTCTTGTGTGGTCCCTATAAATGCTGAATAAGTGTTTGTTGAACTGAACTGTTAATGGCACCACTGATATTCCAGTCAACTAGGTTCATAACCTTGGAATCATGTGACTCCCCCTTCCTTTTCCTCCTGCATGTACAGCTTGTCTCTAAGTCCTGTCAATTCAACTTCATCAATGTCTATTATATGTGTCCCCTTTGCCATTGCCTCATTCTCAGCCTCTCTGAATTGAATTATTTCAATACTCTTCTTAATTCATCTCTCCATTTTCATCCTTCTCCTTCCATTCCCATAAATATGTGCTCCCTACAGCTCTTAGATCTCATTGTTAATGCACTTAAATACAATTCACAAGCAAGTCACAACATCACCCCTGTGATGTCAGTGGAACTGTTTGAGAAAGGACCTATGACAAAATGCCCAAGTCCATGATCTCTTCCTGTTCTCTTTGTTTTTGTTTTGTTTGTTTTTTGCAGGGCAATGAGGGTTAAGTGACTTGCCCAGGGTCACACAGCTAGTTAAGTGTCGAGTGTCTGAGGCTGGATTTGAACTCAGGTCCTCCTGAATCCAAGGCCAGTGTTTTATCTACTGCACCACCTAGCTGCCCCTTCCTGTTCTCTTTGAATCTCCATGTGCTATGCAGCATTTCCAAAAAAAGGCCTGTATATAAAAGTAACCTTTCCAAATAATAAATGGAAAAGATGAAGAACTATGTCTGATTTCAGGAGGAAAGGTGGCAAATATACCTCAGACAAGATTGGTCCAGGATAATGGAGTATGAAGCATTCCCATTCTATACTTTTTACCTCTGCTAAAAGACAAAGTTATCTCCCCAGCCTTGATTACCTGCTAAGACTGATTTCATTAAACTTCCTCTAAAGGCTGTAGTCTGTGGGCCTTGTTTTGAAATGCATCAACTGCTCCTCACTCCCTGCTGGCTTCCCTCATTCTCTTCCTTTTGGTCTCCTCAGAGATGTTAGGGAGCTTTAATTGTTATTTGATTCTTATTATGGACCCAATTACCCTTTGCTGCTTACCCTTTGTTTTTTAGAATTTGCTCTCATGCAATCCACCTTAGGTTCATTTTCCCCCGGCTTTATTTTCTCTAACTTCACACTATATTCTACTTGTCGTTTCTTATCCACCTCCAGATGCAACACCTCCATCTTTTAAAATGTCATTGGGGTTTATGTTTTAGCCTCAGATATTAAATTGAGGGAATGTTCTTCTCCTTGGATAGAAAAGACATCACTCAGTTTACTCTCTGTCCATCAGCCTCCACTTTATCTTAGAATCAAAGATGGGGGGGGGGGCAAAAGGAAGCAAAGGAGAAAGCTTACATTTATACAGGGCTTTACAGGTTTTCAAAGTACTTTCTTCACAACAACCCTGAGAGTTAAGTAGGAACAGAATATATCTGATCAGATTCATTGATGTATGGACTGAGAGTTGTAGGGGGCCTGAGAAATCATTCAGTCCAAACTCCTGATTTTACCTCTATGTACACTAAAGCTCAGAGAGGTTACATGCTGTGCACAAAGTAACTAGCACAATTAATACAAGCTAAGATTAAAACTCAGGTCCTCTGACTCATGGTACAGAATTGATTCCCTCCTCTTTCTGTGTATCTGTGTCTGTGTACTAGTTCCTCTTGCCAACCCATTACAGGCCATCACCAGTCATCTTGACATATCTTGCCACTGGACTTTGATGACTCTAGAGAAGAGAATGACGCTGATGACTTTGCACAGCTCTGCCTCAATTAAATCCAGTTAACTTGCAAATCAAGACATCACCCTCGTGATGTCATTTATCCTCTTCTAGAACAAAGGATCACCACCACCACCAACAACAATTATTCCCAAGAGCTCATTTCTCAGCACTTTGCCCTTCTGTATTTATAGTCTCTTCTTCCTTTTCTATTGTTATAGTTTCGACTAGCAGCACTGTGTTTAAGAGGCTCAGATCTATTCTTCCAGTCTCAATCTCTCATGCAAGCTACATCATCATATAACCATTGATCCACTCAATACTTCCCCTTGTGTACTGCATCATCATCTCCAAGCGTGACATCAAAACACCCTCTCTGGAGCTGTGTAGAGTACTTTCAGTGTGTAAATTGCTTTTCCTGACACAAATTAGCCAATCATCTGTTTAACTTGTGACTTAGGATGCTTAGAAATGAACTGACCTATTTGTCCATGGTCACATAACTAGTATGGATAAAAGGTAGGATTTGAACTCAGGTCTTCCTAACTCAAAGACCAGCCCTCTATGCACTAGACTATGCTGCCTCTCACTCATTACCTGTGTGACTTCCAAATTCTATGATCATTTGTTTTATCCTAGGCATATGACTACCTTGACTACCCTTAGTCCTGTATATAAAAAGACTTCTATCGCCTTTCAGACTCAGTAAAGAAAATATGTTCTTTCATCTTTCAAACATCTCATCTCTCATTTCCTTCTTATTCACACTTCCACGGCCTTCATCTAGTCTTTCATCACATCATGATAATTTTAATAGCTTCCTAACTGGTTTTCCTACTCCTGATAATCCCACTCCCAACCACCAAGCACACACACACACACACACACACACACCCTAATCTGAGTTTCATCAGGGAAATCTCCCTAAAATATTGTTGTCATTATGTCATTTCTCTCCTCAAAAGTCTTCAATGCCTTCCCACTGAATTTTATAGCTTTCAAGATAAAAATACTCTTCCTAGAATTTGAGGTCTGCTATAAGCTAACCCCATCCTACCTAAATATTAGCCTACCAGCACAAATCCTACATTTTAGGCAGATTAAGTCACCTATGTGGTCCATGTAGTTGGCTTTTATCTGTAGTTTCTGTGCCTAAGATACCCTCCCTCTGACTCTCTTCTACACTGGCTGTTTCCTACACAAACTTCCATATAAAGTTAATGTCCCACTTCTATTTTTCCAGCTTATTTCAATCAATATTAATGGTTTACTTCTTTGTTGTAGTCCTTAAAATGTGTAGCACTCAATAATACTGCTTTGTACTGTTTGACAAATCCATAAAATCCCAATTCCAATGCCTTATTATGGTGTCTGGGCTGCCCAGGTTTATATGAATGGACCTCAAGCTCAAACAGGTTCTATCAAGATGGGAAAGCTTTAGATATGGTGCCAACAATACAGAACTGTCCAAGGTCTGGTCTAAGTACAAGAAGATCATTCTCAGTAGGTTTTTCTGTTAGGTGATCCTTTGGCCGTGGCAACCAATGAAACAAACAAAATTATAAAATGAACTTCAGTCTTGTTTTTCCCCATTCTTCTGCAATGACAGTTGTAGAGTGAGAAGAGGCAGAGAGTAGTGAGTCACATAGTTTTTTAGCATCTGAAAGTATTAATTTAACCATTATTGCTCTAAATGACCAAAGACAATAAGAAATATTCCATTAAGCTGCCTTGTCATTTTACCTCAAGTATACCTGGTGAACATAAGCAAAAATAGCACCATGAAGATAATTGAAGCTTATGTGCCAACATCTGTTCCAGAGAATGAAAAAGGACACGAGTACAGAAAGAAATTTACAATAGCCTCCAAAACAATTCAACATGTGCCTGGATATTTGAGAACTTCTAAGTGTACTTTGGTACAAGGGAGGATAGCAAACACACACATATACACATATGTATGTGTATGTGTATATGTACATATGTGTAAATATATACACATACATGCACACACATATATGGAAATTGTTTCAAGAATAAGACATGGAAAATACCGGAAGTTTATAAATTAGTCAAAAGCCCCTTATAACTGTGATAAATGAAGACATATTTTTTTGTTTTTGTTTTTATTATGAAATTAATCAAGCTAAAATATTTTACCACACAAAGAAAAGGGAAATTGCAAAGGAAACTATGAGTTTCTGCTACAGTTTTTAAAAAATCTTAGTGTACATTAAATTTAGAAAAAACAAATGTTGTACTACTTGTACCATTTGAACTTGTTTTCTGAGTATTTTATGTGTTCTATATATTTTATTTTTCCATCTCTATTACTGCCCAATGGCTCATCATCTCCTCAACAAAAAAAATAGTTCTCCTTCATTAGAAATAGTCAAGATAAACACATCAATATTAGCCATATCCAAAAATAAATGTCTCATTCTGCACTTTTAGCCCATTAACCTCTCTGCCAAGAGGCAGAAGAAATGCTTCATCATCAGTCATGATTGGGCACTGCCTTTCTTAGAGTTTTGATTTCTTTCAAAATTACTTTCCTTTGCATTTTTGTAGTCGTCACTGAGTGAAAAGGAATGTATATTTTATGAGTTTGGGATTATATTTCCAGATTGCTTTTCAGAATGGTTGGACCAATTCACAACTTCACTATGCATTAGTTCTTTAGTCTTCCTGTCTACCCACAGCTTTTTCAACAATCCCATTGTAATCTATGCTAATCTGATAGATCTTCAGCTCCTACTCCAGGGGGTGCATATAGGTGGTACAATAGTTAGAGCACTGACCCTGAAGTTGGAAGGATCTGAGTTCAAATCTAACCTTCAGGCACTTACTAGCTGTTTGACCCTGACCAAGTCACTTCACCCCAAATGCCTTAAACATCTGGGGCCATCTACACTTGTCAGGATTATATATCTTGCCATTGGACCCAGATCGCTCTGGAGGAGAGAGAGCAAAGCTGGTGACTTTGTGCAGTCCTTCCTCACTTAAATCCAATTCATTGCAAGTTATGACATATATCATAGTCCTCTTGACAAGATCAAAGGACAAACAACCACCTGAGGGGCATTAGGTAAAGCCTCAGTTATTTTTTTGTTGTTGTTTTTTTGTGTTTTTGGGGGGGGCAATGGGGGTTAAGTGACTTGCCCAGGGTCACACAGCTAGTAAGTGTCAAGTGTCTGAGGCTGGATTTGAACTCAGGTCCTCCTGAATCCAGGGCCAGTGCTTTATCCACTGCACCACCTAGCTGCCCCTCAGAGTTATTTTAATTTGCACTTCTCCTATAACTAATTTGTAATCTTCTTTCTTTTACAAGTATTGATAGTTTAACTTTTTAATTTGAAAACTGCCTTTTCAAATATTTGGTCCATTTATCTATAGAGAAATAGTGTGTGTGTGTGTGTGTGTGTGTGTGTGTGTGTCTGACTAATACAGAAATATGTTTAATGTGATTGTACACGTATAACCTATATCAGACTGCTTGCTGTCTTGGGAAGGGGGGAGGGAAGGGAGGGAGGGAGAAAAATTTGGAACTAGAAATCTTATAAAAACAAAATGTTGAAAACTATCTCTACATGTAACTGGAAAATAATAAAATACTTTTATGATCTAAAAAATTAAAATGCATATCTATAAATATACATACACATAGTATATACATATAAATAATATGTAAATAATTGCTAGCATATTAGCAATTATTTCTATATCTTCATAACTGAACATATAAAAGAGAATTTTATTACCAAAAAAATCCTAATCATTTCTCTTCTGATTCTAACTGCAATTTTTGACTTTTGCAAAAGCTTTTCTACTTTATATCATCAAAATTATGCATTATATCTATGCTTACCTTCAGCCCTGTTTCATCAAGAATCCCCCCCGTCAATATTTGTTCAAGGTATCTCCTCTTACCAACTAATTTGTTTATGATATAACCTTTTAAAAAACTATATCCAGTATCCATTTGAAGATTATTGAAATACATGGTGTGAGATGTTGGTTTGAAATAATTTCTTCAAGATTTTTTTCAGTAGCTTTTATTCAATAGGGAATCTTTACCATGATAGTTGATTTCCTGAGGTTTATCAGACAGTATAATATTATACTCACTTGCTTTTGAGTCCTGTTTACCTAATATATTACAGGAATCATTTTTCTACTTTTTAAACCAGTGCCAAACTAGTTTTGAAATTACTACTCTGTAATATAGTTTAAAATTTGGTAATGCTGGGAGCCCTTAATTTCTTTTCCATTATTTCCTTGGATCTTCTTTTTTTCTCCTGATAAATTTTGTTATTGATTTTGTGTATTTTGACTTTGTACTGTTAGTCAAAACTGTGTGCTTTTTGTGCTACCATCTCTGTAGAAGCAGAGGGGACTGCACAGGATTGAAAGCTTTTTTATTTTTAATTTCTCTGTTCATGGGTTGCTTGGGCTGAAATAAATTGATCACCAAGTTGTCAGTCTACTAGTAATATGTTTCTTCATAAGTACCTGAGCTAGTCCTGAGAAAAGAGATTCAAAGCCTTTCCAGTTTGGTCAAAAATTCCAGAACTTGTGCTCCACTGGCCTAGTCTTCAAAAACCCAAGGTCATATCTGTGGCCATCCAATTAGGCCTTTGGAGAGGAATTGTTTGATTGGAAAAGTAAGTCCATCTTATATCAAGATTGAAGACGAACAGATTGGCATCCTGAGAATTGCATAAATACTCACAAAATACTAAAAGACCTGGTTTAAAGACTTCTAGCATTTTTGAGCAATTTTCTATGGAAGAATTATGAAAAACCATGGAACACCAATCACAGAGGATGAAAAGGCAGAGGAGGGGGTTGCAAGCTACAGGGTAGAGCAAAAGTCATGAAGAGATCTGATATTTTAATAACTTTTTGAAAATTATTTTTTCTTGATTTTTCACTATTTATGAGATTTGATTTTTCACACATAATGTAAATTAATTTCCTATACATACTATATACAGTGCTATGGTATTGTAAAAAACAAAAAATAAAGGAGTTATTAAATATTCATGACTTTTGGCCTACCCTGTACAAGTAGAACTGCCCACACTAATGAGATAATAAGCCCATTTAAATTTGAAGTTATTGTTTTGCATATTTATATTTCGTTATACTAATTAAACTATAAGTTTCCCAAGGGTAGTAAATGAGTTAGAACTGTTCTATGTCACCCATAACAGTTAACTCAATGCTGGGTTTAAAATAGGTACTCAATAAACAGTTGCTGAATTGATTTCTGCATCATAATGATGCTTTTTCATTTTCATTTTATTTTTTGAAATTTTATGTTTTTCAATTATTATGCAATCATATGTTTTCTCCCTCCCATGTTCCTCCATTCACTGAAGAAGGAAGGAAGGAAGGAAGGGAAGAAGGCAAGGGAAGAAGTACCTGTATTACAAAAATAATGTCAAGCAAAGCATATTCCCAAATTGGTTCATGTCCAAAACATATTTGTTGTTCTGCACATTAGCTCTGTCAAGAGGTAGAAAACATCTTCTTTCTGTCTTCCAGAATCAGAGTTGACCATTTAGTGGATCAGAGTTCATAAATCTTTTCAATTGTTTTTTTATAATATTGATGTTATAATAATGTAAGTTCTTCTATTGGTTCTGTACATTTCACTATATCAGTTCATATAAGTCTTCATGTCTTTGAAACCATCTTTTTCCTTATTTCCCATAGCATAATAATATTTTATTACATTTATATACCACAAATTCTTCACATTCTCCATTTGATGAGCATCCATTTAGTTCCCAGCTTTCCCTCCCACAACTACAAGCACCACTAGAAATATTTTTGTCCATATAGGACCTTTTTCCTTTTTCCTTTGAATAGGCCAGAAGTGGTATGACTAGGTCAGAGCATATGCACTTTTTAGTAACTTTTTGTGCATCAATCAAAATTGCTGTCCAAAATGGGTTTACCCATACAATGATCCAATAATCAAAACCTTTGTATACCGTTATACATGCAAATGAACGAAAAAATCATAAACTGCTGGCAGCCCACTGATGAAGGCTTCTCTAAACTTCATCTGGTTCTTTGATGATGAGCTCACCCTACAAGAAGCTACTGTAGCATGTGCAGTGGCCACACCCTGGTAAAACCATCTCAGCAGACAAACTAAATTAGGTTGAGGGTAATTGACAGGCCTAAAACCCATCAGTGAGTTAGGGAGATATCTACCCCCAGGCATGTGGAGGCTCCCCCTGGTGGAATGGTGGATGAGAACAATTTGTCCCAACAGCCATGAAGGTGACTGAAGCAAGGGCTGTGGAGTGCTTAGAGTTTGGTCAGACATCAAAGATGCCAAGGTCATCCATCAAATCCCAGGCCACTGCCTGTCAGTCTGAGTTTTGTCTTGCCACTGGACTTAGATGACTCTGGAGAAAAGAGTGAGGCTAACAACTTTGCGTAACTTTGCTTCCCTTACATTCAATTTACATGCAAGGTAAGACATCACCTTGTGATGTCATTGCTCCTCTTCAAAACAAGGGACATTCTTGATATGCATTGGAAGCCTTTCCAACCTGACAGGAACTGCTACAGCTTTCATTCCATGGCATAATTTTCTATTACATAAGGGTCACCTCTACACTTCAATGAGGTATCCAAGTAGGAGATGAAAATTATTGGATTTAAATTTGCTCTGTCTTCAGATTGAATAATACTAGTTTCTTTCAATTTTCTTTCCAGGTTTGTATACTCAAATTGTTTACCATCTCAGAGTCTCATCTGTTGAGTTTTTTGTTTTTTTGTTTTTAGTGAGGCAATTGGGGTTAAGTGACTTGCCCATGGTCACACAGCTAGTAAGTGTTAAGTGTCTGAGGCTGGATTTGAACTCAGGTACTCCTGACTCCAGGGCTGGTGCTCTATCCACTGCCCCATCTAACTGCCTCTCATCTGTTGATTTTTCTACTACCCTTTCTAGTTTTGAATGTTTAGATTTAGACACAGTACTTCTAAGGCATCAAAGTATAGAGCAGTCCAACTGTAGGTCCCCAGCTCCATAACTGTTGTAACTCAGGTCACCAACGCCTCTCATTTTTCCAGCTTCTCTTTGATGACTCATCAACCTGGATTTTTGCCTTAGATTCCCTCTACCACCAAGGGAGTGAATTTCTGAGCTTCTAGTGAAACAAATTTTCTTTTTTTTAAAATAAGATTTTATTTTTTCCCCAACTACATGTAAAAAACACATTTTCACCATAAGAACACAGAACAGGTACAGTAAAAACAACAAAATGCCCTCCATGGAAAATAGAAAGTCATTCCTTCCGATAATGACCACTCTTGCAACCAACACATAAAATAAATATTTAATAACTGGTAATCATTTTGTAAAACCATGATTATGCTCCAGCGACAGCATAGTATAATAGAAAGAGAATCTGGGATTAATCCTAGTCCCAAATCTATCATGTACCACCCATGTACCACCTCTCTGGTCCTCAATTTCCACATCCAGAAAATTGGGTAAGAGCTATTCTCATTGACTTCTAAGACCCTCCCCATTAAATCCCTAAATCCTGCAATATTCACTTTTCTCAGGGCCTATCCTTCTGGTCGCTTGTTAATTTAAATGGCTTTTAGTTGGAAGCCAGAATAAAATGATTAAAAGTGGGTCATGGTCAAAATATCTTTCCATGTGTTCCTTTGCAATCATTTGTTAGACTTCCAGAAATAGTGCAAGATATTCCTATTTGAACTTTCTATCTTCCCCAGATCTAGAATACTGAACTGTGCACAGAGTAGATATTGAATAAATCTTCCTTAAAATGGATGATACAATATGTTCCTCAAGACAGAACAAACGGTACTTCTATACAGTAAGATCTCAATTTCAAGTATCTTCTAGTACTTCAGAATTGTCTTCTAGTTATTTCACAAAGACTACATGGTGTCAGGAAGAAAGAGCACTGTATTTACTCAGAAGACCTGGATTCAAGAATCAGCTCCAATACTTTGCCCCTTTGTGACAAGGGGCAAATAAATCACTGAATCTTTTTGACCCTCAATTTTATCATCTATAAAATTGGGATAATATTTTCACAAGTTACCTGAGAATTGTTTTGGGAAAGAAAAATCATAAATCAGGAAATGCTACATAAACATGAGCTATCTGGCCATGCTGCTCCCCTGTTCAATAAACTACACTAGCTTCCTATTACATTTAGAGTCAAATACAAATTGCCCGGTTTAGCATTTAAAAGTCCTCTACAACCTATCTCCACCATGCCACCACGCCCTTCGAGGTTTATTGTACGTTATTCTCTTTCACACTCAATCTGATACAGAGAACTGCCCTTCTCATTGTTCACCTTCACATACACACACAGATATCTATTTCCCATCTCTATCCCATTTCACTGGCCTGTGCCTATAACTGACATGTAGACCCTCTTCACCTCTGTCTTATAGACTTCTTAGTTTCTTCAAAGCTCAGCTCAAATTTTAATTCCTATATGAGACTTCTCCTGATTCTTCAGATGCTAATAACTCACTCCCAAAATGTCACTGTATTTATTTTGTGTATAGCTAATTATGCATTTATTTTCTATATAGCTACATATGTATTTATTTTCTATATAGCTACATATGTATTTACTTTCTATATAGCTACATATGTATTTATTTTCTATATAGCTACATATGTATTATTTTCTATATAGCTACATATGTATTTATTTTCTATATAGCTACATATGTATTATTTTCTATATAGCTACATATGTATTATTTTCTATATAGCTACATATGTATTATTTTCTATATAGCTACATATGTATTTATTTTCTATATAGCTACATATGTATTTATTTTCTATATAGCTACATATGTATTTATTTTCTATATAGCTACATATGTATTTATTTTCTATATAGCTACATATGTATTATTTTCTATATAGCTACATGTGTATTATTTTCTATATAGCTACATATGCATTTATTTTCTATATAGCTACATATGTATTTATTTTCTATATAGCTACATATGTATTATTTTCTATATAGCTACATATGTATTTATTTCCTCCTGCTCCTTGAGAGCAGGGATTCTCATATATGTCTTTGTATCATCACCCAAGGACTTGCAAATAGTAAGCACTTAATAAGTGCTTGTTGATTGATTTTGTTTCCAACTCAGTTGTAACCTCTTCAAGGATTCCAGTTTAAAAGATGAAAAGGATCATCAAAGGTTTCCTTATCTGACCCACTCATTTTGCAGATGAGGAAACTGAGGCCCAAAGTGGTTGTTAACATGACCAGAATCACACAGCAAGGTAAAGCCAAAGTTAGTCTAAGGCTTTTTGTTCTGCTTCCTTTTTAACTCTTACAACTTTTCACATAGTATAAGGGAGGGAGTGAAGGAAGGAAGCAGAGGAGATTTGAAAAGAAAGGCTAAATTGGCTCTAGGAAGCTCTCTGGGAGACTTCAAGCAGGAATAAATTTAATAATCGAAAATATATAGCTACTAAGCACATTAAATGAATACGTTCATAACTGTCCTAAATAGTTATGCTGTTGTATTTCTTGTACTTTCAAAACTAAATGCAAAATCTATTAGAAAAATCAATGATTATTCAAAGATTTCAAGATCAAAATCTAAATGCTCTCTGCAAGTATATGCTTGAGAAATGTGACAGAACTGTGATGCAGTAGAAGAAAAGTGGCCATAATATTTACTTTATGTTTCTTTTCACCAATTTATCAACACTTATGTTAAATCTTTCTCCTATTATAGCAATCACTTAGTGCCCATAATTATTAGTCAAGCATGGCTTATGGGCTTCCAGCAGGCAGCTCTTCTTGGAAACCACAGGACCCTTCAAATATATGTGAAAATACTGAGCTGCTGATTAAATCTCCATTCGTCCAATCGCTATCCTTCTCCTGAGGGAGAACAAATCTATCTCTTGGCCTCAATTTCAGCAAGTTTCAGTTAGAATGGTGATTTGAAAGTGTCCCACATTGTTCCCACTGTGTAACAATACCCAAGCAAGAGGCAGAGACTGTTGCCAAGGAGATAAGTGAGATGACGCAAAGGCAAATATGGTGGTGGTGGTCAGAGCAGTGGTTTGTCTTGCTTACACTTAAACCCTCCCCACATTTCCCCCTTCTTTTCTATCCTCTTTAGGGCTCTATGAAACAGAAAGCCTGACTGTCAGCTAAGTATCTAAGTTCAGTTATGTGAAACAGCAAGCTGACCACAGGGAGATCACTAAATCTCAGAGCTGAAAATGACTCCAGAAACCATCCAGTCTATCCTATATCATTGTGAAAATCTTATCTGCAAAAGCTCCCTCAAGTGGTCATGCAGCCTTGGCTTAAAGACCTGTTTGGGGGAGAGGGAGACTACTTCCCCAAAGAAGTTTATTTCACCTTCAGATAGCTCAAGTTGTTTGGAAGTTTCTCCTTGCACAGAGTCAACATCTACATCTTTATAACTTCTACCCACTGCTTCTAGTTCTGCCATCTATAGGTGGTGAATAAGATAGAGAATTGGGTTTGGGGTCAGGAAGATGATATCAAAACTAGCCTTAGATACTTGCTTAGCTTTGTGATTCTGAACAAATCACTTTACATCTTTCTGCCTCCATTTCCTCAACTATAAAATGGAAGTGATAACACTTACCTGCCAGTGTTGTTATGAATATCAAATAGAATAATATATGTAAAGTACTTAGCACAATGTCTGGCACATAGTAGACATTTGTTTGTTTCCTCCCTTTTCCCTTCCCTTCCTCCCTTCCTTCCTTTTTCTTTCCTTCCTTCCTTCTGTAAGAATTTATTGTGATTTGGGGGACCCTATCTTTGGCTAAAATTAGAAAGCCTCGGACATGCCCCACATGGCTCCCTCTGCCCAGCGGGGATATGCATGAGAAACCCCATGCCCTGACCAGCCTTGGACACCGACCCTAGGGGTGCCAGTGAATTAGCTTGAGGTGTGTGGGTGGTTGGCCTGGGTTTCCTGTGAGAGAAGGGTTTTTTATTCTGAGAGTAGAGGGAAGGAGAGGTGGTAAGCAGAGAGAAGGAGACAGGAGGAGAAGAGAAGGGAGAGAGATAGAGAGAAAAGAGTTCACAGTGGCGGGCAAGAAAGTTAAACGTGGACAGATCATATTTCTTGCTTGTCTTTGTTCCTATTTCTAAATTTGTTCCCACATCAATAAACCCTGTTTTTTGTTTATCTGAAAAGAGGCTTTTTAATCTCATTTCTTATCAGTCTGGGAGGAACAGTTGGGGAGGGGGAAGCTCTTCCCATAGTAAATTTGGCCCTTACAGATTAGTGGCCCATACCGGGCTTAACAAACCTGGGGGATCTTTTAACACCCCCCCACTTATACTTTCTAGCAAAACAAGTCCAGTCCCTGTTCTACATGACTGCCCTCCAAATACTTGAAAACAGCTGCCATTCCACCCTAAATTTTCTCTTCCTCAAGCTAAATGTTTGCAGTTTAATGAGCCTGTCTTCCTGTGGCATGCTGTCAAATCCCTCCACCGTGCTGGTTGTCCTCCTTGGGATACTTTCCCAATAATCACTTTAGAAAGGACATTATGGTGGCTAGAACTCATTACTTTTTCAAAGCAACAGAGCCTCTGGAAGACTGTTCATTTAATTGTACAGGTGTTGCAGATTGTTAGGAGAAAATGCCTACAGCAATGACTCTTTTAAATAATGAGATGTATGTAGATTCTTGGACTTAGGATAAAAGAAATTAACTGACTTGTTGATAAGATGAAGGAGATATAGCCTGACAGAAATCATGTGTAAAAGAAATAAGGATTCAGCAATGTAGTGAACAAAGCAACAACAATAACAAAGGCATTTTTTTCTGTTTCTTGGAATGGAAGAAGGGGCAAAGGATGAGAACAATCATATCACATGCCAGGCACTATGCTAAGTACTTTACAAATATTATCTCATTTGATCCTCACAATAACCCTGAAAGGTAGGTATTGTGGTTGTGGTTGTGGTTGTGGTTTTTATTTTGTGGGGCAATGAGGGTTAAAGTGACTTGCCCAGGATCAAACAGCTAGTGTCAAGTGGCTGAGGATGGATTTGAACTCAGGTCCTCCTGAATCCAGGGCCAGCGCTTTATCCACTCTACCACCTAGCTGCCCCCATAGAAACTATTATTATCCCCATTTTACAATTCAGGAAACTAAGGGCAGATAGAAGCTAAATTATTTGCCTGGGGTCACACAACTAGAAAGTGTCCGAAGCTGAATTTGATTATGAGGTCTTTCTGAGTCCAGACCAAGTACACTATTCATTGGGCCACCTAGCTATTTGGTTATATCATCAATTTCATCAACTTCATCAATCTCCAAATGGAGAATTTCTTTCTTCTCCATCGCAGGTCATCATCTGCTCTATAATTCCTGGTTTCAGAGTTTCCTGCCACGCTAACTAACTAACTAACCAATCACTTCTCTAGCATCAGGTAGGTAGCCTGTCTATGTCAGAGGCAGGACCTGAATCTAGATTTTCGTGACTCAAGGACTAGTTCTCTACAATATTAGAGTATAGTAATAGTTGTACTGTGTCTAAAAGAAAGACTGTGGAAATTTCTTCTATGATGAGATTATATGTGTAGTATTTTAAGTCCTAGGAGCCATATTTTAGAAGAGACATTGACACTTTACATACATTAATATGTACTTTTAAGTGGACTTATGTTCTCCTCCAAGGTCTCACCATGACATGGAGGTGACTGTGGCTATTCACAGGCTCTGGCTGTGGATCAAAAGCTATGGCAAGTCCTATCAAAACTAAAAAAGAACTTGAAGTCAAAAAACCCTTCAAATATATGTGAAAATACTGAACTACTTATTAAATTTGCATTCATCCAGTAGCTATATTTTTTTCTGGCATCAATTTCAGCAAGATTTGGTTAAAACGGTGATTTGGAAGAGTCCCACATTGGTCCCACTGTGGACCCTGTGATAAACTGCAAGTATCATCTGAATGTCAGCCTGGGAAGGGAAGTCCATCCCCAGAGAGTCAAATAAAAAGTAAAGCATTTGGGGGTGGTATAGGTCAGGACACAGCTTTTCATGCAGACTATTAAATCATGATGAGTCTGATGTTTGTGCCAACAGAAGAATTGAAATAACATGAAAAAAAATCACATAGTTTTTGTGGTCCTGAGGCAAGATATAGATAATGATTATGAGCAGCTCCAAGAGTATGGTTACATCCATATTACTTCACTCACTTTATGACCTCAATATTTACATTTATTATTTTCATAGCTTGCATGTGAAGGCTAATTAGATTTGAAATACAACATGACAAAAAGTCAAAGTGTAGAAGAGAATGTGT
Organism: Dromiciops gliroides; assembly: GCF_019393635.1. Lineage (NCBI taxonomy): Eukaryota > Metazoa > Chordata > Mammalia > Microbiotheria > Microbiotheriidae > Dromiciops > Dromiciops gliroides. Next base: position 170,661,319 of record NC_057866.1, on the reverse strand, counting down.
AAATGAAATAAGGCCATTAATTGACTTAGAAAGCTCAATGATTCAGTGTTTCATAGTTGTAATATCACTGATAAGTGGCACAAAACCTTAAACCCTAAACAGGAGCTTTATCTAACCAATCTGGAAGACACCTTTCCATGACATAGTCTATTTCGTTTGTTTGTTTGTTTATCTATCTATCCATCTATCTGTTTGTTTATTTTTTGCAGGGCAATGAGGGTTAAGTGACTTGCCCAGTGTCACACAGCTAGTAAGTGTTAAGTGTCAGAGGCCAGATTTGAACTCAGGTCCTCCTGAACCCAGAGCCAGTGCTTTATCCACTCACTGCGCCACCTACCTGCCCCTATCTCTATTTTGAATAAAAGTAAATCTGACTTATTTGTTGAAGATTTATTGAGGAAATTGTTGTTGTTGTTTTTGTTTTTCCCTCCTTCTCGAAGAGGACCAGGACATGGGGAGGTGATGTCATGACTGACAGTGAATTGTATTTAAGCAAGGGAGGACTGTGCAAAGTCACCAGCCTCATTCTTCTCCAGAGTAATCCAGATCAAATGGCAAGATATATGTCAGGACAACTGGAGATGGCCCAGATATTTGAGGCAATCAGGATTAAATGACTTGCCCATGGTCACACAGCTAAATAAGTGTCAAGTGTCTGAGGTCACATTTGAACCCAAGTCCTCCTGACTCCAGGGCCAGTTCTCTATCCACTATGCCACCTACACGCCCCAATTGAAGAAGTATACAACCCAGTTAGTATGCTTCTGAGATACAAGTTTCTGTTACTTTCTTGTTGTTCAGTCATTTCAGTCATATCTAATTCTTCATGATCCTGTTTGGCAAGGATACTGGAATAGTTTGCCATTTCCTTTTTCGGCTCGTTTTATAGATAAGGAAATTGAGAGAAATAGGGTTAAATGGCTTGCCCAAGGTCACATAGCTAGTAAGTGTTTGATACTTTACATTTTATTATCCTTTTATCTAACCCACTCAAAATGCTTCCTAAAATAATGACCCTGGAAGCTTCATAGGGGTGGGAAGGAAAGAGGAAGGTGTGAAAAGTGGGAGATAACCAAGCCAGTGGTTAAGTAAATCTCACTTCAAGGCTAGATAAAGACCCAAGAGGGTAATATAGAAGTGTTGCATTGACTGACATCTACAGAGATTTTCCCTGGTCCTTATTGCTCAAAGATAATCATGCCTGTAGGAGCTGATGCAAACTAAACAGAACCAGCAATTTGCACAATTACCACAATAATAAAATTTAAAATAATAAAAAAGTTCAGGACTCTGAGTAATGTAGTAACCAATCATGATTTCAAAATATTTTGCTATGTACAGGTCATTTGACCATCAAGATTGCAGGTTACATAGTTTTTCCAGTCTTCATTCTCAGAGAGAGACAGAGACAGAGTCTGAAAGAGAGAGACACAGACAGACAGAGACAGGGAGAGAGATAGAGAAACAAAGAGACAGACAGAAGGGAGACAGACATACAGAGACAGACAGAGACAGAGACAGAGAGAGATTATATAGTAAAGGTAGAGAAACCACAGCTGTCTCCAGTGCATATAAAATCAAGAGGCTAAAGAAGTACCTCAGTACCTCTACCACTACACCCAACTCACCATAGCCTGACCATCTTTCTTATGCTCCAAGACTTGCTTAGCAACTTTGTGTTAGTGCAGTTTCTGGTGGTACATGGCACCTCTGCTCTTACCCTAAAATTCTGTTGTTACAAGTAATGGGCCTCAACCCCTCCCAGCCACATGTGAAGGAGAGTGAGGTATTATGGGAGGTCGTGACCATACTCTGCTTAGGAGAGGAATGTTTAACCTGGGGATTTCCCTAGTTTACAGAACCTCAAAGTGGCACAAACTTTCCTTAGAGTAACCACTTTACTCTCCCCAAATATGAAAAAGTGTCAGACTCTGACAACCCACCTAGGAAACTGAAGAATAGAGGAAACCAGGCCAGGATACCAATGTTATGAGGCTATACCAGACCTGAAGGAAAGGGGACTACCATCCAGCTGAGACCTTCTCTTTCCACCAAAAAAATTACTTGGGGCAGGGACTTGAGCTAATGAAAAGTGAATTTCCAAAAGTGGGAGGAAGCTGAGACAAGTTTGAGGTTTATCCCCAGGAGTAAACCCAACATCAATGTCAAAGAAGTGAGAAAATTAATGACCAGAAACATAAGGGGATCTAAAGAGAAATAAAATTCCATTAAAATCTTAAAATCAGAATTGGGACAAATTATTCATTCATCCCCATTTCACAGTTTGCATTTATTTTATTTTTCTTTATTTAAAAAAATAAAAATGAAAAACACAAAAAATCTTAAAAGCATAAGCAAATAATTCAATAGGAAATATGCTAAAAATCAACATGAGTAACAAGATCTCTAAAAGATTGTAAATTTTTCTAGATATATATTACCAAAGAAAATTAAACAAACTCTTGAAACACAGAACTCTGTGTATTCCCAAGAGACCATGGAAACAGATGTTTAAGAATGGCAGAAGAGAAGAATTTAGACAAAAATAAATGGCAGAATTTATGACCTACACAGAAGAAAAAAATAACATAATAGAAAGACAGGTCCACAGAGATGAGTCTCTCCAAAGAAGCAAAAAAGAGAATAACAGATTAGGAATAAAAAAAAATTATGAAGTCTCTTAATAGCAAGCAGAAAATGAGATAAGCAGTTTCAAACAAGGCCAATGTGTTTTTCTTGATGATTTATTCTTTTCAAAGTAAGGCAAGCTAAACTAGTGGGTAGAAGTAATAGATATGAAAGAGACAGAGACAAAGAAGCAGAAACAGAGTGACAGAGAGAGGGGGTAGGAGAGAGAAACAGGGGAACAGAGACAGAGAAAGACAAAGTCAGAGACAGAAAGAATCACAAAGACACTGCTACTACACAATACCCTCTATCATTATTTGATAAAATCACATTTTAAAACATAAATAACTGGGCAGCTAGGTGTCATAGGGGATAGAGCACTGGCCCTGGATTCAGGAGGACCTGAGTTCAAGTCCAGCCTCAGACATTTTAACACTTACTAGCTGTATGACCCTGGGCAAGTCACTTAACCCCAATTGCCTCACCAAAAAAACCAAAACAAAACAAAACAAAACACCATAAATAACTAATTTATTCTTCTCAATCATTTTCATAAGCAGCAAGTCAAACTTTCTAATTCAACTATATGCCAGTAGTTACTGTGTAGCAGGATTGGCAAACAAAACTATAAGAAGAAAGAATTATAAGCAAGGGAGAAGAGAGAATAATCATTGGCAAGAGCAGTGCTGAGTGGTGGGTGCCAGCTTGAATTTCCCTTCTAATGAGATAGGATGTTGTATATGAAGGCAAAAACCTTCTCACAGAGGGTATTCTTCCAGTATATCAATTCCCCTCTGATTAAGCCCATCACTAGGTTCACAAATTCTTATTACAAGCAATATGTTTCTTCCCTATGGGAGTTCTTTTCAGTAGAACATCCTCCCTTGTTGTTCTCTCTTTCCTCCCCCTCATTTCAATCCCATCCACTTCTACAATTCTCCTGCAATTCCTCTTCCTGCTGAAAGACTCTGAATGATCATTCCTTTTGTTGTTCACCCATGGGATACATACAGGAATGTCACATATTCCCATTTATTCTCCACCTCCCATGTTACATTTTGGTCCCACGAAATATATTGGTTGACCCAACCCTGGGTGTTGGAGGATTTATTTCATGCTTCTTCAGTTCTACTCTTCCACCTTCACTTCTATTTCTTTAAATTCCCCTTAAGTCTTAATCCCCTTTTGTACTTTTTTTCATCTCTGCAAGATGTCTGTCAGAGACAGAGACAGAGACAGAGACAGAGATAGAGATAGAGATAGAGACATATCAGTTATTCTCTTTTTTGGTTTGTTTAAAGAATTTCTACTCATGATGTAATTCATTTCCATATTCATTCTTTCCTTTTAATTGTACTCATACTTTTCTTACACTTCTGTCATTTGAGGTGTTTGTAAATTGGATATTCCTCCCATGTATGCATTTCATGTTTTGTTTTGCAGAAATTCATAAAATGCCTCTTTTTTGCTGAATGTTCATCTTTTTTCATTGATAATTGGGCTTTTGCAGGTTTGCAGATGTGTTCTGTTTAGCATTATCTTTATTTATTTTCTTCCAATTTTCTCTCAAATTCAGTATTTTTTTGTATTTTGAGTTTGTTATTTTTTCTTTTACTTCCTTAGAGAAACATCACCATGGATTCAATTTTTTCCCCTAATATCATATACTTGTTATGTGAAAGCTATGAATTCTGATTTTTATTTCATTCTAATTTATTCTTATGTAGATTTCATTTCACTTTTAAATCATTATGAAATTTCTTATTGTTGTTACATGCTCTCTTGGGAATCCACAGAATTCTGTGTTTCATCGGACATTATTTTCTTTGTCTTTTAATACTTATTAAGAGAACTTATACTCTCTTTGAGGAAACTACTCATCCTTTCCTTTTATTATCATTTTAAACATTCTCCACAGATTCATCTGTTTGTGCTTTAAGTTTTTAATGAACTTTTTCTCTTGAAATCTCTGTTGTTTCAGTCTTTTTTCCCCTTTGTATTCCTCCATCATTCATATTCTAATGCTTCTTCCTTTGATGGGGTTATACTACAAATATGTCTGACCTACTTTTCCATATTCAGGGTTTGGATTTTTCCTGCATAAACCATCTATTAAATAGATTAAGGTGGAAAAACAGGATTAGATTCATCATTTTCTTCAGACATGGGCAGTCACTCACATTCCTTAGCTACCTCCCACTTCCCTAGTCCTTTCCCAGACTCTCATCTTTTCCCCTCACTTTGGTTTTCATCTTTTCCTTTCTTGGATGAGTTGAATCAGGATCTGAT